>NC_135479.1:90614753-91254545 GCF_052094955.1 Ictidomys tridecemlineatus
AAACGCTGAGCCAGGTAGGCACTGACCTCTGATGGAAGAGCTGTAACGCAGAGCTAGCTCAGCATATTTATTATATGGGTTCCATCAAAAAGTTATTTGTGGTATAAAGTTTCAGCAAAGCATGCAGTCCAAAGGACACAGGACAAGGACACATTAGGGTTATCTTGCTATGCTGAGAATTCTCTATCCCTTTGAGCCTAGGCCAAAGACTCAACTGATACAACTCTGTACCTTTGTATAGAGTCTCCTGGAGCCAGCATCACCATAATAACTAGGACATCTTGACCTGCACCTTTTCATAGGAAGATCCCAGCAACCGTGAAGCTGTCAGACCATGATGCTGTGAGATCATAATTCATATCACCACTCTCCACATCTCCCCATTTTTTATTTTTTAAATGTAACCAATATATGTCTATTTTGAAGTGCTGGAACTGGGATCAGAAGAGCTTGCAGCTTGCTGTTCTTTGTTTTCCCTCTGAGTAAAGGAATCCTTACTGTTGTAAAGGGAGATGAACAATGACCACTCTGGCTGCTTTATGCAATGTAGGGCAAGCAGTTTGGGTCTCCCTTTAGAAATATTTTGGTCAGTCAGGGGATCCATGGCAAAACTCTAGTTTGGAAAGACAAGTTGGGAGGTGGGCACTTTTATAAGAGAAACAAGAAGGCGTGAGCACTGGAATGAGATTAATACAAAATAAATTAATATGAGGATGATGATAGAGACCAATAATTTTTTTCTTTTACCAGAAGCTGCAAGAGCTAAGAAATTATCCTAATATATAAGAGTAGATTAATGTTTTAAAAAATCCTTATTACTTTAACACATAAGGGATTAATTAAACTTTGGTTTATATTAGCACATTAATATTTGATCTTAGGAAAAGCCTTTTATAAACTTAACTGATTGTGTTGATTGTGCTAATTATATATAACCAATTTGTTACACAGAAACTTTTTGAAATTTACCATCCATACACTTTTTGTAATTTGCACAAATCTTCTGTAACTTACTTTGACATTCTACCACTTTTTAGTTTACCACACAAAGACCCTTTTATCTAGATACATTTCCTTTCTCCTTCCACTTTTTATATTTTTCTACCTAGAACCCTCTTATATCTCTTACCCTTCACAAACCTTCTTATACCTCTTCCCTTCTTTTTTAAATTTACATTTAGAAACAATCCTTATGAAGTTTTTAAATTTAGACAAATTACTCCATTTTTATAAGATAAAATACTTTTTTAGGATACTTTAATTGAAACCCATCTTAAACTTCTCAAATTTTGGTTTATAAATTACACCTGATAAAATCCTAACTCCTATTAATCTTAGCAACTGGGCCATCTTTATCTGTACTTTTGCACAGGAAGTTCCCAGTGCAATGCAGCCATCAGACTGTCAGACCACTTTAAAAGTGGTAGCAGTGAAAGTTGGCAGTCAGGTTTAGGTGCTCTTATTACTTCAAAGTAGAAGATGGAGATGAGAAAGTTCACAGTGCATTTTGAAGCAGAAGCGATAACAATGGACGATGACAGTGTAGTAGCATAGAGAGTTGGTGTTATTGAGTTGATTTCAGGTTTCTCTTTTGAGCTAATGATGTTGCTACTTCCTGAGATGGAAAAGTTCACCAAAGAGGTGGAGTCTCAGAGAAAGATTATGAGTTTGATTGTGGAAAAATATTACTTGAGAAGCATGGGAAAAAGGCTAGAGGAAGTTTATATAGGCAACAATATATGGAAATTTCAGAAAGTAAGGTTTTAGTACCATTCGATATAGATGTGAACCACAGGGTACTTGAAGAAATGAGACTGTCTGGGATGAAATGTCTGGTGGAAGATAGAAAACCAATATTTATAGCTAAAGAGAAAATACTAATATCTCTCTTCTACCTCTCTTTAAATATTTAATTCACTAATATGAGTTTTGCATAAAGGACATACCATTTACAATAGTGGAATGATTTTTACATAAATATCTTTCCAACTGATTTCTTAATATCTCAATACCTTAATTGGCAAAATAATAAAATTTTAATTTAAATTTGATAGTATTTATCTATAAAACCATCTGGAAAATGCAGGTGTAGAGCATACCTGTAATTCTTTCACTTTGGAGGCCAAGGCCAGAAGATGAAGAGTTCAAGTTCATCCTGAGCAACATACAAACAAACATAAACACCTGGGTCTGGTGATTTGTTTTCTGAGCAAAAAATTTACTATTATAAGGGTTGATTCAAAAATACACTGCTCTGTCCAATTTCTTTGTTTCTTCTCACATTGCCTTTGGATTAGAAAACATTTATTTCTATAATGTGTTTGAATGTATTGGTATATAGTTATTCATTAATACTTTTCCCACTGTGCTATAATACCTGTTGTTTTCTTATTTATACTTATAGATTGTTTTCTTATTTATACTTATAGACTCTTTCATTATTCTAATAATTCAACCACAAATTTGCTGGTTGTTTCTAGATAGATAGGAAACACATAACCTAATATTACTGGCATCTCTGTTTCCTTCTTCCTTAATCTTATTAAATACTTTATTTATTATCATACTCCACAGAACTGTATCAGACCTCCACTGCAGTGTGGCATCCGGGTGCATGTCCTCATGACACCTCATTTCTGAATTTAAATGACAGGTTCCAAATTGTCACCTCTGCTCAGAGTTTTGGCAGATATCCTTTATTCTAAGGAAGAGCCTTATTATTTAAATCAGTAGCATGAGTGTTTATTTCTGCATCTCCAGAAATAACTGCATTCAGATATTCTGACTGAGGAAATCTCTAAGGAATCATAAAAAAATGGGACCTTTTGGTTGAAATTGTACATGTCTTGACTGATGGCTTTTGTATTTGTTTTCAGCAGTAAAATTTCTTTTTCTTTTGGAAGTTTATATTATTTTCCTTTTGTTGTTATGCAGATTTGTTCAACCATGCATGTATGTGTGAGGTTATTTTATATACATATTTTAGTTTTTATTCTCTTTGACACTTAATGAGCCCCCTTAGTCCGAGGCCTGCGGCTTTCTTCATTATTGGCTGAAGCTCTGAGGCAATAACGATATTAGACCTGGGCAGGAGGGACTCTTATACTGTGCCCTATACTTTAAATTTTCCTACTAAGTATTTTCTCAAGCTATGTTTTCAAAGCAAGAAAAGAAGATCCACTTGCCTACTTCTGCCCACCTATATCTGAATCACCATCCAGCATACTTAGAAATCTTTATTCTCCAGGTCCAATAACCCCAACATGTTTTCAGAGTTCATGCAATTCTCTTAGTGCTCATTTATCTTTCAAAGAATTGACAACTTCCTCAGTTTCTTACTCTCCTATGAAATCATTGAAAATGGACGTGTGTGTATGTGTGTGTGTGTATTTCTATGTTTCCTTTCACATTATTGATTTATGCTCAGCCAGCCAATTTTTAACTGCAAACTATGATTCTTAGTTTAAAATTCCTCTTGGGCTATAATAAGTCTCCTTATAACTGTAATAAACTTAAAACTGTAATAAGTTTCTAAGACATAAGAAAACTTCCTTCTGTGCTTTCCTAAAGACTATTCTCTTTGAATAGAATCTCAAATATGATTATGGACTCTAGTCTACTTAAACTCCAGCTAAGGGTGGATTAGAATAGCTTTATGTTTGTGATTTTTATTTCCATATTCAGTTTCCTCCTTAATCTCCTCCTTTTTGTATTCTTTCTTTTGGAAACGTTTCACAAATTTGATCCAATGTAGCTTTATTTTTTTCTTTTTCAGCATAATTATGAATCCAGTTAAAATTTTAAATGTTTTTAATACAATTTATTCAGGGGCAGAAAGAAGAGCCTATCTAGCATATGTATGATCCTCCCAACATCTTTTTAATTCTAGGAATTTATCAAAGTGTCTGGATTCCATATAGATGTTGATTCAATAGGTCTGAGGTAGGGTTCAAGTATCAGTCTTTTGTTAAAATTTCTGGCTTCTTTTTATGAAAAAGTACTCTTTTGGGAGACATGATTATAATGAGCAAAAATTTAATACAAATAAATACACTTGATTTTTAACCTAAGCTCTATCAAGTAAGTCACCACCTTTTAACTTCAGTAGCTTTTTCTGCGGATTATGTCAAACAATCAGAGCTGTTGTGAGCAGTAAAATTTGCATTCTCTAAAGCAGAGGTAGTTTGCTCCACTGGTAATGCATTGAAACTCTAAGTTCCTGTTTTTCCTGTGTTGCCCAGATAAAGAAAATAATCCACTCAGGTCAACCTCAGGGTAGTATTGCAAATACACTGTCCTCAGATCTCAAGTCTAGTATGACCGTTTCCTGTCATTATCACCCAGAGCAACCTGATTGTCCATAGTTATATTGATGTTTTCTAATTTTTATCTAATGCCTTCTTGGAAATACACCGTTTGTATTCTCTCTTATGCTGATATGAGTGGGGTGTGTATTGCTGTATGGTGACTATATCTAATACAAAATTTCAGGTCACATTTCACCCTGCTTAAGTGTGCATGTGGGAAAGGTCTCCAAGGTCAGGAAAAACTCCAAACATCAAGGGGGACTGAGATGAGCATGACTTTGGCTCTAGCATAAATTTGTTTCTTTTAAAGAATCTATTTATTTGTATTTTATTGAATTTTAGTAGAGTCAGAGGGAACACATTAGATTCACATTAAAATAGGATTTGGAAAGAGTTCAGATTTTTCTATCTTAACACATTTCTTCGTAATTCATGAACTCCTCTTCTACTCAATAGTATATTCTGTTTGGGTAGATTCATTATCTCATTTTTATTATACATGTTAATTTTATATTAAGTTTTCAGTCTTTTGTGGGTAGTGAAATCTGTTTAGGGAAGACCAAGTACCTACACACAAACACACACATACAGAACTAAAATATTGTCAAATGCAATTATACATAATTCAACTATCTGATGATATAAAGAACATCCATCTACCATGTAGTATATTTCTTCCTCAGATGTTTAATCCCAGTAAAAATATTAACCATCACTTAACCCTTCATTCATTTAATTATCAATTCTGACTTTTTTAGATTATAAGTACATAATCATATTTCAAACTCTCTTTCATGGGACATTTTAATTCACCTGAAAGATTCACTAAAGGTATTGAAAATCATCTGTAACATCTCACAACTATATATTGTAGAAATCATGTATTTTCTGTTGCTTTCTTTCTTAAATTGGCAGATAATCATAGAAGAAAACTTGAGTAATAAGGCCACTTTAATAGGTGTTAGGAAGAATCCACATTGGGAAAAAAAAGTGGTATTTGGAGTACTCATAAGTAAATGAAAGACCTAAGGATATAGCTCAATGGAAGAGTGCTTGACTAACATGCACAAGGCCTTGGGTTTACTCCCTATCACTGAAACAGGAGAAAGAGAAAAAGTATGTTTTGATTATAATTTTCAATGTATTGGAAAATCACTCACACTAATATAAAATCGAATGAGTGGGGAATTAAGTTGATATTAAAAAAATTTTTGGCCTGGAGCTTGGTAAGCACATGTGCTAGGATTGTAAAAGTCATCTGGGAGTTGCCATATCAATGGGTGAAGTCATCCAATCAAACCAAATAAAAACAAAACAAAGAGAAAGGTTTAAATATGATGTAGTTACATCAAATAGTTTATGTTCTGTGTAAAGTATAATAAAAGAAATTATTTACTGCGTTAGATATATGATAGACATAAAATATGGCACATATTTGCCTCATATTTTCATGAGTAATTAAAATAGATACAAACTTTTTTCTAAATTAGCCCAAGATATAGATATAATGAGGCTAGCAATACTTGCATATGATTTTAAAATGTAACTTCAGGAGGTTAATTTTTGGTGTTAAGATCTGGAATTAGCTTGTTATGTGGAAAGATTAATTATATAAATTAGAAACTGTTCATGTACTTATATGCTTCTAGGTATTAAAGGCACATTTGTTTTTTTAGCAAAATTACTCTCTTAAAGATAATTATTATTGCATTTACTGTAGAAACTATTAAAACTGAAGGTAAATATTATCTGATAAATCTATGCAATGTCAATAAGTATGTATACATTTTTTACATGCAAAAATCAATTGATACAAAAAACAAATCTAACACAGTGAAATTGAAAGATCAAAACTGTAATATAGGATATGGTGATTTAGGAGAACCAATTTAAACCTTTGTTGAGAGAATAGCATAGAATGATAGTCTAACATCAATGAAACATTTTCCCATTATACTCAACTACCTATTATTGTCCATTTAGTCTCTCTATAACTGTTTGTGAACATGAATGTTTTCTCCCTAGAGATCCCTTTGTAAAATAACTTTTTGCTTTTCTTTCAGGCATTTTATTTTATGTTGTGTTAGCCAGAGCAAGATGTAAAGGAAGCCAATTTCCTCAATCACTTTCTTTACCGAGCATCACCTCTTATTTGTAAATTAAGCACTTTTCTGAGTTATGAAGATGAAGGCAAAGGTCTACATCAACTTAATTTCTCTTAACCTGATGCTGACTTCCTGTTTTCTATGGAAAGTCTCAGTATCAAACAATTTTAGCCATCGTAAATCCCTCAGACAAATTTGCTTCCTCCATTTTAAATGAAAATAAAACAACCACATTCCTCCCCTTTCTTGTTGAGGATTTAGGTTTATAACTCCCCCTCCCCAGCCTTCTCCTGAGACCATCTGTAACACCTCCTGAGACTCCTTCCTATGTTCTGAGTGATCGATCATCATTAACTCTCCTAATTAACTCCACCTTCATATTCTTTCCTGACTACGCCCTTAACCTATAAATATTTCCAATCCACTTTATGAGCAAAAGAGAACATTTGTCTTGATCCTCTGGCTGTCAACTTCCCATTGTTTCCTTTATTTGAGGCAAACTTCTTGAATGGGTTTGTCTGAAACCAGCCAATTCAACATGAGCTCAGTGTTCAATTATTCAATTCAATTTTGCCAGGAGCCACTCAGGAGTTGGAGCAGACCCCCAGGTCAAGGACTCAGTCCAAAGAGACTTCCCCTGTACAAGAGGCCAGTTACCAACCTAGAACCAATGTACTTCTTCCCAGCTGGCTGTAAAATGGGAGTTGCCATGACCCCATTCTCAGATTTCACAATTTGATAGCACAATGGTCAGAACTAAGAAAAGTATTTTATTTAAAAATTTCAGTTTATTATAAAAATATTAAAAGACTTTTCCAATAAAGAGACTCCTGTAAGGAAGATTTAGGTGGCGAGAAATTTAACGTATTTCTTAATCCCCACATCTTAAAAGAGAGATAATGCAGAAGCTGACTCTCAGAGGTACTGTGAAAATTACATGGCTTATCCAATAAAAAAAAAAAATACTGGAAAATAACTAATTGATAATACTCCTTTTTTACTGATGGTGTTATTATTGTGAGACAATGTAGTAAAGAAATTCAGAGCCCGAGTTTGCAGTCCAAAGAAGGTGATTCCAGCTACATCATTGACTCCTTCTGTGATTTTGTGTAAATTTACTTAATATAAGTGGGCCTCACTTTCCTACTCTGTAAAAGGAAAGTTGTAACAACCTCTAATTCACAGATTTTTATGATGATCTAATGTGTTAATATGTGAGCAAGCATAAAACACTGGTAGCAAGCACTCAAAAATCACAAATGATGTAATTGTATTGTGATATTTTTAATCACCAGGGTAATAGGTGTGAAATAGCATATTATCTTTTAGTGGCATGGTGACCAAGAATTGAAACCAAGAGCACTCTACCACGGAGTTACATCACTAACTCTTTGATTTTATTTTGAGACAGGGTCTCATTGAGTTGTAGAGGCTGGTCTCAATCTTGCAATGGCCTGGTCACCACATCTGGCAAGTACTATCTTAATTTGCATCTCTCTGACTACTGGTAAAAATTGAGCATCTTTTCGGGAAAATATTGAAAGTTTGGTCTTCCTTATGTACAAACCACCCATTGTAGGACAAACACTACTCGTGATCTAGTGATCAAAGGACTTATTAATATTTCTTCCAGAAATACTTGACAGATTGGTGCCATAAATAAAATTGATTTGCTTTGGTCCAAGGATTGTGTGAGAGTTTTTGAGCTCAGGCCGATCCCACTACTGACCAGTCAAGGTAGGGTTCCACACCTGTTCCTGACCTTTGCATGGGTTTATTTCAGACTACTAGTCTCTTTATTTCTATATTTTGAACACAAACTCTTTGTCATATGCATCTTCTCCTAGTGTAACATTTGTTTTTACTTACTTTCACCCTTTACCAGGGAAGCATTTTTAATTTTAATACAATACGCTTATATTAATACAATGAATGAATACAATTACTCATATAATAAAACCAATAAGTAATTTTTCTGATAGCTTCTAATTTTTCCATTTGCCTTAGACTTCCTTCATAAAAATGTCCTGTTTACTATTTTAAATAATTTGAAATTTTAGTTCACTTTTATACTATTAATACACCTGGGTTTTAAACTAAACTACTCAGCACCGGGAAAGCCTAAGTCCTATTTCAACATCAGCAGTGGCAGCATATGTCCTCAGGGCACACCCTTGTGCCCTAGTCCTCTCAGTGTGCTCTGCTGAATTTCAGCTGCCACTGTCTGCATCCTTGTGCCTGGGAGAAAATTTAGTGGATCTGTAGGGGGTCAGAGCACAACCCATAACAGGCCTCAAGTTCCAGAGAATAAACACCCCCAGGAGAGGCTCTCAGCAATGTGATTCCTTGTAATGGCCTGTTGACCCTTCAGACCTGTGTTTTCATGCTCTCCTTAATCCCAAGGCCCAAAGGCTTCCTGGTTCTCTGCCTCCATAGTAACCTTTTACCTGGGCCTTTTGTGCTGGGTTGATTCTCCACTCCTTTTCCTATAATTACAGCCAAATTCTGTGCGTTCTCAGCAGCTCTACAGGACTACCTCCACTCTCTCTGTGGCCTTCTCTAAAACTTTGTTTTCCATCTCAACTCCTGCTTAACTCAGGAGCTGACTCCTATCTTCAACCATGTGGTTTTAATTTCTATGTGGCAGCAAATACACTTTCTAGCTGTTTCCTATACTACCATAGCTAGAAGCAGGTGTCTCTGGTTTTTATTTCTATTCTATTACATGAGTAAAATAATATGTTGTATATTTTTTATTCTTCGTTATTTCCTAAAATTTCATGAAAGAAACCTGACTTTTAAAAATAAATGTGTTTCAATATGGATAAATATCCCCCCTTTGAATTCTATTGCCATTGTTTGGCTTAAATATCTCTTTGATCTCTCCATGTCTCAGTGATCAACTTTCTTACAAAAAAAATGTCTAAATTTTGACCTTATATTTAGCCACTTTAGCTTTGTCTATATTTTAAAGTGATTTGATATGTCATTCATGGTCAGGGTGATATTTTCTTGTTTGTTTAATCAATGAGTAAAGTTGTTTCTATACTTATTGAAGAACAATCATTTTTGATAGAAAATCTATTTTTCACATGATAATGTAGTCACAATGAATTCTTGGGTTGTCTACTCTCTGGGTTAAATATTTTATCATTGGTTAAATATTTTATCATTGTTTTCCTCTTATTCTTTCTTTTAAATTATGTTTTTAGTGACTTAAAAATTTCATAGTACTGGGCACAGAGGTTCATGCCTGTAATCCTAGTGGCTCCAGAAGCTGAGGCAGGAGGATTGTGAGTTCAAGGCCAGCCTCAGCAAAAGCAAGGCACTAAGTAACTCAGTGAGACACTATCTCTAAATAAAATACAAAATAGGGCTGGGGATGTGGCTCAGTGGTCAAGTGCCCCTGAGTTCAATCCCTGGTACCACCACCCCCAAAATTGCACAGTGAAACATTTTTTAATGTGGTAATTTTATTTTAAAACTGGCAATTAGTTATTTTTTTAGTTCTGATTATTGACATAATTGGAACTATTCATATTGTATTTTTGTGATTTTCAACAGCATCCCTTCGCTTCACATTTTTTGCACTCCATTTAGTACTACTGATGTCATTTGGTCTTGGTTTTAGGTTATCCTGTTTTCTTTCTCTCGTCTTTTGAAAGTGATGACTAACTGCCTTTTGTTCCTCCATATATGCCCTCTCCTGCTTCAGAGCTGTATTCATTTTAACTCCTATACTACCATTCCTTGAATATTTATGTGCTTTTCCAATCTAAATAGTTTAACGTTATCACTATTTCGACTGTCATTCTCTGTGAAATTTGGATTTAGAATATGCTTTAATGCTGCCAGGTCACCCCAACTCTTCTTTCATGTCACTGTGATATTCTCCAGTGGCTTCCACTTCCACAGATTCAACCAATTGCTGATCCAAAGTGTCTGGAAAAAAGTTCATCTGTACTGAATGTATCCAGACTTCCTCTCCTTGTCCTTGTTAAACACATTGGGGTTTAACAGCTTCTTACATGGCATTCACATTGTATCAGATTTAGAGATGATTGAAAGACTGTGGGAGGAAGTGTGTAGGTGACACAAGGGTTGTGAGTTTCTGCAGCTTTTGGTATCAGTGGGGAGTCATGGAACTGACCCCCAAGAATATGCACGGGCACCTGTAAGTTGTTCCCACTCAGTTTTGAGGTAGTTCTTTTTTTTCTTACAACCAAGGATTTTTCAGAATATATTCTTTAACCCTCTATAAGTATATTATTAGTTACATGCAATGATGAATTATGTGGACCATACATTTTATATGCATATCTTTGTATACATGTAGGCATATAATCTATTTCATCAGTCATTGAATCGGAATGTGGGGATTTATACACATTATGTGACTCGGTATTGCAAAACTTTATCAATTTTAAAAATAAATTAGATTTAAGAATAACACTGCAGTGTTCTCAGTCCCATATATTCCATGTGGTATTTGAGAAACGGAGTCTGCGGAGTTCAATAAACTGAGAATTGCACAAGATCTGAAATTAACTCCTTGATTGATTACATTGTTGTGATGGTGATTCATATCTTTAAACATGTTTAAGAAAATTCTGTAAAATCCAGACTCCTCCATGAGTCAATGCCATCTCTTATATGTACTCTACACAGAACACTTTTGAGAGCTGGTTTTCTAGCCATTAGTTTTATGTCATCCAGTCTGTGGTTCCCTTGTCTTCTTACACACCTTGGTAATCCCCTGGTCCATGGGATGCACTTAAGTGTGCAATCAATGTGATATGGATCTAACCATCCCTCAAATTAAGAGATATTTCCATCTGAACATTCCATAGTACCATAACCTCATTGAAAATCAAGTTTAATAATTTATCTCTGCATTAAATCCTTTGTCCTTTCATAGTGTATTTTCATCTTGCCTGTCAATCATAATCAACATTTTAAGACCCTTATTAAAATTCACAAAATATGACATTACAAATATAAAAATCACATTGCCATACTTTACTTTATATCTGAATTACTCTAAAATTTGTGGAAGAAGAAAGATATATTTTTTCTTAGCTAATTCTTACTGTATAAAAATCCATTTGGGGAAGAGTAGAATAGTGAATTCAAGATTTTTTTTGCCATATTTACTCAGGAAACAAATAAATAAAATAATCATGCAATCTATTAAAAGGATACAGAAGCATGCAAACTGTTTGACCATAAATTTTTTAATACGGGAACTAATGTACAGTAAGTACTTTAGGTAACACTTTTTGGAGTTTGTTTTGAAATACACTGAATTTCTCATTTAGGAACACTAGATGCTGAGCAGGGCCAGATTGTTCAAACTGCGAAAAGACAAGGTACATATTTGTGCCATATTACTGAATATTATGATCTATTCTCATTTTATTGTTGGCTGTAACAAGCATTGAGTACAAAACGTTCTATTAAAAATTAATTTCAGAGACTCTTTTGGAGTCTTAGCAAATAAATTTGTGTACCACAAATACATATTGAAATATAATATAAATATGCAGTAGGGTGAAGAAGGAATACAGATGTGCCACATTTATGATAACAACTACTCTTATGTTTGGTGCTTTGCACAATATTATCTGTAGGTTTTCTAACAGAAATGGTGCTCTTCTCTTCATTCTCTGAAGGGGAAATTCACAGAATGGTTGCTGGGCAGAACAATACAAAAGGCAGTGGGAAAATGTAATTCAACTAATTATTTTCCATTATTTCAATTAAATCAAGGTACTTGGTAAAACTTATTTTTTGTTTACATGTGGCATAGTACAAATACTGGTTCTTTGATTTTTCTTATTTTGATTTTGACTCTATAGAGGTGAAAGAATCTGCTTATTCAAGTCTTTCATTTTGCACAAAGCTAGTATTGATGGTTAAGATTTATATCCGTTTTGGGATTGTAATTTAAAAAAATTTACTCAATGCTTATTTAAAAAGTTAAGTATTAAATACCTACAAATATCCCAGGGACTGTATTAAAGATGAGAGTATGGTAATAAAGAAGACCATTCTCTACTTTGAAAAAGTTTGTAATATGCTGAGAGAGACCTGTTAACAGAGAAGTTGTATTAATGGATGGTCCATGCTTTATATAAATATCTGACCATTAGAGATGATTCAAAAAAATCCTGCAGGTAGGAGCTAATGTTTATTTCATCTTAAAGGATGATTCCTGTGTCAAACAGGTAGAGCATATGCAAAGGCACTGAGCTGTGAAAGATACATTTGGAGGCATGTTACATTTTAATGGAGAAACCATTGGTGCAATTTCTTTAAGTACATAAACTAAAAATAATGAACTATTTATGTTACTAAAGTCTTATTTTCATTTGTGTGCTTAATGTGTTATATTATTTATGATTAGTATTGCTTCAAATTAAACATGTTTTCTTGTAATAATTGCAATCAGAGAATAGAAGTCCTACCAATTGTCAGAAAATGACCTTTTCAAAGTAAGCTGTTAGTAATATTCTCTTGAAAATGTATGCGAAACTATGATAATTCATATAAAATGTGTTAGGGGTTGGGGACTGGATTCAAGGGGTATAGGAAAACAGAAAAATAGTTATTAAGGTTTAGATACTAGGTATCTCCAAAAAGCTCATGTGGGGGTCAATGCAAGAAATTTTACAGGTGCAATACTGAGTTATGAAAGTCGTAATCTAAACAGTGCATTAATCCCCTGAGAGAGATTAACTGGGTGGTGACTATAAGCAGGTAGGCTATAGCTGGAGGAAGTGGGTCATTAGGGACATTCCTATGGGGTATATATTTTATCTCTGGAAGGTTAAGGTTTCTTTCTCTTTGTTTCCTGGTGCCACGCCCTGAGAAGCTTTCCTCCACTACATCCTTCCACCATAATGTCTTGCCCCACCTCAGACACCAAAGAATGAAGTCAGAAGTCTATGAACTGGGAGTTCTGAAATTATGAGCCCATGTAAACTTTTCCACTTCTACTTATTCTTGTCAGGTCTTTTGTTACATCAGAGAAAAGGCTAACTAAAACACCAGTTCTCACAACTGGGTTATGATGCAAGAAATACTGTGGGCCTGTAGCTACTTCTATGTCCTTGTAAAACAAACAAACAAACAAACAAACAAAAACAGCTACAGTGAGACAACCACACCACCATTCTTGGATTCTAGGCTGACTAGGCATTGGAAAGTGTTTGCTAATGTTTAACTGGCATTGGTTTAAGACCTGGACAAGAGTGCCTTCAATGAAGGTAGAGGAATGAGTTCTAAGAATTGAACTAGAAAACTAGCAAACCAGAATATTCCTATCATCAAGATTGTGTTTGTTTGTTTCTTTCTTTCTTTTTAATTTTATGGATTTATGTCAAGTACCATTTTTCAGGTTGTTTCTCTTCTTCAGCATGTTCATATAAAACACTCTTCATCTTTCAAAATCAGAAGATGAATGGATGGGGAAACTTTGGTATATAAACACAATGGAATATTACTCAGCACTAAAAGAGATGAAAATCATGGCATTTTCAGGTAAATGGATAAAGTTGTAGAATATAATGCTAAGTGAAGCAAGCCAATCCCCCAAAATGAAAGGTCAATGTTTCCTTTGATATGAGGATACTGACTTATAATGGCAATGTGGGGGAGAGCATGGGAGGAATGGAGGAACTTTAGATAGGGATAAGGGAAGGAGGAGAAAGGAGGGGGCAGGGACTAGGAATGATGGTGGAATGAGTTAGACATTATTACCCTAAGTACATGTATGAAGACATGAATAGTGTCAAAATACTTTGTGTACATTGACCTGAAAAATTGTGCTTTATATGTGTAATATGAAATAAAATTATACCATCATGTGTATGTCTCTTCCTGAGATGAGTCTCCTGGAGGCAGAAAATTATCCTTTTTTAAAAAAATCCAATCTTCTAGCCTGTGTCTTTTGATTGGTGAGTTTAGGTCATTAACATTCAGGGTTATTATTGAGATAAGATTTGTATTCCCAGCCATATTTGCTTATTTTTGTTATTTAACTTGACTTGGTTACTCCTTTGATTAGTTTTTCCTTTAGTTTAATACCTCTCTCTGTTGATTTTCATTATTGTTTTTTATTTCCTGTTCATGGAATAATTTGCCAAGGATATTCCACAGTGCAGGTTTTTTAGCTGTAAATCCTTTTGACTTTTGTTTACTATGAAGGTTTATGTTTCATATCAAATCTAAAGCTTAATTTTGCTGAATACAAGATTCTTGGTTGGCATCAATTTTTTTTTCAAAGTTTGATATATGGTGTTACAGGATCTTCTAGCTTTCAGGGTCTGGGTTGAAAAATCTGCACATAACTTAATTGTTTTCCCTCTATATGTAATCTGATTTTTTTTCTTTTGGCTTTTAATATTCTCTTCTTATTCTGTATGTTAGGCATTTTCATCATAAGTTGCCTTGGTGTGGATCTGTTGTGATTTTTGTATATGTGGTGTCCTGTAAGGTACTTGAATTTGTTTTTTCAATTTATTTTTCATGTTTGGAAAATTTTCTGATATTATTTCATTGAATAGTTTGTTTATTTCTTTGGTTTGGAACTCTATGCCTTCCTCTATACCAATAACTCTTAAATTTGGTCTTTTTATGCTATCCAATATTTCTTGAATGTTCTTCTCATGATTTCTTACCATTTTTCACTGTGTGGTCTGCATTTTTTTCAAGATTATATACTTTGTCATCATTGTCTGAAGTCTTGTCTTCCAAGTGGTCTAATCTGTTGGTGATGGTTTCAATTGAACTTTTAATTTGGTTTATTATTTTGTTCATTTCAAGGATTTCTGTTTGATTTTATTTAGAGCCTCTCTCTCCCAATTGAAGTAATCTTTCATTCTGTATTTATTTATAGCATCCTTAAATTCACAGAACATTTTAATTTTGTACATCCCAAACTACTTCTCTGTAATTTATCCTGCTATTCTGGCCATGGATTCTAATAATTGATTTGTTTAGGGCACTTTCTTCCCTTGTCTTTTCATATTGCTTGTGTGTCTTCTCTTCTAGCACTGTGGGTCCAAGTATTATCAGTTTTTACTCTATAGACTTATAGTGCCCCTGTATGGTTCCAATAACTCTCCTTTGAGTAGAACCATGTTAACAGATCCCAATATAAATAATATACACCTTAAAAGCAAATAGTTTCTTATTAAGACATTTACAGTTTAGTCACAATGTTTAGAAATGTTGAATTCAATTATTATCTACAATATAATCGGTAGGTTTGTAAAATATTTTACAGTTTCTGATGGTGGACAAAGAACAGGGGCAGGGTGTAGGATGATATGCTGAGGAGGTAGAAGGTGAACATATAGAGTTATTATATCTTAGGAAGCATGAAAGAGAAATCTAAAGAAGAAGGTTAGTACCTGGAGAATACGCAGGAAGTAATTTGAGGTAGACAAGTAATTGGGAAGATAGTAGAGTACATAAAACAAATATATGAATATATTAAGAAAAATAAAAATATTAAAATAGTAAAGATTGGAAAGTAAAAAAAGAATATACAACACAATTGTAATATACTATTCAGACGTCCTAGTCTTCAAAATCTAATTCATACAAAGTAATTGGTTTCACGTATTTTGGGGATGTCAGGGAGGGAGATTAAAGAAGGAGAAGAAAAAAAATCTTGAAGGAAGAAACAAGGATATTTTTTTGGTTGGAGATCAGTATCTTTCTTGCTTCCCTTCTCATCCAATAGGTGAGGTTGTGTGTTATTTACTGGTATGTCCACCTTCTGGGTGGTGAAGGTAACCATGGTGTCACGGTGATGAGTTAGTGGCTGCTGAGAAGAGGGGGGAGTTAGAAACTGAGTACCCAGCCAGCAGAAGTTCCAAACTGGTAGTTGCCCCTATTAAAGATGGTAATGAATGTGACCCAATATGGAGGCAGCTGCTTTCAGTGATGGAGTGATAAGATTGGATGGGGGAGATGGTGATAGCATTGAACATGGAAGATGTGTTCAGAGACAGCTCTGTGGAGTCTAGTGTGTGGCTGTCGGCTGTTTTCAGAGCCCGTGTGAAGTTCCCAAGTGCAGGTGGGCTACCACGTCTATGGGACTATCTCCATTTCTGCAGAGTCCCAAGCTGGAGGTGACTACGGGAGTCCCACGTTGGTAGATGGGGGTCCAAATGAGGATGGTGGCCAGAGTTCTTGTGATGAGTAGGTACTTGGTATCCTGCATGTGTGCAACGTCCAGGATTTCTGCTTGGGTAGGTGGCCAAAATTTCTGTGCTGGTGCTTATGCCAATGGTCCCACTTGGGTACCCGGTAGTCCTGTGTGGGCGAGTAGTTGAGAGACCTACTCTGACACTGAGGCCTGGAGTCCGGCCAAGATGACTGCATGGGAGCAGGAATATCACTGGCAGAGAAGCAGTATTCTCACAATGTGAGTCCCAGATCACAGGGTGACACAGAATGCTGCTTCTCTCTAGCCAGCCATTTTGGATTCCCAAAATTTGAATATTTTCTATGTTAAAACTTATCATAGTGTATAATTCCTTAGTGTCTGGGATATACCTTTTTGAAAATGTCAGGTTTTGTATTCATAGATCTAACATTTCATTTTAAGTTTACTTAAAATCACAAGGGATTTTAGTAGGAAAAAAAACAACTTGAAAGAGAGAGATAGAATATCTAAAATAAAATAAATATATATGTATTGTTCATCAATATAATTTTTTTCCATCCAGTTATGTTCTTTTAAACAATATTTGTATGTCTGGGGACATTGCTTAGTTTTGTTACACTGAGTGAGGGGTCATGATTGACTGAACAGTGCTCTCTCTAATTCTGAATCTGAGTAATTCATAGTCTTTCATCATAAAATCTCTTTATTCGAGGAGAACCTTCATTTATTATAGGAGGACTAGAGTTTCCCCTTTTTTTTGCTAAATATTCAGTAAGTTAATACCCTCCCCCCTCGTTTCCAGTATTAACCTTCATTTGACCATTTTATTCTAGAATAACAAGCTTTGGCCCTCTCTGTCATCTTAGCTATTATCCGTCACTGTCATATTGTCACCATTAGAGGTTGATGCTACATCCTGCACAGTGATTGATTATATTTAATAATGAGAATGGAGACAACCTGAAAGCTGTTTATAATCCTTGCTAAGTAGAAAAATTTTACAAAGAAGGAAGGGCCCTTATCTTTTTTCCACAATATTTAGTGTTCTTGCAATCTGTATGACATCTTTGACTTTGGTTAAGATTTGCTTTATTATAATATGTTCTTCCAGATCTAATTGGCATATGCTATTTCCTTAGGCCATAGCTTATAGACACGCCTTATATGATTGACTTCCCCTTATTCAATTTCCCTGTCACCAACCATAGAAATTGGACTAAGAGGAACTTTTTCAGTTAAGATTTACTTGGATTCAAATTTAAACCATTGTTCTGATTCTTTGGAGGTTTAAAGTGGAAGACTTCACACATATATATGAAATTTCATTCTTACTCAGCATGTATCACATTTGAAAGGAGATTCCACAACAATGACCTCTTTATGGATTAAAAAGCCCATTAGTCTAACAGCTGTAATTACTCATTTTTATAACTAAGTTGATTAGATAATGCTGTGAAGGGCACATTGCTTTCTTGAGCTAATTAACAGTAACATGATTTCTATCAGGGTACTATCCCCCTAAGATATATAAATAGGACACTATGTCTTTTACTTCACACTAATAATAACCATTTATCATAACATTATTAGAATACATTGTATTATCATGTGAATAATGCTTTATTCTCTCTGTGATCATAATAAATATGTATTTACATTATTAACTCTTTTACTATTATTAATATGCACATTTCTTAATTTTGGAGAAATATTTCTGAATATTTTGTACTCAGATTTAATCAAGTGAGGGTTTTGGGGAAAACATCATCCAGACACCTTGCTACCTCAGATTCACATTTGGTCTGTTATAGTCCTGCATTATGCCCTTAAGTAAGTTACTTCAATTCTATGAAATTAGATAAAATTACATGAAAAAAGCATGTGTATGTAGCATGAGAAAAGCCACCCATGAAGATATCATAATTGACATGGAGGTTTTAGTGACTTACACATTTTCTTCTAAAATGTTAGAAGAGCATACTAAGGAGTGAAGATGACAGTGGTCTGTACCCTGTTGGAGGTTAGGAATTACATGGGTTGTGATCAGCTTTCAGGGCAGGACCCTTTTCTCACCATATTTATTTTTCCAGTTCTTATTATACTTCCTGCTCACAGTATGTTTCTTCCTTTCACTTTGTGATTTTTCTTTCTGGATCAATTTATGAAGGATAAATTCCTGGGTAGCATTACTTTATAATAATTTATACCCTATGTATGTTTTCAATTATGCTTAGTAATACAAACCACATTTTAAAAATATCCACTAAAAGCTCATGCATAACTTCTCTAATTAGAAATAGTGGAAAAGCCCGATGATGCAACCTTTCTAAAACAGTGGGAATTATAAAAGATGCATAAAAAAGAATTTTGATGTTGCTCATATGTATCTCTATTGTTCTAAAAAAATTGAAAAAATTATTTTTGAAGAGTGTATTGTACTACTGGAAGTGTAGTTGGAAGTGTACTTTGGTACTACTAGAAGTGGTATTATTGGAAGTTAAAAAAACACACAAATCTATTAATATTAAAATCAGGGCATTAAATAAATATGATCAAATTGACTTATGAGGAAAAGTAACTTGAATTATTATATGTGGTGTTAAGTGTTTTCTCAAGACTGAACTTGGTAACGCTCTTAGCAAGACCTACTTTTTCTCAAGTCTATATTTATCATGAAGATCATGGGTAGCTTAAAAAATCAAAATTATTTTGTCATTATTTCCTGAAATTACAAAAAAAACTTTTCCAGCTAATCTGTGTATGTGTCTAATGTGTATAGAATATTCTCAAGTTATAAATAGTCATACCCTGGTCGTATTTGAAGTAATTGCTTATAGTACTGGACCATAATGACTAATTCCAATAAATGTGGTACTTGGTGGGATTTAATGGAGTGAAGTGTTGTGGAACATGGAGGAGAAAGTCTCAAAACACAGTTCCACATATTATGCAATGTCTCAGCCAGGTCAAAACCACTTTTTTTTTAATACAAAGAACTGATTGATATCAAACTGATGTTCTCTTAAAGTGTGAACTTTGCTCAAGGAGAAAAAATAGTCTCCCATTTATTGAACAAAAAACATTTGCTCAATAAAAATCTTTCTCTTCAAAGCTTTTTTTTTTTTTTGCCAAAATAAAAACAGTATCTTTAGGCATGCACATGTCTCTTTGTGTGTATGTGTCCACATGCATTGAATAATATGCAATATGCATAAAGCTGTCATTTCTCTTAAAGAATTTATATTAAGAGAATTATAAAACTTGAACAATAAAAGGATGAACAATAACACAAAAGTATTGTTTTACTTTGAAAATATTTATATTTTTTATTAGACATAAATCAATGTCTAATATATAAAATGAAACATGCAGTCATTTGTAAATTTTGTAAATAGATATAATTGAATGTGTTTGGAAAAATTTAAGTATAATATTTACACATAAATTATTTAAATTATATTCTAGCATTCTTTCACTCAATAAGACATTTGATAATCATTAAACTACTATAGACCTGGGTGATACAGCATAACATGACCTTGGAAGTTACTTATCTTCAAAAATAATGAAATTAAGCAATATAAGAAAATTACGAATTTTAATATGTATTATATCAGAATGCATCACAGTTAAATAAAATCTGTAACTTACCACACATTTCTGGCAAATTAAACTAAAATAAGGTAAAGAGAGAACAGTTTTTCTCAATTTGCCAAAGTATTCCAATGGGCTAATGGCAACCTTAGTCAGACTTGCATTTTTATTATATGAATTAATGAGGCTACAGCTATTACAATGAATCTTTCATAAATCTACTGTATACTTCATGTCGCTTTGGCCATTGGATGTCTTACATTTCATACTTTGGATTGTCTTCCATGATGTTTTTTATTCTGTGTCTACTGCCTGGGGTTGATGGAGTCAACAGTGACATTTATACTGGGCACCCTGTCCAGAGGAACATCCAATGGCCTCGTTATGCAGTTCTACTCTTTGGATCATTCTTCAGCTCTTTATTCCATATGTGAAGTCAAAAACATGCTTCAAGGAGTTCTAGAGACCACTTGTATGGGTTCTTGTAAGCTGGGTGGCCATGAACCAGTTCCAGAATGGTCTGAAAAGCAGACCACTCCAATGGTTGTTGTGTATTTTTTCACCAGGATTGAAAGAACTTAGACTACCAAAAAGGTGTTATTATGCTGATTTGAAGTGACTTACAGTTTACATTAAAGGGGCCATGAAAAATTAGTTGGCAAGATCCTGAACAGTCTAGGGGCAGCTCTGTATGGATTAATTAGTTTTCCACTATGCTTGAACAAAAGATATAATAATATTCACTCTTGCTAACTTCTAAATGGGTTCCACTAATAGGTCTCCTCCTGTTCTGTTCTTTCTCTTCTTTATTGCGGTATTAGTTCTCTTAAAAGCCTTTATTACAGTTTGTATTTGAGTTCTCAAAAGAGGGAGAAAATACATCTATGCACATTTTAAATGAGAAATTATCACTTTACCCTAAAAGTTGTATAATTTTTGCTAAGAAATTTTTTGAGAAAATTTCTGTTATTTTCAACAAGAAGGATTATTTGAGTGTGCATAATAGTCTGGTTTAAAAATCTAAGAAATGCACAATTTTGTTGTGGCGTTTTACTAACCTTAGCTGTGCTCTCAGAGAAGATTTTAACTCATTAGCATGAGGCACAGATTCCAACATCTAGGCAATGGTCAGGAGTCAGAACCTGAAATATCTGAGGCTGTATATGGAAAAGAAGAAACAAAGATGCTGTGGAAATATATGCAACGTCTCATATCATGCCTCTACTCCACAGAGTGAAAGTGTGTAAAAACATTACTGGATGGTGAGCAAGAAGTCAGAGGTTTCTGGAGAGGAGTTGAGAAGCAAGAAAAGAGCAGAGAAACAAATGTCATTTCTATGGGTGTACAGTATGTCTCCCAGCTAGATGGAGGATAGATGATGCTTTTCATGGATATTTTTAGGTGATTTCTGGGGCAGGGGACAGTTTGGGAGATCTATCCTATTAAATACCCCAGATTATCATTTTCTTCCGAAAAGAAATGTGTGAGCATGTGTGTATGAATATATAAAAAGGTTACTTTACAAATCATTTCATTTCTTTGGTGACTTGATTTTTCTGTAATATGACTTGAGGAGGAATTGTGAATTACTAGAACAGGGACTAGAAGTTACCTGAAACTTGGAAAAAATGACCACAACATGTAAGAATTTATTATTAAAGAGAAGCAACACAATAATTTAGGAAAACAAAATTATTAGGTCAAGATGGACTGTTTCAAGGCCAGCAATTTTTGAATAGGGGAATATTGAAACATGACAGAGATCAACAATAAAATACAGGCAACGCAATTACAAATGGTACTAAGGGTTGATATTCATTAATTAAATCCATTCATTAAATTTTTGGGAGGCTGCATTGTACCAAATACTGTGTTAAGACTGATAACACAACTGTGATCAAGACACAGCAATGAGGTCCTTTCTGGAAAACCTTTATAGAAGTACTAATAGCTTTATAGTAGTACTAATAGCTGGGCCTCTGTAACTTTTTATGACCAAATATGAAAGTGATACACTTGAATTCTGTATGGTAATGTGTGTCCTAGATTTCTATCCTCACTGTTCAGATACCAGAGCATTAATGAGATGAGGAAATGTGAAAAAATTTAAGCACACACTGTGGAGTGCATGATCTTGGTTCATTGCTAATTCCATATTTGAACATTCATTTACTGAATAAAATTTATTTGTAAATCTAAAATCAATACTCACAACACATTCAAGGTCATTTATTGACACATTAATTTGCAGAGTGTTGAAAAACTTGAATCACCACAGACCCAGATTCTCAGCTGACAGCAAACACAGTGATGCTCTATCCTCTGAATTCAGATTTTATACTGTGAACCACATGATAGGACTCCAAGCACTGACCAAAATGTTCTCTATGTTTAGTCCTCCTAATCACAAGAAGACTGTGATGTACTTTACAGAGAAAGTAAGATGGGTTAGGCAAGCTTTCTCCAAACGTGAATTTCAATGTTAACGAATCAAGAATATATATTAAACAAGTTATCTTTACACAGAAGCACATATATAGTAAATTTATGCATTGGTCACTTGGTGAATGGGCTGGCAGGAATCTAGCCCTGTATTTTCCTTAAGAGCAATGATTAGATATTTGCCAATTAGTGTTCCCTGTGCCTTTATACAACACAACTATGGCAAATAAGTATTTCTGCTACATTAAATTTTCTTACAAAGACCATGTAACTTATAAGCAAGAACAATTGCATTTAATGTTAATCCATAGCCCTGTTTTATAAAATGTTGTTGAAATTATTAACCATCGCTCACACTGGCAAATTCTCTGGCCTTTAGCTAGGGCAGGATTGCATGATTTTATTCGAATCCCTGTCTTCTTCTCTTGTGAGATATATTGACACTTTTTTTTTAAAAAAAAATTACTGATTTACTTTCTTCATTGCCCATATCCCATCCCGCTGTGATTTCTTTCTGATATTGGAAGTAATTTACTTACTGCAGAGACTTCAGAATTTCTCTTTAGAAAACAGCTCTTTGTTCATTTACTAAAGGAGTGACTTTCTGCCTGAAGTGCATAGATTTTATCAACTGTATTTCTATTACTGTCACCATTTCTCTTGTTAATTGCCCTGGCAAAAATCTGTGTAAATACTAAATGTCAGAAAAAAACATTTCATTATTTGAAAACTCACTTAACAGTGTTTTGCAAAAACATCTATAAATGCCCACTTTCACTTTAATGGAAACAATTTTATGGATCATTTTAATTTTGGTCAGGGACAAAAAAAGAAAAGATCTTTCAGGTTACTGTCTGGATGACCCTGGGTCAATATAACTTTAAAACCCTTTATTCTAAGATCATCTCTTATCTCTTCCTATGAAACAGCCTACAGAGACATAGAAAGCCATGGCACGAATCTGGAAGAACAGCAGGGGTAGCATAAAATCCAGAATAAATGATGGGTCATGTGAATAAAGAGATGGACCATTTTGTTTATTTGAAGTATCGTGACATCTGAGAAAACTGAAGAACATCATCTGCCTACTAAAGGAAAGAAATTGGTTTAACAATAATTTGTTCAAAAGTAAAAAAAAAAGAATTAAAGCAACAAATTTGAATTCCATTTGTATGGTGACATTTCAGACCCAGACAAATTGTTGCCTCATAAGAGAATATTTGATATGATCATGTAGCTGCATTCCAAGACAGAAGGTCTGGGTTTTATTTACACAGAAAGAAAAATATTGATTTTAGAATACACAGTGCAGAAAGCATGTAATGAATTCTAATAAAAATTTGAAAATCAAGTAGCATCTAAGATCTTAAATATGGAAGTAGAAATTTATTATAAAAGAATCAACATTTATTCACATATGACATATGAATAAACTTTTAAAGCCTTCTTGGTAAGTTGTTAGACTAGTAGATTCCATGAGCTTAGTTTATTTGCACTCTAACATAGACTTTTAAATATATTACATGTTGAGAGTCATGAGATCATAAATGTGGATTCTGAGATTTTAAAGTTTGGAAACAAACAGGTAGATGAACTGGGTTGACTGAGTCTTGCATACACACTAATATATCTGATGGTCAGAGCATGAGTGGGCAAATGGTAACTGTACAGCAAATCCAGCATGGACCTGCTTTTATATAACCCATGCAATAAGAACGAGTTTTACTTTAGAGTTGTAGGAAAAATGTAAAGAATATAAGAAAGAATTACAAAAAAAAAAACTGAATTATTTATGATCTGCATGCCTCCTTTTAGACAGGTTTGCCAACTCTGGCACCAGAGGGAAACTTCTGCTTATGAGTCTTCAGGACTCTGTCCCTGAGCCAAGACTGTTCTGTGTTGGAGCAACAATATGAAGCAGTCTGCAGAGGCTTGCTCATTCAACAGTGGATGGTAAAACCTGGGAGGCCTCACTTAAAATGAGAGGAGCTCTCAATTTCAATCCATACAAGCACATACACACACACACACACTCACACACCAGCTAGAGCAGCAACATCAACAACCCCAACATGGAATTAGTGTCTATTTACACATAATGTGATATAGTAGTTTTGCACATGGGTGGGTTAATGTGAAATATTTTGTTACTTGATATTGGCTTTGACAATGAATTTTTTTGTGTTTGATACATTAAAAAGATTATAAACTATAAACAAGTGATACTTTATCAGAATAAAAAACTTTGAACAGAAAAGGGATATGATCAAGAAAAGGAAAAAGGCAGCCTATATATTAGGTGAAAACATTATACACTGTATATATGATAGGGGGGAATTGTATCCAAAATAAATGAGGAATTCACCCAGTAGCAAATAAAAAACAAATAACCTGATTTAAAAATAGATAAAGGACCTGAAATGAAGATGTATAAATAACCAATAGGGACATGGAAAAGTGCTCAAAATCACAGTCATCAATTAAATGCAAACCAAAACCAAATTTAGATATTACCTCAAGTCCATTAGAATAGCTTTTATCAAAAAGACAAGCAATAATAAATGTTAGCAACTGTCTAGAACAAAGGGAAACCTTGTGCAGTGTTGGTGGAAATATGAATTGATGCATCCATTGGAAAAGTGTATGGAGGGGCCTTAGAAAATTAAAAATCAAACTACCATGTTACCCAATAATATATTTGCAGGGAATACACCCAAAGGAAATGAAAGAAGCATCTCATAGCAATATTATCCCACTCCCCATACACATACACATCAACATTGGTCACAAGACAAAAAACAATCTAAGTACCCTCAACAGATTAATAGATAAAGAGAACAATGTACTACGGACATGTGTATGTATATATGCATATATTTTGTGTGTGTGTGTTTATATATATGCACACACATATGTATATTACTTAGTCTTACAAAAGACAGTATAGTACCAATTGAATAAACTTGGAGGATATTGTTATGTGAAATAAGTTGGTAATAGCAAGAAAATTAATGCATGACCTATATGTGAAATTTAAAAAACAAAATAAAAAAAAGTTTAGTAGAATGGGGGTTACCAGAGATAGAGAAGAAGAGCAAAACCAAGAGATGTAGATCAAAGGTTACAAACTTACATTCATGGAGGGTGAATAATTCTGGAGATATAATGTGCAGAAGGAATAATTAATAATATAATATATTAAACATTTGCTAAGAGCAGATATTATGTGCTCTTATTATACATAACTATGGATAGTGAGGGATATGTTAATTTACTTATCTATAATCATCATGTTATTATGTGCATGAATATCAAAATATTGTGTTGTATATCATATATATGTGTGTGTAGATATATATGTATATATATGTGTGTATGTGTTTTTTTGTATATATATGTGTATATATATATATATATATATATATATATATTAGATGTAGTTGGATACAATACCTTTATTTTATTTATTTATTTTTATGTGGTGCTGATGCTTGAACCCAGTGCCTTGCACATACTAGGTAAGCTTTCTACCTTTGAGCCACAACCCCAGCCTCTATGTTGTATATATTAATATACCCACCAAAGTGTGACAGCATTTTTAAATATTTCCTTTTGTTTCTATAAATTTCTTTTTTAATGCCCTCTACTTTAGTTCCCACGTGTTCTCACCTACTGAGCAATCCTTATTTCCCCTAAGCATTATTATTTCTTCTTATCTAGATATTACACTTAATTACAAGCACAATGCAATATTTTCAGTGTTAAAAAACTCTCTCTTTACCCTACATCTGCTTCCATAAAAACCTCCTTTTCTGTATTTCCCTCTAAAGTGATAGTATGTGCAAGATATTTCTACGCACTTAGAATGCAATCCTGCTCTTCCCATTCTTTCTAGCCAGGGTTGACCCCCCCAGACACCCACACCCACCATTTCACCCAAGAGCACTCCTGTTAAGGTCTCAGTTACCTTTTTGTGGCCAAATCTAAGTATCAAATCTGAACCTACCCTACTGCTTCTTCACCTATCCATATTTGACACAGGTGGTTCTTAGCCTTTGTCGTGTTCTCCAGAGGACCATGTAATTACAACACATCTTCCTCCTGCCTGAGAAGGCTTGAGGCTTTGTTGTTAAGTCCTTCTCATGATGCTGATCTCTATGTACTGTCTACTCCAGGTATGGGCAGCAGACTTCTCCATCCATAGCCATTCCTCAGGTCTGGACTTTTGCTTTTGTTGACATCTGTATTCTAATGGGCTCCAAGTATTTACATCCTGAATTTCAGTTGCATCTTTCATTCAGATATATCTGTACTTGAATATCGAATAGGTGCATGTCATTTTGCACACCTAAAAGCACACTTCTGACCCTTTTCCTTAACCCCTCTCACTCACATCCTTCCCCACAGCCTGAGTATCCTTCATGACTCACATCTTTGTCTCTCCACCCTTGTCCAATCTGTTGACTACTAACTTCAGCTTAGTCATTTTAAGGCATCCCTAATCTGACCACTTCCTTTCACTGTTTCTGGTTCCTCTGGTGTCTGGGCACCATGCTCTCTCTCTCAGAGTCCTGCCATAATCTGCCTGTTTATCTCCTCTCACTCTCCGCAGGCAGATCATGGCCAAGCTCTGCTCAAAAACAGTCCAGTGACTTTCAGTCCCTCTGACCATAATTTTTTCTCCCCGAGCCACATTCTCTGTACTCTTATTGCTCATATTTCTGTTCAGCTGGTTTTATTTCTGTTTTCCAAGCATACTTATGCAGGTCTGCTTCCCCCTCAGTGTTTGTGCCTGCCTGCTTATCTTCCTGGAACTTTCTTCCCACAGGTATTCTCATGGTCAGCTTCCTCCTTCCTTGTCTTTGCTCATACATACTACTTGAACATCAACTCCCCCTCACCTTCTCTTTCCCTCTTTTCTCTCCATACTAATTTTAATTATCTTCCATGATCAATGATTTACTAATGAACTGGTTCTTTGTTCTTCCCTGCTCAATGATAAACTTCATGAGTGCAGGCGTATTGTCTATTTTGATCATAGAGTGCCTAACATACATTAAGTTCTTAACAAATCATTTTCACCTCCAAGACACTTTCTATCTCAGGCCTTCGTCAGTTTAAAAATCTATTAAATGTGCTGTTATGCAATGTGAGATAAGAATTTAAATATAAATGTAGATAATAAGTAACAAAAATCTTCTCTAGTGAATTCTCTGTCAGAGGAATTAAGATGTTAAATATTCTTTAAGTGATATAAGCAGTAGTGTGACAAAGAGCAATATTTTGTAAGGAGAACCAAAGCTAGGGATACCAAATATTTTTAGTTATTTAAAAGGATTTTAAACTAATGCATAAAACACAAAATCTGCATATATTTATAGGATATCTCATGATGTTTTGAAGCATGTGCACATTGCATAATGTCTAAATTGGGTTAAACTTATATAAGTCATCAACATTCATTCTTTACAATGAAAATATAAACTTTCTTCTACTTTAGGAAATATGCAGAAATCACTGTTACAGGCACACCAGAACTTTTGTTCTTTCTGACTATATCTCACTATCCATGATTAACCTATTCCCAGGTCCCCCTAGGACATTTTTTTCTTTGTTAACCTTTAATGTTGTTGGTAGAAGATAAATTGATTTGATAAAGAGTTTTATGATATTTTGAGTTATTTCCCAGCTTTGTTGTAATCATACTTTAAATATAAAAATTGATTTCAAGTATACTTAAAGATAAATGTTATTTATATCATCAGGATGATTTGCAATTCACTTTAGAATATACTTTTCTGTAATTGTAATTTAATTAAATATCAGAAAAAAACATTAATTTATTTTAAATAGTTATTTAATCAGGAATAATTTATTAAGAAACTTATTAATTATACATGTAAGTGTAAAATTCACAAATCAAGGATTTTTTCCCAACTCAACACACTTATATGACTGAAATTCGGATGAAGACATAGAACATTATTTTTATCTCAGAAGCTTCCGTTGTGTTGTTCTAAGTCCCTATTCTCCCCAAATTAAACTTCACATTAACTTCTCACTCCATGGATTTGTCTAGGAAGTTTCATATTTTATATGCCTGAAATTGAATGCCTGTTTATTTTTCTTTTGCATATTAGATTCAGGAGACATGTGTATGTTTTTTCCTTACAAAACATGAAAATGAAAACTGTATCCCACCATAGACTATTATAAATTATCTCTTCTTTGGGGCAATATTTTAGTAAGATTCAATATTTTATAAATATGATAATGCTACAATGCACATATTATTGTGGGTGGGTATATATTTCAGTTCTATCAAGTATATAAAAGATCACAAAAAGTTATGTATACAATTAACTTTAGCAGATATTACCAAGTGGTAATTTTCAAAGTATTCTTACTTTTGCATTTACTATCTGCATCCTCTGTAGTACTATAGTACAGAGGTGCCGCATACAGTCTTCTGTCCATATCAGAGCATGTGTGTAATCATCATACTAGAAGATTAGAATGGACGCAAAAAATCCCAGCTTCACAGATATTGTGTTTATTGAGTCTCTTAATGGCATCAAGAGGTGACATGAGTGTCTGACTTCCAAAGTTTTGGTTTATGTAAGTTCACACTATAGTGTTTGCACAATGAAAAACTTTCCTAATGGCATATTTTACCAGAACAGCCCCTGTTATTAAACAGTGCATGACTCTGAGTGTTCTGCTTTTACCTCACACCTGTTTTTCAGGCCTTCTTGTGAGTATGTGTTATGATAAAGCTAATTTGCATTGTTTAAAAGACTAAAAAAATCACTTTTTTATATGTGGATTTGCTATATGGGATTTTTCTTTTCTGAAGTACCTCTTCACATCTTTTGTTCATTTTCTTCTTTAAAAAAAATTGAACTACTATATATGTAAATTATCTCACTCTATATTTAGAAGGTTTCTTTTTAAAGAGTGTATTCTGTGGGAAAGAAACTTTGATTTTAGTGGCATAGTGAATTATTTTTTAGGGGATGAACAAAATTTTGTCTTCTGATTAAGAAATATTTGCCTTACGAACTGCATGAAATCATTTTCTTAAATTGTCTTATAAATTATTCCATTGCTTTTTACATTTACATTGAACGGTTCACCTGAAATTAACATTTGTAACTATCCAACTGAGCTAGCATAATTTCGTTAATATGCTATCTTTCCCCTTTCACTCTATTCTCAACTGTAATGTAAATTTTAGTGACTATAAATGGGTGGTTCTATTTTTTGACTATTAAGTACAATGGCTTGGTTTTCTATGATTATATCAATTCTCTCTTAAATACATGAAATATATATATGAGAAAAGAGAGAAGAATTTTTTAATATTTATTTTTCAGTTTTCAGTGGATACATCATCTTTATTTTATTTGATGCTGAGGATGGAACCCAGCGCCCCGCACATGCCAGTTGAGCCCATTACCAAACATCCCCAGCCCCAAACTTTATATTTATATATTTTTTACCATACGATTTATTTTTATTTTTTTTAGTCATACATGACAGCAGAATGTATTTTGACATATAATAGATACATGGAATGTACATACATAGACAAACTTCATATTTTAATCTTAGTTTGTGATAAAGTGAATTTTGTTAGTTTCTACAAAGCTTAGAATATTGCTGTGCTTTTTAAATAAGTGTATTTTCTTATTATTTTATAACTACAATATTTTATAGATTTAAATCTAAGCATGTCTATGTACAATACAACCCAATGTGTTTTGCCATGAAGAAATAGTGATTGCTAACTCGTTATTGCCAGTTAAATGACTAAATCCTCAATTCCATACTAATAACACTGATCAATGCAATTTATAAAACACTGTCTATAAATCTAAACAAAATGTTGTAGCAAATGTTGTGCTTCTAGGTGAGGTTTAGAATTAGGAGCCAAATTTAAAAAAAGCCAATTTTTATCATTTCCAGATTTTTAAAAGAGTATCTGAGTGTTCTATATCAAAGGATTGGGAAAGATGACAGAGGCAAAGGGATTCTGTACAAAAGACACAGAGAGTGTTAAAAAAAGGAGAAGAATGAATTATGAGACCATTTGGTGCTAATATAATCCCTAAAAAGATGGGATGGAAATATTAACTACCATGATTTCACCATTGCCTATTATTTACATGCCTCAGAATGTCACACGGTATTCCCTAAATATGTTTAATTAAAATAATAATACTAAAATTAATAAAAAGAAATCGAAAAATAAAAATACAAAAAAGAACTCCTTAAATAGAAAAAAAACATGGTGTTTATGCAAAAGCAAAAAAAAATGAAATTTTTTGGAAGCTGAGTGATCCAGATGAAGAATTCAGTATAATAAAAGTGACTTTAATAATCACTTTCACTAGGTATATAATAGCTGCATAATATCAAAACCTCATGTTGTATACATTAAATGTACATATAGTAAAATGCAAACAAAAATAAGAATAAAGCTTAAAAGATATTTTTGAAAAGACAAAGTATCTGAAACTTTAAAATTTTGGGGAAAGGAGAAATGGAAACTTACTTGTGTCAAATGGAAGCTTACTTGTGTGAAATGGACCATGTAAAGCAGGCTCTGGGGAAATTGTTCCCATGCTTCAATGGTAGATTTAAGAAAATCTTCTCACTTTCTCAAGATTTTAGGAAAAATAAAATGAAACAACAGAAAAACAAACGGAAAAATAGTTCATTTATCTTTTTGATCTCTCATAGAAAGAACAAGCATAAACAGCTTGTCACCCAGAAGGTAAGCCCCTCCTGCACCACGTTCTGATACTAGGAGTTGGATCTTTTCATGAAACATAGCTCCAGGGCAGCTCAGGTAGAGCCTGCCTCAGGATTGTGATCTCTAGGGAAACCTCCAAATTGGAATAACCTTGAATTATTTGACAGAGAAAAGTGATGGGGTGACAAGTTTTGAAATTTAAAAAGGGTTGGCAAGGATGAACTTTTTTTCCCTCATAGTCAGATATATTATTGTAGAAATTATTTTTAAAACCATGACCTGTGACCCTATTGAAGTTATACTCTTTAACCAAGTCAACATGTCGATTTGATACATATTCTCTCCTTATTTTGTTTTTACTTCATCTGAAGAATAAACTGTGGAATGTTCTAGAATGGAGCTGTGTTTCAAAAGAGACTTAGCAATGCACTGTAGCCTCAAAAAAATATTGAGGTGGGTGGAAATCAATGATTCAAAAAACTGTTAAGCAGATTACAATAAAAGCACATGCTAAAACAAACTCTCTGCCACCTGTGAAGATATTAGTAAATATAATCATGTTTCTTAGCTAGCACAGAGCATTGCAAACAGTCTGTTCTGTCACATTGAGTAAATTTTAGCTCACTGTTCATCTAGGGTCTTCGCCCACATCTTAAAAGATTTCCAAAGGCAGATCTTCAGCCTCTTGGCGACATGCTAGGTTTTATGACTTCTGGAATTGGCATCTCAAAACCACCTTCACCAGTGGCAGGACACATGACATTTTAAGAATCAACATCCTCAAGGGCTGATCCTGGCTCATTGGACTTTTATATTGTGATTATCCATGTGTGGAAGATGTGTCAAAATATTTTTGCCATACTGTGGATACAGAATACACTTAAATTTATCAAAGAAATTTATCTGCAGTATTTATCACACTGGTTGATGGAACATTATTTTCACCAACAGAAATCTACTTTTGAAATTTTCTAAATTCTATTCTATAAGCCTGGATTATTGTTAAAATTCACAAAGAAAACCCTTAGAGAAGCCAGTTCTAACTTGCAGACTTTATTAATGATGAATGGTCCCATAAAAATTGTGCATTCTTTATTAGCATGCTATCAGAGAAGGGTTATATTTTAACCAAAATAACACTCACAACAACCACACTTTATTTAATAAAGTATGTTAAGGGTAGTTGTAAATATTGTGAAAACTTGTTAGTGTAAAACAATCATGGTAACATCAATATACATATTGCTTAATAGGAAAGGACAAGAAGTGTGAAGATTAATGGATTGAGTAAGATGTTCAAAACTGCAATTAATTATCAAATTGAAGCTCTATTTTGCATCTTAAAGATTTATTTATAGCTAAAAGAGCATCATTAAACTCCGGGAACTTCTTTAGACATGAAATTCATCCTGGGGTAATGGAAGAACACTCTCTTTTTAAATTATTTTATGACAAAAATAGGAGACAAATAGAAAGTTCTATTCTAGTTATATTTTATGTTGACTCAACCCCTAAAATTAAGGAAGAATTAGACCCAAAGTTTCTTTTTTTTTTTCCTGAGTATTCTCTTTCCCATCAATGGCCCCTTGCAACTGACCACTATCTGCATTGTCTTTAAAATTTTCTCAATGTAAAAATAAAGCCAACTGGCAAAATTCAATTTTTAGAAGCCATAGACTCATTCCTCTCCAATCAGCACCCTGAGGGTTCCATCTGCAATGTTTGAAATCCAGGGACTGCATTTTCCAATACTGTTTATACAGCAACTTCCATCAACAAAGGGATGCTCATGGGCCATGTCTTAGGTCAGGATTAAATGTAAAAAAAAAAAACAAAAACTTACTCTTTATTCTATCAGGTAAGGTCACTAATGGTTCTTATTGTATGAAAGAAATAATGTGTTCCATGGGCAATTAGATGGACTTTTTCAACCTTGCTATACAATTTAGCTTTGGGGTATTACCCAAAAGCTCACAAGAAAATATTTAGAGGTGAAATAATTCAATTGAGAATTATAACTAATCAGTGTACTAACCCATTTGATGGATTAATAATTTTAAAGGGTAATAACTGTGAGCAGGTCGGGTGCAGCTAGAGAAAATAAGTCTCTTGGGACTTGCCCTTGGAGATTATATCCTGTCCGGCGTTCTTCCTTCTCTCTCTCTCTGCTTCTTGCCTATAGTGAGCTGAACAGTTTTTCTTCACCATGCCTTTTTCCAGGATGTTCCACTTCACCTTGGTCCAGAGTGATGGAGTTGCCTCAACAGGACTGAAGCTCTGAAATTGTGGTCTCAAAATAAATTTTTCCTGTAAGTTGTTTTGTTCAGGTATTTTGGACACAGCAATGAATGAAAGCTGACTAAAATAAAAGATTGGTACCAAGAAATACTGTTGCTCCTCTGGCTAACCTGATCATGATGTTCAGAACCTTTGGAAATGTAAGCTAGAAGAGTTTGGGAAGAGTTGGAGCTGTAGTTTGGAGAATTCATAAAAAGCTGTAAGCAGATCTTAATGGGTGTTTCTAGTGGGATCTCAGAAGACCAGAATGCCAATAGGAAAATGTAAATAGTAAAGACTGTGCTCATGAGAATTCAGAGAGGATTGAAGACACAATTGGAAAATGGAGTAGAGGCTATTAACATTATGTTTTGGCAAATAATTTGTCTACATTTTTTCCATGATCTGAGACTTTATGTGAATATGAATTTAAAAGTGATAGACTGACTAATCTGGCAGAGGTCCTTTCAAGAAAACATCACATTTAGGTGATGGCATGGATATTGCTGGCATCTTTTACCCAGGTTTGTTAGGATAATTAGGATTTTTAAAACGTACTTTGTATAGAGAGAATAGAAAATATGTCCTGAGAGCATGTTGGGAACATATACATATTAAGCTCAAAAGTATAAAAAATAATTTTAAAAGACATTGGGAGCACCAGTGTCCCTAGATAGCTGTTTCCTCTGGATTCATTTCATCATGTTCTACCACTCACAGACAGAGGTTGCTGCAGCTGTGGTCCAAGATGTCCTGGCTACTCAACCTGGCAGCAAAAGTTAGTCTCATTCATATGGTAGCTGATTGTGCAAGAATACAGGATTCAGGAGTTATGGGATCATGGAAGTCTTCACTGATATTTCAAACAAAAGCCTATCAGTCTAAGGAAAGTTTAGCATGGTCAGAATCCCTGTGGACTTCCTCTGAGAAGGTGATATGTGAAACTGTGTGATGGAAGCCAAAACTGTAGTAAGACCCCCAAGATTCAGAGATGTCATAATCTAAAATATCTACCAAGGAAGAGCCAGCGTAAAAAAAGAAACCATGAATATTGCAATAAGCAAGGGCATAGGGGCTCGACAATTCCCCCCATTTCAAGCTCACATCTTGTTGCCATGTGTCCCAGATACTGCATGTGGAGCTACAGACCAATTTTTTTCCCTCTCCCAGTCAAGCTTAGGTCTAGCTTTGATTTCATTCCTTCTTTCTTTGCCCTTATTTCTACACCTTAGAATGGGGATTCTTACATGGTGTCATTGCACATTGGATATATGTAACTTGTATCTGATTTTTGTAAGGATTCACAACCAAGAGCTTGCGTTGAGTGTCAGAAAAGACTTTGGTCTTGGGCTTTGGGCCAGACTGGAGCAGATAACACTCTCAGAACTCTTGGAGATGGACTGAATGCATTTTGCATTGTGAGGTGGATATGAAATTTGGTATGCTGCAGGTGGAATGTTGCTGTTTGGATATTATGTGTTCTCCTAAGTTTCATGAGACAATGTTTGGGGGTGAAATTATATCATGAGAGGTGAAACATAGTCAGTGGATTAATCCAATTGATTAATTAGTAATTTGAAAAGACTATTCCACTAGATGTTATCTGTAGACACAGATGGCTGTGAATTATGTAAAGGATATGGGTATGGCTGGAAGAAGTGGGTCTTTGGGGGTATACCCTTAGGGATTATATCTTATTCCCCTGGCTTCTGTTTCTTTATTTCAGCTTCCTGAGTTATTTACCTCTGCCAGGCCCTTCTGCCATGATGCTCTGCCTTACCTCACCTCCAGAGCAATGAATGCAGACAACCATACACTATATCTCTATAACAGTGACCTCAAAATGTACTTGTTCTCCTTTAAGTTTTTCTGGTCAGGTGTTTTGGTCAGAGTGATGAATGCTAAGTCATTTATAATCTAATTACTTTTTTGATTCAGAATGAAAATTCTCGCTGAAAAAATAACAAGAAAATCCATAATTACAATAAAAAACAAAGAGAAATAAGAAAAAAGAAGAAAACTTTAAACATGAAAATATCTGAACAAATTATATAAATTTTGTTCTTAAGAGTCTCTTTATGATCTTTAATTAATTAAATGCAGATGATACATGTCATAGCTGTAGAAATTTTGACTTTTTATACTCAGTGAAAAATTACAGTAATTTTTGTGATATGTAAAATAACATATTTAAATGTTGCTAGGAGTCAGAAATCATATTAACTAGATTATCTTCATGTGACCTTTTATTCCTATATTATCTGACTCCATGCTCTTTGATCAATCAAATTCAAAATAACTTAAGTATGAGTATTCTCACTTTAGATATCAGGATCATGACCCTTGATGAACACTTTTAATATACTCTGTTACATCATGTTCCAAAATGTATCCTTTACATAATTCAAAATATTGATATAAATTCACTTTTAATTGAGAGCATACAAAATTATACACTTAAGAATTATGTTAATGTGATTCATATCTTTATTGTAGTTCAAATTCAATAGCTGTATTTGCATTGAATTTATAAGTTAATGACATCAATTTACAGGAAATAACATCTCAGCATGCCAATTTCTACAGGAAAATTTATTTTTCCTTTAAGAGAAATAGCTCTTATGGTTTGTCCTCCAGAAAAGGTGGGACTTGCTGTGTTGACCTTTTCCTGATGTTATGTAACTTTGTGGAAAATCCATAGGTAGCTCAGGAACTTATTCACAATATAGAGGGCCAAATATATGCCAAGTACTCTTATAAGTTTAATATCAATAATATACAATATTTATAATGTACTTATAAACTTTTGAACACTTTGATATCTATTAATGGTTGCATCAGTATAATCATATAGAAAATTACTCATCATTCCTGGCTAACTTTAATTTTTAATTTTCAAAGAGGGTATAAAAAGTAATGTTTTTCTGCAACATCCATGTAAGGGAGATAGAAATTTTAGAATATGTTCATTTAATTTTCTTTATGTACAATGTTTCAGATAAAATGGAGTAGTGAATATGGAACTCTGCAAAAAATTTTCTTTTATGCAAGCATCCATTTCTTTCCCTATCAAGACAAATTTGAGTTTTTAAATATTTTTTCCCATAAGAATAATACAATTTTGGGAATTATATAAGCAAAGTTATTTTTTGAAGAATAATATCCAACATTCTAGAATTTTAGTGATACAACTTTGTCCCAGCTAAGAACTTAATAACAAACTTATTTTTCAACAAATATATGGAACTTTCTTTAACAGCTGAATTGATTACTCTAATTATCCTATTGATGCCTAGGAAAGAAAGTTCAAAAACTTATTAAGCTCATAGATTCTGATTGCTGCTTCTCTTGAGGGTAATATGTGCATTTCCTTTATGTGTCATTTTAGTTATCTAGGTTTTCAGTAAGAGAAAGAAGACAAGGAAAGAATAACAACTTGAAGCTGTTTTTAGCTCATAGCTCATCTGCACACATGAGGAAAAGGACATCAATGGACAGAGGATGTCTATACATCCAATTACATTGAAGTTCAATAGCCATAAGAGAAATTAGAAAATCAAATCATACAAATGTTAAAAGAATTTGATGCTAACAAGAACTGAAAAAACTTTTGAGGTTAAAGTAATAACAATGACATACAAGATAACACTCTAATTGTGTCATTAAAATGTGGATAGATGAATCATGAATTATAAAATACCTATATAACTGCAGTTTGGTCCCCACATTATCTGAGTGATCCTTTTAAAAGGAATTTGAACCCACTCACTATTGATTGTTTTCTCCATCTGGAAGGCTCTTACATTGGTTAGATAAATCCAGAATTCAATTCTTTATTTCAATCAACACCCAATTTGGAATATAGGTAGGACTCCAGTTAAAAAGAAGCAAGGAGAGATTCAATTTAAACCAGTGGTTACGGAAGAGATGCAAGGACAAGGAGAGCGAACACAGGGTATGACGCTACCCAAAGATTAAAATGTGATGCCACCTGTGGTAGATACACCAATGACCCCAAACTCCCTAAGGATATCTGTGTCCTAATTTCTAGAATCTCTGATGTTGTGAAAATGTTGCTAGAGGGGATTAGGTTGGCACATGGAATTAAAACTACTAATCAGATAACTTCAAAATAAGGAGAATATTCTGGATTATCCCAGTGCGGAAAATAAAATGCAGTCACAGTGGTCTGTTGTGAAGAGACTCAGACCCAAGAAACAGATTTGTGATCCCTGCATGTGGATTGAGATGCCAGATGGTTAGGATGGCCAGCCCCCAGCTTCAGCTTTAGAACCCAGCCAGTTCCATTTATCCCCCTGAGCCATTTCCATGGGCTTTTTGTATATGCAGACTAGACACAGAAGGCACATAGCCAACAGGTTACCTTGGTGGCTGCATGCTCACAAGCAAATTTTGTGACCTTGAGAATACACTGAATCAAGTGTTTATGACCTTGGCTACTTGCTAAAAACATAGCCCACTAGAAGCCTCTTTGAGGGATCCTAACTGTAGCCATCTTGGGCCTGCCCTATAATGGTCTTTGTGAATGGAAAATGGACAAAAGAGAGTTGAGAGATGTGAAAATGCTACCCTGTTTTGAAGAGGAGGAAGAACACAGGTGTCAGGAAACACCACAGCCCCTCACAGCTGTCAAGGGTTCAATTCTGTCCTCCAGCCTGCAAAGGAAACAAAGCTGCTGACACCTAACTTTCAGCTTTCTGTGACCTATGTTGGACTTTTGAACTTCAGAAGTATAAAAATGAATTTGTGTGGGTTTAAGCTACTCCATTTGTGGTCATTTGTTACAGCAACAACAGGAAAGTCACACTACCATAAATCCTTAACCCAACACGTCCATCTGAGCTGGTGGTTGCACTCACACATAAGTCAGAAATTGAGGGCCTGTAATGTTTTATTTATGATAGTTTTGATTACTTACTATCAGTGATTTCACCTTCACTGAGCTTTCAAATTTACTTTTATGTTTTTAACTTCCACTCATATGTTTATGCTTTTTAATCTATTATTTTACCTCTGAATGCTCTCGTATGAGTCTAACCTGTAAATCAAATTTTCTTCTAGACATATTTTAGTGGATATTCACTGCTAAGATAGTCTCCCTGTGCTCAATGGAAGCTATTATTTTCCAAAAGATGCTCTTTCTTCTCATCTTCTTTCTCCTTGGTCTTCCTTAAATCAGCCTGATACCTATGAATCCCTTATTTTAGAGAAAGGTCCACTATCACTTGGAATTTTAAAATCAAAAGTCAGAATCATATTCAGACATGTACCATTCATAACCTCCTGAGTACCTTCCGTGCTAAGTGCTTCTTGACTTTCTCCTCTTTGCCATCTGAGGTGTGCTCACACTCACTGTCCTATCTCTTTCCACCAATTCCCCCAGCCTGGACTAGTGCCTCCCCTTCTGATAATGTCCCCCACTTGCAATAAATAGTACTCATTCTTTCCTGCCTTCATCATTTGAAGGGTTTTCTCCTTTGACACTTTGATAAAATGTCACATTGTAAGTTCTTCCTTCAAAACCTAGGATCCAAAGCCATACTTCCTTGTTTTCTTTGCATGTGATTTATCTACAACCTGTGATATAGATTTCAGTAGTCAGACCCACAGGCAGGACTTAAGGTCTGAAATGAGCTGCGAGGTTTCTGTTTCACTCCTACAGGTTGCGGTATGAGTGACACAGCTTTCAAATGTCTGGCCACGCTGTTATAAACTTTAGGGTTGACTGACACCATCAGAAGGGGCTCCTTTGAGCCTAGTCCTGCTGTAGTTCTGAGTGTTTCTTTAGCAAAGTTAATCTGAAGTGTGTTTTTCTATATATTCCAATGATGTTATGAACTAATATCCTTTAGCAAATTCATCTACTAGCTAACAACCAGAAATATACAAAATTATGTTTATTTTGTTGACTATAATTGAAATGATATTTCAATAGTGGAAACGTAATTGTACTGAATTTCTTGAACAACTCACAACAGGATGAATTCATGACTCCTTCAGTTTATATGCATGCTCCTGCCTTGGTTTCCTTTCTTATTGGGTGACTTTCAAACACCATGACTCTTGCTCCTTATTTCCACCTAAAAAAAAAAATATTCTTACACATCACAATACTACTATACCAATCACTAATGCTCATGTTGATCTTCCAAAACTCAAATCAAACACGATCTTGGCCAATCTTCAGCATATCTTCCTAACTCTATTGGTTTGGCAAGGTGCCATTTCTCTGTGTCCTCTGCCATCACTGCATACAATTCTATCACAATATTCTCTTCATCACATAGAATTATTTGTGACAATGTGTCTCCTCTAGTATTTTGTGAGTCCTTTTCATAGATAGAAAATATCTATTTCAATTAAATCTATGTATTCCAGACATCTACCTGCATCTGCTGTTTAGTACATGTTTTAGTGATACTTTTGTGAGTATGATCATAGCTCTCTGAAATCAGAATAACACTTCAAACTAAGAGAGAAGTGAGGATAGGGAATAAATTTCCTCTTTCCCAAGGCATAGAGATCAAGAGACATTTACTTCTTTCAGGATGCTGTATAAGGATTTCTGCAAACAAATATGTTGAGGAAATATTTTAGAGTGTTATGTTTTATATTACATTCATTGGCATATTAAAGAGTCTATGAAACCATGCAGTATTAAAAACATATATAACTTTTTGTATTTTTTAGTTTTGAGCATATTTAGGCTTGCAAAAAAACACAAGATGAATGATAATATACAGGTGGAAACAGAGCCAGCAGAGTCTCTCTCTATTATTTCGTCTGTCATTTTCAACACCAGGGATATGGGAGTCTGTTTTATTATTCCATTCCATTATGCTTTTTTCCAGTGCTCAGAAAACTACACTTTAAATGTTTTTATATGATAAAAGAGCATAGTGCTGTTAGAGCTGATCAGAATCAATGATGGCATTGCTAAGCCTGAGCAAAAAAAAAAAAAAAAAAAATATATATATATATATATATTTGACAGTAAACCTCTTTCTTTAATCTATTCAATTCAAATTGATCTCTCAAAATTGACCTATGCAGCTGTCAACAATCCTCACTTTAATACTGGTTTGACTCAATGTCAAACAAATCAAATAAGCATGATTCCAAAGCAGCTGAAGTCAAGTTAGCAGCCAGTATAATTGACACTCCTGAAGAATAATTTGTTTAAAAATGATGAATATCATAATTTTTATAGATCTACACATTACAATAGAGGCCATACATCCATAAAAAATTGATGTCTTACTGAAATATCAGCTAAAGCTATTTGTCAATGTAACTATTTATGAAAGTGGAACAATTTTGTTTGAAATTTTATATAGTGCAATGACAAGTTTCATACATTTATTAACTTTATTCTGCCTAAATTACTCTAAAGAATACTTATTGGTTCCTTCCTCCTGTTTTTTATATTTACCTGGAGAAAATAGCCAGTCAGATGAAGATATTTTCCTATTTCTCTTGAAATAGATGTGAAGATGTGACAATTTTTGGCCACTGAAACAATAATGCTTGTTTTCCATGACGAATTCTGAGAACTCCTTCAGGAGAGCCCTAGTGACGTCATTCCTATATCATGTTGCTATGGATGCAGAGGAAGCTTTCCACCATGAGGATGAAAAGACGTGCCATGTATGTGGCAGATGAATAGCTTAGAGGAATCTAGGCTGCAATGGAGTGTACTTTCCAAAATGGCAACGACAAAGTTTCAGACCCCAAATGCTGTGCTAGCATGTGTCATTTTTTGACCCTCCTTTCAAAGAGGTGGAGTAATTTTCTGTCATTAAAAACTGGGTAAGCTTTTGTGAAGGCTTCAATGGACATAATGAACAGAAAATGATATGTTAAGGCTTTGCAGGCTAGATCACAAAAGGAAATCATTTTCACCAGCCGGTTTTTAAATTTTTATAATTCTTTTTAAAATGTCTTCTTTTCAGGTATACATGATGTAGAGTCAATATTGACATATTTATATGAGTTGAGGTGTATATCATTCTACTTAGGATCCCAGTCTTGTATATGTACAAATTTGTGGAGATTCATGGTGATATACTCATATATGTATATAGGAATATTATGTCAGATTCATTCTACTATCTTTCCCATTCCCATGCCCTCTCCCTTCCCTTCATTCCTCTTTGTATCATCTAATAAACCTCTGTTTTTCCCCTCCCCCCTTATTGCATGTTAGCATCTGCATATCAGAGAGAAGATTTGAACTTTGATTTTTCTGGAGATGGACTTATTTCACTTTGCATGTCAGTCTCCAGTTCCATCCATTTACTGGCAAATGCCGTTATTTCACTCTTCTTTATACTTGACTAACATTTCATTGTGTATATATACAACATTTTCTTTTTCCATTCCTCTGCTGAAGGGCACCTAGGTTGATTCCATAGTTTGATTATTGTGAATTGAGCTGCAATAAACTGATTTGGCTGCATCACTGTACTATGCTGACTTTAACTCCTTTGGAGATGTACTAAGAAGTGGTATAACTGGGTTAAATGGTGTCTTCATTCTTAGTTTTCTGAGAAATCTACAGAGTGCTTGCACTGATCTGCGGTCCCACCAGTAATGTGTGAGTATACCCCTTTCCCTATATCTTTGCTAACATTTGTTGTTGCTTATATTTTGATAGTTGCCATTCTGACTGGAATGTAATATAATTTAAGTTTAGTTTTAATTTTCATTTCTCTAATCACTAAAGATGTTGAAAACTTTTTTCATGTATTTTTTGACTGTTTGCATTTTTTCTTTTCAGAAACATCTGTTCAATTCTTTTGCCCATTTATTGATTGGGTTCTTTGGTTTTTTTTGTTGTTGTTGTTGTTGTTTGTTTGTTTTGTTTTTGTTTTGTTGTTTGTTTGTTTGTTTGGTGTCTTTTTTTAAGAGCATCCAATTCACCAGACAAATGAAAGTTCCCTTGAATGTCAGGGTGCCTGTTCAGGTGCCAACCACTGTGACCTGCATGGCCATTAATTCAGGTATTGAAAGGAGCTGTGAGGGGATGGAGAAGAGACAAACACAAAGAGAGAAAGAGCTAGCTCTTAGTGGTTGACTGCAACCCTGGTAGAGAAGTAAGGACATACAACTAGCACATTTATTATACAGGTATAAACATCAAAACAGCTTATTTTGAGTCAGTTTCTTCAAAGAACCAAGCTCATAAGTATGAGCAGCCCAATTATGATTATCAGTGTGTGCCCATACATTCTATCCCTGAACACCTAGCATCTGAATCTCAAGGTTAAGAACTGAATAGCTCTGTGGCTGAGACAGAACCTCCAGTTGAACAGGTATCACCATCATAACTGGGCAGTCTCAAATTGAGACCTTTGCACCATGAGTCCCCCAAAGAGATACTGTCTCTTTCACAGGACAGTTCAAGACCCATAATTCAGTTGGTGCTCCCAACAAGTACCTGTGTACATCTCTAGTACTGAAAAGAAAAAAAAAAGAAGGGGGTGAGAATAAGTCAATTTTAGAGATGGGAGAAATGATTATATTCTTCATACAAAAACATTTTTATTATTAACGAGCTTTTTATTTCATAAATATTTATTACAGAGTTGACTTCATGATGGGTCTTAATTATAAAGGGGATTTGGGAAGAAAATTGGACAAGGAGTTAGGAGTCAAGCTCTAGTTCTAATTCTAAGAAGAAATCAGTGCATTATCTTTCTGAGTCTGCTTTTCCAAACTAAAATTGAGAGATTTGTAGCATTGTGTTTTAACTCCTTTCTGGGTGGATAACTTTGGAATTCTCGTGAGTAGTTTTGTTCCTAAACATTTTTATTTTCCAATGCTGGAGATCAAATCCAGGGTTTTGCACTTGCTAGGCAAGTACTCTATCACTGTATCACATCTCCTTCCTATAGATGTTTTTTTTTAAATATATTAAACTAATTTCTGAAAGTATAACTTATCTTTCCCACTGGGATAACTTGGGGCAAGTCTTTGAAAAAAAATGCCAGGGTTTTCAGATATTTCCTTTAGAAATGCTGCTGATTCATCTTCCACAAATTCATAATAATAAAAAATGTAAATAATAGGCAACCCTAAGGTGAGTGAAGACTTCCTAGAACTCTGGAGTGGCTGATAGACTCAAGCAACAATTTTTTAAGGTGACATTTGCTTTTGCTCTGTGTCGTTTTGAGATCTTCAGTGCTGGTTATTTCATCCCTGCAGCAGCTCTTGACACTGAAGTGTGCACCATTACTTCACCTGCATTCTGCTCCCTGTTTGATTATTGTGAATTGAGCTGCAATAAACTGATTTGGCTGCACCACTGTACTATGCTGACTTTAACTCTTTTGGAGATGTACTAAGAAGTGGTATAACTGGGTTAAATGGTGTCTTTATTCTTAGTTTTCTGAGAAATCTACAGAGTGCTTGCACTGATCTGCAGTCCCACCAGTAATGTGTGAGTATACACCTTTCTATGATCTACCACTCTTCCAGGGCTAACTGCCATCAATAGGGTACAATATTCATAAAGTTCCTGTACCTTAATTTTGTAATGCTCAGATCTTGCTCAGAAGACAACAAGCTAATAGGACTGCTGGACAATGACTTCGGTGTCTGGCTTTCTTCTTCCTCCAACACTCCTATCCTTTCCACAACTTATGTGCAGAGAATACGCCCATTAGCTTTCTTTAATAAAAATAGCACCTTGTTAATTATGTCCCTGGAAATATAAATTCACAGGGAGAGATGATGAAAGAATATACTTGCTCTGCAAAGGGAAACAGCAAACAGAATCACATGCAACATCTCAAGCAGAAGTGTTAATGCAGAAAGGCAAAAAAATCAGAATATTGCAGTTGATGCTGTAATTGAAAACAAAAGGAAGAGAGTCAACTCAGGAAAATTTATTTAAGATATTTTATGTTGCCAACATCAGTATCTGGCACATGTTCCCACGTGACATTAAAGCAAAGAGGACAAATTTAAATTCTGACCCAGAGTTTCCATTTAATAATTAGTTTGTCCTTCTTACCTCCAGGTAAGCCCTTTGATGTGTACTGATATGATCATCCTGATCAACCCTCCTGCTTTCATGCTTGTTAGTCTATAACCACAGCACACCATAAACTGCTATTTCAGTTCAGGAGAGTGATGCGTATGTATATATTCTTATTCATTCTATGTTCTTGCCTTTGTTCCCTGCTCTGTATAGTAACGAAGCAACCTTACATTAATATTTTTTTTTGCATGTGAATTTTTGCAACCAAAGTTTGGCATTCATCCTAGTTTCTAGATTTTTAAAAATTTTAAAGTAAACGTGAATGGGGTATCTGAGAGGAAAAGAGGAAGTGGGAAATACAGAAGGAGGAAGTATCACCATTGAGCAAGGCATCATTAAGGGGAAAACTGATGCCCTGGACAAGAACGGCACACTATCTCTCAAGCAGCCAGTGGACTTGAATATAAAGGATTTTCCATACAGTCTGTTTGTAAGTACTTAGTGTGGCTAGAAATTTCAGGGCAACTGGATGAGGCACAATGAAGGCTCAGCCCTATCATTCATGATTCGGCAGTATCACAGCAGCCTTTTTTCCTACAATTCAACAAATAGTAACTTCTCTACAAAAGAAAATACAAGAGGAAGAAGCATAAAAGGAGAAAATACATTAATGAATGCAACTTTTCTTGAATTATTTTTAAAGTGACAAATGTTTCTTTTAATTTTGATAATAAGATTTGAAATAGATGGGGATTTTAATAACCAGCTCTTTGTCTTTCTCAAACAAAACTAGTATCAAAATTGGGACAAAGTAGCCTTCTACTTCTCTATCTCTGTAATGGGAGTTGCTGCTATCCCTCTTTTTGCCTTTAAATATATTAAGTTTTGAATCTGCTAGAGCTGATAAGTAAATTTGGCAAAATACCAGTTTACAAAATTAACACAGAGAAATCAATAGTTTTTCTTATATACTGACAATAAATCTTTTAGTAAAGAAGTCAGGAAAACAATCCCATTCCCAATAGCCTCAAATAATACGTAGGAATAAATCTAATCAAGTAAGTGAAAGTGCTTTAAAATGAAAGCTATATAACATTGAATAAAGAAATTGAAGAAGACCTCAGAAGATGGAAAGACCTCTCATGTTCATGGGCAGGCAGGATTAATATTGTTGAAATGGCCATACCACTTAAAACAATATATAGATTCAAAGAAACCTCATCAAAACACCAATGACCCTCTTCCTAGAACTAGGAAAAACAGGGCTAAAGTTAATTTGGAAGAATAGAAGACCCAGAATAGCCAGAGCAATTGGAAGCCAAAAAGTAATTCTGAAGGCATCACATTATCTGACTTCAAATTATGCTACAGAGTTATGGTAACACAAACTGGAAGGTAATGGCATATAAAACAGACACATAGACCAAAGGAACAGAATAGAGAACACAAAGACAAACCAACAATTCTATAGTCATCTAAAGTTTGACAAAGCTGACAAAAATATACACTAGAGAAAATACAGCTTTTTCAATAAGTGGTGCTGGGAAAACTAGTTACCCATATGTAGAACAATGATATTAGATTTTTATCTCTCACTCTGCACAAAAGTCAACTAAAACTGGATCAAGAACCTAGGAATTAGACCAGGAATTGTGCAACTCCTAGAAGAAAATATAGGATCAATGCTCTAGTATATAGGCACAAGTGACAACTTTCTCAATAAGACCCCTAAAGTACAGAAAATAATGTCATTAGTAAATAAATGGGATAGTATAAACTTAAAAGCTTCTATAGCAAATAAAACACTTAGGAATGTGAAGAAAGAACGTATAGAATGGAAGCATATGTTTGCTAACTATTCCTCTGATAAAACATTTTTTTAATATCTAGAATATATAAAGAACTAAAAAACTTTACACCAAATATTCAAATAAATCAACTAAAAAAAGCAAGCGAATTAAACAGATACTTCTTAAAAGAAGAAATATAAATGACCAACAAATAGATGATAAATATTCAACACCATTAGGAATTTGGAAAATGCAGATAAAAACTACATTGGGTTATTGTCTCACATCAGTCAGAATGGTAGTCAAGAATTCAAATAATAATAAATGCTGGAGAAGATGTGGAGAAAAAAAGAACATCTTTTCATTGTTGGTTATAGTGTAAATTAGTACTACCCCTATGGAAATCAATACAGAGTTTCCTCAAAAGACCAGGCATGGAACCACCATATGACCCAGCCATGTCACTCCTCAGTATTTATCCCAAAGAATTAAAGCCATCAAACTATAGTGATACATGCATACCATGTTTATTGCAGCATAATATACCATAGCCAAGCTATGAAGTCAGTGTAGATGTCCATCAACAGATGAAGGAATAAAGGAAATGTAATATACACACAATGGAATTTCATTCAGCCATAAAGAAAAAACGAAATTATGTCATTTGCAGAAAAATGAATGGAACTAGAGACGATTGGGCTAAACAAAATAAGTCAAACTCAGAAGATCAAGGTTGCATGCTTTTTTTTCTTATGTGGAATCTAGAGAGGAAAAAGGAAAAAAAAGGTGAGAGAATAACTCATGAAAGTCAAAAAGAGTCACCAAAGGAAAGGGTCCAAGGAGTGGGAGGTGGGAAGGGAGGGGAGAAGTACTGGGGAGGAATACTGATCAAATTATATTGTTATATTGTGTGTATTTATGGATATGCAGCAATAAACCCCATCATTCTATATAATGCACCAATAAAATTTGCAAAAATAAATAAAATACTGTAAATTTTTAAAGTAAATATATTATTTTTTTGATTATTACAGTCTATGTATGCTAACCTACAAGTACAGTGAAGTGTGATATCATGGGATTAAAAAACTACATTTTTTCTCTGAATGAGATAAATATCATAACTGTAGAATTCCAAATCCTGCATGTTGCAATCTAATATCCTTTTACTTTAACTTTTATGTCTTACTTACTGTGTTTTATAAAATATAAATAAATAATTTACCTCTATTGTATTAAGTGTTGGATCTACAAATAAGATCTTCAAATTTACTCTTTGTATTATGAATGAAACTATGGGCTTCTTTATCTCAAGTGCAAATTTGTATGAAGAATGCAATGCTATCTGACCAAAATACATCTACTCACTTGGGAAAGAACATGGTAATATGAGTCATGAATCATGAAGGATAACATTAAGAATGCACGACTGTGTCCTTTTGGTTTGCAAAATATCTTGTTGACACCAGTAGTATCAGCATTTGTAAATATTAAGAACAGCATTCATATATTTTATTCATGCAGCCAGTATTTGAAGAACTAATGATGTGTGGAGTCTGTTCAAACAAGTTCTAGTGTTATAGTCACATTATCAAAGCAAAACTCAAAGAGGTAATTGCATTTATAAACTTAAATATTTAAAATGTAATTGCTTTTTATTTAGTTTTTAGATTTTCATTTTTTAATTATTTTTTCAATGATACACAAAACAATGTCTGTTACATATGTTAATGTGGTACAATATAATGTTGGATACATGTATAATGTTAAATCATGATAAATATATTTGTCTCCTCAACCATTGGTCATTTCTTTATGGGAAAAAAAAACTCAAATTTTTTCTTCGAGCCTTTCAAAATGCAAAGTGCATTATTATATTTGTATACCATTCTATAGTCACCATAGGGTATGATAACACATCATAACTTCCTACTCATGTCCAACTGTAACTTGCTTTCCAAGGATCCATCTCCCTGCTCTACTCTCCCCAGACTCTGGTAGCCACCATTGTGCTCACAACATCCATGAGGTTAACTTTTTCAGATTTCACATGTAGCTGAGATTATGTGGTATTTTTATTTCTGTGCATGATTTCTTTCTTTTAACATAATGTCTTCTAGTCCTCTCCATTGTGCTATAAGTGACAGCATTTCATTCTTCCTTCTTTTAATTTATTATTTTTAGTTATACATGATGGTAGAATGTATTTTGACATATTATACATACATGAAATATAACTTCCCATTCTTTTGATTATATACTCTTTCTATGGCTGAATCATATTTCATTGTATCTATGTATCACATTTATCAGTTGATGGACATGTAAGTGGTTTTTATTTCTTAGCTATTGCAAATAATGTTGCAATGAACATAAAAGTGCAAGTGTCTCTTGGGCATGCTGACTTCATTTCTTTCGGATATATATTAAGGAGTGGGTTTGCTGTATGATAGGGTAGGTCTGATTTTAATTTTTTGAGAAACCTCCATACTGATTTCCAAAATGGCTCTAATAATTTAGCTTCTCTCTGACAGTCTGTTCCTTATCCTTCTCAGCCCTTGTCTTTTATCTTTTCAAAAGATAGCCTTTCTTGTGGAGTGGGTTAATGTCTTACTGTGGTTTTGGTTTACATTTTTCTATAATTTGGGGGCATTTATATGTTTTACTTTGAGGCTCATCAATTTTAGATCTACTGACCATTTTTTGTTAAATTAGACTTTTTTTTTCCTACTGAGTTTTTCCTGTTCCATAAAGCATTTTGGATATTAGCTCCTTATCAGATCTATAATTTGGAAATATTTGCTTCCATTCCTTAAGTTATCTTTACTCGGTTGATTGTTTCATTTGCTTGCAGAAGCTTTTGGTTTGATATAATCCTAGCTTTCTATTATTGCTTTTGTTTTCTGTTCTTTTGGGTCTTGTCCTAAAGAGTTGCACAAATTCTTTTTTTTAAGAGAGAGAGAGAGAGAGAGAGAGAGAGAGAGAGAGAGAGAGAGAGAGAATTTTATTTTAATATTTATTTTTTAGTTTTCGGCAGACACAACATCTTTGTTTGTATGTGGTGCTTAGAATCGAACCCGGGCCACACACATGCCAGGGGAGCTCACTACCGCTTGAGCCACATCCCCAGCCCCCAAATAGTTGCACAAATTCTAATGTCCTAAAGTCTTTTCCATTTTCTCCCAATAGTTTCATAGTTTCAATTCTTGCAATTTAAATCTTTAATCTATTTCAAGTTGATTTTTCTAAGTGGTAATATAGGGGTCTAGTTTCATTCTTCTACATGTGGCATCTATTTTTGAAATTATAAAATAATATAATTTAAAATGCCAGGCAACAGAAAAATTACTTACATTTTTTCTTAATTTAATACTAGTGTAGCATGATGGAAATTTTTTTTCAAATTAAAAGGATTCACAATAGTTTGTTTTTTTCCAACCAAATGTCATCTGAAATTAGTATTCTCTACAACACTTAATTATACTATTTAAGTGAAATAGAATTAATAGTGATTGCTTTTCTTCTGAAATGTTCCCTTTCTTTCTTTTATACTTATAAGCACAGCAATTTATTCTAATGTTTCTCCAAAGAGTAAGACAGAAAAAACTTCATGCATTATTTTTTTCTCTATTTTATTCATAAATAAACTCACTGAAAATTTTCTTTTATATGTTATACCTGTTTCTTCACCTCCCTTGAACTTTTAATTTTATTTTAACCCCACTAACACACCAGCACTATTTGTGTCCAGGTCAACAAGCACATTCTTGTGCTAACCCTAACAGCTATAGACATGGATATTTCCCCCATATTTTTCTATGCAGATCTGAAAATCCAACTGAATGGCTAAGTGGTTTTCCCCCAAAGGAAACTTTGTCGAAGCTACATAAAAAGATTCAAAAAACTTATACAAATTCCTAGTTGTATTACATGCGTTCTAGACTTTTTGATCCTAATAGTTTATACTTTCTATTGTGCTTCTGGAGGTTGAGATATGAGTTGAAACTCAGTTTGCTGTTTAAAGAAGCAATAAGAATTTGTATTTTCCCTAATGGAAAACACAGATCAACCATTTTATCAGTAGGAAGTACTGTATTTCACTTTTTGATCACTATATTTTTGATCATCTCAGCCTTCCTCTAAGGACACTGCCATTCATAGAATTGATACTTTGAAAGAAAACCCAAGTAGTGAATTCTATCTGTTGGAGGAGCTTCCTTGTTTGTGGGTTCTTTTGACAAGCTAGCTTAGTCAAGGAGACAATGAAAAGATCCATTTAGTGATTCATTTTTTTCACCTGGTCAGTACCTTTATTTTTGTCTGAAATATATGTAATTTTATTGAACACTATTATATACAATACTAGAATATGTGATCTGTCTTTAGCAAGATGTGTAGAAGATTCACATGACTTACCAGTTCCTTCTCTATATGTGGAACACATTCTCAAATTTATTTTACCCTACTATGCAAACATACCATGATGTCATATTTATATTAAATTCTATATAATTTCAAATATGTCATATTTTATTTTCAATTACTTCACAAAAATTTTATAAACAGAAAAATCTGGTTTCCTTTCAAGTATCTCACATCAGGAGCATTAGTCTGTAGCCTACATTTATATAGAAGAATCTGAGGTGCATTTGATGTAATAAGTTGTTAAAGAATCTTGGTGAACTGAAAAATTCAGTAGCTTAAAAACAATCTGAATCATACTGACTTTGTGCTTCAATTGTGTCAATTCAGACACTAAAATTACTTTCATCATCTTTCAAAGGAAGGCCTTGTCCTCAGGAAAATTTATAAAATAGAACAAAAAAATTTCTTCCAGATTTGTTTTTGTAATATAATGACAACCAGGCACTTGTATATTTCATTTATTTATTTTACCTGTTAACATGCTGTTGTAACATGTTTGATATGGGGAATTTCTCTTTTAATAGTATTACTCTTGTCATACATTCAGACTATTTCACTTACACATTTTCATGGTGTTAATTCTACTTCTGTCATAACAAGGAAAAGATCCATTTATAATTTTGAAATATTGTGATGGAAGAAAATGGGGTGGAAATATATTACTATATAAAACATATTGTATATTATGCATAAGCACACTGAATAACTATAATCCATTATTGAACAGTAATTGGATAGTTTTCTTCTAAAAGTTTCTTAACATTTAGAGAGAAGAGAATATAAGATAGAAACACTGCATATAACTTGTTGGGAGAGATAGCACCAGGAAATGATTAGCTGAGATATAAAGCCAAAGCATCAATAAATACAGGAGTCTAAGAGACTGAGGAGATGACCCCTGTCTAGCTAGATGAAGATCAAGGAACCCCTCTCTAGGGATGGAATTAATTCCATTTATTTTGCTTGATTTTCCAAATCAAAAGAACAAATTAATTAATAACCATAAACAAGATGCATTAACCTAAAACTGTTTGGAAACCTACATAAGTCCCTGATTTCAGGAAATGTCACTACGAAGGTCTAAATTTACTCATGGCATAGATTTGCCTTCTTTTAGGAATTAGCAATTCAATTTCAGGCTCTTCCTGGCCCCCCTATGCATTTTATTTCATATATATATATATATATATATATATATATATATATATATATATATAAATATACAAACATATATATAATACAAATTATATAATATGTCTTTGTTCATATGTATATTATATAATATATAAACACATATACATAAAAATTATATTATATATATATATGAAAAAAGATAAAATTTCTCATGAAAATCATGTTTGAATTCTGTAATATTTTCTAACTTATCTTGAAGTGATACTGCATTTTCTTTGAAATAGTAAAAAGCTGTGAATTACAGTCTTAAGGTATAACATCAATGCAGACCTGTTCACACACGTGGGCGCACTCACAAAAACATTTTCTTTTTCTTGACAAAGTGCATTTGTGACCAACTTTGCTCTCATGTAGATGGATGTTCTGAGTTGAAAGATAAACTTTAAAGATTTTATTGAATCACAAGATTCTCTTCATTTCTTAATGCTAAAGTCCTGTTTGTATATATTCTAAGATTTTCTTAAGAAGATGACTCAGTTTACCTCATCCCAAAGTCTTTATGTGTGTTCATTTTCTTCTGTCAAATATTAACTGACCATGTACTCTGAGATGGGATATTTGTTCTGAATCAACACCTGGTACTGGAAGCTGGTTTTCTCATAGCCAGGATTCACAGGTATAGCATTCAAGGGTTGGAAAGGGACATAACACCACTCATGATTACCCTTAGTGATCTACTAGTAAAGTGTTTGGCCCCATTTCTCCTTGACCTTCTGTTGTTCTGGCCTAGAGATGTGAAGGAAGCAAACTTCCACCAGGAGAAATAATAATGATCCCACTGAACTAGAAGCTAAATGGTCACTGTCTCTTTGGACTCCTCCTGACTCTGAAGGGACAGTGGAAAGTAAGTAACTGTGCTGGCTGGGGAACTAAACCTGATTGCCATGGGGACCTTGGACTGCTCTTCACAAACTGTCTATAATATGCAGACCTGTAGGGTTTCTGTTGGCATTGCCAAGCCTTGTACTAAGCCAAGGGAAAACTGAAATAACTTAATGCGAGTAGAGACACTAATGGCCCAGATCCTTCAGGTATGAAGGTTTGGGTAACTCCACCATGTGAATAACCATGACAGCTGAGGTGTCCACTAAAGCCTAATACAGACTAGGTAGTCAAAAAATGTAGCTGCATATATAAATACTACAGGAGATCAGTTATAGAAATAAAGAAGGTAATTACCATGATCATGTCCTCATTGTTTAGTTATATGTTGTGTGTGGCTATGTGTATATAATTTTTGTTTTCCTTCACCTATTGTTTCTTTATCATGCAATATAGGATACATTTGATTTACATTATAGTGTTCAAGTGTTAAGTTTGTATCATAGTACTTCAGTTTCAGACCTCAGAGATAAGACTAGAAGAGTTAGCATGGCTCAGGACTTTATTTTCTCTTCTGGCAAAGGGCTAGCTTGTGTTCAGGTATACACAGGAGAGTTCCATTAGATTAGGTAGAATTATGAACTCATATTTGTTTATGTGGATATTAAATATTGTTTAAGGAGTTGCATTAGGGGGTTAAGCTGATAAGCAGATTGTGGTTGTTAATTTTATGTGTCAAATTGACTGGACCATGGGGTACTCAAAAAATTGGTGAAACATTATTCTGGTTTTATTTTTGAGGCTTTTCCAGAAGAGATCAACATTTCAATTGGGAAACTTAGTAAAGCACATTGCTCCTTCCCCAAAATGACTTGGTCCCATCTAATAAATAGAAAATCTAAACAACAAAAAGTTTGAGTAAGAGGGAATTTCTCCAGCCTAATCATCTGAATGCAGAAATGAGTCTTCTCCTGCCCTTGAGCTAGACCTTACACCCTTGGATCTCCTGAATCTTATATCTCTGGATTCTCACTACAACTTCCTGTTACCTCTCCAGGGTTTCCAGCTTACCAACTACAGATCTTGAGGAACATCATACATACACCCCCCCACACACACACACACAATTTGTTCAGTGTTCAGTTTCCTTGGAGAATCCTGGCCAATACACTAATATCTAATCAGTTTAGCAATAGGCATCTGACCACACCTGCTTTTACACTTGTTACTGTTTTGGTCATATTTACTTCAGATAGCTGCATTTTTTTTTCACTTGTTAATTGTTTGGGCTGCTGTCATTTGTACAGGAAACAATTTCTAATCACCATGTGGCTTCATATACCTACACTAATAAGAGTCATTCTCACTCTTTCAAAACTCATATCATTATGGAAAAATTTAAAAACCTCATCTACATCTGCAATAATTAGTGGTCAGGGGGGAAACTAAGAAGGTTTTAATGTAAATTATGACCACAAATCAAAAATATTTTAACTTTGTTTTTGTAGCTCACTTAAAAATAACCACAGCTATCTTGATTGTAATGCTTATTAACATAAACATTTTTATACCACCTCAAATATGTACTTTCAAACTAACATACCCTATTCTGAAATTCCAGATGTGCTATATCACTTGTGCAATATCTCTGGCAAATATGCTTTAAGGATACATTGAAACAAAACACTTTCAATTCTTTTTTTAATAAAATACCTATATTTACTGAGAGAAAATTGAATTTTAATGAGTAACTGCTGTCTGCTCATATTTTTCTGTGGAATCTAAGATGTGATATATTGTACTAAATAAACACATTTTATTAATCACTTATTTCAAATATGTTTTCTGAATTGTTTATTGAATTATGTATTTAGTACATAGGTTCTGAGTGCCTAGAATTAACTATGTATCATTCTAGGATGTGCAGCTACCATTATTTCTTCCACTCTGTTTGTTTTAAAAATGTGAATTAGTTTGATTGTATTTATTTAGCCGGGAAAATGTATAGCTTAGTGTCAATTTTGTATTTGCTCAAGAATGATTTTGTTGGAGAGAATCACTTAGTAAATATAGAAAAAAGCTCACAAATGAACCAAGGTTTTAAGGAAATAAAATGTACACGAGCATCTAAACCTGTACACACACACACACACACATACATACACACACCACATCTAATGCCATGACTTGTCATTCATTCAGAAGACCCTTCTTCTACCACTTCACGATGACACACCATCAGCTCTCTTTCTGAAGCCAGCTTCCATAAGCAAACTTCAGGTCTCTCCAAGGTTAAGTCTCCAATTTACTGGAGTGTCTATGTATTTTTTAGTCATTTAGCCCATGTAATTCTGTCATCCTTTATTGTGTCACTTACAAAGTTTCTGAATATTCTCCCCAACATCAGCTTTTCCCTACACCCTGCAGTTTTCAGGGCATAGTGTGGTGCTTCTTAGGAAACCATCTGCCATTTTATAGCAGAAAGAACTGTGCATTATAGAGCAAAACAAATTATGCCCAGATTCTGTTTCTACTCTAACAGTATGAATATAAAGAGAGAAAATGAAGACTTTAGATCAGGAAATTGCATAGAATGTTGGAAGTTGAGAAGTGCTATGAAAAAAAGTAACAGAGAAAGGGGAAAGTTCTAGCAAGGAGAGATGTGTCAAGATTCAATATGGAGAGGTCTAGGACTCACTGATAAGTTAGTTGGTAGTTATTCAAATATTTGAAGATAAGAGTTTTTACTATAATTTTTAAAAGACAAACATGACCCTATACAAATATAAAATGTACATGCAAAGAGGCTTTTTCTCCACTCAATAAAATAGGTTCATCAAGAGTAATTTCAGATTTGGGGATTACATTGGTGATTTGGTAAAGGATGTTAGAATGAGGCGGCATTGTCCATATTGGTTATGCCTTTTGCACCATAACCCATAATGCGTATAATTTTTTTTTCTGCTGAAGAGAAATTATGTTCATTTTTATTGGTCAAAATATGTGATTTAATGTGCAACTTTGCTGACTCTTTCACCTTTCTCAGTCCGTAGTTATCAGTGAAGCTGAATTGAACCAAGTGCATTCCTGGTAATAATCTATAGGTGAACCTCTGAAGAGATGCTCCACCCCCAAAATATCATAAGGAACTCTTACGTACTTTTCCTTCACTTATTTATAAGTTTTAGATAGTTTTTCATAAGGATGCAAACAATATGAGTATTTTCAGAAAGAGCTTTGAAGCAAAAGAGTTCTCTTGAGCCCTCAAGAATAAGTTCTTGAGACAGTTCTAAATTCTAAAGGTAGAACACTGTGACTAGAAAGGAGTAAATGAGGTAAATAAGATTTGGAGGGCCTTGGATGCCATTAAAATGAATTTGGATTTAGATAAAATGGAATAGAGAGCCACTGAAAATCCACATGGGATCAGAGCAATGATATTATCTAATATTCAACTTTACAGGATCACTCTGAAAATTGTATAGAAGACAGATGCAAGGGGTTTGGCAGCCAGCAAAAAAGCTGATTGGTTACTATAGACAGTCATCCAAACTTAAACCTCTGGAATATCCATGGAAGTGGTACAAACTCAGGAGGATCTGGGTGCATTTTCTTCAGCAGACAAGGATTTTGTAATGAATTGTATTTTGGGTGAGAGAGAAGGACATTTGGACCTAAAGCAACTAGGCAGACTGAGTTCTCATTGACCAAAGCTCCTATAAGTGATGCAGGTTCAAAGAGCAAGACTAAGAGTTAAGGATTATATCTATAAAGTTTGAATCCTGTCTTGTCTGATTACTTAGCCCAAAGCTTGGGTTTAACTTAAGAGTGAAGAGATGAAAGCACTTTACAACAACAAAATACATTTTTTTTCCTTCATGGGAGATCTTTTAGGTGAAAATTCTACCTTTTTTAAATTGATATTCTTACACTAATTTCTTAAATACAAAGGGTTACAGAGTAGTAAAACTGTAGTGAAGTAAAAGCAGAACAAAATTTTGAAAAATGCATTGCTCTCTTCTTAGAATAAAGCTTTAAGTACATGATGTTTGTCAGTAATAAGTTATGGATATACAAGTAAAGATGTAAATGAAAATGTGGGTTTGAAAATAAAGTACTAAGCCAAAATGTTTACTGAAAATTGAGTTTAACAAACGTAGGATTCAACCTACACTAGTTGCTTGAGGGTCAAATAAAATTAAAAGATTATTTCCCCATGTATTTATATACACACAGCATAGAATTACTATGGTCTATTTATAACTTCCCATATTTATTTAAACCATGTATTTTATTCCAACTGTATAAAACATTTCATTGAGGATTTTTTTAATCACAGTAAAATTATAAAAAGTACTTTTTAAGATAGTGATAACAATAAAAAATATAAATTATATTTTTATTATTTCCAATTTCAAATCCTTACACAATTTGATATTTAATCTATTTATATATACATGTATATATATAGTAGTTATATATATAGTAGATATATATAGTAGCTCAACTTTTGATAGATAAAAAAATTAATTTTTTCACCATTGCCAAATTAAACTAGAAGAAAGTCATCATATATTTAATCATATTGAACATACTTTTTATATTTCTATTAAGACACACTTAAATCTTCAGTCATCAAATGAAACACTTTTGGATGAGATTTTCTTTTTTTTTTTTTTTTTCCAAAAATCGCTTAGTTATTTTATTTTATTTATTTATTTATTTTTTCTTTTTAAAGCAGCTTTATTGGGATATAATTTACATATCATACAGGTCATCCATTTAAAGTGTATAATTAAGTGGTTTTTGGTATATACACAAGGTTGTGCAATCATCATTGCAGTTTAAGTTTTGCTTTTCATCACTCCAAAAATAAGCCCCATGCCTGTAGCAGTTATTCCCTCACCTCTAATCTCTTCCTTCCTTCACCCTTCACCCTTAGGTAACTGTTAATCTTTCTGTCTTAGATTTGCTGGTCCTCATTTTTTTTTATTGTTGGTAGTTCAAAACATTACACAGTTCTTTTTTTTTTTTATTTTGAAGTGAGATAGTTAATTATTGAAGGTTGGCTCACAGTTTTTAAAAAGCATCATTAAAATCAACCAAAATATATCAGTTTTCACTTGTAGATCTTTAATTTACTCTGCTAACTTTCCTTCAGCTCATTCTAACTGAAACTCTATGATGTTACCTTTGGTGTGAAGGAGAAAATGTTTGGGATTATAAAAATCACAGTTATTGGAAGGAGAAGAGGGAGAAGAGTCCATGAGGCTGAGTTTCAGTGCACTTCATTTAAAATCTGAAAGCCAGAAATTCAGCTCTGAGATTATTTGGAAACTAAACTGGTTAGTTAACTATTTCTTTTTTTTTTTATTGTTGGTCGTTCAAAACATTACACAGTTCTTAATACATCATCTTTCACAGTTTGATTCAAGCGGGTTATGAACTCCCAACTTTACCCCGTATACAGATTGCTGTATCACATCAGTTACCCTTCCATTGATTGACATATTGCTTTTCTAGTGTCTGATGTATTCTGCTGTCAGTCCTATTCTCTATTATCCCCCCTCCCCTCCCCTCCCCTCCTCTTTTCTCTCTCTACCCCTTCTACTGTAAATCATTTCTTCCATTTGTATTATCTTGTCTTACCCCTCCTTTCCTCTTATATATCATTCTCACTCCCTTTCCCTCCCACCTCTCATCCCTGTTTAATGTAAATCTTCTTCTCAAGCTCTTCGTCCCTACCCTGTCCTAGTTTACTCCCCTTATATCAAAGGGGTCATTTGGTATTTGTTTTTTAACGATTGACTAGCTTCACTTAGCATAATCTGCTCTAATGCCATCCATTTCCCTCCAAATTCTATGATTTTGTCGGTTCTTAATGCAGAGTAATACTCCATTGTGTATAAATGCCACATTTTTTTTATCCATTCATCTATTGAAGGGCATCTAGGTTGGTTCCACAATCTTGCTATCATGAATTGTGCTGCTATGAACATCGATGCAGCAGTGTCCCTGTAGCATGCTCTTTTTAAGTCTTTAGGGAATAGACCAAGAAGGGGAATAACTGGGTCAAATGGTGGTTCCATTCCCAGCTTTACAAGAAATCTCCATACTGCTTTCCAAATTGGCTGCACCAATTTGCAGTCCCACCAGCAATGAACAAGAGTGCCCTTTTCCCCGCATCCTCTCCAGCACTTATTGTTGTTTGACTTCCTAATGGCTGCCAATCTTACTGGAGTGAGTTGGTATCTTAGGGTAGTTTTGATTTGCATTTCTCTGACTGCTAGCAATGGTGAGCATTTCTTCATGTACTTATTGATTGATTGTATGTCCTCCTCTGAGAAGTGTCTATTCAGGTCCTTGGCCCATTTATTGATTGGGTTATTTGTTATCTTATTGTCTAATTTTTTGAGTTCTTTGTATATTCTGGTTATTAGGGCTCTATCTGAAGTGTGTGGATTAAAGATTTGTTCCCAGGATGTAGGCTCCCTATTTATCTCTCTTATTGTTTCTTTTGCTGAGAAAAAACTTTTTAGTTTGAGTAAGTCCCATTTGTTGATTCTAGTTGTTAACTCTTGCGCTATGGGTGTCCTATTGAGGAATTTGGGGCCTGATCCCACAGTATGTAGATCGTAGCCAACTTTTTCTTCTATCAGATGCCGTGTCTCTGATTTAATATCAAGCTCCTTGATCCATTTTGAGTTAACTTTTGTGCATGGCGAGAGATAGGGATTCAGATTCATTTTGATGCAAATGGATTTCCAGTTTTCCCAGCACCATTTGTTGAAGATGCTATCCTTCCTCCATTGCATGCTTTTAGCCCCTTTATCAAATACAAGGTAGTTGTAGTTTTGTGGATTGGTTACTGTGTCCTCTATTCTGTACCATTGGTCCACCCACCTGTTTTGGTACCAGTACCATGCTGTTTTTGTTACTATTGCTCTGTAGTATAGTTTGAAGTCTGGTATTGCTATACCACCTGATTCACACTTCCTGCTTAGCATTGTTTTTGCTATTCTGGGTCTTTTATTATTCCATATGAATTTCATGATTCTTTTATCTATTTCTACAAGAAATGCTGTTGGGATGTTGATTGGTATTGCATTGAACTTATAGAGAACTTTTGGTAATATCTCCATTTTGATGATGTTAGTTCTGCCTATCCATGAGCAGGGTATATTTCTCCATCTTCTAAGGTCTTCTTCTATGTCTTTCTTTAGGGTTCTGTAATTTTCATTATATAAATCTTTCACCTCTCTTGTTAGGTTGATTCCCAAGTATTTTATTTTTTGGGGGGATATTGTGAATGGAGTAGTTGTCCTCATTTCCGTTTCAGAGGATTTGTCGCTGATATACAGGAACGCCTTTGATTTATGCGTGTTGATCTTATATCCTGCCACTTTGCTGAATTCATTTATTAGCTCTAGTAGCTTCTTTGTAGACCCTTTTGGGTCTGCTAGGTATAGGATCATATCATCTGCAAATAGTGATAATTTAAGTTCTTCTTTTCCTATTTTTATGCCTTTAATTTCTTTCATCTGTCTAATTGCTCTGGCCAGTGTTTCAAGGACTATGTTGAACAGAAGTGGTGAGAGAGGCCATCCCTGTCTTGTACCAGATCTTAGAGGGAATGCCTTCAATTTTTCTCCATTCAGAATGATGCTGGCCTGTGGCTTATCATAGATTGCTTTTACAATGTTGAGGTATGTTCCGGTTATCCCTAATTTTTCTAGAGTTTTGAACATAAAGGGATGCTGAACTTTGTCGAATGCTTTTTCTGCATCTATTGAGATGATCATATGGTTCTTATTTTTAAGTCTATTGATGTGGTGAATAACATTTATTGATTTCCGTATATTGAACCAGCCTTGCATCCCAGGGATGAATCCTACTTGATCATGGTGTATAATTTTTTTGATATGTATTTGAACCCGATTCGCCAGAATTTTATTGAGGATTTTTGCGTCAAGGTTCATTAGAGATATTGGTCTGTAGTTTTCTTTCTTTGAAGTGTCTTTGTCTGGTTTCGGAATCAGGGTGATGTTGGCCTCGTAGAATGAATTTGGAAGTTCTCCCTCTTTTTCTATTTCCTGAAATAGCTTGAAAAGTATTGGTGTTAGTTCCTCTTTAAAGGTTTTGTAAAACTCTGCTGTATACCCATCCGGTCCTGGGCTTTTCTTAGTTGGTAATCTTTTGATGGTTTCTTCTATTTCCTCTATTGTTATTGGTCTGTTTAGGTTGTCTATATCCTCCTGACTCAATCTGGGCAGATCATAAGACTTAAGGAATTTATCTATGCCTTCACTATCTTCTATTTTATTGGAGTATAAGGATTCAAAATAATTTCTGATTATCTTCTGTATTTCTGAAGTGTCTGTTGTGATATTGCCTTTTTCATCCTGTATGTTAGTAATTTGAGTTCTCTCTCTTCTTCTCTTCGTTAGCATGGCTAAGGGCCTGTCGATTTTATTTATTTTTTCAAAGAACCAACTTTTGGTTTTGTCAATTTTTTCAATTGTTTCTTTTGTTTCAATTTCATTAATTTCAGCTCTGATTTTAATTATTTCTTGCCTTCTACTTCTTTTGCTGTTGTTTTGCTCTTCTTTTTCTAGGATTTTGAGATGAAGTAAGAGATCATTTATTTGTTGGTTTTTTCTTTTTTTGAGGAATGAACTCCAAGCGATGAATTTTCCTCTTAGAACTGCTTTTAATGTGTCCCATAGATTCCGATATGTTGTGTCTGTGTTTTCATTTAACTCTAGGAAGTTTTTAATTTCCTCCTTGGTGTCTTCTAAAACCCATTGATCATTCAGCATCCTATTGTTCATTCTCCACTTGATGCTTGATGTTTCTTTCCTTCTTTTATCATTGATTTTCAGTTTTATTCCAGTATGATCAGATAAGATGCATGGTATTATCTCTACCCCTTTATATTGTCTAAGAGTTGCCCTGTGACATAATATATGGTCTATTTTTGAGAAGGTTCCATGTGCTGCTGAGAAAAAGGTGTAACTACTTGATGTTGGGTGGTATAGTCTATATATGTCAATTAAGTCTAGGTTGTTAATTGTGTTATTGAGTTCTATAGTTTCCTTATTTAACTTTTGTTTGGAAGATCTGTCCAGTGGTGAGAGAGGTGTGTTGAAGTCTCCCATGATTATTGTATGGTGATCTATTAGACTCTTGAACTTGAGATGAGTTTGCTTGATGAACACAGCTGCACCATTATTTGGGGCATATATATTTATGATTGTTATGTCTTGTTGGTGTATGGTTCCCTTGAGCAGTATGAAGTGTCCTTCTTTATCCCTTTTAATTAACTTTGGCTTGAAATCTATTTTATTAGATATGAGTATGGACACTCCTGCTTGTTTCCGCAGTCCATATGTGTGGTATGATTTTTCCCAACCTTTCACCTTCAGTCTATGAATATCTTTTCCTATCAGATGCGTCTCCTGTAGGCAGCATATTGTTGGGTCTTGTTTTGTGATCCATTCTACTAGCCTGTGTCTCTTAATTGGTGAGTTTAAGCCATTAACATTTAGGGTTATTATTGAGATATGGTTTGTTCTTCCAGCCATATTTGTTTATTAATGTTACTAAACCTGATTTGTTTTCCTCTTTGATTATTTTCCCCCCTTTACTGTCCTACCTCCCACTGTTGGTTTTCATTGTTATTTTCCATTTCCTCTTCCTGTAATGTTTTGCCAAGGATTTTTTGAAGAGATGGTTTTCTAGCTGCAAAATCTTTTAACTTTTGTTTATCGTGGAAGGTTTTAATTTCATCTTCCATCCTGAAGCTTAGTTTCACTGGATACATGATTCTTGGTTGGAACCCATTTTATTTCAGTGTTTGAAATATGTTATTCCAGGATCTTCTAGCTTTCAGGGTCTGTGTTGAAAGATCAGCTGTTATCCTGATTGGTTTACCCCTAAATGTAATCTGCTTCCTTTCTCTTGTAGCTTTTAAAATTCTCTCCTTATTCTGTATGTTGGGCATCTTCATTATAATGTGTCTAGGTGTGGATCTCTTATGGTTTTGCACGTTTGGCGTCCTGTAGGCTTCTAGGATTTGGGAATCTGTCTCATTCTTCAAGTCTGGGAAGTTTTCTCGTATTATTTCATTGAATAGGTTGTTTATTTTTTTGGTTGGAGCTCTGTGCCTTCCTGTATCCCAATGACCCTTAAGTTTGGTCTTTTAATATTATTCCATAATTTTTGGATGTTCTGCTCATGGTTTCTTAGCAGACTTGCTGAGCTGTCTATGTTCTTTTCAAGTTAAAATACTTTGTCTTCATTGTCTGATGTTCTATCTTCTAAGTGATCTACTCTGGTGGTAGTATTCTCAATTGAGTTTTTAAGTTGGTTTATTGCTTCCTGCATTTCTAGGATTTCTATTTGTTTGTTTTTTATTACCTCTAACTCCCTGTGAAATTGATCTTTTACTTCCTGGATTTGTTTATGTAGTTCCTTGTCAAAGTGATCTTTCATTGTCTGATTTTGCTGTCTCATGTCTTCCTTGAGACTCCAGACCATCTGAAGCATGTATATACTGAATTCTTTGTCTGACATTCCATCTGTTGTAGCTATTACCTCTTCTAGAGTTGAGTTGACCTGCATTGCTTGTGGTCCTTTCTTTCCTTGTCTTTTCATACTGCTCGCGTTTCTTTCTGTTTGGTGAAACTGTTGTGTTTTTGAAATTTTCCCTCTATTTATTTATATTGCTCTTGTATAGCTGAAAAAACTCCCTTGCTGGGCAGGTAGTGGCTGTGATCCTCCTCCAGTTGGGGTGATCTGTCTACCACACTGGCAGGCCGCTAGGTCTGCTCTGCCTGTTGGTCGCAGGTCCGCCTACCATGCAAGCACGTGGGGCAGCTCTGTCTCTCCGCAGGTTGCTGGGCCTGACCTGCCAGTGGGTCGCAGGTCCACCTACCTTGCAGGTGCGGGGGGAGGGGGTGACTACGCCCCTCAGCGGGCCGCTGGGCCTGATCTGCCGGTGGTCACAGTTCCGCCTACCATGCATGCACTGGGGGAGGGGGTGAGCCTGCCCCTCAGCAGGCCGCTGGACCTGTTCTGCTGGTGGGTCGCAGGTCCGCCTACCCTGCATGCGCGTGGGGCAGCTCTGTCACTCCGCAGGATGCTGGGCCCGAACTGCCGGTGGTCAGAGTTCCGCCTAACTAGCAGGCACGGAGGGAGGGGGCAGCTCCACCCCTCAACAGGCCACTGGGCCTGATTGTGCCAGTGGTCATAGTTCCGCCTAACTTGCAGGCATGGAGGGAGGGGTGGCTCCGCCCCTCAGCAGGCTGCTGGGCCTGATCTGCCCATGGTGAGAGTTCCACCTACCTTGCAGGCACGGGGGAGGGGGCGGGCCTGCCCCTCAGCAGGCTGCTGGGCCTGATCTGCCCATGGTCAGAGTTCCGCCTAACTTGCAGGCATGGGGGGGCAGGGGGGAGGGGGCGGGCCTGCCCCTCAGCAGGCCTCTGGGGCTGATCTACCGGTGGTCAGAGTTCCACCTAACTTGCAGGCACCTAGATGAGCTTTTTCTTTACATTGTTTTAAAAATAACTCTATTTTTTTTGGTAATTTGGAGGATAAGGCAAAGAGAACTATTTATCCTACAAGTTTGTCATATATCAAGATATTTTAAGAACCTTTTGCATTCAGAGAGAACAACTGTTTTTTGTCAAACACCAAATAACCAAAAAGAAGAGGTAAGATTTTTGTTGTGGTCAATATTTTTAAGGAAGGAATTTTTCCCAATATTGATCATAAATATAAAGCTTATTTTTTTTCATTGTTTCAAATATTCCTGAGTTTATTACATTTGCATTATTAATTGTTAGCATTATTTTAAAAAGTAATTCTTTATAATTTTACATCATTAGCTGAACTTTATGGATATATTTATTCTTTGGAATTTTTTGTTGCTTTTTTATTCTCAATTACTATATTACTTCAAAAAGGTGTTTAAAATCGTTATTAGCAATGAATGATGCACAGTTTACCCATTAAATACACTAAATAATGAAATGGATTGCATAGTACCAATTCTGGCACGAAACCCTAATTGTTAGAATAGGAAATGGACCAACTTTTCTTGAAACATTGTATGTATTCTATATTTGCTATATTAAAAATAAATTGGCAATAATGCACAACTTTTTAAAGCAAAGGTTTCCCTTAATACAAGCAAAAATTCAATCTTCTGTATATGATTAAAAAAGTAAGATATATTTTAAGAAGTGAAACTAACTAAATTATTATGGACTTTGGAAAATTGCTTCTTTATGATCTTAGCTTTGAAATCAATTTTTTTTATTATTATCATAGATGCCTGTGATTTGGAATATTATAGTCTGTCAAATAACACCATCGTGTCTTATTTCCATTCTATATAATGAGAAGTGGGATTGAATTTTTTGAAACAGCAGGTTTTTTGCTCGCTTCGGCAGAACATATACTAAAATCGGAATGATACAGAGAAGATTAGCATGGCTCCTGCACAAGGATGACATGCAAATTCGTGAAGCGTTCCATATTTTTCAGGGTTATACAAAGTTACATACAAGAGGAAGTGAGGGGAAAAGGAAAAATAATACAAGGAGGAGAAATGAGCTACAGTAGAGGAGGTAAAGAGAGAAGAGGGGAGGGGATGGGAGTGGAGGAAGGATAGTAGAGAATAGGAAAGGCAGCAGAATACAACAGACACTAGAATGGCAATATGTAAATCAATGGAAGTGTAACTGATGTGATTAGGCAATTTGTATACGGTGTAAAAATGGGAGTCCATAACCCACTTGAATCAAGTGTGAAATATGATATGTCAAGAACTATGTAATGTTTTGAACAACCAACAATTTAAAAAAAATAGCATGTTTTATTTAAAAGACAATAGGTACTGGATTTTCCCAACCATCTATTTTAATGTGCTAAATGCACCCATATTTATATTTTAAAAGTTACAGTGTATACAAGAGCCCTGGGATATTCACCACATGTAGATAAATAAAGGAGAAGGGTGTAAAATATGTAGGGACTAAAGGATATAAAAGGTAAGCATTTTTTAGCCTGGCTTATATTTATTAATCCTTTTGTGTCAAGTTTGTCTACCATGTTTGGTATTGGAAAATATTTTGATTATTTGTCAAAAGACTAATTATTTTCTGCCCTGGCCAGTAACAGTTAGACTGAGTCCCCAGTAGAAGGTCTATGTGGCATAATGGTATTTTGCTGCCATTTACAGCACAGTTTGAAATAATTTCTATAATTGCTTGCCACTAAGGTATATAAACTTTATAAACTGCAGTATGATTGTAAAGATATGCACTTTGAAGATTTCATAATTACTTGGAGGTATTCATGTGCATGTGGCCAAATACTCTATTTAGGTTACATTTATTTATTTATTTTTAATAAATAAGGGAGCACAAAAGGAAGAACCAACAGTCTATATGTTGACCTGCTTCCCTATGTGCTATCCTTTAGTCCAGTAGATTCAGAGCAGAGTACAATAGGCGGTTTGCCTACATCCCTTAAGCTCCACTTTATCTCCAAGATGGCTTCCCCTATGGGAGCAAAAACACAATGGCATCAGGTTTCATGGAATTTTTCTAGCAAATCCTGAAGGTGCGAGCAAAATGCATTCTCCTTAAGTCACAGTATTATAATAGTCTCATATCTCCTTATCTTAAATTAGATTTTATCTCTAGGAGAAAAAAATCACTTTTTAGGAGTGGGGACATACTAAGACCTATGGAGGGTATACAAACCAACATGACTAGTAATAGCTGAAGGAAGTATTTCTTAAAGGAAATTTTGCTGGGCCATCTGAGAGAAAGGGAATGGATGTTGAAGAGTAAACCCTAAAAAGCCCCTTGGAGGATTTCTTATAAAAATACAGAGTATTATGACACATACAAGATGCCTAACCCAAACTGGAGGCTCAAACACATTAAAACTGCATACATAGTTGCTATGTACCAGTGGCCCATAAAAATATTTTATGAGTATGTCATAGGACAGCTTAATATAGATATTAATACTTGAAAATAACATTATTATTTCTTCTCTATGTATTTCTTTTAAAAGCTAACCCTGTGCAATAAAAATATTATTCTTACTTTCTCAGAATCTATTGTTGCTTTGGGTAGACAAAGATACTGTTAAAACTACACTTATCTTAACTCTAATTTTATCTATCATAATGATATCCTGCTGATTGCACCCACTACTAAAATTAATTAATTGATCTCTTCCACTTTGAAAGATTTCAGGATTTAACGATAAACATGATACCCCATTGACAGCAATATGCTTATGATTTTTTAACTTTACAATGGTACAGAAGCTCTATGAATTCCATAGAAATGTTGTTTTGACTTTTGACATCTCTTCAGCCTGTTGTTATGCAGAAAGAAACTGTCTCAGGATGCTGGGTGGTGTCTATGAACCTCAGCTCCCCCTTATTTATTATTAGAGAAAAAAAACCAATGCTTTGCATTGTTCTGAGATGCTCTGGGATGATCCATAGGCTGAACATATAAAATGTGTAGGTTTTGACTTACAATATGTTCATCCTAGTGAGTTGCTAGGGATGTATCCTTATCAGAGGTTGAGGAGCATCTTTAAGTTGAGGTATGACTAAGAGACCATCTTGTGGATCATTGGCTTTGATCATATGGGACTTGTTAGAATAAAGGAGAAGATGTCCTACATATAGAATTAATTTATTTTGGGTTCTAAACATGGTGCTTTTCTATGATGATCGCCTTCATTAATATTATGAGTCTTGGATGTTTTGCTTTGCCAATCTATACATATTCCAGTTATGAGTGATAAATTGAATATTTACTCTTTAAGAAAGTCAAAAGAGGACTACATATCCTTTCATATATTACCTCTGTAAAAATTATATAACAAAAAATGATACTATGTAATCAATTATTTAAGGAGAAATGTTTCTTGATAATTTTAAAATAAGTCCCTAAAATCCTTTAAGTTTTAACAAGTATTTAGTTATGTCTATTTCAAATCAAATGAAGTGCATTCTGAAGATGCTTAGTCACATCTTTTCCAGGGAGAGCTACAGTACTGGCCAGCCAATGGCAGTAATTAGTACGTGAAGCAATACCACAACTTCTGTTATGACTACTTCTGCTTCCTACTGCTTTTCCAAGCAAATTTAATGACCCACGTAAAGCTTAATGCTTTGAAATAATCTTCTCAGAAGCTATCAAACAGTTTTATTAAATAATCAATTGTAACCTAGGAATTTAATGGAATGTTGGAAATGCTTTCACATGGAAATCAATTTAAGTAATTTTTTTAAAGAGAAAAATAATGTTTCAGGCTATCACTGTGAAGACAAAAGCAATAAATGCAAGTTTTCTTTGTTCTAGGGACTTAAAATTTCCATTATACTTACGCAAACATGGATACGTAAACCTGCAATTAATTAAGAAGCAACAGAGCTGTGCACAGGCGATGAGCTCATAAATGCATGCTCATTTGCCTACTAGAAGATGGTATATGGAAAATCAATAGAAAATAAACAATGGTCATATGAATTTCCTCCAATGGTGAAATGAGTGGGGACAACTAATTTTTTAATTTACATTTCCAATCCTGAACTACACGTTTCTTAAACATTCATAGGGTTTTGGAAACAACATACATTTCAAAGGAAGTATACTTGGTTGTTCACGATTTCCACAAAATTTAGTACTCTCATGGAAATATTCTTCCCAGAGAAAAGGAGAAAGAATCAAAATCCATGGAGTAGATATAAAATATTTATAGTATAAATTCCACTTTTGCACAATAAACTTTTCAAAAGTGATTTAATCTAGTGCAAACCTCTGTGAACAGTTTTTAAAACTGTTTTCAAAACACATTCAGGTCTTTGTTCTTGAGGCGTACAGTGTGTATTCACATGTCTCTCTGTGTGTTTTCTTGGCCAACAGGAACATTTTACAGGCCCACTTTTAGAATGCCATAATCAGTTTTAAAAAAATGAATAACACTTAAAAAATATACTGGAATTATATGGAAACAAGCTCAAAAGATGTGAGAACAGTCTTGGATAAAGCAGAATTTTGTTGGGCACAAATAGAATCGATACTGATGGCTAACTCTGCACAACAGAAAAACTCATAAGTCTGGCCATTTCTAAGAATAAAGAGGTCCTGGAGTGCTGTAGAAAGGAACTCTGTTCAAACGTGCTATTGCATAGAAGCCAGTTTGATGGCCACACATGGGTGTTCTGCTCATGTCCAGGCCTGTCGCCACATATGAACAAGAGTGGCAGACCACATATGGAGAAGTTTGTCTGCAGAACTTCAGTCACATATTTGCATTGCCTGAGGGCCTTTCTCAATTCCATTCTAAAGAAATATAAGCTGTTCCAGTTTTATTCATAGGAACCCTAAGAATAATATTCACTAGTTGTACCAGTGAGCACTGTCAGGTCTGTGGAGCACTTAGCAGAAAATGTACCCGTGACTCTGTTCAGTGGAAATATTTCCTTGGGAGAACTAGTTCAGTCTCTTCACTCAAGTTCCTCTCAAACCTCTTTCTGCATCTGAATCAACTGGAAAACTCACTAAAATGCAAGGACTGGGCCATACTTCTAGAATTTCTGATGAAGTCCATCTGTGAGAGACCCTTTTCTTCTACTTTACTGAAGACAGGGCTAAGGAACATACAGTGACCCAAAGAAACATTTATTAAAAGCCTATATGATAATTTCTAAAATGTGTTTTGAACATCTTGAATAAAGTAACTATAACTTTGGCTATCTGTGTTCATATAAATTTCTTGACGGTTGTATCCAGTTACTAAGTCCACAAAAATACAATTGACATTTCAATCAGACACAGGTGGTTCCTGATTTAGGATGGCTTGACTTATGGATATTCTACTTTCCATGGTGTAAAAGTCATATACATTCAATAGAAGCCATATTTTTTCTCCTTTTGTTTTTCTTTTTTTAAAACAAAAAATTGTGATAGGGTCAAGTGACCTTGTAATCCTCCTTTCTCAGCCTCCTTAGTCTCTGGAATTACATCACTGCAAGACTGGGGCCAGCTCAGAAGCCATATATCATACTTTCTCAAGCTTGCAATATGTATCATGATGCTCTTCAGCAATCCTGGGCAGTAGCAGAGAGCCACAATCCTCAGCTCGCCACACAGTTACAAGAGTGCACAACTGATACTCCATGGTATACAGTGTTGCCAACACTTTTAGGATACAAGTATTCAATAAATGAAAATTATCATGAGATATTCAACATTTTACTATAAATCAGTCTTTCTGGTAGATTAACTTGTTCAACTCTAGTTTGATTTAAGTGTTCTTGGCACAGTTATGGTCCACTAGGCCAAGCTATGATATCAATAAGTGGGGTGTGTCAAATGTATTTTCGATTTATTATATTTGAACATGTAATGGTTTTTCAGGAATTTATCCCATCATAAGTCAAGGAGTATCTGCATGCAGTTTTCTAGCCTGATTCTGTTTTACTGCTATGGATATACAAATTAAGAAAGATCTAGCAGACACTGAGAATGTCACTATCCTAATCCTATTTGAATATTTCTTAGGAGTTTGGTTTGAGTAATATTTAGCTACAATAAACCAGAATACTCTTCTGGATAAATATAATAAAATTTGATTTAATATTATTCTTGGAATCAGCAGTCAGTTTTAAGTAACTTGGGAGATGTGTATTTAAGGTCATTATTTTATTAAGATTGAAGTTATTGATTGGGTTATTTTATTTTACTTTGGTTTTGGGAAACTGAACAGACACTACAAAGAAGAAAAATTATAAATAGTCATAAAGTATATGAAAAATGTTCAACATCTCTAGCAATTAAAGAAATGAAAATTAAAACTACACTGAGATTCTATCTCATTCCCAGCAGAATGACAACTCTAAAGAATACAAATGATAATAAATGTTGGTGAGGAGGTGGGGAGATAGGTACTCTTATATATTGTTGGTTGGACTACAAATCAGTGCAACCACTATGGAAAGCAGTATGGAGATTCTTTAGAAAACTTGGAACAGAACCACCATTTGATCATTATTCCACTCCTTGGTCTATACCCAAAGTACTTAAAATCAGCATACTACAGTGACACAGCCATATCAATGTTTATAGCAGCTCAATTCACAATAGCTAAGCTACATAACCAACCTAAATGTCCTTCAATGGATGGATATATTAAGAAAATGTATTATATAGACAATTAAATATCACTCAGCCGTGAAGAATAAAATTGTAGTTATATGGTGGTAAATGGATAGAACTGAAGAATAAGTAAAATAAGCCTAAGGCCAAATATTCTCTCTGATATGTGTATATGCTAACCCACCACAAGAGAGGGTAGAGAGGGGAAGAATAGAAGTACATTGGATTAGGGAAAAAAAGAGAAGGGAGGGAGCAGAACAGTAGGAAGGACAGTAGAATTAATCAGGCATAACTTGTAATCTAGCCTTGTATTTGAATACATTATGAAGGTAACCTTGCATCATGTACAACCACATGAACAATATTCTGATTAGAATGAGTTAATCTCCATGTATATATAATATGCTAAAATACATAAATATATTTTACTGGCATGTATAACTAAAAAGAACAAATAATAAAATCATTATTTTACAAATGCTTTGTGCTAAAGATTCTTTTGAATTTTAATGATAGTGTCTTTAAAAATCTGAACACTAGCAATCAAGATGCTTCAAATTAATGGTATCTCTAAATTACCACTTTCCCACCTTCGAATTTTCATTGTATATAATATTCTAAAAGCTGAGGGAAAAAAGATTTAAGCTATCTAAAAACAATAACATAGAAACCTTGACATCTCTATGCAGTCTGAACTTAATGGGGTGTACATATATGAAGAAATGGACTTGGGTAAAAGTATTGTTTGTTCTTAGACACTCCATGAATTCTTCAAGCTTCTCGAAAGTACACAGAAATTGATTAAAACTGTCTGAGGAGTCAGAAGATCAGATAAAAATTAACGTTGATTAAAATTTTCAAGAGTAGACTATATTATCCTTAGTCACTATATACTAAACATTTTTGATATGTATGCATTTCATTCTCTTACTCAGCAAATATTGCCATGACGATCGATCGATCACCTATCAAATATTAATCTTTCAGTTATTGTTCATGTTTCACAAACAGGACGACCGAAAGTCAATTTTTACAAATAGCTATAGGAAAAAAAGACCTGCATTTTATTTGGGAATAATGAAGTTTCAATTAAAAAATAAATCATGCAAATTTGAGATTTAATTCAAATTTAAAGTCATCATGGGATGGAGAATTTTTCATGGATTTATGAAGAATACGTATAACTGAAATTTATCCAAAGAAAGACTCGGATCTCACAGTGAATGTCACCATTATGTATATCCACAAGGCACTAATGAAAAATGTGTGTGTGTGTGTGTGTGTGTGTGTGTGTGTGTGTGCAAATGCCAGGAAGATCAGTATGGTGGGGGGAAGGGTATAGGGAGGGAGGAGGGGAGGAGCAGGAAAGGATTGAGGACCAAATTAGAGCAAATTATACTACATACATTTATAATTATGTCAAACTGCATCTTGACATTTATATAAGTAACAGGAGGCAAAAAATACTTTAAAATTTTTAAGAAATGCGATGTCACTGGCACACTTGTCCTGAAGTTCCCACTCACATTCAAACTGTCCCATAATTACTGAGTAGAAGAGCTGGCAATGATCTCTGAAATACTACTCCAGCTCTGCCAGGTTCAAAAGAGCTCCCAAGCCATCACCACTTCAGCTCTGGATAGTAGCAGACCTTTCTAAGAAAACCTGAAAAGCCTCCTAAATTAATATGTCATAAATCTTTAAACAAGAAAGAGCCTTGCCTTAAGAAATAATTTCAGGAGATAGATTTTGCTCATTCAAAGGCTATAAGGCAGCTATATGGAGCTAAACAGAAGGTTGTAGACGTTTGGTTCCAACAGCCAATGCACTGATTCCATTCCCAACAATCATCTATGTATCCACTTATCAATCATTATTTCTGCATCAGAGCAGAAGCCCTTCTGAGATTTCTGTAATGCAACAACAACACAAATGCCCCAAACCCATGTCTGAACTATATGGGGCTAGAATTGAAAAAGGAATAGGAAATAATAAGGAATGAGGAATAAGGTATAGAATGAAAATAAATAAAATAAAAATACCACTTTCTATTTCATGTGCATTAATTATACAGAAGCAACAGGTTTCAATGGACATAGTTGTACATACATATAAAATATTTTCAACACCATTTCGCCTGTTTCCCTACCATCTCCTGCCCACTGGTCACCTTTATCTTCTCTATCAATCTCCCTTCTAATTTCATGGTCTTTTTCTTTCTTTCTTTCTAGGTTCTACATATGAGAGAAATAAATGCAATACCTGTCTTTCTAAGCCTGACTTATTTTGCTTAACATGGTGATCTCCATTTTTATCCATTTTCCTTCAAATGAAACTTAATTTTGGCTTATGGCTGAGTATAGCTACATTACAGGTTATATATAACACATTGTCTTTATCCATTTATCTGTTATTGGGCACATTCCCATTCCCTTGGTTATTGTGAATTTTAATGAAATTAACATGAGTATGTATGTGTCTCTACAGAGTTATGTTCTTAATTCCTTTGAATGTATGTGGAGGAATGACATCGTATATATAGATCTTATGGTAGTTCTGTTTTTAGTTTTTTGAGGAATTTGTGTTTTCCATAGTGGCTGCATTCATCTACATTCCCACCAACAGTGCATAAATGTTACTATTTCCCATATCCTTGCCAAAATGTTGTTATTATCTATATTATTAATGACTGCCATTCTGACTAGAGTGAGATAGAATCTCAATGGAGCTTTGATTTGCATTCCCCTGATGGGGGGATTAATGTCTAACATATAAAAAAACTCATAAAATATAATCAAGACCCAAATTACCTTATCAACAAATGTATAAATAGTTTGAACAGACACTTTTCAATAAAAGGAGTACAAATAGCTAACCATTATATGAAAATAAAGTTGAACAACTATCCTTTATTATGTAATACTCCTAACATGATGTACATCTAGGGATGTACACCAAAATGGAACCCAATTTACTGAAGCAAAATTGATGGACATTTGTATAGTGTATATCTTCACATCAATTCAGGTCACACTAATTGAATTTTGTTCAAGATAAGTTTTTTTTTTCCACTGAAGAAGTTGAAATTAAAGCAAACAAAACTATGGTATTCACAGGTTTTTGGATTTTAGAAATATAACTATGGGATTATAAGTTTGACTTAAACTAGACCAAAATTAATGCAAGAGAAACCTTGTAGTGCTCCCTGTGTTATCTCTAAACTTCCTATTTGAGTCTCTACAGACAGAAAAAATATATATATACAATTTTTTTTTTTTGTAACAAGGATTAAGCTCCAGGGTGTTTAAACAGTGAGCTACATTCTCACCACTTTTTAATTTTTTTCAATTTTAAGAAAGGGCCTTCCTAAGTGTCTTAAGCTAGTTTTGAACTTGCAATCCTCCTGCCTCAACCTCCCAAGCTGCTGAGATTATAGACATGCACCACCAAGCCCTGCTTGAAAATATATTTTAAAAGTCAATTCTGTAAAAATCTATCAAAAACACTGTTGTAAAGATATGAGGTTGATATTGCAAGTGCAGCTTTAAGAACTTCTACATACAATACCTTGTTTTCAGAAAATTTGGCTTAATATCTCATAAACAACAGAAGTAAAATTTCAAATTTGTTGAACTGAAAATGTGCATTCCTGATTGGCAGACTCTGCTTTTTTAAGCAGAGGGTATCTGACTTTCCAGTATTTTATGTTGGTGGTCCTGCTGTTTTCAACAGGATTCTTTCAGCATTGCTCTTCTCCTTGTTTCTGTCCAGCAGAAAGAATGAAGATAGACATTACACTTCCTCTTTGTATCCATCTTGCTCAGGAAGTAACAGACACCCCTATGTCTCACATTCCCTTGGCAAAATCCAGTTATTGTTATGTGGTCCCATCCAGATGCTGTGGAGGCTGGCCCATGACTACTTCATCCCTTGCCAACTCTCTAATTAAAATGAGAGAGCATGCATGTTATTGGATAATTTGCTGCCTCTGTCACTTTCAGCTTCTAGAAATGAGATGAATTTTCTAATAATGCAACATCCGTGATGCTTACTCCTACACCTTCAAATGAAGACAATAAAGGTAAAATGCCCCAACTCTTCCTATAATGCTCCATTATTCAAGCTGCCTTAAAGGATAAAAAATATATACAATCATTCTCACACCTGCAATTAATCACTAGCTTCCCCACAATGTCTATTCAGGGATTTCAAGGCACAGAAATAGCTTCATATCAAAAAACTGAGATTAGAGAAAGATGGTGAGTACTTGGTGTTGTTATTAAAAAAGAAATATCAGGGTTTTTTTACACATATAATATATACAATATTTCAGAAATGAAAGAGGACTTAATGTTTAAGAAAATTTACTGGGAAATTTCTTCCCAGGTTCATCTTCAGTACACTAGGGAAACACATACTTAGAACATTGTAACACTATCTTTAATTTATCATTCATCAGATTTTGTCTACATAAATATATTTTCCATTATTTAATCACAATACTAAGGTTGTTGCTAGTCATTTCCCAAGATTATCTGAAACCAGTGAAATAATTTTTAATGATTCTAAAGTACATATTAAATGTGAGTTAGAAAAAAATTAATCTATAAAAAAGAACAATAAATTCAGATAATTTCCATTAAACTAAGATATTTAATTAGGCTTCATGAGAGGTTGACATCAATAATGAATTCTAGAAAGAAATTTGTTTCCAAATATTTTACACTAACCATCACTTAGTTTTTGTTTAAACTGAATGGTAACTATGAAATCACCATCATCTTTTATTATTGGCTTTTTATAATAACACTAAAAAATACAATAGTGATATGAAATTAGATTTTTTAAAAAAACTATAAATACAGTTATAGAAAATTTGTAAATATCCATTGAGTTATATTCCTTGATGAAGTTTGTCAGCCAATTGCTAAATGCACAAACTCACCAAATCTCATTTTATCTAATAAAAACACATTATATAGCTGGGGATATAGTTCAGTTGGTAGAGTGCTTGCCTTGTATGCACAAGGCCCTGGGTTCAAACCCCAGCACCACCAAAATGAGAGAGAGAGAGTGAGAAAGAGGAAAGTAAAGAAAAAAAAAAGCACCTTATCATTTCATCAAACTTATTAGGTCAAAAATTTAAGAGACCTTTATGAGTTGGAAGACACTCAGGAAAACAGAAACCATAACAGTTGCTTTAATTGGAGTTAGTTAAAATAACATTAGAGAGTTAAAAAAAAATAGAAAATAAACAATGCACAGAATGATATGTTTTAATGATAAATGTTTTTCCAAGAGTTCCTGTGTTGAAGACGAGGTCCCCATCTGGTGGGGTTTTTGGGAAGGGAAAAAACTTCAGGAGGTGAGGCTTAGCTGGAGGAGGTAGGCCACTAGGAATCCAGACCCTTCTTTTCTTTCCTGCCAGGCCACCCTGAGATGAGTAGCTTGAATCCAGTAGATGCTGCCCACCATGACGTTTTCGCTATATCCTACTATGGAATAGTCCCAAATGTGAACAGAGAGCTCCAAAATCCATGAAACACAATTATATCGTTCCTTTAATAAGTTGATCACCTCAGGAGTTTTGTCACAGTAACAGAAAGCTGTCAGACATACGGAGTAATTGCAGAAAGCAAATGCTGGTACTTGATTTTGGTGACAACAAGGACAACAGTTTGAACTATTTAAACCTGGAATTTGGGGGCACCCTCTCCTTGAAGAAGGGGTTCTTAAGGAATGCCTCTTTTGTACTCAACACATGTAAAAATTGCTTTTATTATTTGTGAGACATTAGAAAATTTTAAAACTTGGGTTGGTTTCTCAAAGTACTTAGAGTTATACTTGCAATACTGACCTCACATCCCTACTTCACAAAAGTGTTCTTGGAAGATTCTATAGAACTTGGGGTTTAAAATATGTCTTTAATATTATTTCTATCTTCATGCACTTTTAGAGAAAGTTTAGAGAGAACAAAAGGAACACTACAAGGTTTCTCTTGTATTAATTGGACCTAGATTAAGTACAAATTTATAATCCCATGATCATATTTCTGGACTCCAAATATCTGTGACTATAACATTTTTGTTTGCTTTGTTTAATCTTGTTTTTTTTTGTTGTTGTTGTTTATTTGTTTTGAAAATTCCTTGGTGGGGAAACATCTTGATCTAACTTAATTAGTACATGGACATTCAGAGACATGGAGCGGGAGTTCTGTGCTGGTATTTTGAGGAAGAGCATGAAGACTAGTGATGGAGAGGAAAGAACCTGGGAACAGTAATCAGTGGGCTTGCAGGATGACTGCCTGCTGTAGGACAGATGCTGACTGCAATTGTGAGCAGACAGGAGAGAGTGACCTCCTCCCCCTCCGCATGTTCTCAGAAGATGGCAGCTGCCATCTCAGGAAGGAGAAATGTAGTTTGCTTCAACAATAGCCCCTTATCTAATGATATCAGGGTAGAAATTATAGGTAGGAATATGTCAATAATAAAATTAAGTACATGTGCTACTCCACGTGCTCACAAGACTATATTCATTTTAAAACAAAATGAGACCAAATTTCTATAGTTAATCCATGAAATCATCCTTGATCATAATGTGCTCCTATGTCTTGTTTAACTAACTCTCGGATTATGTTAAAGCTTTTGTTTTTAGAATATTTACAGAATATGAAGTTCTAGAATTGTAACATTTCCCTTGTAAAAGTAGCTTTTATGTGTTCTCCTCACCTTCCAATTGCTTCACTATCTTCTTGGTCACCTTTTCCAATATTCATTTGCCTTTAATTCCAAGCATTTGTTTTTCATCTTTGTGAATTACACTAAATAAATTTAATTTGCCTTTGAGATATATATTCTTTAGTTAAATCCATCAGAGACAACTATCTTTTGGGTTTAAATTAAAAAAAAAACCAAAACACTTTCTAGCCAGGCACAGTGGCATTTGCCTGTACTCCAAGAAGTTTGGGAGGCTGAGGCAGGAGGATTGTAAGTTCAAGGTTCAAGTCCAGTCTTAGCAATTTTAAGAGGCCCTAAGCAACATAGTGAGGCCCTGTCTCAAAATAAAGAATAATAAACAAACAATGGGCTAGTGATGTCATTCAGTGGTTTAGTATTCATGGGTTCAATCCCTGGTACAAAATATACATATTCTTTCAAATTACCTTGTTATATCCTGGATGTTGTGTTTACTGCTTCAAATATCTTTTGAAAGATAAAAAAGTTTGCCTCAAAGCAGAAAAAAATCTCTTTGCCCTGTGAAATCCCCATTTTGCTGTACCTCTTTAATAGTGTAAACATGTTCTAATCAAAACTAATGTCCTCCACGTTATATGTTTTTCTCTCCTACTCTACTATTAGATTAGAACAGGATTTTCTTGTCAGCACTGTTATCAGCCAAATATTCTGTATAACTTTAAATAAAACAAAGAATTAGTTCTTAAGGAATTCAAGAACGGCCAAGGTTGATATTTTAAATAAATAATTATCACAGTGTGTGATGAGTGAGATAGTAGCAATATTTATATGATAAAGGGAGAGCAAAGAAGGGCAATTAATTTTGCTGGGAGTGAAATGAAGAAAATTCTGATGCATTTTGATCAGTGACTTGAGGAGGTATGAAAGCAAAGGATGGAGTGGAAGAGTCAACAGCATTTCACGTACAACACACATAAGTGGAAGGGTAGCCAAGTGAGAGTTCAGAGCACTTCAAAGAAATTGCAAGGAGTTCTCAACTGAAGATGAAACGTGAGGGAACTTCCAGGAAAGTAGATCTGGGCTGTTCACAGATCATGGAGGGATTGGAGTACAATACAGAATAATTTGTCTTCCATTAATTAGGAGGCTCAGAACTAAGAAATGTGGTTAACAGAAGACTCTCACAACCAGACTCTTACTCTAGAGAGTTCCCCTTCAGTCTGCTGAATTGGACCAAAGATTAGCTGACATCGGGAAGACTTTAGAATAAAACTGTAGACACGCTTCTAAGCAGACAACCTAAATAAATACTCTTTTCTCAGCACATTAAAGTTTGAGGAACCAATGTAGAGAAACCCAGACTGCTTAAGAACTAAGTCTGGCAGTGGACATGTGTGCTGCCCATTGTCTGTAATCAGAGGTTGCCTAGCACTTAGTGTCCAAGGTGGAACAACAGCACCCTAACTTATCAATGTCTTACAATCCAGTTGGACACCATTCATGCTCTAAACCCTACTCTGTTTCATTCTAGTTCTCCAGTAGTTCTCTCTATTTTGTGAATTTAGTGATATATTTTTATTAAATTCCTATTCTCCTCACTTTAGCCAAAATAATTTTATATAGAAATGCAGTGGGTTTAAGTTGCATCACAAAATATGAAAGAATATATTTAAAAACTTATAAAGGTTGATATCAGTTTCAAAAGAGTCTTATTCTGAAAACATTTAAATATTAGTACAATATTAAAGATATTTTAGAAATACTTAGTTGAAAGTAATGTTGCATCAAAATTAGCCACAATAATCACATCTAAAGAATAAAATTATTTAATAAATACATTCTTTTTCACAAGACCATATAGACTCCATTAGAAGGGATCCATTAATTTGCTTTATAATTGCAGTTTGTTGATTTTTTTCTTTTCTTTTTTTTAATTTGCAGGAGGAAGTGAATATAATTCCCCTGCCTCTCTGGATTTTCAGTCTTGAAGAAGCAGCAAATATATGACCATAATAAGTTATTATAAAAATTTTAGAAAGAAATTAAAAATTCCCTAACACCTTCCTGTGGACCTATTAAAATTAGGGACTCATTTCCAGGTTCTTAAAATAAAGGAAGATGGAAAGCGAAGCTACGTTAAGTAACAGGAGCAACAAGATAACACTGTGGGAGAGGTTTGCCCTGGTGAGGGTGACCATGACCTTGGGCTGGGAAGGTGAGGGGTGCTGTCCTCCCTTCCTTTTTTCCCCACTTGTGATTCCAGAAGAGGATGCTGTCATGGTTCACTCGGGATGGATGTGGTGATGCGCGATGGTGGCAGTTGCTGTCTTTGTCCTCCACGTGGCTGTTGTATAGGATTCACACAATAGCTCTCAAATGACAGCTTCACCACAGTGTCCTCTCTCCTCCCACTACTCTGTGGACCTGGTCATTCCATAATAAACAGCAGCTCATAGAGCAGGGTTCTAGATAAACTTCTAAGTAGTGCTTTGCTGATTGTGGGAATAGGCAGGGACACGAATCAGTCACTCCAATATAAAAGTACAATAAAACATAAATTTTGAAGTTATTTGTACTCTCAGAAGCAAAGACTAGAAGACTGATTGCCAGGAGGAGGGATAGAGAAAGTAGGGAGGTGTTGGTCCAGGATGCAAAGTGTCAGTTACGCTGGATGAATAGGTTCTGGTATCTAATGTAAACTAGGTTGACTGCAATTAATATGATTCTACTGTGTACCTGCAATTTCTCAGAAAATATATCCTAAATGTTCTCGTAACACACACCTCAAAACACATAACTATGAGAGATGATAGAATTTTATCTTTCAATGCTGGGGATCAAACCTAGGGCCTCACCCATACTAGGCATTTACCACCAAGCTACACAGCCAGACTTCAGTGATAGTGATATCAATCAGATGGACTATGGTCATCATTTCACAATGCCCATATATCTCAACTTACCACATTGTATGCTTTAAAAATATCCAATTTCATTTGTCAATTATACCTCAATAAAACAGAACAAAAACAACAATTAGAAATTTCAGTTTGTGCAGCTAAATTAATGAAAAACAATATTCAATGCTTTTTTATTGTCACTATAATCTAAAAAATTCAAAACAAGGAATTCTACACTACACACAAGAAATTTAACTCTGAAATGAGAAAGTCCTAAAAGATAAAGAGCTTCTCAGGTCCTAATAGAAATCCCTCTCCCCAAATGGAGAAAACAAAAGAGAAGTACTTTCTGTGACTGAAATTCTAAAATCTTTAAAGAAAGTTTATATAGTGATGTACAGGGTGGTAAGTGAGACACATGGTTAGTAAAAGAAATGAAATATAAATATTAAATTTTGTACAAAAATTGAGGAAGTATGGATTTATATTTATATTTGTGTTTTATGAATGAGTAACTTCAGATTACAAATAGGTGATTTTTATGTTTTAGCAAATAGTTTGTGTCAGAAAAGGGTGGACAAGAAACAGAAAACTTTTAAAATGTATACTTTATGCACATTTTTGTTCTGTAAACTATTAATTGTATAAACACAAAATTAAATTAAAAATTAATTTCAAGTCACGTTCAATTTTACAAAAAGTAAAACTTGGAAAAGAATTTATTAATAAAACCCTAGCAATATTATAAACCCCCAAATAAACCAATTAAGGTATTACTTGACTTTAAGGTGTGTCTTTGTTGTTGTTGTTTTGAGTAACAGGAATTTAACCCAAGGTTACTCTTACACTGACGTACATTCCAAACCCTTTGTATATTTTATTATGAGACAGTGTCTCGCTAAGTTGCTCAGGTTGGTCTTGAGCTGAGATCTTCCTGCCTCAGTCTCCAGAGTAGCTGGTATTACAGGCCTGTACCATGATGTCAGTCTTGAGATTTATAAATTTATAGGTTCTGTTATCTAATGTACACTATTATGACTGTAGTTAATATGATTCTACTATAAATCATTGCATCCAAACTTTTAGGATAATGTAATGCATAAAATATAATTTCATATATAATACACAGGAAAATGTTACAATTGCTATGAAATGAACAGCTGTGTGAAATTAAGGTCTGTGAGGTCAAAAAGGGACAGTTTTAATTACATATCTCCCTTAAGAATAAACCAGATGAATGAGGGAAATAAAATAAAGATCTGTGTTAAGACATTTGTTAAACTTTCAGCCAGTGTCCACAAGTTTCCATAGAGATAAAGAACAACCTGGATGTGGTAGAATCCCCCAAGTCACAACAGAGCACATCAACTGCATAATTCAGCCACTGAGGTTGTGAGGTATCCCCCACTCTCAGTTCTCCTGTTCTGAATAAAATATCTTGACATGCTTGTTACATTTAAATGTAACAACGACATTTATAATCAAATTAGTTGACTAATCCTGATGACATTTTATCCCAATTTAAGTAAAGCAGAAGGAAAAAAAAAACATGTGTAGGATATATTCTCCAGTTTCTCAAAGGAAGGAAAAATGAACATTTTTCCTTCATATTTTGTCCAGACTTGTCATAATTCTAAACATATATCCTGTATAAAAAATTCACTTATGCAAAGAAGTTGATAAGTTTGAATAATGACACGTGATCACATTCCAAGGAAAGAGTACATGTAAAACTAAGCATGATTTCATAACAGATGCACAAATTTTAAAACAATATATTGATAGAAAATATGTATGTTTTTAGATATATAATCCGCATTTCTTCTAGGCTAATATAGTCCAATACCCTCCTTCTTGGGTTGATTTTTTTCTATTAAAGAACCCTCTTTTGGACAAGGCATGACCTCCTCTCCTTGTGTGGTGATAGGGACAATTTGAACTACAGAGATAATATAATCAGGGAGATCTTTGTAATTGCAAAGGCCCTATCAGCATATTAATAAAAACTTTATGATGTATATAGTTAAAATAGTCCATAGTATTTGATGATCATTAGTCTGCACTTTTTCAGAACACTAAAGACTCTTAGGTGAATAAATCTGAGAGTGCTTGGAGGTGCATTGCCTCTTTCATGAGCCTAGAGTTGTATTTCTTGAACTAATATTAAAATATTAAAATATCTTCATGTATTTCTGCTGGTTCCAGGAACCCAGTGATTATCAGGGGACTGGGTTCCAAGTAGTGGTGATGGATATCAGAACAGAGAACATCAGAGAGTAAGAATCAAATACATGGCACCCTCTGCACTTCCTTAGGAATATCCTTTTGTGTTTGTAGTTGTTTTTAACATATCTGAAATGATATATATTGTGGAATGCAATTTTTTATTGCTTATTCACTTACTGAACCAAGAGTTTGTTGGTAGGTATCACTCAATGCAGTGAGACACCATAATCTGTATTGTTTTTCTTCCCTTATATGGAAATAAATCAGATAGTTTAATTCATTCGAATGCAGTTGAGTCAAATTCTCTTTGTACTTTTATGATATGATACTAACTCTCAGAAACACTCCCATGACAGCCATAAGCATTGTAATAAGCAAAGTCTCAAAGAATGATTTCAGATTATGACCTAAATGTGCACAAAAATAATTCCAAAAAACTATATTATTTACTTAATAGTCCATTCTTAGGCAGTTAAAAAATACAGAGTGAATCTCTAATATGATCAAGCATAGAAACATTTTGATAGAGCTAAACTGATCATAAACTTGATGTATTAGGAGTGTAGTTGCATTTTCAGCATAGTATGTCTAAAATATTAATAAAGTTGTGGATATAAAATGATATCAAAGCATTAAAGATGGGTGGCATTAAGTTCTGCATGACTCTATGCCTGCTTTCTGTTGATCATATGATATTTATTAATCAACTTTATGACCTGGGAAAAGGATTAAAAAAAGATGAATGTATTCAAAACTCAGGACACCAGCCATGCATATTTCTAAATTAGAAAATAAAATAAAAATGTCTTCAGTTTTACCTAACTATGCATTGCCCTTCATGGCAAAGAAACTATAAGCATTGTACTGGAAGGCAGACAAATGCTTAATGATAATTGAAGTGAACTATTGTATTGTGGATGCACTTACATTTAGATATAATTAATGGCTTCTAGGAAAATGGCTTAATGAAGTAAAAACATTATTGAACACTTGCAATCAGCCAAAGGAATAAAATCTAGCATAATTTAAAAATTGTATTTAATTTTTCAAAAAGAATGATAGCAAAACTAAGACTGAAAAAAATTATTTAAATTCTCCTGGTTTGTTTTTTATTGTTATTATTTTCTGTGATTTAATCAATGGTGTATTCGTTGTCTAAAACTACTGACAATATAGGAGGAAGCATAAAAATAAATAAATCAACCATCTTCCTTGTTAGGAAGTTGGATTCAAATCTCCCATTTAAAGTAGGTCTGACTGACAGATCCTGATGTGGTCTCTCCTAATTTCCCCAATAATGTACAGTGAAGAAAGGATCAAACATACAAACTTACAACACTGGAAACTCAGAGCGATAGAGAATGCCTCTCTTGAATCTGAGATAAATCTTCATAATGTACTCTTTGTTTTCATAATGTACTATTTACAATGATCTTTAGATCCTAGTCTACTGACATTCTGTCTTATGAGTTAGAGAAAACCTTCCAGGTAAAATTAGTAAACTGATGGGGTGGAGAATACATAGAAAGACTCAGATTAATGCATCCTTGGGTCATTGCTCATGATGATGATGAAATCTTGAATGTTTTCCTTTTTGTTGCAAAATATTTTATTGTTGAAAATCTTGGTCATTTGATCTTACTTTCAGAATGCTTCTGTCCTTCATTACACATTTGATTTCTTGATATATTGCTCTATATTTTGATTTGTCAGTAGCACTGGCAGTGAGAGATAAGAATTGAGTTAATTGTGGCTGTCAAAGCATCTGTTTGCAAACAGATCTAACCTAACTTCATCTCCATGAGGACATGTATTTCAAACCTCAGTCCCTTAATTAAGCAAGTCTGAGGTCAGTTATCTTGCTGGGTGCTCTAGGAATATGTCTCCTTTCTCAAGTCTCCTTCCTTAATATCACAACTTGAAAAATTTGTACATGTGTTATCTCAAAGAAAATACCAACCCTACTTTCGCATCTATGGTCCTATGGAGTTTTAAAAATGTTTTATCCCTTATTCATTTTATCTAACTGTCTAGGGGAAGTCTCTGATACCTAGAGCTGTTTCGTAAGACTGTTTTTGTAAGACTGATACATGAAGCTTCTGGAACAGAGATAAATCAAATACTATTTACTTTGAGACTATCTTATTATTGGTTCCATTTGTGTCATTTTACATTCAGGCAAAATGAGAGCAAGTATCATGCTGCTGATCCAAGGAATTCTATAACACAGAAGAGAGAGCCAAAAGTTATTAATCCCAGAATTGGCATGAAGCATCATGACCTATTGCTCGTCCTCTTTTGGAGAAGAATAAAGAGAGAATTTATAATTCTAATTTAAAAAGGAAAACAATAAATAAGACAAATGTCTAGTTTTCTAGGTCCATTGTCCTCTGGAATGTTAACAAATGTCCCTAAAAGCAATGCATTGGTAAATCTCTTCTGATAAATTCACTGCCACTGATTTTTAAGGCGTGGTTCCAAGTTGTGCTTTGTCACAAGTTGCTAGTATTTTTGTTTTAGAAAGCCTTGGCATTGGATAAACATGAAAATATTAATGGGACATTATTAATGGAAAATATTAATGATGACGTTTCTTTCTTTGGACATACACCCTGTGGGGGTCAGAATGATCCTTACTAATAATCCATATCATCACTATTCCTAACCAGAACTTTCTCTTTCCCTGCCTTCCTTTGAATTCTCTCTATTCTCTGTTTTCATTTGATAAATATCTATAGGAAAATCATCCCAAAGGTTTTCTTGTATAAATAGAACAACATTTAAAACCCAGTTTTCTGCTGGGCATGTTGGCAAACTCCTGTAATCCCAGCTGCTCGGAGGCTGAGGCAGGAGGTTCATGAGTTCAAAGCCAGCCTCAGCAAAAGTGAGGTGCTAAGCAACTCAGTGTGATCATGTTTTTAAATAAAATACAAAATAGAGCTGGAGATATGGCTCAGTGGTTGAGTGCCCTTGAGTTCAATCTGTGGTAGTACACTCCCCCACACCAAAACAAACAAACAAACAAACAAACAAAAACTGTTTCTTTTTAGGGGATATCTGGATTAATCCAGTTCAGGGCTATTTAAGGAAAATGAAATAAAAGAAATTTTTTTGTCAAGTCTTTTCTTAAGTAGTTAAAAATGAAATTTCTATGACAGGATAAATGTACATGCAATTTTATAAGCATTTATAAGAATTGATCTATATTTTCAAACACATTTGGCAATATTAGTATTTTTTAAATTTTACCATATGGCATTGCATAAGAGTATTTAGTATTCTCTAATCTTGAACCAGACAGTTTAGTAATATATGATTTTAAAGTAATACTGACATGTATTTTTTTAACATTTATTTTTTAGTTGTAGATGGACACAATATCTTTGTTTTATTTATTTACTTTTTTGGGTAATGTTGAGAATTGAATCCACTGCCTCATGTATATGAGGAAAGTGCTCAGACACTGAGCTACTACCTCAGCCCTGACGTGTATTTTCTTTTAAAGAGAAGAAGGAGAAGGAGAAGGAGAAGGAGAAGAAGGAGGAGAAGGAGAAGAAGAAGAAAGAAGAAGAAGAAGAAGAGAGAACTTTTTAATATTTATTTTTCAGTGGACACAACATCTTTATTTTATTTTTATGTGATGCTGAGGATCCAACCCAGTGCCCCGTGCATGCCAGGCAAGCACTTTACTGCTTGAGCCGATGACATCCCCAGCCCCTGACATGTATATTTTAAAGGTTCATACAGTGATTGCACCCACCTCTTTTGCAAAAGAACACTTGGCAAAAAAAAAAAGACAACTAGTGGTAAAATACAATAGTTATTCTAATGTATGTGGAATAGGCTCATAAAATAAAAATACTCTGTTGGTTAGTTATAAGAATCCACATCTTTAAATTCTAATATATTCTTTTGAAAATATGGAATATTATTCCTTTTTACCTTTATTGAAGTACTGAAGAAATGATATATTATATAATCAGGGCTTACAATGGTAAATTTTTTATAATATACACATTATGAAATGATTATTGCAGTTGAGCTAATTAATATACCATCAGCTCAAGGTGTTGCTTTTTGCTTGTATGTAATAAGAGTACTGAAGATCTACTCTCACCAGATTACAAGTACACAGTGTTATTAATGACAGACCACATTATGCATGAGTTTACGGGTGGGGAAAATAGAGAGATGTTGTTCAAATTTGCAGTTAAATCATAAAAATGTTTTGGGGATCTAAATTCTAGTATTTACCCTTTACTCTCTTTCTATATCTACAGCTTCTTAGTTTTTTAGTTTTATTTTTTTAACTTTCTAGTGATGAACAAAAAAAAAATAAAAATGGAATATATAATTAAATATATATAAATTTTGAATTTTGATCTCAAAATGGCAGGTAAGAAATAGTGAGGACTTTTGCCATGTTATGATATGTTGGAGGGCATTATGACCAGAGAGCATGTTTGAGAGGAAGTTCACCTTCATAACACAGCCAAGTGTACAATAACCCACTCACAGGAGCATTAACTTACCCTTGAGGGTGGAGCACTAGTTGACCAATTGCAATAATCATTTCAATTACTTCTTAGTGGTCCCACCTCTTAAGACTGTTACAAGTGCAATTCAATTTTAGCATGAGTTTTGGAGGGTTCAGTAAAATCATAGCATAAGTTAAGAAACTTTATCTATTATGCTCTTAGAAGTAATTTTTTGCTATTATCAAAGGTTTGTAATCTTTATCAAAAACTTTCTTTCAGATGTTGAGATATGCATAAGATGGTTCTCCTTCAGTTAATTAATAAATTGAATTGCATTGTGAAATTTTTTGAAGTTAATGGCAGTTCTAAGTTCAGGAAGTTAGTTAATTATAACGTATCAATGAGTAAATGATTCTAAGTTTAATTCACTAATAATTGAATCAATCTTTTTGTATCTACATTCAATTGGTTCACTAGGGATGCTGTGGTTTTGGTACCATGGTTAAGCAAGCCTCATCTAATGAATTTGGGGATGTTCTCTCACTCTCTTTCATTGTGAATTTATTATTCAGAAGAGTTTATAGATTATTTCTTGGAGTAGTTGTGACTCCATCCTGTCTCAAGGCTTTCCTGTTAATAGATTAATTAATGAAAAAGTTACAAGATAAGAAGGTACATACAGGGAGAAGGGAAATATTCATGCCCTCTGACAAAATGAACTCTTGCAGTTAAATGTCAATATGGTAGCTACCTGTGGAAGTGACTGGAAGGGGCACAGAATGCTCTTGGGATGTTGGTAATATTCTGTTCTATGATGCGACTTTTGTTTCATAGATGTGTTAATTTGTATGTACTATATATGCTTATTTGGATGTATGGAATACTTAAATTTTCACTTTAAAAATAATATGGAAATTTAAGTGAATTGTAATAATAAAAATAAAAATGGAATATATAATTAAAATATGATCATGATATATTTAAAATTTAAAAGTAATTTAAAAACACAAAGAAAGTGTTGGCAGGATGCAGATAGGAAATCTCAAATGCTCCTAATGTATTGTTTTTTCTCTAGGTGAAGCCAATTTGTACAACCACAATTAAAAGTAGACTTCTACTATCTGATAATGGGTGATGCAATTTTATATGACCTGGTAATATCATATGAAAACACAGAAAAAAACCCTATTAAGTACATGCACTGAGGAATTTGTACAAAGTTTTATTATTATATTTAATAATAATCCCACATTTATAATATACAAAAATAACATTTAGGATGGATAAATTAGGATGTAATCATATGAGGACATTCTATACAGCAAGAGATAAAATACAGCTATACATCTAACATAGATAAATTTAAGAAATGTCTTCTCAAACAAGAAGATATAGATCCAAAAGAGCACAAATTCATGGTAATTCTATGTATACGAATTTCAAAAGTTAAGAAAACTATGCAAAAGTCTTACAGAAGCTTACTGGAAGGATAACATTAAAAAATTAATTACCTGGGTTCAGGTTGTGGCTCAGTGGTAGAGTGCTGGCCTAGCACTTGCGAGGCCCTGGGTTCGATCCTCAGCACCACATATAAATAAATAAATAAATATTAAACATAATTAATTGCCATAAAAAGTCAATACACTGACAACTTTTGGGCGGAAGATGTTTGAGACCAGGCAGAAAGGGACTTTAATGGTGCTCATAATGTGAGTTCTATTTTTGGCAGTGTTCTATTTTATTTTCTAGTTGGAATTTACATAGATTTTGTTATGTATAAAATTATTGAGCTTAAGTTTGATTTATTATCTTTGCTCTAAAATGAATTATTTAAAAATTAAGCTAAGAAATTTTAGTGACTGGCATTGTTTGGAGGAATAGAGATGTATTTAGAACAAAATTATTTGAGGGCCTCCAAGACATTAGTAATATTTTATTTACCAATCTGCGCATGAATAAGTGTTGTTTAAGATTTCTCTTTTAAATTAAAAATGCTTTCTACATACTTGGGCACGTGAGTAGGATCTATTCATAGAGTGAATTTAACAACAATATTCAGTCACACATACTCACAGCTTAAAATGCTCTTCTCAACAAAATCTGCAATTTCCAAAAGCATTCAAATAATGTAATGCAATCTTTCAATTTATATGCAAGTTAGATAATTATAATGACATATATGCAAATGCAATTAAGAGTATTCATATATGCAAATAACTGTAACTTCCTACTTGATAAATATTTCAGCAATTCCATAAGATGTATAATATTTATCAGGAAAGATTGCTTACTGCATCTCATCATAAGTCATTATAATTTAAAAATAATTCTTGAGATACAAAAGTGGCCCTAGTTTTTCTTAGCCTTCATGTACACTGCAAAGACTTTCACTGTTGTACCTAGAGATGTATTTATTCTATTAAGCTATTCTCATTGGATCATAAACCTTATTTGTACAACATCTCTTTAAGAATTTGGACAAAATTCTGCATATCTCAATTATTTCTATTTATTTTTACTTATGTCCAGAATGTTCTAAGTATGCTTTTACATTTGTTCTGTTTTCTCCAATATGCTGACTCACCATTCCTTCTCTAACTCATTCTTTATGTTTACACTTCTGGTTTATTCATGCCTGCTTTATTTATTTGTCTTTTGCTCAAATATTAGATAGTCCAAACATTTTTCATGATCCTTAATTCTGTCCAAAATGCCATTGTTTTTCTCCTTAGTGCTTTGCCAAGGTTTACTTGATTGTTTTTGAAAACTATGTGGAAGGCAATAAGTAAGAAAAAAATTTTCTGCATGTATTGTCCATTATTTACATATCATTGCATAGACTTAAAATTCTGAAATTGTTTTAATAATAAACTAAAACAATTTAAATGAATTACATTTTAGTTAATTATATTTAAATAATATTGCTTATAAATGCATCTATGGCTTCTTTTTAACATCTTGAAGAAAAAGAATAAAAACAATTAAGAAAAGCTGAGGCTTAAATTGCACATTAGCATAATAAAATTCTAGAGCTGTTCTTCAGAAAAGTCTTTTTACTTTGGATGAGCACAAGGTTTTCTAAATTGATTTGGAAAATTATTTCAAAGCATAAAATTCCTTAGTGACTTCCCATGTGATAAACTTTTGAAAGTGGCTAACTTAAGTTTATGTATATTTTGCAGTAATTTTTTACTCTCTGCTAATAGTTCCAATTCATAATTTAAATCATGTAAAAATGGTCATGATTCAGGTGAAATTCACGTAACTTATAAAACAATAAATAATGTTCTCAGACCAAGAATCCTAATAGTATATTTTGAATTTTAAAAATTTCCATAAAGATTTGTATTTTACATTGGATCAAATACTGAGGTGTATTGTAGTCAAGTGTTTAAAAAACTTGGAAAGTGACAGGACAATCATCTAGCAAAAAAAATTATGAGTATTACTATAATATTTTTATGACAAATAAAATAAAATAAGAAGAGGCAGGATTTATTGATGAAAATGGTAATTAATTTGATCTATCAACAAGAAGTAAATTAAAGCTTTAATACAAATTAAAACAGTAATTAAGCTAACACTGCAATTATTTATCTTTGAAACAAATGAAGTTGAAAAAGAGAAATCTTGCTTTTCATGCTGCTGGGCAAATTGGTTAAAAATATTCTATTAAAATAATTAATAAAGCCTGAATAATCACAAGATTATTTTTATGAAGAAGTTAGAGCTGTCATGGAACCCTGATTTCCTTTTGAGCAAAATAAGTGAACAACAGCTCACCAGGGAGAACTTTCTAGGAGAGATTGCATCAGTTTTGGTTCAATATCATTTTCTTAGGACCTAGCAAAGTTCATATCAATGAGTGAATGTTTAATCAAATTCTACCCTGAAGGAGCTTGGGTGTAACTCATCAGTAGAGTGCTTGTCTAGAATGTGCAAGGTCCTGGGTTCAATGTCCAACACTGCAAAGAACAACATCTATCATAAACTATAGTCACTGATAATTATGAAGAGTTATTAAGAACCACAACATATGTATACACATTTGTATGTATTTACATACTTATGTACATATAGTTACATAAGCATATATGGTCAGCATCGGGTCCATTAATAAGAACATTCAGTACATTTCATCAGTAACAAAATTCTGTCAGGAGTTGAATACTTCTACCCTGAAATAAGTAAAACATGAAACCTGAACATACAACTCACCAGAACTGGAATATATGAAGCCTCCTTGAAGATATTGAAAGGTCTAGTCCCGGAATCCACTTAACCATAATCCAATTGAAGATGACCATGACCGGTGTGAATTGCAAAGCAGCACTAGATAAAAGTGTACCAGGACAGGCCTATCAGAAGACATGACATCACCAAAGCAGACTTTAGCAGCTTCTGTCCAGATGGAAAATAGGTGTCCAGTCCAGCAAGCATTTTGCCTCAATGTTTCATATTGTGGAGAAAGCATTGGAATCATATGACTTTTCTTGTTTGCATTCTATATCCATCAAAATTGTTTTGGATAATTTAAGTTTTCAGACACTTTAGCTATAAGTAGACAATTTGCTCTTCAGATTATTATGACATTTTGATCTTCATGACATATCTGTTTATAGATATTTCTCTATGAGTTTTGTAAACCACTTATAGCATTCCATTAGTTTGTGGACAAAGGTAAGTTTTAGTGTCTGAGTCAGAACAACAAATCTGAGAAACAGATCCAAGAAAAAGATCACTCACAAAAATGAATATATGTGATTTAAAGTTGACTAGATAATTTCCTAAACTTCATGAATGATCAGCACTAAATGTATTTTGCATTGTCATATGACTGTGAGCTTTTGGGGACCAGGGGCAGAGTATTATGGTTTTGATTTGAGGTGTCCCCAAAAAGCTCACATATGAGACAATGCAGGAAGGTTTGGAGGAGAAATGATTGGGTTATAACCTTACCTTAACCAGTGAATTAATCCCTAATGGGATTAACTGAATGGGAAATAGAAGGGTGTGGCATAGGGAGGAGGTGATTCATTGGGAATATGTCTTTGAGGTATATATTTTGTGTCTAGACAGTGGAATCTGTCTCTCTCTGTGCTTTCTGATCATCATGTGAGCTGCTTCCCTCTGTCACACTGTTCTACCATGATGTTCAGCCTTACCTCAAGCCCCAAGGAATAGAGCCTACAGTCTATGGATTGAGACCTCTGAATCCATGAGCCCCCAAATAAACTTTTCCTCTCCTAAAATTGTGCTGGTCAGGTCTTTTAGTCACATCAACAAAAAAGCTTACTAAAACAGAAATTGGTTCCAGAAATGGGGTAATTGCAGTCCTTAACCTGGTCATGTGATTTAGAAGCTTTTGGAGCTTTTTGGAATTGGTGGAAGGAATTTTGAGATGCTTAGCAGTGAAAGCTGGAAATGCTTTATATTGTTGTAAGCAGAGCTTAATGACCAGTTCTGTGGAAGCTCCAAAAACCAGAATGCCAATAGAATTATGTAGAATGAAAACAGGGCTCAAGGGGGTTTAAAGGAAAGGGAGGAAACTATTGGTAATTGAACTAGAAGCCATTCCTGTTATATTCTGGATGGGAAGTTGTCTGCATTTTGTCAGTGCTAGAGACTTTCTTAGAGGCTGATTTTAAAAGCGATAGAGTTCTTAATCTGGCAGAAGAAATGTTTAGGTGGCATAGTATTCAGGAAGTGGCAGGGGACTACTGGTGGCTTTTAGCCAAGTTTATTGTGGATATTCAGAAGCAGAAAGCTGAACTGCAATATTTGAAATCCTTGAACTTGAAAGGCAGAATTCAAACCAGAGCTAAGGAAGTTGCAGTTGTTAAAGACTTTATAGCCACTAAAGAAATACTAAAAACTTTGCCCAGAGATAAGAAAGATGGCTTGAGGGCATCTCAGAAGCTGGCAAGACCACACCCATCTCAGGCTCCAGGGAGCAAAAGTAAAAATTCTCTTGAGAAGAGACTAGTGAGGTATCCTTTTATACAAGGGGGCATAGGAGGTTTTTTTCAACAAGCTCAGCCACCTAGACACTCAGAGGCTGTTACAGGCAGGGTCCCTGGAGGGTTGGCTACAGCTTTAGATGGCAGCAGACTTTAGCATCAACAATGAGGTACTGGTTGTGCAGGAATACAGGGTACTTTAATTAGGAGGTGGAAGAGGTTTCCACCAAGATTTCAAAGGAAGGCCTTAGAGACCAGACAAAATATAACAGGCTTGGAGTCCCTGAAGGGTACCCCATGAGAAGTCAAAATATGAAGTGAGCAGATGTGAGGAAGAAGACAAAGCTGTAGTTAGAACTCCTGAGATTAAAAAATGCCACTAATGTGGGACTTCATCCTGGGAAAGTTGCAGGAATTGAGCTGGACAAGCCAACAGAAGGGTCAGTTGGGCTGCCATCAACAAGGCCACCAGGAAGGAACTATTCAAGCCCTTTGGATAGAATATCACAATGCCATGTGCCCCAGATGCAGGACATGGAGCTTCAGGACTTGTTTGCCCAGCTGGATTGTGGTCTTGCTTTGCCTATCCCTTCTTTCTATGCCACTAATTTGGTGAATGGAAATGTTTACTCCCTACCATTATATATTGTATATTTGTAAATTGTTTGTAATTTTACAGGAGCTCACAAAGCAAGATTGCCTTGAGCCTCAGAAAAGACTCTGGAATAGAGCAATTTTGGAACTGTTGAGACCATGGAGACTCTCCGGAATGGACTAAATGTATTTAGCATTGAGAGGTGAGTGTCAGCTTTTGGGGGCCCAGGGCAGAATGTTATGGTTTATATGTGGAGTCATTCAAAATCTTAATGTAAGACAATATAAGAAAGTTTGGAGGAGAAATGATTGGGTTATAACCTTAAACTAAGCAGTGTATTAATCCCTGATGTGATTAACTGAGTGATAACTGAAAGCAGGTAGGGTGGGACTGATGGAAGTGGTTCATTGGGGGCATGGCTGTAGGCTATATATTTTGTATCTGGAGAGTGGATTCTCTCCCTGATTACTGGTCATCATGGGAGCTGCTGCTATCTACCAAACTATTCTGCCATGATATTATAACTCATCTTGAGCCTAAGGAATGGATCCTACTGTCTATGGATTGAGACCTCTGAAATCATGAGCCACAAAATAAACTTTTTTTCTTCTACAATTGTTCTGGTTGGGTACTTTTAGCCACAGCAACAAAAATAACTTATTAAAACATCATCTTTCTTCTTGGTAGCTCTACCTCTACCCCAATGAATAGTGCATCTGCTTCGGTGGATTTCTTTTCTTTTTGATCAATTAGACCAGTTTTGGGTTCACAGCAGTTTCTGGTGGAGGGTACAGAAATTTCTCATTGACTCCCTGCCCCATATATGCATAACTTACCCACTATCCACACCCCACACCACATTTTTACATTAGTATATTTGTACATTAGTACATTTGTTAAAATTGATGACTCTACATTGCTATACCACTATCATCCAAAAATCTATAGGGTTCACTTTTGATTTTATACATTATATGGATTTTCTAGTGTATTCAACACTAAAAGCCATTATAAAATCATTAAGCTACCTGTTTTAGTTAGCATTTTTGCCACTGTAACTAAAATGTCCAAGAAGGAAAAGTATTTTGGCACTCATGGTTTCAGAGGCCTCAATCCATAAATGGACAGCTCCATTCCTCAGGGTTAGAAGTGAGGATGAACATCATGGCAGAAGAGAATGGCAGAGGTAAGCAGCTCACATGATGATTTCTAAGCAGAGAGAGAGAGAATTCTACTTGCCAGGAACAAATACAACCCAAAGTCACACTCCCAATGTCTCACCTCCTCCAGCCACACCCCACCTGCCTTTAGTTCCCACTCAAATAATCCCATCAGGTGTTTAATTCACTGATTGGTTTAAGCCACTCATAACTCAATCATTCCTTCCCTGAACCCTCTTGCTTTATCTCACAGGTGAGCTTTTGGGGGATATGTAACATCCAAACCATAACACTTCCCTAATATTCCCCAGTATTCCACCTATTCATCTCTCTCAATCCATTCATCCCTGGAAGATTATGATGCTATCATTGTTTTCCATTTTTTTGCCTTTTCTAAAATATTACATATTTGGAATCACTAAAACACATTGCCTTTTCAGATACATTTCTCTCCTTTAGAAGTATGTATTTATGTTTCCTCCATTTTGTGTGTGTGTGTATGTGTGTGTGTGTTTTGTGCTGGGGATCGAACCCAGAGTCTCTTGCATGCAAAGCAAGCACTCTACCAACTGAGCTATAGCCCCATCCTCCCCCCACATGTTTTTCCATGACATGGTAGCTCATTTATATTTAGGCCTGAAAAATATGCCATTACTTGGAAGTAGCCAAGGATGTTTTGTTGCTTTACATTCAGACAATCATAAAGCAGCCATAAGTATTCATATGAGGTGTTTGAATGGACATATAATTTTAATTGGGTCCAGTAAACTGTACCAAGAGGTACAGTTGCTGGATCTAATGATAAATACATTTGTTTTATAAGAAACTGCCAAGTTTACTGTTAGTCTTTTCCTCATGCTCTTCATTCCTGTTCTATTCTTAGTGGCTCTCTTTATATCAAAGAAGACATTTGACATTTGTTTTTTAGGGCTTGGCTAGCTTCACTTAGCATAATCTGCTCTAATGCCATCCATTTCCCTGCAAATTCTATGATTTTGTCGTTTCTTAGTGCTGCATAATACTCCATTGTGTATAGCTGCCACAATTTTTTTATCCACTCATCTATTGAAGGGCATCTAGGTTGGTTCCACAGTCTAGCTATTGTGAATTGTGCTGCTATAATCATTGATGTGGCCGTATCCGTATAGTGTGCTCTTTTAAGGTCCTCAGGGAATAGTCCAAGAAGGGCAATAGCTGGGTCAAATGGTGGATCCATTCCCAGCTTTCCCAGGAATCTCCATACTGCTTTCCAAATTGGCCTCACCATTTTGCAGTCCCACCAGCAGTGAACAAGTGTGCCCTTTTCCCCACATCCTCGCCAACACTTATTGTTGTTTGACTTCATAATGGCTGCCAATCTTACAGGAGTGAAATGGTATCTTAGGGTGGTTTTGATTTGCATTTCTCTGATTGCTAGAGATGGTGAGCATTTTCTCATGTGCTTGTGGATTGATTGTATGTCCTCCTCTGAGAAGTGTCTGTTCAGAAAAGACTAACAGTAAACTAAGACGAATGGGGGGAGAGAAAGGAAGAGAGAAGGGAAAACATATGGAAATGGTAGGAGACCTTCAGTGATACACAAAATTATAAGAGGTTATGAGGGGCAAGGGGGTGGGGGGAAAAAAGGGGAGAGAATTGAACAACAGCAGAGGAGGTAGAGAGGGAAGATGGGAGGGGAGGGGAGGGGAGGGGGGATAGTAGGGGATAGGAAAGGTAGCAGAATACAACAGTCACTAATATGCCATTATGTAAAAATGTGAGTATGTAACAGAAGTGAGTCTGTATTATGTATTTGGGGAGTTCAAAACCCAATTGAGTCTAATGTATGAAAGATGATATGTCTTGAGCTCTGTAATGTTTTGAACAATCAATAAAAAAAAAAGAAAAAAAAAGAAAAATTGAAATAAAATTCCAAAGGGGAAAAAAAAAAAAAAGAAACTGCCAAACTGTCTTCCACAGTGATTGTTGCATGGTTTATTTTTTTTCCTGCCCACAAAGAATGGGAAATCACCAGCATTTTCTGTCAGTGTTTGGAATTTTGACAATGAGGTGTGTAAGAGGTGTGGAGTGGCATCTCACCACTGTTCCAATTTGCATTTCTCTAAGGACATCTCATCATCTTTCATATGCTCATTTGTCATCTGATATCTTTTTTGCAGAGATGTTGGTATAGGTCTTTTGTCCATTTTTCAATCAGATGTTATTTTCTTTTTGTTGAGTTTGAAGAGTTCTATGCACATTCTGGATAATAATCCTCAAGCAGATGTTTCTTTTGCAAATAGTTTCTCCTCATCTGTGATTGGTCTTCTCGTTCTGTTTCATAGGGAAATTCTTAATTTTAATGTAGTGTGGTTTATCACTATCTTTCCTAGGCTGTGCCTTTGCTGTACCTAAAACATCATAACTTTACTCAAGGTCACCAAGACCTCTTTCTCTATTGCTTTCTGGCACTTTTATAATTTTGCATTCTACATTTAGGTCTATGATCCATTTGAGTTGGATGCCTTTTGAGAAATGGTTGCTAATGATCTTGTTGACAAAACTACCTTTGCTCCATTCATTCCCTCTTCCCCCACCTCTGTCAAATCAGTTGCTTATATTTATGTGTGTGTATTCATTTTTGGTCTTCCATTAAAATTTTCCTAGGCGGATATAGCAGAGGCTGGGACATATGAACACAAACCCTTTCAGTATGGAAGGACTTATTTTGAAAACTGCTTGGAGTGTTGCTGGCAGAGCGCTTTCAGCTGTCAGCCTTCTTTGCAGCTGGCCTTGGTTGAAGTAAGTAGCTTTGCCCAGGGGTGTGAGCCCTTTCTGAGGTAGCCCACATTTAAAGAATCATTATCACAGTGGGAATAATAAAGCAGGATTTGCTCAACTCAGGAAAATGCTGAAGAGTCCTGCAGACTCAGACTTTCCTGAGACTGTGGCTAAGAACTTTTGAAAAAAAAAAAAAAAGAGAGAGAGAGAGAGAGAGAAATATACCAAAACCTCTTTTACTCAGTCTGAGCTGCTGCAACAAGAGACCACAGAAAAGGCAGCTCATAGACAACACTGGCTTATTTCTCATAGTCCTGAAGGTTGGCAAGTCAAATGTCAAGGTCCAGTAGGTCACATGTCTGGGAAGGACCCATTTTATAGTTTGTGGATGTCAGACCCTATCATTGTGTCTGGTGAAGGGGGCTAGCTTTACTCCAAGGTCTTTTTTGTTATAAGGGTGAATCCTATTCTTGAGGTCAGAGCTTCATTTCTTCCAAAAGGCCTCTACCTTCTTATCATCAGATTAGGGGTTAGGATTCTAAATTGTGAATTTGGGGATACAAAACATTCAGCACACAGCAAAATTCAGTTTAACTGTGCCCGGTCATTCTACTTCCAAACCCTTCCTTACATATTTGCTGGAAGAGCACTCCCTAAAACCTGGCTGTGTGTTCATCTTTCCCTCAGCCTCTGCTCCAGAATCAGTTCCAGATAAATTGACTGGATGATGGCCAAAGTCACCAAAGAAATACTACCGTTTATGGAAAAAATAGGAATAAAGGGACAAGGACCATTGGTACTTGAAGTAAGTTTACAGGCAATTAAAGACACAGATGGAGATGGATTTTAGCTTTTACTTCTGTAGTAGCCATTTTCTTGTTGCTTTCATATTTTGATTGCTTATTTATTCATTGCCAGATCTGTTTATAAAATATTTTGGTGATTTTCAAAATCCTCCTGCTACTGAAACATGATTTATTTTGGAAAAATAATCAGGGGAAGAGACTTGGAAGCTACACACTAAACCTAGAATGCCTAGGGCTGCTGATCATCCTTTTTATATCACTGAAATTCAAGAAACTTAAAAATGATTTTCATGTTAAATTCCACTGGGATGAGAATCTTAAATATTATTCTACAAGGGTAACTTGAAGAAAGTACAAACAATTTACTCTTAATATTTTGAGTGTTTGTGATTTCTTTTAAGTAATAATATTTATTGTTACCCACTGAAACATGTCTATATGGGGTAAATTTTTTAAATGATTTTTAAAATTTTTTCTACGGCCCTGATTTTGCTATAACTTTGGCCAATCAGATATACTTTAAAATTCCAACAAACCACGGTCTTTCCTCTGGCAAGTTGCTGTCACACCATCGAAAACATCACTTCCTGGAACTTCAACCAGATTAGATTAAATTTTTTGTTATCAGAAACTCCAAATTTTATTTGCAATACTTGTATTGTCATTTCAATTATTCAGTGAGTCCATTTTCCTCATTGAAAAAAAAGTCATCCAGTAATATAATATCATTTTTTATCAAAAATGTTATAAGATTTATGTTAATCATCAAATAAAACAGCTCAGCTAGTTATGAGAGGTACACTTCGAGCTTAGAGACACATATTAACTCACCTGAGAAGTCATGGTGTTAGTGCAGGCAAAAAGTTCCAAGTCTCAGAAAGTTCCCAATGTATTATAAAAAATAAGCACTATGTAGTGCTCTTTATGGTATTTGATTTTCTCTATTGCTTCATAATACTTTGTGGGCTTTTTGTATAATCATGATTCTTTATTAATTCTTGACACTAATCCCTTGTCTCTTTCTCATTGTCAGTATCTATTTCAGATTTTTGTTAGTGATTCTCACTTTTCTTTGAGTCTTCCTTGAGAGTTTTGCTATTCCCAAGAAGGCTTTAGAATGTCTTCATTAACACAAACCTTCAGAGTTTTGGTTCTGATTGCATTAAGGCAGAAAATCAATTAGTTAATTTGAAGATAAATCTGGAACAACAGCTCTTCCAATCAGGAATATTTATATAGATATAGATATAGAGAAGATATCCCTTCAGTATTTCATATACATCATGCATCTACATTATGTTAGTTTTTTTTTTATTTTTTTGCTTCTCAATATATGCAAATTACTTTAAAAATATAAAAAAATCTAGAACCCAGGTGTGTCTACATCAAATTCTGAATATGAGAAAACCCTTTAAAATTCAAAGCCTAATTGTTTTACAATTAAGAATAATAACAAGGTACATTGTAACTTACATAGGAGGGCAAAATATACATTTCAGATGAGCAGAATACTGTGACTTTTTCTCAAAAATATGTTGCAGTATAAAAAGAAAACTAAAGAAAGAATAAAAAACATGACCAACAACACATAATAATGGAAACAAAAGGAATCAAACTCAACACAGTGAAAAAAAGTGAGGGAGTAAAATCTAATCTAAAAAGAAATTAACTCAAAATAATGCATTGAACAGGAATAATAAAATTTTGATGAAGGAGATTTCAGAGCTGAGAGTATGCTCAGTGTAGAGCATTTATCAGACATGCACAACTTCATAAGTTCAATCTTCACAACTAAAAGAAAAAATAGAAAAAAAGATTCCATTATCTTTGAATAAGAAAACATTAATTTGAGAGCAATATAACAAGAGAAGAACTTATAGCACAATTTTGTTCAAAAGTATAAAAATAATTTTGGAGCTGGAAAAAGTCATAAATCTAAGATTTAAGTGGTAGAAAAAAGAGGAGATGAATAATATAATTTTTCTAATATTTTAATAGTATTTTGTGTGGATTCCAAACAGTGAATACGGATTGATAGGAGAAAGAAGTGTTCTCAGTTTTTTTCAATTTAAATAGGTCTAGAAGAATTTCACATAAATATATCTATCCCAGAAAATGAATTGGGAAGTGGGTTGAAATGGTAATGAGTTAAAAGTGTCTTTTAATTCTGTTCTGAAAAACTACATGATTGGACAAATATGTTTTGCAGTTTTTAATATGTGTGCATGCCTCATCAGAGAGCCTGTAGGTTTGGCTGCAGACCACTGCAAAAAACAAATATCACAATAGACAGCAGATTGGTTTTTGTTTGTTTGTTTGTTTCACAGTGTAGATAAAGTTATGCATTCACTAATCTATAGTCTGTTGTGTGCAATAGTCACAAAATAATGTACATACCTGAATTAGAATGTACTTTCTTGCTGAAAATGCTAGCAATCATGTAAGCTGCTGGAAAAATGGCACAGATCAACTTTCTTAAAACAAGGTTCCTGAAAAACTTCAATTTGTAGAAAAACACAATGCTGCAAAACAAAATAAAGCAAAGCTTCATAAAATGAAGGATTCTTATACTTTAATTTTTAAAATGTCAAAATTTCAAAACAACACTGTGTAAGTAACATATAGTAAACTTAATATAGTAGAGATGCCCAAAAGTTGAGCTTCTGGAAAAGTGAATTATTTTCTTAGAATTTGCACTAATGCTTCTCCTTTCATACATTCATATATTCATACATTCCTGTATGGAACTCTGTTAGCACTTCAGGTGGGAACATTTCCAGTCATAACAGCTGCAGGACAGCTGTTTCATGCTTGATTGAATGGCAGGGGCATGTGCTGGGGTCTGTCCTGGCTTATGTTTCAGAAGGAAGGTGAAATACGTGGCATTGCCTTGTATACCTATAATGTGAATTGGGGTTACTTTCTGAAATTATAAATGTGAAATAGATTTGTAGAGAATATTGTATTTTTACCTTTGTTTAAATTTGATTCAAATTTTCTATTATTTTTCTATGAAGTTTATGATTTTAATTAGGAGATAATTTGTTTATAAGGTGAATTCTAAAAGGAAATATTTTCTCATTTAATTTATTGTCACAGCCAATTAGATTACAAAAGAAATTTAAAAATAAATTAGATGTTGTAATTTTTGAAAATCCTTAAGCCTCCAGTTGCAGTTCATCTACATAATGCTTTATTCTACATTGTTAATTTAAATATGTATGCTATCAATGTAACTCCTAAAGTAAAGGTATTGTTATTGAATGTGGACAGGTTTTAGAGAATCCATAAGATAATACGGATTAGATAAAATAATAGAGGTATTATAATCTTCTCTAATGAATATGCAGAACTCTAAGGAATTTGAGGAAAAGTACAAACTCCTAAGGAACACATATGGAGTAGAAAGGTTATAAACACAAACGAATATCTAAATAGTGCCTGGAATTCTCTATTCCTCTTTTGAGAAAGATATATAATATCTTTTATTGTGATGTGTTAATTTTATTGCTCACAGATAAGTTCATACACAATATTTTAATATATATTGTATCTCCATGAAATCTAAGTTCAAAGTTATTTGGACTATGGACCAATGAGGAAATTTGTCTTTTGCTTAATGCATTAATTCTGCAATAGCATAATCTATTCTGAAAGGTCAGGGTGATAGAGCAAATGACATAATGACAGACAGCTTGAGATAGAAGCACATGGAAGTTGAAGAGGGAGAGAAGAACTTATGTGGAAAGAAGCTAAGACAAAATATTTTTCTTTAATTTTAGTAATTACATAATTTCAGTTCTTATTCTTCTCCCTCACACATCTTTTTTTTTAATTTTATATCAGACCTAAGATTCAGAGGAGCAATATCAGTAATTTAGCTCAGATACAATATGATTTAACTGAAATTTTGTGGGGAGCAACTCCTAAACATAACAGTATACTGCACCTTTGAGAAAACAAGTTTAGAATCCCAACTAAGAGACTTACAAATAAAATTTTCCTAACAAAACCTGTCTATAAACTAGTCCTTGTTCACCTAACTAAAATAAATATTGCTTTTCTTGAGAGCATGAGATAACTCTTTTAAAGATTTTCTTTAAATTTCTGGTATGCTTCAATCTTTTGAGGCATTAGGGATTCCCTGAAGTGTTATGAAACAGTCTTTTCTCAGGATAATATGTTTAGTGTGAGTTGCTAGTGTAGCAAAATAAATGACTTCTGAATGTAGTTGCATTTAAAACTGCAATAGCAAAGTCATAGGCTTTCTTTGTAGCCTGTGAAAGTCACATAGTAAAAAATGGATGTCTATTCATTTTAATCTATTTTATAGTAATACTTAAATGAACAAGGAAGCACAAATTTAATAGCCTCTGATTGACTCTTTGAGCTTGAAATATCAAGAAGTTATATACTTTCTTCTTATTGCATTTGTAAGTTAATTTTGAGAAGTGATGCTCCATTTCCATCTTTGTTTTTGAAAGACATCAGCTTATTTTTAGCAAGCATCATGGTCTCTTTCCTGTCAAGGGTATGTTTAATAAATCTCAGCTCATGAATGATTGATCTTAAAGAATTGGAAAGCATCTCTAGTGTAAGCAATTAGATCTCTTTATTGTTAAGTTTTGGTTCAACAGGCATGAAATTCTAGGACATGGATTGTGAGGTATAGTACTCCAGGGTTCTCACTCCACAGGCAAGTTCTAATGTTTTCAAAATGAAGCACCAGCTTCGCATTCACAGTTCTCCTTTGTTCAATGATCCCTGTAATACGTTGGATGTTTCTGTCTGTCAAGTGTTGGTTGAAGCCATGTTTAGGAGATACTCTCAAAGTTTCCAACAATATTAAGAAAAAAAAAATAGTGCTCCTTGCAATGCACTATGCAAAACCAGAGGAATAGACTGGTACACAAAAGGATAAAATTTATACAGCTGAATTGTTAATTTTAGTCAGAGTAAGGACACCATTTTCTACATGCTGAGGTTGCCCCTAACCATGCAATTACATCTGGCCAGTGATGTGTGAGCAGATAAAATGTGTGTCACTCATGGGTCAGGTACTTCATTTCTGATGATCACTGCTTTGGTCCATTTTTTTTTCCATAGCACAGTGTTGTGAAGCCTTTGTTAGGATGAAGCCTCCACACAACCTGGTTTCTGAGGTATGGCAATGAGTTTAGGCCTCCTCTGTTGACCCATGTTAGACATGTAGGGTGAATAGGGAATGCACCTTTTTGTTGAGGCTATCCAGTCCAAATATCACAGTAGTTAAACAACCTGTACTGACAAAAACAAAATATAAAATTAAAAATAAATGACTATATAATCACTGGTTGGGTATTATGTAAGGAATATAAGAAAACATTTCCTATCAAAAACTGTCCATACTAGTTAAAATTTGTTACACCAATATTTACATTGTCTGAAATTCAGAAGTGTTTTTCTTGAATGATAAAGGTTTTGTTTTTGAATGACCATAAGTCAGCATGGTAAACATTTGCATATATATGAGGCTTAATATCTGCTTATTGAAAGACCAGCATTTGACCTAAAGTGAGAAAAATATTTAGCCCAAGGTCTCATTTCACCAAGATAAGTGAAATTGAGAGATGTACCCAAGATTATCCTTTATATTTAAAAAAAATTTTAAAAATCAAGTTTTTGAGAACTGGGTCGTAGTTGCACTCCTGACACTACATTTGATTCATATCATCTGTCTGTGCATGTGCAAGCCAGCTTGGGAGAATTACAGAGGGAAGGGTGTATTGGGGAGAAATTTTGTAGTTTGTGAAAAATGTGGGTTGAAAGATGGGGAGAGATACAGAAAAGAGAGAAGGTAGAAGGAACTCCAACTCACAACACAAAAGACTGCAAATTCCTGCATTTATGTGAAAGTCACACATCTGTTGTTCAAAAGGGAGTCTGTTAGAGTCTGTAAATAAGTCAGGATGGCACCTGGTATTTTGCCATAGAAATGTTAGAGTTCCTAAACAAGTCTGGATGGTGCCTGGCAAAATGCCAGAGGGAATGGTTTGAGAAGTAACAAAAGCGAGCCATTAAGTGTGGAGATTCCTTATTGGTTGACTGATGTATCTAGTTTATGCTAATTAAGATAAGCTGTGCAAAATGTATAAATAGCTCTGTTGTCCTACAATAAACGGCTTCCACTCCTGCTGTATCATCATGGTACACAAGTTATTCTCGACGTCCTGTGTCCCCCCCCGACCCTATTATTTTGCTGCAGCAGCCGGACTGCAGCAGGAGTCCACTGGCTGCATACCCCTTGGACTACATCTCAAAGGGGTCACACCTTCTAAAATCATGTCAATACCTTTTATAAGTAAAATCACATATCAACCTTTTGAGTGAATTGCTGTACATTTCACAATCCGCTCTACAAATCTTCAGGCAAAATTCTGTTTCTCCCTTTGGTAAGTTCTGGATTTGTTTTCTAAGCCTTTATTTTTTCCAGCAAACATGTTTGATGTGTAAATAAAGTTTTCTCATGCTCCTCTTTTAGGAAAAAAAAATGATTCTGATTCTTTCAAAACATTCTTCAAATAATGACCTGGATTCAGTTACTATTTCTAAAATCACTGAGATATTTAGATAACATTTACCATAAATGAACCCAGCTAAATTTTATTACAGCTTATCAGGACTGAGATGCACTTGGTATAGTATCTGTGCTTTGTTTATCTCTGCTTTAATAGGTATTTCATTGACATTTTGATAGACTCCTCCAGTGCCTGAGGTTATTAAATTCTGTGCTTCAAGTTATTAAAGTCAAAGCAATTCAATTAAAAGTACTGCTTAGATTGTGCACTATTCAGTTATTTTATTTTAGCTTTGAATATTGCAGTGGGAAATTTTTAAAAGCTGGCGATTTTAAGTATGTTTGAACAGATATTCCTAAGTAATAAACTTTCTACAGTTATTTTCTTAAAACTGCTGTTTGACCATTTTAAAATGGAATTATACTCTCTGTTCCCTATTTTCTCTCCATACACACACACACACACACACACACACACACACACACACATACAAATTTAGGGCTCCAGATTCTTAGATTTGCCATTCTCTCTTTTACAGGTAGGGGCAAAGTATATGAAAATTTCAGTTGACAAAGTCAACAGTTTATATCCTTACAAATCTGGGAAATAATTCAAGTTCAAATGAAGTTTATTTTCCATGAAACTTGACTTTGTTTTACCAGGATTACAACTTATTCACTCTACAGTATTGGAATGGTAAGCTTACTGAATATGTGTAACTTGTACTAAAAGTAATGGTCCTACTACTTTCTATTTATCAAGATTCTCCAGGTAAAATTTTGTTTTGTATATGTGTACGCTTGATATGTATAAACCTCAAAACAGAGTAAGAAGTTAAGTAGAATCATTTCTTATGTCCAATAAAGAGAATGTGGTATAAATTATCTAAAATCAGCTCCGGTTCAATCCTTGGCACCACAAAAAAAAAAAAAAACACCACATATTAATAATTTACAGAACAGAATTCAAACCCAGATAAATATCACTTCAGCCACATGCTATGATATTCTATCTTGGCTCACATCAAACTTATAAAATTATATTTGAACATTTATAATAATAATAGCTTATAATTTTTGAGTGCTACATTGTGCCAGATGTGGTTATCAGTTATTCAAATATATTAGCATATTACTTCCCCAACATCCCTTATTAATTAATTAAACTAATCAATTTATTTAATTAATCAATTAATTAAATTAATTACAGAGATTGAGTGCTGTGTACAGACTGTACAGTTGGATCAATTAACATTGGTCATAATACGTTGAGCGAGGACTCTACCCAGTTTCAGAGACCAGGCTCTAAACTCCCATATTAACTCTGGCTTTTAGTTTTAATCCCATCACCTTAAAGAACAAAACTATATTCATGAATGCCAGATAAGGGCTTCCCCCTTGACAGGGAATATGCTGTATGCATTACTCACCTGTTCATAGCCTACATTGTTTCTCATCTTGACCACCTTCTTGGATCTTCGTCTATCTACTTCCTAGGTATCATCTTGTTTGATAATTCTCCTAAATGTATTTTTACCAGAAATTCTACTTGAAAATAGGAATGATCACAAGGCCAAATCCCTCTTCCGTCAGTAAGAATATCCTGACCCTATGACAATATCTTTCAAGGATACAGGAGGGTGGATTTGTGATGTCATCAAATATTTATTGTAAAAGAAATAAATCCTTATCCAAGTTTAAATAGTAATTATGTAATTAGTACATATATTTATCCTTGATAATCTTTCTCTAGCTGTATCTCGTACCACCATTCTGAATTTTACACTATTACTCATCTTAAATTTCCAGAATGTGGTACAGTTTGTATCACAGTCAGGTTCCATCACTGTGCCCCCAAATCTTCCCCAGAAAACTACCACTAACCCTTTGTTGCTATTAAGCATTCATAATATCTCTACCAATTGAGAAAGAAAAACTTTTAACTTTTATTACAACTTATTAATAATTTTAATTTAATGATCATATGTGGTCAGAGGCTACCATATTTGCACAATAAATCATAGCATTAATCATTACATAGGTATATTTCATAGTACTTTACTAATGAAAAGCTCAGTTTCTGTAACTCATGAACAAATTATTTATGAAAAACAATTAATTGGGCTAGGGCTGTAGCTCAGTGGTAGAGCACTTGACTTGCAGATATGAGACCCTGGGTTTGATCCTCAGCACCACATAAAAAAATAAAATAAATAAAGATATTGTGTCCATGTGCAACAAAAATAAAATTTTAAAAAGCTAGTAATTGTTTTCTCATGTTTTAAAAAATACTATTCTTTCAAATTATTGGGTTTACAGTAAGGATGTTGGTAAAAATGTAAACTATTCATAATTCATTTTTATAACAGTGAATGAACACAATGAGGGCTTTCACTCAACTTTATCTTTCATGTCTCTATTGCTACCGAACATGGACAGCATTAAAAGTTACACTTTCACATTTTAGATTTTTAAAAATTTTATTTTCTCTGTCTTACAATTAATCTCTTTAAATAAATTAATGGAGTTTCGTGCAATATTTCTTATACTATTTCCATGTCTTTCCATGTTACTATTTGTTGAATTGTATATAAAACATGTGAGTCAAAACTTCATTAAAAACATGTTTTTATTTTCCTTTGAATGAAATTGTACCTCAGTTATTAAGTAATAATGACTTTTTTATTAGTTCTAATCAGTTATATATCACAGTAGAACGTTCTTCAATTCATTGTACAAAAATGGAGCATAATTTTTTACATCTCTGGTTGTACATGGAGTAGAGTCACAACATTTGTACAATCATACATATACCTCGGTTAATGATGTCTGTCTCATTCCACCATCTCTTCTACCCCCTTGCAAATTCCCCTTTGCTCCATCCAAAATTCCTGAATTAATGCCAGGCTCCCCCCAGTTATGGATTAGCATCCAAAAAACAAACAACCCAATCAATAAATGGGTTAAAGAGCTGAACAGACACTTTTCAGAAGAAGATATACATTGGGCCAACAAATATATGAAAAAAGGTTCAACATCTCTAGTAATTAGAGAAATGCAAATCAAAACTACTCTCAGATTACATCTCACACCAGTCAGAATGGCAGTTATCAAGAATACAGACAACAATAAATGTTGGTGAAGATGTGGGGGAAAAGGCACACTCAAACATCTGCTGGTGGGATTGTAAATTGGTGCAATCACTTTGGAAAGCAGGATGGAGATTCCCTTAGAAAACTTGGAAGGGAACTGCCATTTGATGCAGCTATCCCACTCCTCAGTCTATACTTAAAGGATTTAAAATCAGCATATTGCAGTGATGCAACCACCTCAATGTTTATAGCAGCTCGACTCACAATAGTTAAATTGTGGAACCAACCTAGATGCCAATCAATATTTGAATAATAAGAAAAAAACAAACTGTGGTACTGACATTGTTTTTGAGATGAGTAGAGTAATAGAATTGAAGTTTAAGCAGCTACTAATTATAAACTATCAACTATTATTTTACTTCATGAATTGTGAAATGCAATACACATGTATTCAGAGAAGTTCATATATATGTAGATCTTAAATATTTAATTGTAGCATTGCTTATCATAAGACCAGAAACTTGAAAATATATGCCATTAGGAAGCATTGTGAATCAAATCAAGTATGAGATTTTAAGTCTTTAGACTATTGAAATAAAATTAATTTTATATGCAAAATGGAAAATTGCACTACAGTGTAAATTATATTATTTTGCAGTCATTAAAAATATACTGTAAAACAAGTAGGTGAATAGATACATTCTAAAGCTATAGGCAAATTAAAAAAAAGATTTAAAAATTCTACCCTCATAGGAAACATGAGGAATTGTCTTATGGAAAAAAATATATTTATTCAAATTTATACTCTTGTGAATTGTTTTCTTCTTTCACCATGTGCCAAGGATGGATATACCTGACAATAAATCTTCACAACAAATCTGCATTTTTAAGGCAAATTCCTATGATTGGAACTACAGAATATAAACAATATTGAGTAAAACATTCTCTAATTGATGCTCTATTGATTACTATGCCAGCAGTAAATGCATGTCAGAGAATTCTTGTGCATCCATAAAAAGGTTAGAGTACTTTCTTTTCTAATTGATGTAAGAAAAAATCTTGCATCATCCTTCATAAATTAATATATATGTAAAAATTAAAGTGGATGAGCAATTGTCCTCACTGTTGAATGATGTTAATTCTTTAATTCCTCATTTATATGACTTACCACTGATGATGCTTATTTTTCTATATAATTAGCATAAAACTCATTTTTATACTTTGATCTTTAATTGTTATAAGAATTATAATCAATTTTTTGTAATCAAAAATACATTTTTGCCTTTATGTTGTAATATTTCCTAGTCATGTTTTCTTACATTTTGTTTTTACTTAACTCCTAACTTCTGGTGTAATTATTACCTCAGAATTTCAAGACATTCAATATAATAAATGTTGTAAGATAGGAGATTCAATTTTATTTTATTTTATCATTCTTTTATTTATTTATTTTTTTTCACTATGGATAAAAAATTGTTAATGTGCCATTAAAAATAACTGGATTTGTTGCTGAGCATTACATTCTAGTTTGATAAACTCTATGTATACACTACATAGAGTATATTACCCTATGTATACACTAGAGCCATATACACAGGAAAGACTATTCTTACTATGCTATATCTCTCAAATTTTGTTTTAATTTACTCTAAAAGGAGAATTTTTAAAAATTTCCATTTAACAAATTTTCTTTGAGATTTGAATTACAGGCGCCCTAGTTACATATATTCCTTTTTGGCATAATTGAGTGATTTCATCAATGCCTATCCCTTCATATATATTTTGTTATTTTATTCTATCAGTGTAGTAGTTCTTTTTCATGTATTTATATTTCTAGTTTCATTATTAGATATTGCATATACTTGAAAATGAAAAACATCCCATTTTATATTTTTTCTAGTTATTAGCATATATTTCTTTATACTTGTGTTTTATATTTTGTCCACTTAATATAATGTATAATAAAATGAATATTAAAATAGTTTTCTGATATGGTAAAATACCACAAGCATATAAAATACATAATTAGTAGTATAACAAGAACCTCAAGAGTTGCCACAAAATTTTATAATTTTAAATATTACAGATAAAAGTGAAATTATTTCTAAACTGCACCCTCACTAACTATACTTCATCCTCAGAAGTAAACACTATTTCTTTCATCATTCTATGTATAGTGTACACTTTACTTCATATGTATGCAAAAGATGTGCTACCTAATATTGCTTATTTGTAAATTACAAGTGATAACATTTTATGTAAAAATTCCATATCTTGTATTTGTTGCATCATTACATACTTTTGTGATTTATCTCTAAGTCTAGATTTTAGTTTTCAGTAAATAGACAATTTCTCTAAGTATCACAGTTGATGAAAATTTGATTGTTTATAATTCCTTCTTTCTCACATTCTCCTCCCTTCCTTTTCTCTCTCCTTTGTCTCTCCCTTTTTTCCTCCCAACTTTCCTGTCTTTTATTTTACAAACAATTCTGCAATTCCATTCCTGAATGCCTCTCCTTGCAAACCTGTGATATTTCTCCAGCATATGTACTAAAGAAGATTGCTTATGCTTTGTTGTCAACCTTATTAACCATTGCCTCTGTGATCCTTGGCTCTCTTCTTAGCCAATAAGTGCCAGAGTCTAAATGTAATGACGTCTACCCAGATGACCACAGTTGGTTTTGTTCAAACTCTGACTTTTGCCAATATAATGAATGTGAAAAAGATTCTCATGGTACGTTTTTTACATGTTTATTTTTAATTAAGTTTCCTTGTTTGGCTAAAAGTCAATTTAATGTCTTATAATGATGCACTTATTTATTTCTTATTTGTTTTGGAAAAAACTTTAATTTTTATGTTCTGAGTGTAGATTTCAATCACTTATTTGGGAACTTCTTTTTTAATTGCATAGTTTGACCTGAAAGCTGTCAATTAATATGGTACAACTTTTAATTGATTATTTTTCATAATTTGCAGTTTTAGTGGCGTTTCTAAGAATCCCCCAAACCAAAGTCACAAACATTTTCTTCTAATATGTTTTAAGTGTTTTAAAAAGCTAAGATAGATTAGCAGAAAAAAAACTAAATGTTACAAAATGTACAATACAATATGCTTCCAGTTTATTATCCACACTTGTTAACAGAAAACTAAATATATCCCATTTTCATTTTAATGATTGCTTTAAATTACTAGAAACAGGTGGAGTGCACCATCAATGGGGAGTTTGTGGTGTGTTCCTCTCAGTCAGACAGGTGAATGTCACCTATGAAAGGATCATTCTCCAAATGACTCAGCAGAGCTCCAACAGGGAGAAGTGAATTATGTTCCTCTTATTTAAGCACACAGAAAGTTTTGTCAAAATGATGTAAAATAAGTAAATATTTATTAGAGAAAATGTATGAATTTATATCGATGTGAAATTGTTCCAATCTGTACTCCACATAAAAATAAGACTCCCTGGGTTCTTTAATCAAGACAATCTTCCTTAATCAATGATCCTTTTTTTCACAGACTGTGATCAACGATATTCAGAATGCTCTTTTGAGTATCAGTGAAATTCTGAGGGCAGTTCTGAATCTTGGAAGATGACATCATCCTCTGAAAAGTTCAGTTCTCACTATATTTTGTTTGATTTAATATTTGGAAGCTGGTTATTTGTTGCATAATATAATTGAGATACCTAAAATAAGATTCTATAATTGTGTTGCTAAAAGGGATAGTAAAAATAATCCGCCCCAGATTTACTTGTGTGAGGATTTAAGAACTCATGTCCAGATAAGTGAACTGACAGCTTTTCTATTTTAGAAGTTGCCAAATATAAAATTATAATCTAGGCTTAGTATGATGGCCCATTGTCTTCTCCCTGCAGCAAGTTCTGTCCCCAGAATAGTGATGCTCTCATCAAATCTTAGTCCCTAAACAAGTTGATGACGGTGAGGTAGAATAATGTACATGTCTCTCTGTATTTTATTTTTAGTACCGTGAATGACTAAATATATCTTGCACATGGTGCAGGTATCAGGAAATGTCATTCATTCTCAACAAAATACTGAGCTTCCTTTCCATCTTTTATTTTTTTTTAATTAGTAGCTGAAGTAGGAAATGCAAGCTGTCAAATAGATTTCTCTTTTGATACCCTAAACAGACTAGCTTCTTTTTAACTATCTGGTAGCAACTTACTATACAGATCACATTAAGAAAGTGGGGCTGAAGACATTCCATCGCTATTTTGAGAAACCATTGAAATACCTAAATGAATTCAGAGTTTAATTTGTATTTTCATGACAAGGTAATACCATGTTTTAAAATGACCTAATTTTATCTTGCATAGCTGACAAGTTTTAATATTCATACAAATATGAAAATATTAAAGGGGGTGGAAAGCATAATATACCTGAAAGAAGCATTTCATATTGTTTGAACAGGCAAAAATTGCAAACAAAGTTTAATACCCTTGAACCTAGTACTTTACATTTAGCCAAACAAAAATAATTAAATATGAACATATTATTTTATACTTTTACAATTTATTTTATCATTTCAACAGTAAAGTCAGGATGGGCTTTCCTCATCTGTGAGTACACAGAAATATTGAATTACTTGCTTGTGACCTTACTAAAACATAAGGAAGTCAACATCATAGTCCAGGCAGTCTTGCGTCGTGATGCTGAATTCATTGGATGGACTTTAGTTTGTTAACTCCACGTTTGCATTCTTTCTTACTCATACAAATAGCTCCCTGGCTATGTGCTTATGAGTAACTAGAGAAAAGAGCGAGTATACATTACTAGTAGAAATCATGGAAGTATCAATGCCTGATTTGATAAAGCACCTTACTACACAGCAGATATAAATAATCTTATTTTATAGATGCAGATATGAGATTTTCCCAGAGGTTGTAACTGTCCCCAAAAAAGACACTTGTGAGAAAACAATCAACCTGAGTTAGTACTTAATGTAAAGTTAAAATGTCATATATAGTTAAAATGTCATAACTATAATGGAAATTTGTGGTTTCATTTCTTTGCAAGTGTCGGAAACTCAACATGAACAAGTGCAAGTTAAAAATGGTGGTTCTTGGTCCACAAATTTTAAGTAAGAGGTGAGAGTCATTAAACTATAGAAGATCAATGTATAAAAGTGACTCAAACCTTAAGGATAATTCATATTTTCTTTCTCTCTCTCTCTCTCTCTCTCTCTCTCTCTCTCTGTCACACACACACACACACACACACACACACACACACACACACACACACACATAGTCTTTTTTTTTCCTCACTTAACTCTGCAGGATAGCTTCAATCTCTCACTAAAGACTCTCTCCCTGTGGTAGAGGAAACACTGGGGAATGATACTGAGTAAATCACATTGTTATACTGTGTGCATGTCTGATTATGTAATAGGCAATCCCATCATTATGTACAACTATAATGCACCAAGAAAAAAATATGGAAAATGTTTTTAAAAAATCAATGTAAGTGGGGAAAAAATAAAGAAAATGGCAACACCCAGGGTGCTCTCGAAAATGGACTTTGCAACCAGACTCAAGAGCTCCCTGTTAGTTTAAAAAAAAAAAATACATGTTTCTGGATCAACCAATAGGTTAAGGAGTGCACACCTGCAGGGTCAGAGCTCCTCCTCTTCTTTAGGAGCTCTCTGGAGAATTGGAGCAATCCTAGTTTATATAAGTACTTTGTTATATGTTGATCATAAGATGGCTTGATATCTAGTTAATGTCTTCTGTGTAACCACTTCTGGGCTGAATCATTTATATTTTATGTATAATTAACAAAAGAATCTTGTAGGGTTAGTTATATTCTATTTTACGGCTAAGGACATAAGGAGTCAGGGAGAGACTAAGAATTGAGCCCAACTCTAGGAAACTCTGAACCAGTGACTTCCTACAAAAAACAGATTTTAATGTTTCATTTATAATTTGTTTCCAACAATTCAATGTCATTAAACTTTTATCCTGAAAGATTCTGAATTTTAACTTGCTTTTGAAAGAAAATAATAGACCCAGAAAAAAATGAATTTTGCAGAAATCAAGTTTATACTGATTTTTCTTCAACTACCATTTTGATTAATGACAGAATTGTGCTTTTCTAAATGTAACTTTTTAAGAAGTATGGAAATGATGTGCATAAATGTTCAATAAAAACAAAGCAAAACAATGAAGGAAGGACTGACATAAAATATTTTTGTAATCTCAACCACAATATAAAAGGAAATAATATCTTCTATAACAAAAATTGTACTTCATAACTTCTTGCATGAAATTTAAGATTCAATAACACTTTGTGTTGGTTGATTTTATAATGTAGTGGTAGCAGTTTGTTTTTTACTAATTGGGAAAATAATCTTGAATGGCATTCTTAATTTGGCTAATGATTTTATATTTCCTTAACTGTCTGAAATTAGAGGCAGTTCTAATAAGGAGGATTTAAAGAGCTTTGACAGTATATTTCCCCTGTACAGCTGGCTCTGTCCTCAGTGTGATAGATGAATGTTCAAGCCTCTGGCCTGAGCCTTTGGTTCCCTCTCCAAGGACGATGAGTGAGCCGTCTGTTGGGATATCCATGCCAGCGGCTCAGTGGTGATGGAATTTTCATGATCCATGCATAATCCTTTTCTCTCCCTTAGCTCATAAGCAGCAGTATTTTGAGTAAAGCCTAACTTTCCAAAAATGTGCAGATGAAGGCAAGTACAATAGGAAACCATTGGAAAATGTAGAGGGAAGTGCCTTTTATCGTTTGAAATCTGAGAAAACTGAATTTACCACGATTGTGAATTCCACAGAAATAAGCCAGAATGCTATAATCCATTAGTAATAAATACTATGAAACTAACATAAAGTTATGAATCAAACCATTAAGGAAAAAAAAACAGTCTTCTTTTTTTAAAGTATAACATTTTTATATTTTTTGAAACTCATTAGCTCATATCTAATTCAGACACAGGATTCCTCACAAACAGTTCAAATACCTGAGCTGGAGGAGAAGAAGGCTGAGACCCATGGACACTACTGCGTAATCTTATTTAGAAGCACCTTGGGTCCCTTGTCTCTTTTCCTCCCTGATTCTCCCCACGCATGCACTGGAAATCTCATTGGAAAATGTGGTCATCTGGCAATATTACATTTTTTTTCCTTATTTGTTTATGTTATGGAGACAAAGTGATTAACTGCCTTTTCTCTAATTCAGCAGGCATCATGAATGGTGCCAGAAATTATAGATAGTTAGCTATTCTCCTTCAACCCAACTAAGTGAAAGAGGCATCAAATCATCTTCATAGAAATTAGTATAAATAGAGTTGTAGGCTGTGGATTGCAGTATTCTTGATGCTTTGGGAAGTTATATTCTGTCTTAATATTGAATTTCATTTTTTCTCTATGATCCAGTTTTAATTGATGTGGGTTTTTATTCAATTCATCAGCTTTGTGGCAGAATAATGACTTTCAGAGGCTCATGGAAAGACTCATGATTCCGAAGACTTTCATCACCTGCTTGCTTCTGGGTTGATATTTCATATTAAATAATACCAATTCAATTTTTAAAAAGTTTTTCCAGTAACAGTTGGACTTTATTTTCTAAAAGCTACTTGTATATTTATAGCTGTTTACAGCCACGTCTTTAACAATCTGATTTTACAGATGAAATATAAGTGAGGGTAAGTTCCCTGCCCAGGACCACCCAGAATAATTAAAAGCTGAAATGAGAATTTGAGTCTCTGTGTCACTAAGCCTTGCTGTCTTGGTAAACAATACAGGGCTTTTATTTTTTGGCAATTTTGTGAAAATCCATAAAATTCCCTTAAGAAATTTAAATACATTTTCTTTCAAGAGAACTATTTTATGATAACATGTAAATGAAATAATTATACATAATCTAATTCAAAATCAGCTGTCAACTATCCCAAAAATTTTAGGAAGACTATTTATTAGTAGTATAAGTCTGACTATATGTTTGGCTCAGAGAAACTTGAATGAATATCTTAATGTTATAATTTAAACTTGAACAGTTCACAAATAATGTTCTGAAAAGTTGACCAGTAGGAATATCAATGCTGTTTTTACCCAATAACTATTTTGAATTTTTGCTAAATATACTTGGAGCAGTATGTATTATGCTAAAGAAGATTCTAGACTGGTAGACAGTTAATTTGGAGCCAATTTCTACCCATAAAAAGCTACTGCATTAATAAACTGAGTTAGAACAGATGACCTCTAATTAAAAATAAATCATGGGATATAAAGGTTGTTTAAAAGCTAATGTGAAGTGAATTCATTTTTGTGTGAAAAATTATTCACTTAATGAATAACTTAATAATATGCAAAGGGAATAAGGAAATGTTTCTACAGAACAATCATTGACTCACAGAAGATGACCTGTGGAATATATTAATCCTCCTAATAGAGCTCTGCTTACAGAGAAGAGCAGTGTTCAATAGTTTATCAGTTCATTCAGAGGCTGGACTTTTGACTTGGTACACTTTTTGACTGTAATACACTGCCTGGTGTATTAAAGATCTGGAGAATGGACAAGACCCCAGAGGTTACATTGTTGCTTTTCCTCCTATATATTAAGTATTGGGAAAATTGGAGAAATATCAGGGAATTGATTCTTGGATGTCAAGAGGGTAATAGCGACATATGAAAAGTATAATGAGCATTCTCTCAAATCTGGCAAAAATGAGGCAGAGAGGCACCATACAGCTAAAAAATTGATCCCTTATTAATATTGTGCTTATTTTAGGTAAGAGATATCGTGATATGATTATTAATGTCACATGAATAAGAGGGACACTCTAGTGAATGACTATTTTTGTAGTATAATGGAGTTATGTATATATAAGATATATATATATCTTGAATGACCATCTAGTAGAAAATAAATGCAATTAACGCTAACATTTTAATTCTTTGAGTCCATACTATTGAAAACACAGTGTAGGAGTGAAATAGACTAAGAGTATAAGGTGGTCTCATAAAAGTCCATGAGTTTGTGGATATGATGGTCTTGGGCTGCTTTTCTTTATGGTTTGCTTCTTAAAACTTAATTTTTCAAAATCCAAGATGGTAGATAAAGTTCCATTCATCAGTTCTCCATTCTAGTCAGCAGTTAGGAGGAACAGAGATGTGGAATAAACAATTTTTATGAAATTTAACAGAAGCTAAAATATAGACACGGATATTCATTTATATGGTAATGTCAAGAACTTAGTAGGCAGGCTGAATCTACTTCTAAGAAGGAAGGGATTTTTTACTTCTTATTTCAATACAAAAAAAAATCAGATATTTTAATAACAACAACAACAAAATGCTAGATATTTGAGTAGGCAACAACTAGACTCTGCACTAACATGTTTAAGGTCCAAAAGCACAACACACGGTATATTATTGATTTAGATCATTTACTCTCAGGGCACTTGATCATGAGAATTATATAAGTTAAGTGTTACTGCCATTATTTTTGCCTCATATTGAAAGGGTCTGCTGCTATCTTTAGGGTGCTTAGTGCAAACCACAGTAAAGGTACTTTTTCTAGCAAGAAATTCAGAACTATTGAACAAACTACTTATGAATTTCAAAGGAGATAGTGAAAAAACTCAACATTTAAGGAAAGCTATAGTTATAAATAAGCATAAAACTTTTATGAAATTCACCATCTACAGATAATTTTCACATATGCACACTTGCACACACAATTTTGAAAAGCAGGATTTCCTTTTAATCTACCAGCTAATAAAAGGCTGAATAGATTATGTGGGATATGTGTGTGTGTCTGCCTGTGTGTGTGTTTTTGTATATGGCAACAAGAGGTCATCCTAAACGAAAAAGAAATGAAGTGGTAGAAATGACCATTGATTGTCCACTCACATGTGTTCTATACACTGCGCCAAGTCCTTCACACCCTTTGTCAAATTATCACCTTGAACAACCTTAAGAGATATATAATATAGTCACATTGCAAATAAGGGTAATAAGGTTAAGAGGGTTTGGATATTATATCAAATAAAATGGGAATACTAGGCCTCAGAAAGAGGAGCCTCCACTATGGATTGAAAGGACATAATTTTACACTGAATTCAACTTTCTAACATTGAAATATATTATTAAATTAGGGTAAGGACTTGACTTGTGTGGCTGAACATGTACTAACTTCTTCAAATAATCTAAACAATAAGAAAAAAAGTTTAGTTAATTCTGCTTTTACTCTAGAAAAAAAAAACAGGTTAAGAAGATACATTATTTCCCTGACATCTACAAAAAAATGAATATGGTGAAGAAAATGAGATTTCACTTTCACAAACGTTATGCTTTTTATTGAGCTGGAAATTGAGGGAAGAAATTCATTTACTGAGTCTTACTTACAGCAAGGCTATTTCCGAGAATGAATGAGAAATATGTATATAAAAATTGGAAATAAAATGCAAATGTAGCAAAAACATACAATTTAGTTTGATTACAGTATAGGTCAGCCTGGCAGATGAGCTGCTTGAAATAGATGATCAAGATTGTATGAGTTAATTCTGTGGCGTGCTGAGACGTAACTGGCAGTGTTTCTAATGCCTTGCACCAGGAAGCACATAATTACTGCTGTTATTATGGAGGATGTGAATGTGGTCTCCTAGCAATATGCTAAACATCCTCTCTCTGGAGCACTTTAAGAGCTTCATCTGCTGCACTTGGGGAAGTTTTGATTTGCATAGAAAGCAACAATTAAAATCCAAAAGTAATAAAAATATTATTTGATTCCTGAAACAGGTTATGCCATATAACTATATATATATATATATGTGTGTGTGCAAGTATCAATATGTATATATAATATATACACTTTTAGCTGATATTGATTTTAAATTAATTTACAGGGTATGATGGAATGATATTAGAGATATTAATCTCTTCTATGGGCAGGGCAGCCATAAAGAATTATACCTATTAATATATTGATAAAAAGGAAGCTGTAAATAAAATATTCAAATGTATTATATGTGCGACTGTGGTCGTCTGAGTTATTAAATTTTTATTTAATTATAATTTAAAAGCATAATATCTAAAGCTGTCCTTTAAAATGTATCATGTGGGTCTATAAAACTGGAAGATATTAGTTACCATGAAATTGAAAAATAGAAGGAAAAATACTATCTTAAAACATCGATAAAAATTAAATTATCATACACGTTACATTTTGGAAATAAGATGTGTGAAGTCAAACACTCTGTCAGCAGAATTTCTCTCTTCCCCTTAGTCAATGAATATTTTTTTATGTGTTAAGTATGATGCCAACTACCATGGCTTTCCCTCTGAAACCTAGATAAATCAGATAGCATCCAAAGGTAATTTAATAATAAATTGCTCTTCTCCTATACAAATATTTGCATATGGAATCATGCAATGTAGACACCTTGCATAATCACCAGAGGTGATTTTATTAAAAAGACATATTTTTTCCCTCCTGGATTTTCACAGGTGACTTCATTACACATAGATCATTTGCCTCGAGTAATTAAATATCTATGTGACATTTGAAGTCCTCAGGTGGCATGGAAAATATCACATTAGATTGTTATTATAACTATCATTTAGTAAAATTCAATGATCCCTGACCAGGATTCATTTTAAGAAAAATAGGAATGGGACATTTTTTATGCTAAAAGCTGACTGGTAGCTTGCTGGGTTTATATTTTAGAATGTAAATCTATTGTCTTCCCTATGGTGATCACAGAGACTGATTTCTCTTTTCAGCTACTTCTATCGTAACTCCACAGTCCTTTTCTAAAAGTGAAGGGAATGTGAAATGAATATTTCCTTGGCAGAAACACCTGAGTGCAAGTACTCGTAAATCAAGAATCTGTCTATAAACTCAGATATGCTTTGTGTTTATAATTATGAACACACAAGCTTTATGAACCCCAAAGTCACTCAATACAAAATTATTGAATTAATAGTGATAATTTTACCCAAACCTAGTTGCTCCTCTCCCTTCCCTTCTTCCCCACCCACAGTTTGTTGTAATCAGTTGCCTAATTTTGCAGAGGACCACGCTAAACCAGTTTAAACCATCACTCCAGTTTGAGTATGAAACACGTAAAATCTAGAAATTACATTAAAATAAAGAAAAGAAAGTAGGTACAAATTCTACATTCTTCTGCATAGTTACTTATGTGTATACAGTAATCACCACTTACCCATGATTTTTTTCCCTTGGTTTCAAGTATGAACAGTCCTCCATAGTCAAAAAAATAGTCAAAAAAAGTGGAAATTTCAGAAATAAGCAAGTCACTATTTAAATTGGGTACTTTTCTGAGTAGCACAATGAAATCTGTCACCATCCCACTTGGGGCATGAATCACCCCTTTGTCTAATGAATTCCATGCTATCTTGGCTACTGGATCACTGGTGGTTTTTGTAGCAGTCTTGGCCACTTGATTGACTGTGGTGGCAGTGCAATGCTACTATTCAAGTGAGTCTTACTTAGGAACTAACTCCATGCTGCAGTGTCTACTCCACTCACCACCCATCATGTAGAAACAGTGCATCATCCCATTTACCACAAGAAGACTGGAGGGTATGGTACAATATGATATTTTGAGAGAGAGAGAGAAAGAGAATCCACATTCACATGACTTTTATTATAGCATATTGTTATGATTGTTCCATTTTATTATTAGTTATTGCTATTAATCTCTTACTATAGATGATTTGTAAATGTGACTTTATCATAAGTGTGTATATATAGGAAAGCATAGGGTACATACTTTCCACATTTTCAGGCAACCCCTGCGTGTCTTTGAACATATCTCTCCTGGATAAAAAGGAATTGCACTGACCTCAATTGATTTTTTTCCAGCAATTTCTTGGAGGCAATGGATTATTAACACTGCAGCAAGTTGGGAAAGTGAAGTGTCAAAATGTTAACTGACTTATGAAAGGGTACTCATCTAGAAAGTTGGAAAGCAATCCCGTCCCAATGCCTATGTTTTTTTTTTTTCTGTTATCCTAGAGTGTATAAGGCCAAACATGAGACATAATATGAAATACACATTAAAAGACTGAAAAGAAGAAAAGATGACCTGTCCTGTCATAAGAACCTTTAATCTATATCTTTTCAAGCATGGCTAACATCGTGCGTAAAACAATAGAATAATTTAAAGTTTATTGCCAGAATGATGGCAGAATTAAAAATTAACCAACTTTAGGACTTTAAATAAACATGTGGTTTTGTATTTTTATTTATTAAGTATTTTTCCACTTTCTTGCAGACATTCAACATAGTTCCATATATTAGACTTACAGATGTGGACAGGACAAGATCCACACCCTTCAGAAAGTGTGCATTCCATAACAAATAGGAAATTTACCCAATTATACTGAAGCCAAAAGAAAATCCAGCTCTTCATATATTGATAAATATTGTTATAGGGAGAAACAGACAACAGTAATGCAGTGATTTGGAAGAGTCACTTCAGAGGATATGGCTCTGAGCCACACACATGAAGAGTGAGGGCTAGTGGGCATAAGGAAAAACTAGAGATGGCTTTTCCGGACAGAGGAATGAAAGAAAAAACTATAACAATGCACCGGTGTTGGTGTCTCCCAAGGAAACCAAGAAGACAGAAAGATTAATGTAACATAACAATATAAAAGGTCCATGGAGGTGGATGGCTGTGTATTATCTTTGCAGGTCCCTTCAGGCTGTGTTTAGATGGTTGGAATTTATTCTGAAAACAATGGCATGTTGTTGGGTTTTGCTTGTAGATGTGACATGTCATTTATTGGATTATTAAAAGAGACTTATATGGGACAAGGAGATAGTTCTGTACAAACAAAAACCAAATAACACAAAGAAACAGGCAAGCAAATGAATGAGAAAAAAAGTGGTTTTCTAGACAATCAACATCAGTCCATGGACAATAGCAATTATTATCAATCAATTCAAAATTATTACTTGACCTAATCTAGTATTGTTTTCTCTGCAAACCTCTCAGGTATACAGTCAAGAAAGAAAAGGCATTCAGATAAAAAATGACAAAGGAAAGCTACCTCTTTAATATAGTTGGTATGAAAGTACCTGCATCTGACATGGCTGATATGGAACAGTTGTCTTTGCTATACAGAGATATTTTAAGACCCAATAGTAGAACTGATGAGATATATCTAAAACATTTGGACAGATACTTCACAAAGACAATACACTGAAGTGTATCAGTGAAGCAGATAAAATTATTTGTGACATCTATTCTCTTATGGAAATCCAAATTAAAATATAATGTTGTGCCACCCATACTTACTGGAATGGCTAAAATAAAAAAAAAAAGACTAGCAATCAAAATTTTAGAATTAAGAGGTTTTGAAACCCATAAAACTACTAAAGAAAGTATCCAATAGTACAATCCCTTCAGACAAGTACATGTAGGATTTAAAAAAAAACAAAACATTAAGGATCATGAAAGATAAACAGAAGTATCCTTGTTTGAGGAGCAGTAATAAATCCAGTGTGTTGGGGAGCAGAAAGATGAAGATTAGTTGGGTAGATCAAATCAGAACCTGAAAGACAACTAGATCTTGGTAGCTATGAAACCAGTTTATTCTGAGGATATTGTTATTCTCTTTGAGGTGAAATACCATGGAGACTTGGGTCCAGAGGAGGAGAGTGATTAGGTTGGTTACAGAATTACTGTGTTTGTTTGTTTGTTTGTTTTCTCACATTGAGACTAGATCTTGCTGATAAGAGAATGCAGTCATCAAGGGTTTACACAGACAGAACATTAGCTGACTTGTGCAGTGGTCCACATAACCAGTCGGAGGTGGGCTGCTCATGAGTGGGGAAAGCAGTTTGATTTTGAAGGTAAGACTGATGCAGTTTATTAAAGTCAAGTATATGATAAGGATCTGTCAAGTATAGCTGTAAGGATACTTTCCATTGTCTGATGTGGGAAAGGTTGAATGGAGGTATTAGATGAAGAAGAAAAGGGATTTATTTTTAAAAAATATAATAATAACAGATTAGTTGCAAATTAACTTTAGCAAACCGATGTTATTCATTACTTATGCAAAATAGAATTTGAGAAAGTTACCAGGAAAATCATACATACAAATAGCAAGTAAAAACAAAATATTAAGGCAAAAAAATGATGTATTTCTACAGAAAACACAGCTACTACATATTACACGCAACTCCTATCAACTTGTAGACATCAAGAGAAGAATAAACCTGAAATTACTGAAAATGTTTAATATTCTATTCTTCAGAAAAGGAAGACCCCTTGCATTATCAAATAGTAAGAATTCATGATACAATAATTTATATTGAAAATATGGACATTAAAACATACAATGTAACAAGAGGTTTCAAAGAGTCAAGTGGTAAGGTCATATTGTTTAGCTCATTTGATAAAGGAGGAAATGTAAACACTGTGATTGATGTCTACTATGAATGAAAGTTGGGTCTCCTGGGAACTGTAACTTCATATTCAAGGGGTGTTTTTGAACCTTTAGGAGAAGATGATGAAGCATTTTCATGCCGATTCCTGCTGCTGCTTCTCTTTTATCTTCAGTTTCTGGTCACCAACTCCTACTACTCACATTTTGCCAGCCCACCGACAGTGGAAGGTCCTCCCCTTGACATCAAGGCTCATGTGCTCATGTTCATCTTCAAAACCTATGGCATGGTGCAAGGTTCCGTCAGTTTGCTATTGACTAAGATCAGTTTAGCCCACTTAAGTCAGACTGAGTGACAAAGTTCTAAGGCAAAATATTGGATACTTTTAGTGTGTTGAAATATCCACCAATAAGGGAATATTCTTTTGTTGAAAACTAAAGACACACTTCTTAAATTTGTTTTGTATTTGAAATAACAACTCCATGTCAGTGAGCTTTACTCTATGTCAGTGAGCTTTGAGATCCAAGAAGAAAGGCATGAAGGGTAAGGATAATACATGTATAACTTTGCTCTGTTTAATACCGGAATTTTGACTTGTTTTAAGGAATAAGAGAGTCAAATGGGCATTGTTGTAGACTGGCACACACTCCCAAAGAACAAAATTTGATAAAAATTCAAAGTATATTAGGAATAGTGCATGAGATTTCTGTTTTAGGAGATGTTGGGAGCCAGCGACCGCACCCTGAATATGGCGCTGGTCTCTGCTTCCGCTTCGTTAAGCGGTTAGAGTTGTTAGAAGTAAACAACTCCTTGTAAAGCTGTGGGGCTGGGCTCTGGCCTGCTTCCGCTGCGCTGTACCTATTAGACTTTTCCACGTGGTGCTAGTTCATTGGCGGGGCTGGGTACTTAAGCTAGGGCAGACCTACCGCTCGCTCTCTTGTTCCTGTTTTCTTATCATGCTTCAAGGGTCCTGAATAAACTGCTGAAAGAAGAATCCTGTGTTGTGTTTCCCTTGCTGGCGAGGGGTCGCGACAGTTGGTGGCCCGAGCGGGGAAGAATATTCCTTGAACCCAGGATTCAGAACTTTCAGCAGTCAGGGTGGTGCACCGGTAAGTTCCCAGGTAAGTGGGAATCCGCAAGTAAATAGCGGGGCGCTCCTCTGTAAATAAAGAGAGAACGGGAAAAATAATAAGAACAGGACGCTCTTCTGTAGATAAAGAGAGAGCGGGGCTTTTGTACTTTCACTTTCTTTATAGCTTTGAAAACATTATGGGTGCTACCTCTTCAAGCCCAATTTTGTTGGCCCTGGATGGGCTGCTATGTTCAAAAGGACTTAAGGTAAAGCAAAGCACTTTGCAGATGTTTTTAAGAGAAGCTGATATAGGGGCTCCTTGGTTTGCTTTTTTGGGGAGTCTTACGATTCCCAGCTGGGACAAATTAGGGAGAGATCTGGATTTCGCTTATGAGCAAGGTACTTTAGAGGATGGCGTTATACCACTTTGGAAATTGGTTAGAGGATGTATAGCAGATGGTAAATGCCAGGAAGCTGTGGGTGAGGGTCAGGCCGTTCTTGAACAACTACATGAGGAAAAATCTGAGGGGTCACATAGCGAAGTGGTAGAGAGTATTAAGAGTAAGAGTAGTGAAAAGGCAAAAGAGCCTGAAAATAAAAATAGGAGAAGGCTCTATCCAGACTTGACCGAACTGAAAACACCCGAGGACACAAGTGGCTCGGAGAGTTCTGAGGACCTGGACATATTGTTACAGCAACTACGTAAGATAAAAAGGAAAAGGAAAAAAAGGGAGACACAAAGCATGAAAGCCTATCGTGAGAAGGGGGATAAATCTAATTTTGATAAATCTAATTCTGAAGAGGAGGTTGAGAATTTAGAAGAAGATGCAGTGCCTGTTGCACCGCCCCCATATGTGAGGGGAGTCCAAAGCTCCGGGAGAACTTTTCATACACAAGTTTGGAGAACAGTTAATACAGACATGGGACTAGTGTACCCGGTTTTTCAGGACGCTAATAGGGGAAGATACCATGAGCCTTTAAATTTTAAAATAATTAAAACTTTGGCAGAATCCGTTCGCACTTATGGTATAGATGCTGCCTTCACTCTTACTCAGGTAGAGGGGCTTACCAGATTTTGCATGACCCCCTCAGATTGGGCTAATCTGGTGTGCGCTTGTGTTTCCCCAGGCAAATACTTGGACTGGAGAGCATTTGTGCTAGAGGGCGCGGTAGAGCAGGCCGCCCAAAATCATGTGGCGGGACGCCCCGCCTGGGATAAAGATATGCTTTTGGGGCAGGGCAGGTTTGCCAATCAACAAACGGGATATCCTCCTGAAGTATATGAACAGATTAATAACATTTGTATCCGTGCATGGAAGTCACTCCCAAATAGAGGAGAAGTGTCTGGCAATCTGACTAAAATTATACAGGGCCCTACAGAACCTTTCTCAGACTTTGTTGCTAGGATGGTGGATGCTGCGGGAAAAATCTTTGGTGATCCCGATAGAGCCATGCCTTTGATTAAGCAACTTGTTTTTGAGCAATGTACTAAAGAATGTAAGGCAGCTGTTACTCCCTATGTTGGAGGCGGCTTACACTGATTTAGTACATTTACTACAATCAAAGGGCTTGCTTATTTCACCTGATAAAGTACAGACAGGAGACTCTGTTAATTATCTTGGTGCTAGTATCTCTTGTAAAACTATTACACCCCAAAAGGTAACTCTTAGGACTGATAATTTACATACGTTAAATGATTTTAAAAAATTATTGGGTGACATAAATTGGATTAGGGGCTACTTGCATATTCCCAATGTTGAATTAAAACCCTTGTATGAAATTCTTAAAGGTGATTCAGATCTTACTTCCCCTCAACATCTTACTGAGGAAGCCAGGTCAGCGTTGCTTAAAGTGGAAGAGGCTATACAACATGCTAGCCTTTGCAGGCTTCAAGAGGATAAGCCTCTTCAATTATGTGTGCTCGCCACTGTACTGCAACCTACTGGAATTTTGTGGCAAGATGGTCCTTTGTTGTGGATACATCCACGTATATCCCCTGGAAAAATCCCTTGAGTATTATCCTGATGCAGTTGCTTCTTTAGCTATGTTAGGGATACAACAAAGTATACAATTTTTTGGTTTTCCTCCAACGTCTGTAATTGTCCCTTATACGTGTCAACAAATTCAAGTTTTGTGTGCTAACCTGGATAATTGGGCTATATTACAATGCTCTTTTCCAGGAGAGATAGATAATCACTATCCTTCACATCCTCTTATTACATTTGTTAAGGAACATCCTATCATTTTCCCTAAAATCACTTCTTCTACGCCTATCCCAGGAGCTGCAAATATCTTTACAGATGGATCTAAAACTGGTATTGGAGCCTATGTGGTAAATGATCAACCTCCTATCCAACATCAGTTTGCTCCTGGCAATCCACAATGGGTGGAGCTGCAAATTGTCATAAAAGTATTTGAACAATGTCCGTTTCCTTTTAATTTAATCTCAGATTCTGTTTATGTAGTTCAAGCTTTAAAGGTGTTGGAAGCAGTGGGTCCCATACACACATCAGGAGTAATGTCTTCCCTTTTTCTCCATCTTCAAACATTGATTTGGAATCGCTCCGCCTGTTTTTACCCCTTGCATATTCGAGCCCACACAGGTTTACCAGGTGCTCTTTCTGCTGGCAATGCACAAGCTGATCTTGCTACTTGTCCTTCTTGGATGTTCCCTGTTTCCTCCTTAGATCAAGCTAGAAACTTTCATAGTAAATTTCATATTAATGCATGAGCACTTCAGAAGCGCTTTACTATCTCCCGTGCTGATGCTCAGCAGATTGTATTGGATTGTCCTAATTGTATGATTTTACATCATCCCTCTTCTGTGGGCGTAAATCCTCGTGGTTTGCAGCCTTTAACTATATGGCAAATGGATGTCACTCATGTTCCCGACTTTGGCAAACTTAAATATGTCCATGTGTCTGTAGATACTTGTTCTGGCATTATCCATGCTTCTGCTTTGTCTGGTGAAAAGGCTGGAAATGTTATCACGCATTGCTTGGAAGCCTGGGCAGCTTGGGGATTACCACAGACCATTAAGATGGACAATGGTCCAGCGTATACTGGATGACAATTTTCTTCCTTTTGCAACCAGATGGGTATCCAGCTTGTCCATGGTTTGCCCTACAATCCACAAGGTCAGGGTATTGTAGAGCGCGCTCATAAGACTCTAAAAGAGATGTTAATAAAACAAAAAGGGGGAATTGGCTTAGGCCACACCCCGAAAGAGCGCCTCTCCCTGGCTCTATTCAGTATTAATTTTTTGAATCTGGACATCCAAGGGCGCTCTGCTGCGACTAGGCACTGTTCGCCCTCTGCCCCGAACTTTGGGCACGTTAAGTGGAAAGATGTACTTTCTGGACAATGGTATGGGCCTGATCCCGTGCTGGCATGGGCACGAGGTTCTGTCTGTGTTTTCCCATAGGACCGAACGGAACCGTTGTGGGTGCCAGAGCGCCTCATGCGGAAAGTTCCTCAAGCTCCGTCAGGAAGGAAGAATGAAGATGAACAAGATGAGGTGCTTGATGCTTCTCCTGATGGTGATCGGACATGAGGTCGTCTGGACTGCAGAACGACTCCTCTGGGCGGGCGTAAAGACGTGGCCATATCCATTGCCTGTTACTTCTCAGGCTGGTGTACTTCCATTTTTCTTCACTACTAATGGCTCTGCCACCGTGGATTGACCGACCTTGCCTATGGATACTGTAGCAGCTATTGATAACTTTTCTACTGTTTTATTATTTGACACATTGTGTTTCTCTGTACATGTTAATTACTCTGATTCCATACCTTGTATTATGTTAACCAATCAATCTTTGGGCTGGTTTGATAGCGATGGTTCTCGGGGCTCAAATGGTAATGCTACTGTAATCAATGGTGTTTTTCCTGCTAAGGTATTGAGAGCCAATACTTCTATTCCTCAACAACCGGCATTGTTGCCCCGTTGTAAAGCCATAAAAACCAGTTCACCAGCTTGGACTGGATGTCAGGGCTCATTGACCCCTTAGTTTATTAATTCTAACAAAACCTTTACCTTTTCTTTAACAACCACCTACAAGAATGCTACTTTTCTAGGGTTCAATTTCACTTATAACAATCCTACTCAAGCTGCTTTCTCGAATCCTTTTGACTCCTGGGTATTATGCACTCGTTTGAGTGCCTGCTCACAACTTAATGCCCTCGGATTTATTGATGGAGGTAGTGTTCAAAAATGTAACTACACTTACAATACTTCTGTTGGCAGTTTCGAAGAGCAAGTGAAAGTCAATTGCAGTGACCTATTTAGGTTTGCACCAACACCTGTGTGTGTATGGCCCCCATTCATGTTATTGATGTTCAATTATTCATCTCCTTTACTCAATTGTTCTAACCAGATGTGTAGACTTGTACAATGCTGGAATGCCTCTTTGGAGGACTCTGTTGTGGTGGTACGTGTGCCCTCCTACTTGCCTTTACCTGTGTCTATTGATGATGATAATTTGCCTGTATTATTGCAAAGAAACAAAAGAGACCTTGATATAACCGCAGCCATTGTGGCAGCCGTTGCAGCTTCTGCTGTTGCGGCAGCCACTGCCGCCGCGGCTCTCGCTACTGCTGTGCTTACTGCAGATGCTGTGAACAAGCTTGCGGGTACTGCTGCAACAGCCATGGAGACTCAGACTATGATGAATCAACATCTACATTGTGGCATTGTGCTTCTAAACCAGCAAGTAGATCTACTACAAGACCAAGTGGACATTTTGAGTCAAGTGCTCACTCATGGGTGTTTACTGCCCATGGATGGACTATGCATTACTCCCTTAGCTTTCAATAACTTGACTAGGGCCACTAATTTGTCTAGACAACTGGGAGCTATGCTTACAGGGGTCTGGTCAGCAGAGTTTGATAACCTGACTATGCTGTTGAGACAAGAAATTGTTAGAGTGAATAATACGCGAGTTCATATTGCTTCCATGATAGATGTAATATCATGGTTGTCTAAGTCTTTTAGTTTCTTGAAGCAATGGGCGGGCATGGGTGCGCTGGCTATGGTCCTAGTACTTGCCATTGGATTGTGCCTGTGGTGTCTGGTTCGTATGCGCAAACGGCAGCGGGTGCAGAATCTTATGCTTGTACAAGCCTTTGCCGCTTTAGAGGCAGGACAGTCCCTTCAAGCATGGCTCACCATGCTCAAGTGATCGACACAGCACAGGGTGCGAGGCAAGGCACTGCACTTGGGAGCTCTAGGTTTGAGTCCCAAGAAAAGCATGTCCTATTGCATGTGGGTTTGATGTCGACGCCCCACCTCCATGAAAAAGGCATTGGTCGGAATGGTGACTCGCCTGGGGAGGGCCCCCTCAGGAGTGTGCCATTATTTACGGCCACTTTTGCACAATGGAGATAGGACCTCTACTTTTACCTGTTGCTTGTAAAAACAAAAAGGGGGAACTGTTGGGAGCCAGCGACCGCACCCTGAATATGGCGCTGGTCTCTGCTTCCGCTTCGTTAAGCGGTTAGAGTTGTTAGAAGTAAACAACTCCTTGTAAAGCTGTGGGGCTGGGCTCTGGCCTGCTTCCGCTGCGCTGTACCTATTAGATTTTTCCACGTGGTGCTAGTTCATTGGCGGGGCTGGGTACTTAAGCTAGGGCAGACCGACCGCTCGCTCTCTTGTTCCTGTTTTCTTATCATGCTTCAAGGGTCCTGAATAAACTGCTGAAAGAAGAATCCTGTGTTGTGTTTCCCTTGCTGGCGAGGGGTTGCGACAAGGAGCTAATCTTTTTTGATGAAATATTCTTGTGTGTTTTTTATTAAAATTTGAAGATTTAATTTAAAATTTTTATAATTTATTCTAATTAGTTATACATGACAGTAGAATGCATTTTGACACATGGTATACAAATGGAGCACAACTTTCCATTCATTTGGTTCAGAGTCACTCCAGTAGTATAATCATACATGTATATAGGGTAATAATTTATGTCTCATTCTACCATCCTTACCATTCCCACAGCCCCTCCTATCCACTCACTCCCCTCTGCACAATTCAAATTCCTTTATTCTACCTCTACTACCCCCCAATTTTGGATAAGCATCCACTTATCAGAGAAAACATTCAGTCTGTGTTTTTCTGGGATTGGCTTATTTCACTTCACACAATATTCTCTAGTTCCTTCCATTTACTTGAAAATACTATAATTTTATTCTTTTATCAATGCTGAGTAATATTCCATTGTGTATATCATGATGCTGCATGCCTATAATCCTGGAGGCTTGGGAGGCTGAGACAGGAGGGTTCCAAGTTCAATGGTAGCCTCAGCAACTTAGTGAAGTTCTAAGCAACTTAGTGAAACCCTGTCTCAAATTTAAATAAATAAATAAACAAAAAAATAAATAAAACAATGGGGGACTGAGAATATTACTCAGTGGTTAAGCACCCCGAGGTTTAAACCCCAGTACCACATACATGCACACCTCAAAATTTATATTTACTCCACAGCTAAAAAGCTTTCTGTTAGCTGTGGTTTTGTAGCCTTTATTATTCATGTATTTTTTTAAAAAAGCAGAACCTAACCATTTCTTAATGATTCAGTATATTTTAAATTGTTATCAACTATGTATTTGCAATTTTTTCTCAAACATGATACTAAGACTGATATAATGAGCAAATAAACTACTTATAAACTGTTATTGGAACAAATTATATTTTTCTATGGAAATGGGTTTTCATTTATTAGATTTTCACTAATTTTTCTGCACTTTTTATTGAATCATATCCCATTACATATCATTAACTAACAATTTATTTTGCTATGTCTTGAAGCAGAATACCAAGACAGGGACTTCATATAAAAAGCACTTTGACAGTCAAATAGAAAAATTTTCTACTACTGAGGTGAAGTATTTGTCTCCAGCTATTATCACCCCCCAAGCCTATAAAGATCCATTCATAAGTCCAGACCTGTAACTCAGCTCCCTTCATTCAACTGGAGATAGAGCAAAGGTTCCTGCTAAAGTGTTCTAACAATAAACGATTAATACCTGCCTTATCAAGAAAGAGATTAAAAGGCTTAAATAAACTGTAAAAATTATATATACAATATATATATATATTCAATTACATATATATTTACAAATTATCACATACATGTATAATAAATATACTTGCATATGATAAATATTTACATATGTGCAAATAATGCAGAATAATGTAAAAATGCAAAGAATTTACTGTTAAAATAAATTTTGTAGTGTGATTTCATTAAATTCTCTGAATGTCTCATTATGTAAGGATTGTGTAGATTTGCTACTTAAAACCTTAAAATAAAATAAATAAACCATTTATAACCTAAATTTTAGCCTACATAAAAACCATGGTGCAAACTTCGAATTCTTATATAAAAGTTTAAGGCAAAATGCTCAAGGGCAATGATGTATTTATATGAGGGGTTGATAAGAAAATTAATTTTACTTTATCTAAAAAATATGCAAAATTAAAATGTATGAACAAGGAAATATGTTCAACTGCTAAGAATGCTCTCTTGGCAGTTTGGAGAAAGGAGTGACAGGGTGTTTTACTGTTTCCCAGGTCACTTGTATATAACTGCTGTAGTTTGTTCGATTTTATTGCTAATCAGTCACTACTAAAATGCAAACTCCCTGCAGGCTACATTAGCATTGGTTGTTACTGACATACCCCTAGAGCAATGTCCAGCACAGCACTCAGGAAATGTGCTAATAAACTGACTTAAGCTCAGGCTCTTAGGCCAGTTGAGCTCACAAGAGCTTTTTTTATTCTTCTTTTTGTAATGTTAGCTCTTTGTCATGCCATTAGCTGAACTAATTGTAACTAAATATAATGAATTAAATTTAGCGATGGATAAATTTTAAGCACCCTGTTGGCACATTTAGTTATTTTACTATTAAGCCTGAGTAATATAAACCTTTCTCAGAATTTATACTTTCATAATGGACACAATGAAGTCAGTGTGATAAACTTCAAACAGCATCAGAATTACAATGAATTTCAACAGAAAAGCCCAGTTTATTATTTTAAGCCACTCTGCTTTTTTCTGAAAGCATATTTTGGCATTTATGCAAAAGAATTATGTGAAACAGAATAATGTGATTTTTGAAATGTTTTTATTACTTCAGAATCAATGTATAAATATATTCATATCCTCTTGTACAAATTAGAAAGAAAATATATTAAAGATAGCTCATGAGGCAATACTTATTGTAGGTTCCATATGTGTGTATGTATGTGTTCATATTTGCAAGTATATATATTCAAACAAATAAATACAATATTTTTGTGATCTATGTCCTAACAATCCTTTTATAAGTTGAAAACAATGTAAATAAAAAATGCATTTAATATATCTAACGTACTGAACATCATAACTTGGCCTGGCCTACCTTAAATATGCTCACAATGTTTACAGGACCTTGAAGTTTGGCAAAATTGTTTAACACTAAGCCTATTTTATAATAAAGTGTTGAATATATCATGCGATTTATTGAACACTGAAATAAAAGAGAAGGAAAGTTTGTGCTTTGAACCATCATAATTTGGAGATTGTGTTCTGTATATATTTATTTATTTGAATTCAATGAAACTTGAATATTTCTGACATAAAGTCAGTGGATGAAATGTTCTGCAATGAGCTGTTTCAAGGATGATTTTTTAACATTTAACAATCAGAATGCATGCATATTGGCCAATCAGAACAAATCTACCCTCCAGACATTAGGTATAACAAATCTGTATGATTAAACCTATGTAGAGTCCTTCAAAGGACCCAAACATGGCCAAAGTTTGGATATTATCTTACATTATGCAGATTCCTTAGAATCCTTTAATACAGGTATAAATATGTTCTTTAACAAATGCATTCAAAACATGCTAAACTAATCATAAATCCAGCATTGTCACAGAACCCAAAGTACATCATTCATGACTGTTTTCTTCAGATAAATGTGTGTGTTTGTGTGTATGTGTGTGTAATTATGCTAAGAGACAGAAAACTTAAGAATTCTTCCACTTAAAGGCACAATAGAGCAGAACCTTCAAAAAACATCAACAGTAATCCTAGGGCTCTATATGATGTTATCTGAATGCTTATTTTTTAAATCCATAAAGTAAAAGTGAAACTGGAATTCATAGTTTCATTAACTACAAACTGATATAAACTGGCATAATTAACTTTCTACTCTTATCTGAGTCAAATTCATTTGAAAAATATACAGAGTAAAAAATGGTATTAAAATCAAAATTTTTGTGGTCCCAAGGAACTAGCATAAGGGAAGTGATAATTTGAACAACCTAAAAAATAACAGTATATTAAAATTTAATTTATGTTAATTGTATCTGAATTCTTAAATTTCATTTTGCTTTGAGTGTAGCTTTTAAATAATTAATGATTGATAACATGTATATGCGGTAGGTGGTAGTAGGCACAGTTTCCTGTAAGGAAATTTCACATTGATGTGGTCAGTTTTCATGTGTGATTTTCAGAAGTGTCATCCTAATAATATTTCAAAATATAAGCATATTTTTGGTGTGTGTGTGTATTCTATAACAAAAGACACAGAGAATTTGGTTAATTTGCTTGATTTATTCATAAAAACCAAACATTACATTCTGATCAACTGCATAGTCTTCTATTAATACTATTTGATTCTAAAAAGACTCATATTATTCCTTCTGCTGCTAGTGACATTAAAATTGTCTTATTTATTGTTTAAATGTAGTTCACATATAGTAAGTCTATGATAGTGATTATTTTGATTCTTAATATCAGAAATATTCTAATTTTATATCCCTCCACTTTTCCAGATTATATCAAGGACAACTTTTTTTTGAAATAGCAAGGTTTTAATAAATTGTGCTTTAATACTGTTTTTAATTCACTATATTCACATTTCATGTAAAATTTAATAATCTTAAAAATGACGCTCATTTTTACCCTAGATAATAAGTTTATTTATCCCAGATCATCAAATTTATTCTTGCTTAAAATGTTTCATCATTCCTTCCCTCAAAACTCCTCTCCAGTAACGGATTCTTTTATTTTTCTTTTCTGAAAACCATTCCTTGATTACTATGATATGATTCCTATATACACCCTCATCTTAACTCAATATTTAATTTATAAAGGTATGCTTATACTATGTCATTTGAATACTTTTATATATTTTTTTCATGAATATTTGTTAGCCCCCAATTCACCTGAAGTTTATAAAGAAAAACTCTATTCATCGACAAAGACAAAGATTTCCCTCCACTTTTCCAGATTATATCTAGGACAATTTTTTTTTTGAAATAGCAAGGTTTTAATAAACTGTGCTTTAATACTATTTTTCATTTTCAGAGATATATCTTTGAATCTGGAAATACCTCTGCTTCTTTAAAAACTGTGGTAAATAATAATATAACTATGACAAAAATAAGGTCACATATTTTTAAAGTTTTTTTTTGTGTGATTGTTGTTTTGTTTTTCCTCATCAACTCTGGCCTTCCCCTTTCATTAGTATGTTCTTCAAAATAGTTCTATGGAAAAACATAAAAGGACATAGGAAACTTCGTATGTTAATTTTCTCACATTCATTTTATCCACCACCACCTTGTGGTACTGATGTCCTTTTGGTGACCTTGGACCCAGTACCAGTTCAAACTATAGTCTAGAGTTATGCTACTGCATGCTGTGAAAATGGCTGTCTGTAACCCTCTCCCCTTCACACCCCACAGAACGCAAGTGGTGACAGAAGGATCTGTCCCTCCAGGGACTGCAGTCAAAACAATCCCACATCTAGGAAAGACCATGAGCCCGGTTCACCTCCACACAAGGTAGGCACAAGTGAACATGCCTTTTCTTGACAATGTAGTTAATAAGGCTGGAACTTGCTGCACTTTCTCTTTCCACCGGTTTGAATCCCATGTGCAATGCAACCGTGCACATTTTCATGGATGACTGTGAAGCCACAGACACACAGAGCTTGCTGTGGTCCGATTGTGTCCCTCCAAACCATGGGCTGATGAAACTCAGTGGCCTGAAGGAGACTAGTCAGTGATGGAGCCCGTAGGAGGTGACTAAGTCCTAAAGACAGAACCCTCATCAATGGTAGCAGGAGCTGATAAAAGGGCTTGAGTGTTTTCCTCTCTTCTGCCATTTGAGGAAACTGCATCTTTTCCTTTTTCATTGTTCTTCCATCTCTTCTGCTATGTGAGAATTGGTGATGAGACTCTCAATAGACCCTAAATACCAGTGCCTCAATTGGGGACTTTGCAGCCTCAAGAACTGTAAAAAGTAGATTAGCAATCTTTATAAATTACACAACATGTAATATTTTGTAAAAGAAGCACAAAGGGATTAAGACAGCTAAAATTCCTGAATTGTCACTCAGGGGAGAGAGACCTGACAATAAACAAAGACTTGGATTTCTTGTAGCCAGAAATCCCCCCCCCCTTTTTTTTTCTGAGCACTTTGCTTGTTACAGCAGCTAGCATTGCCCTGCTGTTACAAGTGTGTTTCCATTCTTCTTGCAGAGAGATTGGCTTAGGTATAGATCCACAAGTCAGACTCAGAGCAAAGGCTAAGTGGCACATTCCTTGACCATAAAAATTAGGTTGAGAAAAACACATAACTTATTCTGGCCTACCAAAGAGAACATTAGAAACTGACTGAGGTATTAGGAGAACTGAACATGAAAGGGGTCTTCCTTAAACTCTTCTCTTGACACAGCAAACCACCAGCTTTGGCAGCTGGCTCTACCTTTGATTTGTAGGAGAGTTGTCCACCTGTCTATGTCATTTCCTGTTTGTGTCCTAGATAGTGTGGCCTCTTTCTTTCTTTCTTGTTTTCTATTGATTATTCAGCAGCTTTTATGTTCTTCAACATTTTCTATTTTCTTGACTACTTTCCATTAACATCCAAATATGTTTGCTGTTTTAGCCTATAAAATAAGTCATGGGCTATTGCCAACAATGAAACCCCCTATGACTCAATTTCCATCTTACATTACTCACATAGTACTCTCATACCCATTCCCTGTCACCTGCTGAACATTAAACTCCACTACCTGATGTGAGATAAAGGATCACTTTTATATTAAAAGCAGATCTACACATGGTGAAGGTTCACAAGAAAAGACAGAGCCTGGGTCCCTCATTCTGCCCTGATTCAGACTGAGGGGTATGTGGGTCACTTTCACCTTTATCACAAAGTAGGAAGCACCTTGTCAGTATAGAGACGCACTGTTTCACATCTGACAGTGTAGAAGTATGTGCCCGGTATTACCAGGCACAGTGTGGAATGCCAGCTGCTCTGAACCCCAAGTCCTTCAGGGCACATGGGGCTTCTCATGCCTGAGCGAGGGAACCCTGACTTCCCTGGGAAGCTGAATTGGTTGTGGCCTGGATGTGACCTCTCTCACTGGGGGAGCTCCCCTCTGCCAGGTTGCTCGGTATCTCAGGCAAAGCATTTGGGCAAACCTCCTCCTTGTATCACACTCGCTCAGAGAGTTAACATTTTACTGTTGCACTGTCTTATCTTCTGTTTCAATTCCTCACAATTCTGAAACCTCTTTTACCAAATCACTCAAGTGTTCTTGTGGCTAAATCCAAGGAAATATAAATTCACATTATACTTGTTGTTCCGGGGTGCTTTATTACACTTGTGTCCTGACAGTTTTACACTCCTTTACAGCTGCCATGAGGTTATCATGAGTAAAGTCTCTGGTCAAATTCTGGCACCCATGCTAGTATTTATTAAATATCTGTAAGCAAACATGGCTCATAGCAGTTTATAAACCTGTATTGTCCAATAAAATGTTGTTAGCCCTTTCTCCTTTTAGGTGATATGGTCACACCTTCGTGAGGCAGACTGACATTGCAGAGGCAGGATCCTGTTTTCTTCTATAAGCAGCATCTATCACAAATGAAACCCAATTCCAGGATGCAGCACAATATCCCTGTGCTGGACATTATAGGATGGAGCCTCCAGTGATAACGTTGAGATTGTGGAATATTTACACATGGTTCCTTAAAGGTGGGCAAAGCCTCCAAACTGTTTCAACTTGTGCACATGTGCTGAGCATCCAAAAAAGAGCTCTGAAGTTCGCTGAAAAGAGCTTATCACAGTTCATCATAATAATTAAGAAGTCATTCTTATCATATAATGTTAACTTGTTTGTCACTTGTTGATCAAGACAAGGATTTCAGAGAAGCTGGCATCAGACACCTCTTTATGTATGACTTGCCCTATGCAAAACTAGATGACCGTCCCAGAAGGTAATTCTTCCATGACCACTCAGTGTCCCTGCATTATTCATTTTTGATTACTGCAACTGGCTTACTGAAACTCAAGGTGAGATAATTGACACGTGCCTGTGCCATACTATAAGTACCAAAGTGATTTAAAGGGAGTACAGGCATCCTGACAAGCTGCAATGCTGTGTCATCCAGGGCTCTTAGCAGCTTAACAATGTTACCAAAATTAAGTCCTTCCTTGGAAACAGGAGACCCGGTCCTGTTTCCTTCCTACCTGCCTTCCTCTTCCTTTTCCCTTGTTATTTATCCATTATAAACTTTCCAAACAAGAGCTAACTTTCTTTTATTACAATGGATGGTCAGGTTGTCAATATTGAGAGTGCAGAAGTAATTCTTAGGAGTTTTTGTCTTTGTGAATCCTTAGGCAGAGAAAAGTGGTGTGAATATTCTTTGTATACAACCAGAGATATGAAAAATGTGTGCTCTATATGTGTAATATGAATTGTAATGCATTCCACTGTCATATGTAAATAAAAAATAAGAATAAAAAAGAAATGTTATTAATATGTCCCTTATATTAATAACACATTATATTTAATCACCAATCCTTGTCTCACTGTTTTCCTTCTCATCATTGACTCTTATTTCCTCTCTTATCCATTCTAATTAGTTTGATGTGTATGTCCTTATAATGTATGTATCTTTATTTTTGTACATATCTTTATTTTCTTCATTTAGTCCTCATTATTACATATAGTTATATAATGTGTGCTTCTTTCTTGATAGTTTTAATTAATAAAATTTTATTTTAAAGTGGTATTACACATAAATGGTGCAGAACATACCTAGAGCTCACACATATCAGCCTCTACCCTCAGATTACCCTAATAACTTGCAACAGAGAAGAACATTTATTATGACTAATAAACCAGTATTAGTGCATTATTATTAAGTAAAATCTATAGTTTAAATTGAGATTGACTCAGCATTGTACAGTACTATTGATTTTAATAAGAGCACAGTATCAGGGGTCACCATCATAATATCAAACAGAGTAGTTTCCACAACTCAAAAGATTCCATGTGTTCTACCAATTTATTCTTCCCTCTTATTCCTCCAAACTGAGAACCCACAGACTTTTTATGGTCTTATAATGTTGTCTTTTTGAAATTACCATATGATTGGAATATTATTGTTTATAGGCATTCCAGACTGGCTTCTTTCAGTTAGCAGTATGCATTTAATTCCCTTCAAGTGTTTTACAAGATCGATACTTTATTTCTTTTTTTTGTGGCTGAATAGCTTTCGATTTTATGAATGTACCACAATTCATTTATCCATTCATAAAAGGACATCTGTGTGTCTCCAAGTTTTGACCTTGTGAATAAACTTCTGTGTGGACCTACGATTCTTAGCCATTTGAGTACATATAAAGAAGTGTTTTTATGTGGCATTGAGTAATGAGGGTAGGTTTTGTTTTGTAAAAAAAAAAAAATGTCAAAACATTTTCAGTGTTATCCACACCAGCAGTGAATGAGGGTCTTGTTCCAAATTCTCATGAGTCTTTGGTGGTATCAGTTATCAGTGTCTTTTAGATTCTGGCCATTGTACAGGTATTTAATGGTATTCTCATTCTTTTACTTTGTAGTTCTCTAATGACATATGATGTTAGGCATATTTCACATCTTGCCTTTCTATAGCTTCTTGGTGAGCCATGATTTAGGATTCTTAGTTTGCTTTTTACTTGAATCTTTTTTTTCCTGTTGAGTTTTTAGAGTTCTCTATGCAGCACTATTGTGAATAATACTGCTATCTCTGGTTCCATTAGAGAGCTTCTATTCCTGGGACCCTGGGACTCTCAGTACCTTCTCCACTCTCCAGATATTGGGGTGAAATCTCATTTTGTGGCATCTATGCTCTCATCTTAGTGATGTTCAGTGTCTTCAATTTCTTCTTGTAGAGATGAAAGTGATAACTTCTGAGGTTTCTACATGTCTGAACTAGAACAGAAAGTCTGACATTAGTTTTTTTTTCTTCAAATAAATTCACTTGAAAAAATGTAAGTCATTGACCTAATATTCTGTACTGTACACCAGTCACATTGTTTTTGCATTGCTTACTGGTGGGTACCAAGGATGCTCTAACACCTTGCTCTGCAAATTCCCTGGTGCACATGCCTGTCCGTTTCCTAGCTCATATTTTCTTTTTTGCTTATATGTGCTACAATTTTTTTTTCCAACTACTAGTTTATTTTGTAAGCCTTGTTGTTGTTGTTGTTGTTGTTGTTGTTGTTAAGGCAAATGCTATTCCTATCCTATCCTGAAATTTCAAGATATGAAATGGGGACACAGAAGAGATTCAGTAGATTGCAGAGTAGCAGTACGTGGATACATAGAGAGTCATCTGAGATGACTTCAAAAATAACTTTAATCACTAAGTTATACTTGAATTATGCTACGATAAAGCTCAAATTATACGATACAGTGAAATTGGTTATAATTTCATTAACTGCAACTACTGACTACTGTAAATGTGAAATCTTTTCCAGGGGAACTTCCAGTTTCTCCAGCAGTAGGCCACATTACTGGCTGCTTTTGCTCATCTCAACAATTCTTGTAATTGACTGTTGTTCTTACTTTTCACCACCATTCTAATAGGCACACACATGTATCTTAGTTATGTTGTATTTAAATTCATTTAACTCAATTGCTTTGTTTAAATTTAATTTAATTTTATAATTATTCATTTAATGTACAAATGATGTTGAACAATGGTTTTAGCTATCTCTTCTGTGAAAAGTAGAGTCATGTTCTTTTGTAATTGTATGCCTTTTTCTCATTAAAGAATTTGATCATTCGTTTTCAAGAGTTTCTGATAGGCTTTGAACATTAATTACTTATTAATTTTAGCATCTTAACTATCATCTCAAAAACTTTCATCAGTTATTTTTTTACATTTGATATCTTTCATTATATAACAACTATAATATCATTAAGGTCATCAAGATAATCAATGTTTTTGTTTTATATTTTTAATACTGGGGATTGAACCCAGGGACACTTAACCACTAAGCCAAATTCTCAGCCCTTTTTAGTTTTATTGTGAGACAGGACCTTGTTGAATTGCCTCAATTCTCCTGCCTATTCTTCCAAATTGCTGGGATTACAGGCATGTGTCACTGCTCTGAGTCCTATTTTGGGTTTTGGCATCCTATCAAAAACCCTCTTCTTAACCTAATGCATCATAATATTGATCTGAATTTTTTTCTTAACTTGTTTATTTCACTGCTTACATATAGTTCTTAATTTTTTTAGGTATTTGTATTAGCTAGGGAGTCAGTATTTCTTTTTTATACAGAGTTAACCAGTTTCCCAGAACCATGTACCATCACCGCCATCTTTACCATGACACAATTTCTCTTCATGCATACTTCTATTTTTGAATTTCCTCTTCTTCTCCAATAATCCAGGAATAACTGATCAGGAGTAGCTTCTTCTCCAAAATGACTCAGCCATCACTGGCTACATAAGCTTTAATACAAATGCTGGAAAAATGAAGTCCCCAAAGAGGAAAAACCATTTATATTTGATTGGGATTTCTTTGTTTATTCTTTGAAGAACTGATATCTTCATTACATTTAATCAACCCATAATGAGTACAGTAGATGTCTTTCAGCTCTCTGGCCTTGTGCTTCACTGGAGATTGTAAAATGTCTTCATAGCAATTTGTGTATTCTTTGTTTATAAAACAGTATTTTCATATTAATCAGTAAATTAAATTAATATAAGATTAATTATGACTTATTCATAACAAAATGATCAAACAATATTTTCTTATCATAAAACATCTTGAATATTTGAGTTCTTACCCAGGGATACACAGCTTTTCTGCAGAGTGACACTCGAAGCCATGTCCCACTTGGTCCTGGCCATGAGTCTTTATACTACATTGTGCTGACATGCCATCTCTAGAGATAGAACAGGACACTCACTCAGTCGGAATAAACTTAATTCTGAGCTGGAAGTACAATTGGACTCAGACTTGTTCAACACTCCAGGGAAATACCACTTTAATTCTCCTGAAAACCCAAGATGGTATCAGAGTCTGAAGTATTTTACTATGTCAATAATGATTTTTATTGCTTTGAATTTTGTTACTGACTGCATTCTTATCATTGAGGTATGTTGAAGCAAAGGACCTCAGATTTTTAGAAAATTATCATGATTTTCAGTTCATCTATTACAATTTTTATTAAGAAATATAAGAAAAAACTCTTTTATATATTTGAATATTTGGTGTTAATGATTAAAATATTTGAATGTGAACATATTCAAATAAGAACATATGCCACTCTCACCAGAGTGGTTATGTACATGAATGAGATTATTTTTCTTTGCCAGAAAATCTGTTTGGGCACAATAAACACTAAATCCATCTTCATTTTTCATATTGGATAAGTTTCCTATTTAAGGGACACAATTTATTTTATTCAAATCATCTTTCTTGTTACTGACAGGCATTAACTAGAAGAAGATGAGTAGGGCCATCTGGCATTCTTCAGTAGCTTATTTTGACACCTGACTCATTTGTTTAAATAATTCACTGATTTAATATAAGCTAACATTTGAAATCACAAGGTGCCTTCATTTCCACACTGAATCAGCATACATTTACATTCCGTAGTTAGGTAATTCATAAAGCAAATGAATTAATGCAGGGATCAGTGCTGAACCCAATTGGCCTGTTTTCCTATTCCCCATTTAATGGCTCTATAAACTCTTCTCTGGTAATTTACTTGATATTAGGCTGAACTAGAGATTGTGTTTGGCTTCACAAAAGTGACTGATAAGATGCCAGCCATCTACAGATGTTGGACTAGAAGCATTATTTTCTGTTTTAATCATTGATAGCATGTACAAAGTTTTATACATTGTACAATGTAATGATGTGGAGATAATATTTTTGACTTAATACATGACAATAATGAACTCACAAGAGGCACTCTTCATTTCACCAAAGTGCTGAAATTCCACATGGACACTATTCATTGGTCTCTTTTAACTGGCAGAGACAGTCAAAGCTACATTCTTTAAATACTCAATCCTTTCATTTTAACTAATAGACAATGTACCAACATTGGAGTGCACTCTTTATGCATATTAATTGGATAGGGAAAAAACTGCTTTGGCTCCTCTCCCCACAGTCTTTAAACAAATAAAATAATATAGGAGGGACCTGCTTTAACTCTAAATTATTCTATATTTTGAAGCAGTGACATGTGAAGGCCATGAACATAATATATTTTTCAATCCTTTGAAATGACAGAACAAGACTAATTTTAGACTTCAGATCTCCTCCTTTATAAAATATAAAAAGTGTCAAAGTGTTACTTGTATTTCCCTTTTAAAAGATTAGGACAAATTACCAGTGTCTCTGAAATTTATTTTTCACTATTGAGTTTGTACATATTATTATATAATAACACTTTAATTGTTAACACTTCTGGAAATAATAATCTGATATGACTAAAGTACTATTTATTGGTAGAGAAACCATCTGTAGGCCCTGAAGTGTTGAATCTTTTTCTTTTTAATTAAAAGGCACATATTTATTTTATGACTATTTAACCAGGTGATAGGATGTTGCATAGCTTAGCTTGGCAATCATGAAATAAATACTTGTCCTGTGATTAAAATTTATATTTTAATGCAAAATATTCATCACATACATAAATGAAAACATAACATTCTTACTACTATGTTTATGTATATGAATGAAATTACTTTTTTGTTAGGAAATCTCTTTGGGCATATTAGACAAAGAGTTTTTCTTTAGTTTTATTCAGATAACTTTTCTTCTTCTTAAAGGGGCATAATTTATTTTATTCAAATCATCTGCCTAGTTATCAACAGTCATTAAGTGGGAAGACAAAGAATCTAAGAGCATGAACATGGGGTTTGTAGGGCCTAGTGGAAATGTATTTATTGTTGATTTCTTTAACCAAATGGGATTCTAAATAGGTAATATTTATCAAACATTTTTATACTTCCAGATTATTTAGTCTCTCTCGTTCTCTTTGTCCACATGATTCTGCTTTCTATTCATCCATTTGCATATCTGTTGATCTGTTTACCTACCTACCTACTACCTACAATATTTTTCATATCTCTGTGTTGAGTTAACTTCATTTTTCTGTATATTGTTCCAATAATATCCACATTCATAATTATAAATTTCCATTCCTTTTGAATGTCTTGTGTGTTCATATTTAGTTAAAAAAATCAGGCAAACATTAATTTCAAGAAATCAAAATATCATAAAGGCTTTATAGTGTATTTCTAGATGGATCATTTATTTTAATCATGTAATAATGTGCTTCACAATTTTTTTCCTCAGAGTTATGCAATGTGAAACATATAGGCTATATAATTTGTCCTTATAGAAGCAAGATGTCATTCAAATTAAACCAGAACTCTGTTTTTTGTAAGACCTCAGTTCATATGACTCAAGATTCAATCTACTATATATTGTTTATCTTACAAACAAGGCTTGATGCTAATTCTTTGTGGGGCACATGCTAAAATATGCAACTGGCTTGTTGTCGAAGGCCTTATGATTCCCATGAGAACACAAGCATGGATATGAGCATCTATATGAAGCGGAAATCTGAGATGTGTCTTGTTTCGTTTGGCCTTGTTCATGCTGATTAGATACCAGAGTATCATTTCTTTTTGTCTGCATAAAGAGTAATATTGTTCTAGTGGTGTCTTAAAAGTTTTCAGTGACACTTTATTTTCCCCAAGTTTCACTAAAAACTTAGATTTTTTTCCATTTCTACAATTACCATACTCCCATACTGAAAAAAAATTATACTTAATTTATATTTGTGTTTATATTGTTCCTGATGTGAAAAAGCTTCAGAGAGGGGTTATTTAAATATTTCCCTGATAATTTCAGAGCACTTGTCCTTATCCACTTGTGAAGAAAATTTTATAATGTTAACTTATATATTAGAAACAATTTACACCATGTTAACTTTGCTGACTTAGCATTACAGGTTTCATTTTCTTCTGTAATAGTATGATGGGTAGTTAAAGAATGATGACATTGGACATTGGAAAGAAATATTCCATGTTTCAGAAGTGGCCTATTTCAGATGCTATCTGAGCAACATTTTATGTTATATATACATGTAATTTAATGTTTAGTACTGAAATTTAATTCAATTTAGTACTGAAAGAATATTTAGTTTTGAAATCTTTTGGAATTTCAAAAGTAAAAGTTATTCTGGTGCAATTTATTATATAGTGCGAATATATTTGTGCATCTTTTCCTTAGAAACTTAAAATAAAATTATTTATATTTGTATGGATCCAGACTATGGTCAATACTTTTTTTTGGTATGTGTTTTATTATATCATTGTTTAAAATATCTGTATCACTTTGAAATAATTCAACATAAATAAGAACTCAATTAAAATTTGCCTACCAAATTCAACACATTTGTTATTCAAACAAAAGGCACAAATATTTGGGGAATATTTCATGTAAATATATGTGTGTATCAGAAGAAAAGTTCTTGAAATTGGGAAGAATGTTTTTAGGAAAATGATGGTGGTATGGGCCAGCCTGCTAAAGATGGAAGTATGGATATAATCAGAATATATTTTTAAGTAGATGACAAGAATAGGACAAATAGACATCTGTGTGGTGCTAATTAGGCCATAGGTCCATGAAAAACTATTTTAACAACTGGTGAAATTAAATAGAGTCTCTGTGTTAGAATGATGTATGGCATAAATATTTAATTCATTAATTTTAATGGCTGTACAGCTTTATTAAAAAAAATATTAACAGAGTGCTACAGTATGTCTTCCAATACCATCAAATGGTCACAAGAGATAGAGAGCAAGGGAAGAAAAGTGTTTAAATTCATCAAAGGTTAAATCAGAGTGAAAGTTTAAAAATCTAGGAACTTACTTTTACCATTCCTGTAACTTTCTGTAAGGCTTAAATTACTTTTTTTTTTTAATTAAAGTATGAGTAAATTCCAACCCTTATGTTATGGTTATCTTTTTAAAGAGTGCTTCTATAAAGGAGCCTTAGAAAGATGGAGATATGGTCCTCTCTCTGAAGCAAGGATAGTCATGCATACTGCTCTCTCCAGAACAAAGGGAAAACAAGCATAATGCCCATTATAAAGTCTTTCTGTTCCCTTAATTCAGCCTTCCTCTTCTATAATTAACTAATTGCTTAAGCACATGTCACCTGGCCATCTGTGTGACACCTTGTGGGAACCAGAGCTTAAACAACTGCCAGAAAGACACCAGCATTCCAACATAAATAGGATAGCATCCTTTGTTTCTAAACCAGGATCCTTGTATCCTCTGCCAACATCTTAAGCTATAGTAGGCTAACCTGTTTCTTTGTAAGATGGATAAAATGTCTGATATTTCATAATTTTTAGCAAGAAAACTCCTATGAGCTATCTTATTTTCGTCATTCATACATTAAAACCATTTGCACATAAATTTACACCTGATATAAATTTGAATTAAATTTATCCATACATTTAATTAGATTTGAGAGCTTCATAATATTGACATTATCCTTTGATCTCAAAGGACACAGTATTCCATTTTATTTAATGTGTCTTCCTATTTTGTTAGAATTTGACATTTTCTTCCTAAAGTCTTTCTAAATTTATTAGAATTTCATATTTGCAATTAGGGATAGCTATTGTGTGTGTTTAAACAACTGTTTTTATTTTAATTATTTTGCTTAATTTCATTATAATTAAATACTTTTATATTTAATGCAATTTTAGATAAGTTTGGTTATGCATCTGTGTAATTGTTTGCTTTACAGTTATCTCCTTTGGTTGTTTTTTTCTCTCTCTTTCTAACTTATATTCAGTACTGTGTGTTTTTTGATATTTCATTTTCATAAGTTAAAGTTTTCTTCTATTTATACTAGTAGCTTATCTTGAAATTGAAAACTTATCTTTAAGTTATTTCATTCTACCTTTGGATAATATTACATTATTTTACAAAGAATGTGAGTACTTCACTATCATATTCATATTCTTTCCAAGACTCAGAACCTTAAAGCCATCTTAAAGCATAAGCTTTTATTCTGAAAAGTGGTTTTCCTCAATACCATTTTTGTTAATTTGATGGATTTTGTGGTTGTTTTTTTATAGGCATACTACCTAATTCCCAACTAGATTATAAGTCACACAGCTTTTATTTTCTTCTTAACCACTATAGCTTGAATATTATTTCTTAAACATTTTTTTTAAATTTTAGTTGTAGATAGACAAATACAACTTTATTCTATTTATTTATTTATTTAATGTAGTGCTGAGGATCGAACCCAGAGCCTCATACAAGGTAGGCAAGAGCTCTCTCTACCACTGAGCAACAACCCTGCCCAGATAGAATATTATTTTTCAATAATAGTTCATAATAAATTATCTGTTCTTACTTATTATGATATGAAGATGATTTGGACATTTGGTAAACATTTAAAAGTACTTTTAATGATCACTCTTAATCATGAGAAGATGGCTAAAAAAATTTCAAGATAAAAGAATATTTATAATAGCTTATATTAATAGATCACCATTAGATGCTGTATTTTATTTTCCTAATTTTTCCCATTTAAGGAAAAATCACAAAAATATTTATTTTGTTTAACCATTTGCTATAGTTACCCCACTACAGAAATTTCTTACACACATGCAGAAAGAAAAAAAATATGTAAAAGCTCATTTTACCCAAGCCTCAAAAAATTTTAAGAAAAAAAAATAGTTCACAATGAAAAACATCAAATTTTATTCATGTTTAACCTAAAAGCAAAACTAAGATTTCTGAATGAGGCAGAATGTTATTACTTACAACAATTTTAAATCGATTACATACTCCCCAACCTCCCACTGGGGGTGATATGATGAGACCCAGATGGATGTACAGGAGGGAAGGTGACACAGGAGAAATCTCCAAGGTTCTGAACCTGAGATAATGCATGTACATACCAGTAGAAACAAAAGACCTTGGAGGTAGACTTGTAAAATCTTAATATATATGCATATAATTGCAATTACCAGAACCAGAATATAAAACAGGCTTTTCCTCATATACTTCAAAAAATGCAATTGACACATAAAATATACAAAAAAGAATTACTTTCGGAGAAAAAAATCTACAAATTAAAATAAGAAAAAAATTGAAATCAAAAGTGAATAAAGTGGGGTTTGGTAACAGATTAAGAAAAACAATTAAAATTGAATGAAAGGTAGATTTGAAAGAATTGCACAGAAAGAATTATAGTAAGAAAATGAAATATACACAATGAAGCTTAAGACAATTTGATGCTAATGAGAATGTCTAACATATATTCAACCTACTTACAAAGGAAACTTTAAAATAGATGATTTCTATACTGTGACTAATAAAATTAATTATGAAGCAAAATATAATCATATCTAAACTAATCCAGGGTAGAGAAATAGAGAATAGGGAGACAGATAGATGATAGATGAGATATGTAGATAGATAGATAGAGAGAAAGAGAATCTCCAATTCATTTTTTATCTGCTTTATATAAACACATTACCCACCCCTGCCCAAATGTTTTATTTAGTGCATGATAGTTCCACATGAAATTAAGGCTCATTTTGATATATCCATGCATGTGTGGGATATAATTTGCTCCACTTCTGTCTCCTGTTCTTTCCCTTTCCTTCCCTTCCTTTCTTCCCCCATTCCTCTTGTGCTGCTCTTATGATCTCCCTTCCATTTATTTATTTAAATTGGTGCTTTATAGATACATATAAAAGTAGAATTCACTGTGGTATTTTTATATATCTACATAGAACAATTTGCTCCATTTTAGTTCAAAATACTTCCCCTTTCCTATCCCTCCTTAATACCCAAATTTGATAAGTATTGCACACAACAAGCAAATTAACCAATTTATATTGATTCAAAAATATCAGTAAAAAATAATATGAAAAGTCTGGTCATGTATTTTAAAAATAACATATTTTTGAAAAGATTGGGAATGTATTTATCCCCAGAAATGCAAGTTGATCTAACATTGGAAAAACACTGAATAAAGTCCACTATATAAATGTATTAAAGGCAATATTTACACAATATCATATCAACATAGGTTGGAAAACATACGATTGAATTCAACATTATGATGAAATCATTGTCTTTTGAAAATGAAGATTACAAAGAACTTTAATTTCTACTTAAAATTGTTATTATTAAATAAAAGTAATGGCTTCAGCAATGGCCAGTATCCTTTGAAATGGTGAATATTCCTTCTTGAACCTTCTTTCTTGAACAAACAGATGCTGAGATGCTACACACACTAGGCATAGAATCAGCAGGGCCTGTCACTGATGTATGAAATAAAATATAAAGTCTTTCGAATGAAGTGAATGTCCTCTGTTGACAAACTCAGTGTTAGAAAAGATTTTAAAAAGAGATGGAAAATTCAAATAATAAAGGATAAGGAATTCTACTCATCAGCAGGTTAACTAAGAAAGAAAACTGAAAAACAGGGAGCTAGTACATACCAAACTAAATGTCTGTAATGCAAATTGGAAGTGTGTACCGATATTACAGAATGTTCATTTGAAAGCCCTGATTATCTGTGAGCAGTGACCCCCAAGCAGACGTGATCACTTAGTTTCTATTTCTACCATCAGTTTTAATTGTTAGGTGTCCATGCAATGAACTGTTAAGTGTATGAACTACCATCCCTGAAATGTCACAAAATATGTAGCCCTTTAGAATACAATACAGTGCTGTAAAAATCAGAAGCAGGAAAGAATCTAGAAGGAAACTACCACAATACCTAACCTTAAACATACATACTGATGTGAGTTCTAGACAGTTTGCAATGATACAGTTGTATTCCCTGACATATAAGTGGGTGCATATATTGATGAAGAGAATGGAAACAGGAAGGTAAGGTGAAAAAGAAAAATTAAAATTAAATCAAGATGATTTTAGTTCAGAACAACAGAACATCATGAATGGCAGAGTAGGATTAACTTGTATCTCCAATTGAGTTTTTATATGTGTGTGTGTGTGTGTGTGTGTGTGTGTGTGTGTGCGCGCGCGTGTGCGCGCGCGCGCTCTGCATAAAGACTGTTTCTTCCATTAGCAATTTGGCAAACACAATTATCAAGCCAGAAAGAAAACAAAATTTAGGCATGCAAACTCTTCCCCCAAAGGACAAATTCTCACTGCAATCTGTAGAAACTAATTTTGATACTATCACATTGAAAATATAAAACAATATTATACAGTATACTTACAGAGTTCTCATCCATCTAATTCGATTTGTAAATGTTTAAGCAAATCCTAGCAGTAAAACCACACCAAACATTCATTTTGTAACTGTAGTTTTCATTCTTCTCAAAAGGAATTTTACAATGTAGGTCATATATTTTGAAACAAAATCCAATCATTTTAGCATCCCAGTTTAGTTGTTTGTGAGTTAATACACAAGCATTTTATGAAGGATTTTTCCACAAGACAATGTTTTCAGTAGAATCTTTTGAGAAACATATCACTTGCTGAGAAACAGTCCTTTTAAAAATAGAACTCATTGCTATGCACATTAGTGGACAACCTGCTGTTCCAGACATCCAAAGAGAAGTTATTCTGGCTCAAACAGTAAATCAAACCCGAATGCAAGAGTGTCCTCACTTAAAATCATTATTATGCTCTAAGCATTATGTAAGCCATATTGGAGCCGTGGTGCCTTGTACAATAATACATTCTGGAAAGCGGAGCGAATAGAATTACCTGCCACCCTATTTAACTTTGATTACTTTGCACCCATCTAATCAACAGTGTTTGTATCAGAGTGGAGTCATGGCTACCCTTTCAAACCTGTTATACAGCAGTGATTAAAATAATGAGGATTTTCACTGATGAATCAATACGCTTTCTTCTCATGAAAATTCCTAACATTTTGAAGCTGGAAATTTGCTTCTATAGATCAGCTCTAACTAAACTGATTAAGGGTTATGATTTGCTACTAAATTGTTGTTTTAAAAATCACTCCTGACCAAAACATTAAACTATAATTACATAGAGACAGTTTGTACTGCAAGCAATCTTTGTCTTTAAAAAAATCTCATTAATCTTTTGCTTAGCTAATTATATCTTTGAGTTTAGCTTGAGAATGCATATATTTTGAAGCAAAATTGGAAATTATTGGAAAATTTCATGTGCACAAGAGAATTCCAGTCTATGAACATAGAAAATCTGGAATATTCACTCTCAAACACCATTACCTTACCAACATCAAAATGTAGGCTGTAGAAAAATAGAGACAATAAGATTTTGCTCAGATTGTACAGAATGACCCATATATTTCTGCCTACAATAATTAAAACAAATCAGTTTTCATGAAAAATATGCAATACTATCACTAAAGTAATATATTATTCAGTGCTTAGATTTTTATTCAGTATTTTCAGTTGCAGAATATAAGCTATTCAGATTCTTATACTATTGGAGTGTCAAATAGTCTAGCTATATTCAACTGTATGATAAGTTGTTGAAAAATTCATTTTTGGAATTCTGCTTACTTTAAAATCATTATTTCTAGAAGGCTATTCCAAATCATATCAATAAATGAAATCATAGTAAAAGAATTTCTCTATGTTCATGTGTTTCTTGAAGGATTTAATTCTGCATTGTCAATAGTTGATATCTGGTGGATTAAAAAGATTAAATTATCTTCCTGGTAATAATGGTCGATTAAAGACAAGCCACATAATCTCCCTTCCCATGGTTTGTTCTTAATCAATCATTATTTCATAAAGAAAGTAGCAAAAATATGCCACATCTCTCTGTCAATCTCTATCTCTATCTATATATTAGCAACAAGTGGAAGAGGAGATAATGTCTCAAGACAACCTACAAAAACAGGGCAGTATGTTGTAGATATTCTACCCACACAAGTACTGTGTCCTGAGGAATCCTTTTAGGAGGTATTTAATAGAATTACACTAAAATGTTGAGGACCATCATCAGCCCAGCCAAGTCCTGTTTATTTACTCTGATATCCCTTCTAATACCTCTGGTAATGCTCAATCTTAGGAGTCTGGGTCATAGAATATGCTCAGCCCTCAACTGCAAAGCTGAGAGACCAGCACGTCTATAATATCAAGGGAAGGAGGTTGTGGAGATTCCACCCATGTTATATCAGTAAACTTATGTTTTAGAAAAAGATATGCTACATAGACATAACTGGGTTAAAATAACCAAATAGTTAGAAGAAATGTCAGCAAGAAGTATATGCAATTAAAACTATATAAACAAACCTCAGATTGAAGAGAGGAAAGAGGGAAAGAGGAGAGGGACAAAGAAGGTAGGAAATAGAGACAATAAGAATAATATGCCAACTTTTAAATGGCACATAACATGAAGAACAGAAGACAATGCTCCACAAATTGATCATTCTGCAGAATAAATCAAAGTGAACACAATTCAATAAGGATAGCTGAAATAGAGGATAAACCAACAGAATACGTTTGCAGCTATAAGGAAACAGAATGAATATCTTAAACACACCACTAAAGAACCCAAAAGTAACCACAAACAGGAATATGGCAGAGCTGAGCCATGAACCTATGATAGAATGCAAAGTCATGAAAAAGAATGATGAGAGAAGAAGCCTAAAAAGGAAGAAATGGTATCAAGCCATAAGTAGTTGGAGGGCAACGAGGATGCAGGAACAGTAGAGGTGATATGAAAATTAACAACAATAACAACAACAACAACAACAACAACAACAACAAAAACCAGCTTTCAAACACTGATCACTTAATTATGTCTAGATTATTCAATGTGCTTTGCACCTATTAGGTTCATTTCATCCTTGCAAACTTCTATCATAATATTAACATCTTCTTCATCTTCTGATTAAAATTTGAGAGGAATTACAAAAGATTTAGAGACATGCATATTTTAAGTTCTGGGGTGAAGCTACAGATTCAGTCATTCAAATTCCAAGATTGTCCTACCTGTTCGTGCACCATGGGGCTACCTGATGCACACAATTTAAATAGTCCTTTAAGAAGAAAGATTTGAAATGTATCCAGAAAAAAAAAATATTCCTGAGTAGATGAAAAGTTGAGCATAGAATTAAAGGTCACATTACAATTAAGGAAACATTAATGCAAAAACATTATCAATGAGGCACTCCTTGGTTAGGTAATTAATCCCAAGGATAAAGAGATCACTTCAGTGATGTGAGTCAGAATTCGTCATGCCATCTCTAACAGATCAGATGTTAGTGGATTTTAGATTTATGCAAAGCAACACTCCATATTGACAGACACTGCAATTCTGTTACAAAATGTCAAATTCATGCAACCACACAAAGGAAATGGGGTCCTTTCCACTCATGAAATTTTATAGAGTAAATACCAAATGACAAACACAATGAAAAAAGAATGTAAAACAAAAAGAAGTGGTGAATCAAGATTCTTTTAGCAAGAATAATCATTTTCTATCTTTTAAAAATAAAGAAAATATATCTTAAAAACAAGTTAATTTTACCTTGATGTTCTCTGTGATACTACTGTGTATACTGACTTAGACCAATTATTTCTATTAAATATAATATGTAATAAAATGTCACCTCAATTTAAGTATTAGTTTGGCATTTTTTATTTAGTAAACTTCTATACACACACACATATATATATATATATATATACATATATATATATATATATATGTCAGCCATGCCTATTTGACTCTAAATGCTTAGAGAATAAAGAAAATGCAATGCTCTATGTACCATAATTAAAGATAATTTTGCATAATTATAGATTTAATAAATTCTGATGGGAATACATTTGCTCAATTTCTCTTAAGCATTTTAAAATGTTTCATTCAGGGAATTATCTAAATTTTATTTTGCAATAAAATAAGAGTGTGTAGCAGTGAGCATTTCACTTTTTTCTTTCAAAATATTTATTATTATTACCAAAAGCAATTAAGTAAAATGGTTTTTATATTGCTTATGTTGGATTTCTACAAAATTCAAAGTCCATTAATGACAACATTATTGCTCCTACTTCTGGGTCTATCTAAACTCAATTGCATCAAGAAATGTGTTTTTGTAATACTTTTCCCAAAATGTTTTGCAAACATGGTTTCAAGGTATGGAGTCTAACAATTATGCAACAGCATAAATAATTTAAAAAACCATTGATATGTACCCTTTTCAGCCAGATTTCATGGCATGTAATCTGAAGATGTGGCTCCTGCTCTGTTTCCTTCTTCCCCCAGTGTGCAATCTCAAGTGATAGGATACCATAGCAAACTAGACAATTCCAAATTGTAACAGGATCCAAGCACAAAAAAAAGGAGTGTTAGTATAGCATTAGACAATTCATAAGTGGCAGAGAAATTCAGGCAGAGATGACTGTTCTGTACCTGCCCACTACAGAGTTAGCTTTAAAATATGGCAAAACTTAAAGGTTATGTGCAGTGATTTGTATTTTAGGAGAAATAATATGGGCAGGAGAGAGGAAGACGAACCAATCATAAGCCCACATGGGTTTGGGATAGGGAAAATCAAATGACTAGTTAACATTTTACTAGAGATATTACAGGCCATAAACAAAAGTAACTATTGATTTGACACAAAAGGACTCCAAAATATTGCAGTATTAAAATACAGAACTGAAGATTTTGAAGGCAAATGTAACTATTTACCATAATCTTATTAACAAATAATCATTTTAAAATGACTAGGATTGACTAAAAATTTTATACAGACATGCTTGGTGGTGCATGCATATGGTTACAGCAGCCTGGGAGGATGAGGCAGAAGGATTGTGAGTTCAAACCTTAGCAAGGCCCTGTTTCTAACTAAAAATTTAAAATGGGCTTGGAATGTCACTCAGTGGTTAAGTGCCCCTGGGTTCAATTACCAGTACAAAAAAAAAAAAAAGAATTTTATATAAATGCACGTCAATGAATTATTTTATTGAATCTAATCTGAGATCCTCAGTTTCCTGATCTTTCACTTGGAACTATGACTTATCAACAATTCTTCAACAGAATAGTGTCTTCGAAGGTTAAATAGCTTGTAATAAGCTCACTTATTAATATTAGGTTCTTATATAAGTTACACTTTCATGAGTTTTCTAAAATTGATGAAAACAGGTAATCATAAAAAATAAATAGAAACAACTGAATGTTATGACAACATTTAAATATTTGGAAACCAGTAACTATTACTTAAGAATTCCTACAATGACAAATTAATTTTCTGATCAGAAAATGAAAACTGAAGGAGAAAAATTACACAGAGAATGTTTGCTGTTTGATAGCCACTTGGAAATCATCACAAATAATTCACATATCACAGGCTTGGGCACCATATTAGTGGAGAAAATAGAAACAGAGATTCAGTTACTTACCTAAGAACGTCACTTACATAACTGACAGCCCTAGAATATATACAAGAGGAATTTCACATTCTTGATAACATTTAAGCAAAATTACAATGGAAAAAGAGGAAATTAATTATAAACTCCTCAAAGCAACAAGATACTGATTGAAAATTATCTTGGTTTCACAAGTTAACCAAAACATTAAACATATGGCAAATATTATGACAATAATGTACTCTACCTTTCAAAAAGTTTGCACAAAGTAGTTTCAAAGTTTTCACCATAAGGATATGAATGAAGAGTCAGATATATTTAACCTGATTTTCATATTTTTTATATTTAACCTGATTAACATTGTAAATGTATATATGTATTGAAACATTACAAGCTCTTCCATTAATATGTACAATTTTTGTTTTTACATGTCAGCTAAAAATAAAATTCAACTCTTAAAAATTAAAAAATAATATATAATAGAAATTATATTTTTTAATAAAGGGAAAAGCAGTTAAAGCATTTGTCAATAAATTATTATTAGGAAACTGCAATTGGTGAATCTATGTCATAAAAAAAAGGATACTCTCCATTTAAGAAGTAAGAAAACATCCATCATTTTATGAAAGTGCAGTTCTATTGGCTGCAGATTTGAGGGTAGAGTAAGAATTTTCATCGTCCTGAAGCATTTCAAAAAGTCCAGAGACAGGAAAAACAGAAAAGGAATGCCAAGAGGATTTTCACCAGCTTTCCAAACACCACTCAGGAAGTGGCCCAGCACTTACGTATGACACATTGTATAAATAGGAGCTACTGAAGTCACTTTTGGACTAAGTGCTGTTCCCAAATGATCTGTTTTATGTTACTTGAAAGTGTAACTTTGACTGGGAAGTCAATACTAATTTCTAACTGGTACAACTAAGAGATTGCAGGCATTAACTTTTTCTAATACAGAACAAATTATAATTAAATGCATGTTGTCATATGTGTTTACCTCTCAATTTTATGAAACTTATTTCTATTTGGTTTCTTAAGGCTGTTCTCCACCATGTGCAGGCTATTTCACCACACATTTGTTTTGCCATTTTATAGACACAGGTTTGAACTTTTTAGTTGATTGGTAAGTCTTATGTAACCTAATCAGAATCTAAGTAGGTGATGATTGGGCCATGGTTAAGGTCTAACCTTCAGGTGGGACAGATGACCTTGGCAGTAGTCCAATGGTCACTTGAAAAAAATGGTTTTCTCTCAGTAGACAGGGAATTGAAACTAAAATTTGTTTTCATGTGTTTTGCCACGTATCAGTGAAGCACATTCAAGAATAATGGCCTGCAGGGTCTGGCAAAATGTTAATTTAATAAATTATTTTCAGAAATATGAATTGCTAAATAAAATCATATGAAGCTGAAGAGAGGAGAGGCGTTGTTGTAGTCTGTTTTAGGCAGCCATCATAAAATAACACAGAGAGGGTGGTTTTTTAAAGACTGAAATTTACTTTCTTATAGCTGTAGGGAGTCCAAGATTGGGGGTGGTCTTCTTTCAGCCACATGCTATAGTGAAATGGATGTGAAGGGAGCAAATTTCTCCTTTTTAAAGGACTCTATGGTAACAGCCATTATTCCATTCATGAGATCAGAGCCTTCATGGCCTAGCCACCTCTGAAAGTTCCATCCTCCTGGTACTATTTCAGTGATTGTTCAATTTCAAAGTGAGTTTGAAAGAAGACGAACATTCAAACCTTGGCAGGAGATAGAAAACAGATGGGAATAAGAAGTTAAGGGAATATGTCTATAAACTCGGTCCTTTCTGCGACCCCCACATGCTTTCATTAAAAAAAAAAAAAAAACAATTTGCCTACAGTTCTTCCTGACTTAATTTTATAGAATATGTTATGTACCTCAGCAAACTACTTGATATCTGCAGGAGAAATACTGACCCAACATGCCAAGAGGAACACAAGTTACCCTGAAGTGGGTGTCCCCACTTTTGTGGCTCTTACACAGACCAGACCCCAGAATTCAAGGAGCTTAGCATAATTTATCCTAACCATAAAATCAGTAACAACAATTTCCATTTATAATCAGTCAGCATGGGTCAAAGTGAACTAGAGTTGTCCTAGGTATAGGGGAATTAAAAGTCTAATGTCATCCTGCTGTCAGTCAAAAGAGGTGGACCTGGGTGAGACTCTCTGGAAACTTCTCTGGGACCCTAAATAAAACTGATGTGCAGGAGAGGCATGCCATTCCTCTCCTCTCTGAGAAGACTCATTCTCTTGAGAATGTTCCATTTTCCCTTTCCTATCCCTTCCTATAAACTCATGCTTACTGCTCTGAACCACAAGTCTGAAATTTTTCTGGCACAATTGTAAGAAGTGGGATTTGAAAAGGAGGCCTCTGTAATTATCTCAGTTAGGAGACAGACCTCTTCCCTGTACCAGTGGGTATATTAAGATAGGAAGAATGATCCTGAAAATCTGGTAACAGAACACAGGTCTGAGTGAAATCATCTCTGTGCTGCTTATTTTCACATATATTTCTTATAATTTTAAATTGATCAAAATAAAATAAAATAAAATCAGAACCAGGATGCCATGAATTCCTATGTAACTAACTCAAATAAAAGCAGCACCAACACAGAAATAACCTACAAAATAGTAGAAACACACCTCAATTATCAGAAAGAGTAAAAAGGATTTTAAGGTAAACCTAAAAGGGTTATAAGACCACTGTTTTTCTTGCCATTGTTTTTTTATTGGTTCTTTTTAGTTACACGAATCCATTTTTATAAAATTATACAAGCATGAATTATATTGAATTCTAACTGGAAGGAACTTTATATTTATTGATGTACACAATGGTTGGGTTCACTGTGGTGTATTCATATATGTAGACAGGAAAACTATGTCAGATCTACTATCTTTTCTATTCTTATGACATTTTTTTCTTGTTTTGTTTTTAATGTTCTAGGATTATCTAATTTTCAAAAAAAATTCCCATTCTTTCTCATACACTTCAGTTTTTTTTCTTGTATTTAGAACTTTTGATGGATTCTCTAGAGTCATTAAAGTGAAGTTCTCTTAACCCAAACATATAAGTCATTTGTATGTTTCTCTGATGTTCTAAAGTGCAGTCAGTCACAGCATAATCTCACCTAGATGACTAATTCTATTCAACTACACAGAGATTTGATGTACTGGGCAGATTAAACACTAAAGCTTTTACCTTAGTAATGCTAGCACAAAGTGCTACTTTGAAAAGAAGTCCCTAAATGATGAACATCTCAAGGAGATAGCTTGAAGGAAACTCCTCCAACTTATTTTCAAATTGAATTTGCTTCTCCACCAGCAGACAATACGTTCATAACATCTTGCAGAGTTCAGAAGAGAAAGCCCTCAGCAAACCCAGCACTCCTGGGCTTAGAATCAGGGCATGTCCATCATCTGGTAAACTGCTCTCTTAGCACACTTGTCATGCTGCCCTGTAGGACTGGGGTACAGATCAAAGGAGGTACTTGGTGGGGATGATGAAGAATCAAGTATCACATAAGAAACCATTATTTACTGTTATATAAGTATTCCTTGGATTTTGCTCTCTGGATCATATGCAGTAGAAATTTACTAAAGGCCTCACAATATTATTTTCAAAATTATCTAAATATTGTGTCTCATGTGAGTTATTAGATTGAAAGAAAAGAGCGAAGGCCATGGCTTCAGTGTACCAACACCCCCAAATAAACTCAAAACACATTAAATTTTCTTTTCCCATTTAAGTTGTAAGAATTTCTCTATGCATGATAATAGGAACAGAAAGTTTCAATGATATAAAGTTTCAGTGATATAATATAACCTAGTAATATATCATGGCACATAGAAACCAGAAAAATATTTAGTTTGGGGACCTTACAAATATTATTATTTTGATTATCCATTCATTTAAATAAAGGCGTAAGGCTATTTTCCAATTTTCGTGGTAATAAACAGATAAATAGACTTAGGCAAATTAATACAAAAACCTAAAGTCTTCTAGCTTTTTTTTTTCCTTTTCCATTTTCTTTGCTTCCTCTTCTTCTTTTTCTTCTTCTTCTTCTTCTTCTTCTTCTTTTTTTTTTTTTTGGTTGGGAATGTTAAAAAGACATATTTTGATTTTTGCTTCAAATAGAAGAACCCTCTTTTCATAATTTTAAGCCTTAGGCCTTACATTTATCTAGAACCAGAGGAATTGCCTGGAAACCCACAGAAGCCAAACAGACTCACCTAAGACGAATATGCTGGACCCAAATAAACAGATCCTTGTCGTTAGTTATGAATTCAGGTCTTTTCTGTGATTCGAAAATAGAAGTAGTTTTGTTTGTCATTTCTGTTTCCCACAGAGGTTTGTGAAGACTGTGTTTTGGGGGAGAGAATAAACACAGAAATAGGCAGTGAGAGGAAGAACACCTTTGTCAGAAGGCTAGTGATTTTTCTGAGTGATAATGATTAATTGTGTTTTGACAACTAAAGTATAAGAAAAAAGAAAGAAAAATTATTGATATTCAATCAACATGACATTCTTTCACTGGGGTTATATAAATGACTGGGAGGAAGTGAAATAAAAGACAACATTAACTTTAACTCAGAAAATACGAGTTGCAGTGCAATGAATCATATAGCTTATGACTTGAAGTTCTATTCTTTGATATTCTTCCCACTGATGCTGTCACGGTTTGGATCTTTAGTTTCTCATGTGTTAGACAATGTAGCAATGTTCAGAGGTGAAATGAGAGCTGTGACCTCATGAGTGGATTAGTCAATCTGATGGATTAATAATTCAAAGAGGCTAACTGGGTGGTAACATAATTGTAAATGAGTAGGCATGACTGGAGGTAATGGGGACATGCCCTTGGGGGTTATAGTTTGTCTCTGGCTCCTCTCTCCTCTATCCCTATCTTCAGTTCACAGCTGCCATGAGCTGATCAGCTTTCTTCCTCCACACCCTTTTACTACAGTGTCCTGTTTTTCCTCAGGCCCAGAGCAATGGAGTCAGCCATCTATGAACTGAGACCTCTAAAACCATGATCCCCAAATATACTTCTCCTCCTCTAAGTTCATATTATCAGGTAATTTTGTCACAGTGCCACAAAGCTGACAAAGTTGACTAATACCAATGCTAAAAGCTTTTTGTTGGTGCTCTTGTTACCTTGGGGGAAAATATAAAAATGGGTATTTTTTATATTGATGCTGTCATGGTTTGGAAAATATATAACAAACATACTTAATAAACATCTTCTTGATATTTATTGTGTGTCTGGGTGTTTTTATGATATGCAAACATGCTTCCACTAGCCATTTAAAACAAAATATCTCCCAAATTGATGAAATTGACTTTGGAAAGCAAAAACAGCACCACCATAGATGTCCAAATCCTAGAAATACTGAACATGGAGACAAGTATCTACACACACACACACACACACACACACACACACAATAAAAAGATTAAAACACATTTACTCAGATTTGATTTGAAAATTTAATAGACCACTTAAATAATAAAATAATACTAGATGCAAAATAAAATAATACTAGATGCAAATATTACTAATAAATTAATTGAGGAAAATATGTGAAGCAGTTGGAAAAAAATAAAGTAGTTATGTCAATAATTATATTATCATTTGAATATCAAATTAGGCCATTATAATGTCAACAGGGTTCATTTCATATTGCTACAATGTTGACATTATAATAACCTAATTTGTGACATTTTACTTTCCATAAATTACACAACATAGAACAAATAAGGTTGAAATTGTTAAAAATGTGTTAAGAAATATTTTAAAGAGGTAGGAATGGTGACACGTGACTATAATCTCAGTAACTCGGGAGACTGGCAGGAGGCATACAAGTTCCAGGCCAGATTCAGCAACTTAGTCCCTATCCCAAAATAAAAAATAAAAAGCATTGGGGATATGACTCAATGGTAAAGCATCTGGGGATTCACTCACCAACATGTATATAAAATATCTATCTATCTATCTATCTATCTATCTATCTATCTATCTATCTATAGAGATAGATATTAGTTTAAGAACAGAGAAAAACAAACATGGATATAGAACATTGGATATATTGCATATATTAATATAGTACAACTGAATGTATGTACAAGTACATATAAATGCACATATGTATGATGTTTACTAGAATTTATCCTCAAAACATTTAAAATTAAACTTAATGAAAAATTCCTGACATTTTTTAGACAATTGGAAAAAGTTTTTTTTTCACAATTTAGTGTCTGCTACCTTTAATATTTTTAAATTTGAGAGACTTTCTTTGGTCCTTAAACCAAAATGGACATCATCATATTTACTATCTGCCTAACCTTCCTTCTCCACATTAACTATTGTTAGCATAATCCAGTTAGTGAATGGAGCGATGCCATCGTTTAAGTGACTGAATAACATTTTCTTATGGATATTCTAAGATTATTTATCCAAACCCCACTTTTCTTGCTCCAAATTAGTCCTTTTTATTGTAACATGAACAACAATGTCAAACAACCTTGGGACTTTTGGAAATTATTGTGTACACAACTAGTTATTTGTTCTGATAATTTCTGAGGTAAACATATGAGCTCAATGATTTTATACATCAGATTTTTAAATGTTTTAACTAATTTCCTTTTAGAAATTTTGTAGTGATTTTAATTATTTAAGTTGTTCATGAGAGGTTGGGGTGAGGTGGAATTCCAGGCCATTGCACTTAACCTCTCCGTAGATACTATTTTTTGAGGCAGGAGGATCACAAGTTCAAGGTCAGTTTCAGCAATTTAGCAAGACCTGTCTACAGAAAACAAAATAGAAAATACAAAAGACTTGAGATGTGGCTCATTGGTTAAGTGCCCCTTAAGTTCAATTCCCAGTATCCCCCCATCCTCCCCAAAAGCCTACAACTGTACGTAAACATTACAGAAATTAATTAGGGGGTCTTAGAAGAACAACAAGGAATAATGAGCTTCAGATTCACAAAATGTTATCACTGTGTCCATGTTTTTTACTTATGAACAGCTGATAATTATTTAGTCAACCAAACCCATTTTACCATTATGGACCATCCACTTTCAGACTGCTTTCAGTACTGTGGAGTTGAAAGAAAATAAAGTGTTAGCTTGATCCTGCTGTGTGTTCAATTCTATTTGGCAACTCAATATACTTTAAAGATCTGGTGCTACAAAAATATTTATAATTGTTTAAGAAAAAGGCTGGGATCTGAAGTTAACAATGGCTTACATGTTTGACAAGATCTGGATCTGAAGTCACAATGCTTCAGAAGACTTTCTCTGATTTATTTTGGAGAAAGTGTTCCTTTGTCTTTAATAATTTCTAATATTAGGCTTATTTTACACCATGAATTACAGGATCTCATTAAAGGAGACCATTTTTTTAGATACTGATTCTTCATATAGGATGATTCAAATTCAGGTATCTGAAGCTTTACCTTTATTTCTTTTCTAAACCTACCTTTTCATTGTATTGTTTTATTTATTTAATTTTTGGTTAATTTTTTCCCATTTGAAGCATCTTCTCCCCATTTCTTCCACTATGGCAAGGAAAAAACCAAAGCAAAAGCCACATTTCATTCTGTCTGCTAAGAACCTCACTTATGGAATCCACAACCGAAGAGGATCATGCATAACTCAGCAAAATAAAACAGACCCTGACCCCTGTCCCCAGGATCTCCTGAGGCTTTTTGGGGTAGATCCAACCCTGCATAGACTTTGGCTCTCTTTCAAAATTGCAGAATTCTAGATAAACATGTTGATTTTTTTGCAGTGATTTGTTGAATATTCATTTTTCCTATGTATTATTTTGTGGTAGTTGCCAGATTTTTTCATTTGTTTTTATACTACAATGAGTCTAGTGTTGCATACATAATTTTTTACAAACATCATCTCTTGATATCTCCTAGTTTTGCCTGGTTAAAAGTGAAAGTAATAGATCTTGGATCTGAAGTCCCTCTGCTATGACTCACTGATGAATGGTAAATGTGAAAATAATTCAATTTGAAAGAAAAAAGAAGTAGGGTATTAGAATCCATGTTTGGAATATAACCTCACATCTAAACATTAGTATTTGAAGTAACATATTTAACTTGAGAGTTGAATACAAAATATTATGCACAGATAAATAAAGAATGCATGCATACATACACATTCATATAGACAAGAATAAACAAAAATTCAAGATCAAAACAAACAGAAACTTTCGTGAATGGGCAACTAAAGTTTTTCTGCAAGAAAAGTATTCAAGTATAGCAAGTCATGCTTTTTTCTTAGAACTGTGTCCCAGTGCAGTTTGTCCACATAGGGCCTCAATCATAGAGAATCAATAAACACAGATTCAAAGAAATTAACCAGGATTCCAAATAAAGCTTCAAATCTTCTGCCAAGAGCAGAGAAGTTTCTCACAGGATGTTTTATTTTTGACCTAGCAAACTAATGTGAACTAAAGGTTGTTTTATAAGAAGAGCTGTGATTTTTAGCTTCAGACCCAGGGAGCTCACCTTGGATTAGAGATTTCAATAGTGTGCATTTGATAGAGAACCAAAAAATTGTCACATAATTCACAGTAGTTCTTCAATAAATGGTTACTTAAAACTGTATAAAAAGAATAGTGAAAAGTTAAACACAGGTTTTCATCATGTATACAATGTCAGTTCAGTAACAAACATATCATATAAATGAAATAAATCAACAGATTGAATTTTTATAAAATAATTTAGCAGTCATGATTTATGTAACTATCTCTGTATTTCCCATATATATCATCAAGTTATTGACTGCCTAGAGATTTCACATTATAGAAAATTTTAAAAATTATTTTAACTGATAAATAAAACTATACCTATTAATGATAATGCAAAATTTGATGCATGTATATATTATATAATGTTTAAATCAGGCCATATATATTTATCTCCTCAAAGAGTAGGGGAAACCTTCTGAAATCTTTTAACTTTTTGAAATTTACACTACATTATTGTCATCTATAATTACCCTACTGTAAAATAACACTCTAGAACTTCTTGCTTTTTTCTTCCAGTTGAGGAGTATCCATTGACTGGCTTGGCCTCAATCCCTGCAACTCTTTTCTGACTCTGGTAACTATCATTCTACCCTCAACTTCTACAAGGTCAGTGTTTTCTATTGTACCTATGAATAAGATCAGGTGGTATTTGTCTTTCTGTGCCTGACTTATTTACTTCAACATAATGAACTCCAATTCCACTGTGTTGCCCCAGATGATAGGATTTCATTATTTGTTAAGGCTGAATAGTATTCCATTATGTTTTTATACTACCTTTTCTTTATGCATCTTTAGTTGCTGGACACTTAAGTTTTTCCCATTTCTTGGCTATTGTAAATAGTGCTGAAATGAACATAGAAATGCATACATCTCTTTACCATACCAATTTCATTTTTTTTTGTTTGGACAAAAACCCAGTAGTGAGATTACTACATCATATAATATCTTTATTTTTACTTCACTGAGGACTACCCATACTGTTTCCCATAATGATTATATTAATTTATATTCTCAACAACAGTGCATGAATTCCCACTTTCTTTGTATCCTTGCCAATTTCTGTTAATTTTTAATTTTTTATTACAAACAGCTTGCAAGTTTTAGTGGTAGCTAAGTGGTCTCATGACTAGAGACATAAAGGATTTGCCTGGTTTTTTTTTAGTTGAGATGGAGAAAAAAGAAGAAGAGTAGACTTCATTCTTTGGGAGCAAGGTGATGTTTTCTGTCTCACACCTTCTATTTGCTGCCTACAAATTTTGCTTCCTATTGAAGACTCTCTAGGTTGTGCCTCTTCCTTCAGAGAAGGAGAGACAGCAAATAAAGGAGACTCATATCCAGCAATAAGAGAACAAAAGTAGGATGCTCATTACATGGAGGAAAGGAGGTAACCCATTAAAATAACAGGGTATGCCTGCCACAAGCAGTTGGAAATGTGCACTTAATTATTATTGTGGCAACTAAAGTAGAAAGATCTTCAGTAGCTTCAAATTGAAAGACTGAACACACAAATTTGCCTAGAACAGTCCCAGTTTATACCTTTAATTTTAGTATACTAGTCAGTGTCACCGTGGTCCTGAACTGTTTTGTTTTCCCAATGAAGTAATATTATTAATAGTTAAAATGAATAGACCAAGTGTGAACATCCACGTAAAGTAACATGTACTTAAATCTGAGAGACTCCCAAGGTAGCTTTTTCCTTTTTTAACCAAAACATGCATAGATAAATGCATAGTTTTATAAATTAGAATTTACAAAAATGAGAAATAATTTTAGTCTAGTAAATCTCACCCTGTCTTGATTGTGAAAAACTACGTCTAAAAAAAAAATCTCAGAATGTTCCAAAGCCTTTATAAAAATCTGATTACAAGAGAAAAGGTAAATGGCAGAGTTTATAGTAATGAATTCTTTTCCATTTACTGATGTGATCTTGAGTGCCTTTGTCATATTCAACCCATCTTCCTTTTTTATTTGGGGAATTTTTTTTGAAAATTTTTCTCATATATATAAACCAATATACTGAAAGAAGAGCCTCTTTTTTGTGTGTTAATGTTATTTTAAATAGTTTGTTTTTAACATTGACCTTCTGTAATCTCTTAAGGTTTCAATATAGAGTTAAAAAACAGAAGTTTGTGCTGTAAGCAATATGACCATTGACACATAGATACCTTTACTGAGATTTGCATGTGGGCCTGACACCTTACACTGATTTAGAAATTTAGTTGAGAATAGTGTTTCAGGTTTTAAAGTAATTCATAAATGAGATGCTCAGGAACAAGTAACAGAGGACATGGACAAATTTCAAGTTCTACCTCTTCATGGGGTCTTCTGTCAGAATCAATGAGCCTCTCTGGACCAAGTTTTCTAAGTTGAGCTGTCTTTAAGGCCCTTTGACATTGACATTTGCCGCAGTCAGGCTGCAGCAAAATAACGGGGGTGGGGGTCGGGGTGGGGGAGTGAGGAGCAACTTGTGTACATTGATACAGCAGGAGTGGGAGCCGTTTATTGTAGGACAGGAGGGGTATATATACATTCCACACAGCTTATCTTAATTAACATAAACTAGATACAGCAGTCAACCAATAAGGAATCTCCACACTTAATAGCTCGCTGGCGTTACTTCACAAACCACTCCCTCTGCAAAATGCCAGGCGCCATCCTGACTTGTTTACAGACCCTAACAGACATTCAGTGTGCCTATAATACTAGTCTAATTTTAATAATGTGTGTGGGACATAAGACATGTTATTGTTGCTGTAAGATTCATTAATTTCCTTTCATAAAAGTGGAATTCTACATTTTTAGCTCCCTGAGCTCCCACTACAGAAATGTGTCCCATTTTCAGAATTCAAATTGAAAAAAAAAACAAAACAGGTTTCTATATTGAATTATATTGAGGGAAGTCTTTCTTTTCCCCTTGCTGTGTAGGAATCTTGAATAAGAGTCAATGTTAACACAATTTACCATTTGGGACAAGCATTTTGGGCTTCATGCTTTGCACTCTCATGATATTCATTTAGAGCTCTCCTTCATCTCTTCTTAGAATCCCTGGGGATTAATGAGCTTGGTGGGGCTGCCTGTAAGTGGGGATCACCTGAAGTTCATTTCAGTCTGTGAAAACTAACAGAGATTTTAGGAAAAGGTGCTCTCTTGAAAACAAATAATACATTGCCTCTTAATTAACACAGCCGAACTGGAGTCAGTTAACACTAGTTATATAGTTTCGTGGGTGTAAGCATGTGTTGTTCCATGTGAGCTTCCTTCTAAACTAAAGCACAAGGATATTTGCATACTGAGTTGTAAGTATGAGGTAACAAGGATCCTCTTTCACAAGTCCCTAAGACTTTTCTGCTCAAGGCCTGGGTCAGGCCAGTAGCACCAGCAGGATTGGGACTAAGAAAGGCACAGCCTGAGGTCCCACTTCAATCTCACTGACAAGAAAATGTATCCTAGCAGAATCCCCAGGTGGTCTAAGTACAAATGCAGGTTTGAAAAGCACCAGTTTAAAAGACTCTCAAATTTTTTTTTTCATTATGGTTTCTATACACTGTCATAGAATCATTCCACTGCATTGATTTGCATAATTATCTACTCTCATCTTACTTTATTCTGGTTTCCTACTATCCCCATTAGTTTGTGATACTCAGTCCTATCATGATGGTTAGTCATTTCTGGGTAAGAACACTCTATACCATCTTGAAAATAAAGCTCTTGCTAAGGCTTTGTTTAATTCGTTTTCCAATATAATTTAAAATGTGCAAAATATTTCCGAAGTCTCTTAAGGTATACACACACACACACGCACACACCTTTGCTTTTTGGTTCTTATTGAAATACAAGCAAGATTAAAGTTTAATTTCATTAGAAAAGTATTCTCCATTTGCCTAAGGTAAGCTATTCATTGTAGCCTATGATAATTTGTTTTAATAAATAAAAATTAGCTTAAATGCATTTTTTAAAAAAATGCTCAGCAAAGCTTTCTTGAGCACAAAATAGGGAATATAATTTTAAATCACTTTCATTCCCTTGGAAGGAAGTTTAAAAGCTAAAGTGTATTTGTGCCACACCTTGTGCTCACATTTTGAGAACATCATTGATATCTTTAAGGTATTATCAACAGATGCACTCACACATTGATGCCATTAAAATTCCTCTCATTTATTTTCATATTGCCAGAGAATCTAGTTCCATGGTGCTCTCCAGTGTAGTGCATATTACTATTCTGTTGTTGTAGCTGAGGTGATAAGGTCAGTACAAGCAACATATTGATTACCATTTTACACTTAATTTACATCAGCAGTTGCAAAGGAGAACAGAAAATGTGACATGATAAAAGTTTTTCTTTTTTTAAATAGAATAAAATGTCTGGGAAGAATATGAAGCACTATACCCATGTAAATATGGTTAAAGTTGGTAGGATTCATTTTGATTGATTTCTGAGAAGTCAATTAATTCTTGATCCAAGCAAATTACCTGGACTTTACCTACCTAATCAATAGTCTACCATATGGCGATTTACACAGTTCTGAATTTACCTATTCTCCTTTGCAGAATGAAAACAGTCCAATGCTGCTAGCTAATTCAGGATGGTGGTACTTCTAGAAGTATTTATAGGTGAGTATGTTTTGAATATATTCTATTTCTTTTAATAGTGTGTTAGTTTGCAGTCACTGTCCTAACAAACTATCACAAGTTTTGTAGCTCAAGAACAACAGAAAATGTCTTCTGTCACCTTGCTTCCATGAAATCATTATTCTTGGGCCCAAATCAAGGTGGGGGACGTCCCGGCTGTAGTCTCTCCAGAGACACTAGGAAGAAATCTATTCTTTGCCTCTTCCATCTATCAGGCTGTCAGAATTTCTTGGATTCTGGCCATACCACTTCAATCTTTCAGGTGAGCAATTTGAAATCTATCATGCTTTGTCTTGACTTTGAGAGTGTGTGTGTTTGTGTGTGTGTGTGGGGGGGGTATGGTTGTGTGTGTTTTAAATCTCCATCTGACTCCCTCTTACAAGCAAGTAATGGCATTTAGGACCTACCCATATAAGCCAGGATCATTTTCCCATTTCAAAAACCTTAACTTTTACATCTGCAGAGACTTTGCCTTGTAAGGCAATATATAGAGATTCCAGAGACTGAGACATGTTTATCTTTTAGGGATCATTTTCAACCTCCTTCAAAAAGTGGTGAGGAAAATTAGATTTTTTTTTTGGCTTTTTCTAATTAGACTACTTTTAATGTGTTAACTGCAAGATTCTGTAAAATATTGAAGGTTTTTTTCTTAAATCTTACTGTTATCATACCACATGATGTCAAGATATTTCTTCACAGTGAAAAATCTTCTTGTTAAGATATCTCAGTGTCTGATTCCCCAAATACAGGTTTGAAGAAACATTCAGTCACACCGTTCTTTCCAACAAGTAATTTGAGTTTCATAGACAGCTGGAACATTTCTAAATTTGTCAATTTTCAGAACAGAAACACTGTAACTGTTAGGTTAAAAAATTGTATCACATTTAGAGAAACTTTCTGAAAATTATCTTCAAAAAATGTTCAAATTATACCAATGTATTCTCAAGAACACATTACGTAAACAACTGCACTAGAACTAAAGTTAAATGGTAAGGAACTCAACATGAAGTTCTTGTTTTTATTATTTTTTTGCCCTCTTTTTGTAAACATCATTGGTTTTTCAGTGGAGGTAACCAGTATGTCAGAGTAAAATTTAATTCACTTGTTCAACATAAAAAGACTTCACTGGTTCATAAAATGTTTTGCTATCATGCAATGGAATTATCTAAATGTCTGTGATATAGAGGATATAATTTATACAATTTATGTTTTATTTTTGTAGGTAAAGAATTGGTAACTGAACATGTGGTGGGAGCCACAAGGTAAAGTGTTAACAATGTATGTGCCATTTGGTTGTTTGTATTGGATCTATTGTGAGAGTTAAGACATGAGACTAAGCTCAAATTTAAAGTTCTCTCAAAAGATCAAAAATGGATTGTATACTAAATCCCACATTATTTTTGGCTCAGATGGATGATATTTTAGAGGACAACTTCCTGATCAAGTTAGCAGCAGTATATCCCTTGCTATATGTAAACACTTTAGTAAAAGTCATGATTTTTTAAAATGAGTATTTTCAGGTCTCCTCCATTTTGTAATGCATGAAAGGTAGCAGCCATGGACACTAGCATATGATATAGCACTTCCCAGTGAGGCAGCTGAGGGCTCTGAATGTAATTCCTTCCAGGAAATCTTCTCTTCTTCACAGAATTGTGTCCTATTTATACAGTGGAAATGTTCTAAAAATTCAACATGGCGCCATGTGCAAAGATGTGGCACACATTATGTCTGATATATGGCAGGTGTCAGTCAATGTTGCTGTCCTTCTGTTGCTCTCCCTTAAGGTTTCTTTGTTTGTTTATTTGGTGGGTTGGTCGATTTTTAACTAATTAATTATGTGGTTTTCAAAACCACATAATTATCTTCAATTTCTACTAGGGGATGTAAAGACCTGGAGAGATTTCAACCATCCACACAAAATGAAATAAATCAGACAAGCGACAAGCTATCATAGCTTTAATTGAATCCATCAAAGAAATAAGATAGTATATAATCTGGGGAGAGAGAGATGCCAGTTGTAAAGAGGGAGGCAAATATTTGCTTACTCAGAGTAATGCCGGTGAACGCTAAGAAGAGCTGAGATAGAATAACTGAAAAATTGATAGAGGCTGAGGGCAAATAGACAACATGGAGAGAATTGGTCCTCCTGCAGGCTGCACCCTGTAAACCTCTCAGGCCCCTTAGAGAAGAATGTGACTCTCATGTCATGACCAACTTAGCCCCAGGTCTGGGAAAGAGGAATAGCTGCTGCTGAGAAAAAGATTCTGAATTCTTTTTTCTCCTCAAAGCAAAAAGAAGAAAAAGCCACTAATTACTGGGAAAGAGACAGGGAGGGATACCTGCTGAATGCAAGCATACAACGGGAGGTCAGGGACACTTACAAGGGTCAGATCCCAAAGAATGAGAAACACAGCAACTAACTGAAACTGATTCTTAATAAGAACATCAGAGAACACGTTTTCCCCTGCTGCTGCCAGGCAAGTGTCAACTAAAAGTGCCAATGCACAGCTGCTGCCAGAGGAAACAGGCACAGCAAATAAGAGAGACCTAATGTCTAATGCTAAAGGTAGAGAAGGCATTGAGAACACCGTCTGACAGCGGGATAAGCACAGCCTATCACCAGAAAAACTTGAAACCTGTGGTGCAATGAGTGTAACGATAGCAATAAGAACCTCAAAGCTAGCCCAGCCTCTTATGAGAATAATGCAAATACTGACATGAAAGGTATAGCAGAAGGGGTGCAGGACCATTTCTAAGCACAAAATTCTTCACTTCCATTTCTGTTATCTCAAAAACAGAAAACACAAGGCATATACAAGGAATGTAGAATAATTGGTTGATACGTCAAAGGTTCCAATGGAAAAAGTGAACAATGCCCAGAGCAGTGGAGATTTTTTAGCAGAGATTAAACATCATACTGATGTTGAAAAAGCCAAGAGCATTTCTTCTAAGATATGGAATAAGACAAGAATTTCCCTTCTCACCTCTTTTATTCAATCTTAGCCTGATCAATTGGCAGCAGAAAGAAATAAAAAATCATACAAACAGAAAGAATGGGAATAAAATTGTCCCTGTTTGTAGCTGACATTATTCTGTAATGTAGACAATCTAAAGACTTCAGTAAAAGATAACTAGAACCAATAAGCTCAATAATGGTGCAGGATACAAAATCAATATATAAAAATTCAGGAGCATTTTTATATAAAACTAATGAGATTGCTAAGAAAGAATTCATGAAACAAGCCCCACTAATTATAGCTACAAAAAAAGAAAAAAAAATACCTAGGAATAGGTTTGACCAAAGAAATGAAAGACCTCTACAATGGAAATTACAAAACTTTGTTGAAGGAAATTGATAAAACGCAAAAGGAGTGTGGGGGGGAGAACTTCCAATGATCACATGATCATGACAGAAGAATTATTATTGTAAAAGTATCATATTACTCAAAAACCTTATGGCAATAAAATCTCCATCAAAATACCAATAACATTCTTTGCAGAACTAAAAAGCAATCCTAAAGTGTATATAGAATGCAAAAAGACCCCCACTAGCCAGAAAAATCTTGAGTAAAATGTTGAGTATATTACACTACCTGTCCTGGAATGATGCTGCAAACTTGTAGTAATCAAAACAGCGTGTTATTGGCATAAAAACAGACCACAGACCAATGGAGCAGATTTGGGTGCCCAGAAATATCCTCATGCATCTACAGCCAACCGATTTTGAACAGAGTTGTTAAGAACATGCATTGCAGAAAAAAAGGTCTGTTGTTGGGACTATTGGATGTCCACATGGTGAAGAATGAAACAAGATCTTGATTTCTCAAAGTTACAGGAATCATCAGCAAGGAGGTTAATATCTCTTGTAAAACCTGAGTCAATGAAGCTACTCAAGAAAACATTAGGAGAGGCTTCAAATATTGAAATCATTAAGTAGTTTTTGAACAAGAAACCCCAAGTTACAGTAAAGAGAACCGAGACTAACCAATTGTATTACATCAAACTGCGAAGCTTCTGTATTTACCTACAGGATGAGAGAAAATGTTTGCAAAGTGTTCTTGTGGTGAGGAGTAATATCCTGGATATACAATGAACAAACTCGATAACAAGAAAGTAAACTGCCTGATTAAAAAATGAGTAATAAACCTAAATAGATTTTTCTCAAAGAAAGCATGCATATAGCTTAAAAGGTATATGAAAAATGCTCAAGATAATTAACCATCAGAGAAGTGAAAATCAAATCTGAAATGAAACATTACCTCACCCCAGGAACAATAACTATTGTCAAAAAGACTAAAGGGTCACATGAGCTGGCAAGGTGGTAAAGAAAGGGACTCTTGCACACTGTTGATGGAAATCAATATAGACCTGGTGGAAGTGTATGGGATGTTCCTCAATATTTAAAGTAAAGCTACATTGTGATATTGGAATTCCACACCTAGTTATTTATACAAGAAAAAAAGTGAAAGCAGTATTTCAAGGAGGTATCCACTTCCATGTGTATTGTAGTACTATTCATATTTGCCAAGATATGAAATTAACGTAAATGTATATTAACTGACTAATGGATAAGGCATTTTGGTACACTGATACAAAGTAATACTATTCATCCATAAAAATAATAAATTCTGCAATTTGTGACTGCATGGATGAATCTGGAGATCATTATGTGAAATAAGCCAAGCACAGAAAGGCAAGTATTGCATGATATCTCACTCAAGTGGAATTCACAAAAATTGATCTCATTGAAATTGAGATAAATGATGTTCACCAGAGCCTGAGAGAAAGTGAGGGGTGGGAAAATGTTCACCAGTGGTGCTATGTTAGATAGCAGTAAGAAGCTCTGGTATGGCACTGCAAGTGGAGTGACTCTAGAAAAAAATATCGTACTATGTGTCTCAAAGAGCTGGGGACAAGGATTTTAAATGCTTTCAATAAAAAAAAGAGAGATTTGAGGAGATATATAGGTTTAACCTGATTTAAACATTAGACAATGAATCCATATACTAAGACTGTACCTGGTATGACACTAACATGCAATCTTTGTTTTGGTGTATTGGTCAAAAATCTAGAAACAATAGAAATTATCAAATGGAAATAAATGAATTGAGAACATGGTAAACTCAAAGAAGAATACCTTCAATTTGTTCAGTTATTAGCAATGTAATGTGCACTCACAGAATATGTAACTGTAAGATATATGGCAGCAGTGGTGAAATGATGAGAGGAATAAAACAGAAATAGATTATTATACAACTGTGTAGTGCTCACAAGGAAGTAGAATTTGCATTTGAAAGTAGACATTGATTAGTAAAACCTCTATATAGTAAACATTAATTTAGGAATTATTACACATAATAAATATGAATCTCAAAGATAAATGATGTATCATCACAGTAGAAAAAGCAAGAATAGAGGAAAACAGAAAGCAGAAAAGAAATAATCAGGAAAAAAAAGCAAGAAATGAGGTCATTTTAATCCACGTGGGTCAATTATCACATTGTATAAGAAAGATCTAAAAAAGATCTAAAGTGACAAAATGCAGATTGCCAGAATAGAACACCCACACACACATACACACACACACACACACACACACACACACACACACACACACACACAGAGCACACACAGCCCACTCCATGCTTTCTACAAAGAACATACTTAATTTTTTAAATTTTTTTTCCTGAAATGCTGGAAATCAAACCCAGGACTTCATCCATGTTATGTAATTATGCTACCACTAAAACAAACTTTAAAAGCATAAATGGCTTAAAAAATAAACAACAGTAAAGGATATGTAGGAAGCAAATACCAATTAAAAATGGTGTATTTATATTGATGTCAGACAATATACAGTTCATAACAAAGAATATTATTAGGGGAACAGTACATACAAGGAATAATAATAATAATAATAATAATAATAATAATCTGCCTATTTTCTGAGAGGAAAGTAGTAACAATCCTTAACAAACAAGTGCCTAAAAGGCCTTCAATTTTCATGAAGAATTAACTGATAAAATGCAGAGGATAGGTAAGTACAGAATTATACTTGATATGTTCTACACTGATATTTCAGAAAAGGCTCAAACTATATATAGTGGTGGAAACCAAAATAACTCTCACTAGAGATAGGGATCAGAGGGGAAGTATAGACTATCAGGTCAAAGAACAAGAAACTTTTTAAGGTCATGACTGGTCTGCAAGATACCTGACTCTTGTACTTTATAAAATGCAGAGAAATCTAAACCATGCTGAGTGAATTACATTGTATGTAAATTTTAAAAATTAAGATTTGGGCAATCTCTATTTCTCAAGGTCCCTTGATGGGGGAATAGACTTCTGATATCAACCAATGTATCAGTAATTCTGGTCTATTCACATTCTCTACTATCAAAATGAACTTCAAGAAATAATTAGCCCTGAATCATCAAGTCTTACAGATGAAGGCCATGTTTTAACTACAAAAGGTAATGTCATTTAAGAAGTTATCTTTGATTTAAGAACAGAAAACTCACTCCTTTTTTTTTTCTTTACATAAAGAACAATTAGGATTGTAGTGTGGCAGAACTTTCTTATGCCATAAACAAATACTTTAAATATAGGTTGGACAGAGGCATGGGGTTAAAGAAAAAAGAAGTTTCATATTATCACCCAAAGAGATCAACTGCATAAATAGTGAAGATTTTTCCATAGTGGTGCTTTATGAGTCTGGTTGGATTTCACAAGGTAGTCTTTAAAGTTCTTTTTCTTCATGGAACCTAAATAAGATAAAAATATCTTTACAAATGCTTCACACTTGTTACATTCTCTTCTTGTTGCCAAAGGCTCTAAATATTTGAGTGGGAAATTAGAATTTTGTTCCATAGCTCTGTGTCCATCTCCAACAGATTTTTTAGCTTACTGATTTTGTGTGAAACTTACTGATTTGTGTTAGAAAAGGGAAATGTAAGGATTTATTTTACAATCATTTTAATTTTTTATGTTGACATATATTTTAAGAATATCAGCATATTGCTGCAGCTCACTAGTAATCGCTTTGCTTGATAGATATAATTTACCATCAATCAACAGTCGCAGCATTTACATTTTAATGTAATCCTTGTAGAGATAAATACATCCTTAATCAGGGTTAATGTAATACAATTACAAAATAAACATTTGATTAGTACATTTAAATTTCAATGTAATAAGTAACTACCAAGTTAATTAGGGAGGAAAGTGCATTTGATACAGGTCTTTAGCTGAGGCAATTTAATATTAGGTAGAGAATGAAGCTCATTCTGGTGGATGTTTTTTATTTGGTCCTTTGAAAAACTCCATCAACAGGATTAATAATTGAAAACTCTGAAAGCAAATCACATACACCAGTTCCTTTGGAATACTATTTTTCCAAGCCAGGGATGCTTTAATGTAAAGGAAACACAACCTTTGATGATCATTTTTCATAAATGTATATATGCACATTAGAAGAGACTCTGTTGTACATAGAATTATTGGATGCCCTCTGCTAGCTGACTTACAGAGGGTAAGTCATTCATTATGGTAATTGTGAGTATTAAATTGCATTGCAATAAGTACAACCTGGTGTATAAGGATAAAGTTATTGATGATCATAGAAACATTGAATGTTTGGAGTAAATGTTCTAGTATGGGACTAGACTATGAAGCTCTTGGTCAATGTGAAATAAACTTTTTGATTAAAATTTGTCAGCTAAGTTGTTTGGCTTTTTTACTATGATCAAGTGAAATTTAATAATTCACATGTATAGGCAATGAAGGCCTCTAATTGAATCTGTAAGTGATAGGTAGGTGACATCTAATGTAGAGCTGATTTATAGCATGATCTCCAAAATAATTACTTTTGTATAATATCATGTGCATTAATTTTAATTCTCCTGTGTCATTTTAAACCCAGTACTACAATTTTTGAGAACCTATTTTTGAGTTCCTTTATCTCTAAGCTTCTATCAATTCCTGTCTCCTAAACAATGATCCCATACTTTCATATATAAGCATTTTTTTCCAATGGAAATGAAAATAAGTGGAAATAATTAGATATTTAGGAAGTGACATTAAAGGATGATTGGTTTTCTTTACTGCAAATATTAGAAAATACCAAAGGTAATATCAGAAAATTCTTTCATTTTACACTATCTCATCAAAATGTTATTTTTAAAATCTTTATTTGTAACTTGGTCTTGGCAACGTTACTGCAAATATTAGAGGAAAAATAAGTAGATATTTGTTTTCCAGAAACTATATTCTAGCTCCTCTTCTTTCACTCATTTTTTGCATTTTCCAGCCAATAACATTGAATATTGTCTAATTTACTTCCAAGGTCCTTCTTAAGCCCTTATTTTCTTAGTAAATTTACACATAGAAATTGCAAATATATTCTCTTTCTTTCTTTCTTTTTTTAATTCACAGGTGACTATATGTTTCTGGCTCAGGTCTTTTTTCTCTGAGGGTTAGAATGCTGCATACAACTTCCTTCTTCCCCCTGAAAAGACACCTTCCATTTAGTCTAACCTGACACACATGGGATCCAGGTCCTCTGCTGTGGTGTTGCTGGACTGTGACGTACCCCTCCTTTCACTTTTTGAAGAGGCTCCACATGGCTTTACATACAATCTTCTCAGAAAACACAAGTATTGCCTTTCTCCATATTCTTGCCAAAACGTGTTATTTTTCACTTAGATCATTCCACAATGTATACACGTGTACTGGAGTCTCACATGGTACCTCCTAAACACATACAATTATTATATGTCAATTAAAAATTGAAACAAAACTTGGAAAAAAAATGTGTTTCAAATACGAACTTACTATGGCATATGGAGCCCAGAGTGAACACGGGAAGTCCTATTCACATCCTGTCCCTCTCTTTGTCCCTCTCTTTGACCTGTGATTTGTGTCTAGATGACAGACTATGGCAAAGCTGATAAAGAACACAAGTTAGATGATTTTGAGATAATCAAAGGGTGATGATCCAGGGTGGGCCTGACATCTGTAGATGAGAACTCATAAGTGTTTGACTGTGTCTCTCTCCTGGTTAATCTGCCACATAGAGGATGCTCACATGGGGAGGGACTGTAGGTGGTCTTTACTAATGGCAAGTAGGCTGCAGTAGCTGAAGGAAGCGTCCAGTGGAGAACTCGTAAAAACTGATGGCCCTCACCCATGCAGTCACGAGAAATTAAATACAGAAACCATCTGAATGTTCTTCCCTAAGGAAAGGCTCAGATGAAACTGTAGTCTGGGTAGCACCAAGATTATAGCCTGGAGAGACATTGAGCAGGCACCCTGTTGGACTGTGCCTGGCGTCCTAACCCCAGGGAACAGCAGGAGACAGAAAGTGTGTGTTGGCCTTTCTTGTCATGTCTGTGAAAATTTCCCGCTTAGTGTTGTAAAATGAATATCTTCACAAATATTTCCCCATTTTCTGGGCAAAGAGGCTGATTCCTCTCCAGTGTACTTTTTGGGGAGTATATATACCATATATACCATGTTTCAGTCTAGAAAACAGACTTGTCTTATCCTAGGAATTTTAAGTTTGTTCACTTTTTAAATCTTCTCTTCATTAGTACTTTCATATTCTCTCTGTTTTTTTCATAAACCTGGATCTTTCTTAATTCTTAGATATTAAAGAGGAGCCCTCACAAACCTGTTCTCCGATTGCCCTATTAAATTTACCATGTCTATTCTAACCTTCTAGCTAATTTATGTCACAATATTGTGTCTGCTTTCTTCAGTATACTTTGTAGTTTATTTTCTCTTGCTGTAACAGAGTACCTGAGCATAGGAAATGTACAGAGGAGAAAGAGGTGTTTTGGCTCACCGTTCTGGCAGTCCAAGTGTATGATATCAGAATTTGGGTTCTGATGAGGCCTCATGGTGTTCCATGCATGTGGAAGACAAGAAGTGCAAGCAGGCAATGCAGAGAGGCAAAAACAAGAGAAGTGATCTTGATCTACAACACCCCACTCCCAAAGTAACTGCTCTCAATCCCTCAGTAACAAGATTTCACTCTGTCCTACAAGATAACATTCTTCTGTTCATAAGGGACCCCCTCAAGACTCAAACCTCTCCCACCAGGCCCCACTTCCCAACACTACCACAATTCAGTTATAACATAAGTTTTAGTGGGGACAACCCATATTCAAATCACAGGAAATACTTACCAACATTTATACTTATTTATGAGTCAAGTTTTATATACACTATTGGAGTTTTCACCAAGAATATAGATCCCCAAATTTGTTGTTGTTGTTGTTTACTGCTTATTGCTTCATACTCATCTCTTATCAAAAGTAAGCAATCTTTAAGCAAATTTCTGTGTGGTTAGGTTCTCAGAGGAGATCTCCATAAGAATTAGGTTCTAATGTCTGAGGAAAGTTGAACATCACAGAAAAAATCAAGAATTTTATTTTATTTCTAAAAAGGCAATATGTCAGAGAACAATCCTTGCATCGCCTCACAATTCCAACAGAGCCAAATTTTCTCCAGCAATCCCACAAGTATCTCTGGATCATGAATGAAATCTCAAGAGTGGAGCTTCCTTAAGAAAAGGGGGATGTCGTATTGAGCTTTGTCACTCATTGACAGTGAGCTTGGAAAGTTGGTAACATCGCAGGAGTGCCCTGACAACCAGGCTTCCAAGAGATAGGGTCAACTCTCCATCAGGTTTTAGGTTCAAGATCCTCACTGTTTACAAGAGAAAGGTTGATGAGAAAAGTTCGCATTCTGTCAATGCTCTAGGTGGTCCAAAGTCCTTCTTCTTTGGCTTCTCCTTCTAGTTTCCTCTCCAGCTTAGCTATTATATCTTCAGGTGTCCATGGCTTGTCAGAAGAAGTGGACCAGGACCTCCCCCCTGAGGTATCTGAGATCCAGGTTAGAATGCCATTATCATCTTCTAAGAGCTCTTCTTGCTTGTTTATCAGTATACGTGTCCACAGAAGAGTTACCTTGGTGGCTCACCCGAGTGTGGCTCTGCTTTCTGGCCTACTGGCCTGGGGAGCCAAGAATCATCATGTGACAACTAGTTTTGTCCTCTGTGTCTCATTCTGTGTCTATCAGTATAGGCTTTCCTTCTCTGGAATCCAGGGCCTCTAGACCAGTACACTTGAACTGCAGATAGTGGAAGTACTTATTCTACGGCTTCTTTAGGGCTACCCGTACACAAACCTAACACCCTTCCTGTTCCCACACGTTCTTGACAATACAGTCCCTTACAATGATAACTAGTTAGGATAAAACCATATCTTAAAAGCATCTTGTTTTCCCAGTTGTTTCCCCCGTCCCCCAGATTGGCACCTCCACCCTGCATTAAAGAGGTGCTCATTAGTCTACAAGGCTGGCAGCTTCTGAGGGACTGTCCTACATGAGGAAGTCATTATGGTCTATATTCATGTGCCCAAAGCTGTAACTGCCTTTGTCTGATGCAGTGTTATCCAAGAATTCACCCTGGTTGAGTAGATGTCTTTGGAGTCCTTGGGTATTTGCCGCAGTCCGGCTGCAACAAAATAACCTGGGGGTGACGAACAACTTGTGTACATTGATACAGCAGGAGTGGGAGCCGTTTATTGTAAGACAGGAGGGGTATATATACATTCCACACAGCTTATCTTAATTAACGTAAACTAGATACAGCAGTCAACCAATAAGGAATCTTCACACTTAATGGCTCGCTGGCGTTACTTCACAAACCACTCCCTCTGGCAAAATGCCAGGTGCCATCCTGACTTGTTTACAGACCCTAACAGGTATTGGTGCTGAATGAGGCACAGCAGGGAGGAAAGTGTCCTGTACCTTGACTTTATGCCACCTTGAATCTCTATTCCACATCTTTCTAAATTTTGCTGTTCCTCTTTGTACCATGCATGATTACAGAATAAACAGGTAAATAAGTTGAGACAGTATAAGTCCCTTAGTGGAAGGACAGGGGTGATTTCTACAGTATGAAATCCCTGCAATGTTGCAGAGACCTTTTCCACAGAGACTCAGGGTCCTTTCTTTCTACTTGAAGATTCTAAGAATTAACTCATGTATGCAAACCGAGCAAAGGATTATAAATTTCCACTAGGGAATTACACCTTCTGCTCCTCCATTCTTTATCTCCTGAAGTTATAAATATCAGGCAGTACCCGCTTTTGCTCTTGTGCTGATCTATCTGTCCTCCTGGGAATATTAACCATTTTCATAGATTCCCTGAAGATTAGTTCTTCCTGGATACCCTGGTGACTTTGTTTCTATGGTAATTATTCTTATCTTACTTTTGCTGCTCAAGTGCTGTGAACTGGATGGGATATTGATGAGACTGAGGGACAGTAAGTTCCTTTTCAGGAAGCCAAGGAGCTTTCTGTTATCTGAAACTTAAGAGATGTATAGATTATCCAGTCTTAGAAATTTCTCTAAAAGTATTTCTCTGAGAAGAATAAGAATGTTAGGAAATAGGCTTTTCAAATGAATATGAAATATTATTATGTACTCTAGAAAAACCCTGCACATTTTTTTTGCAAATTAGTTCACTTTCTATTTCATTTCATTATCATTGATAATTATATTTTTCTTAATTATATCATAACCAGTACACAAATATAAACATCTATTTAGAAATGAATCTATATTAATTTTAATGTTCAATGGATTATTTGTATCCCAATATATGTACATATATCTACCTTAAGTTACTTATAAAAATTAATTTCAAGTAAAAGAGTTAAAAATTTTATTTCTAAATGCAAGAAAAAGGATTATGAAAAAATAGTACACTGATAACTTGAATGTCATGCATTTTGACTACATAAGTCATTAAAAGTCAAATGTAGGGGAAATACTTTAGCTAGAGGTCATGTCTGCAAAGATATGTGCTTGTTTCATTATGCAGTGTTTTGAAATTTTAATTATCAGATTGGCACTATTCAATGTATTCTTCCCCCCAAAAAATGTTGTCTTATTTTTTCCTTTATGATACTAAGAGATTTTCACTCCAATTATGGAATTTCAATAAGCAGAATATTTCTGCCAAAGTTAATGCATATACTAGGTTTGAATCTGCATTTTGAAATACGTGTGACTTGTTAGGCAGAGCCTATATTATATCTGAGGTTCAGTAGAAGAAAATGATAGAAAATAGAAGGGATAAATATATGTGGAATAAAATTCTAAACACTTGTTTCACTAGTTAAGAATTTTAAAATATGTATCAGCCAATCTATTGAAAAACATGCAGATACTTGTTGCAAAGTAACCTGAGAATTAAATGATCCTTTCTCCCTGTGCTTTTAGAGGGTAAATATAAGCAAATTCATGCAAAATCTCCTGCAGATAGCATCACATAGATATATATGCTCATACGTTAGTACCTCATTAAATGTAAGCTTCATCTAAATTTAAATTTGACAACTTACTTGATTAAAGGTCCAGATTTTGAACAATTAAATAAATATGTATTTTTATTCATAAAATGTGCACTTACTAATAAAAAAGGAAACTAAATTTTGAAAGAAGATAAACAGCAATTGCTAACATGGCATTTAAATTCATGAAGTAGAGAAATAGAGAAATGATTATGACTGATGATAAACTATACGAGAAAGAATATTATTAAACCATAGGACTTTAATTCAAAAATTATGCAGGGGTAGTAAAGGGGAAAAAAAGATTTTCAAGGTTATGGTATTCCAGAATTTTATTAAAGAAAAATGTAGTGGATTATATTACCAAAAATTATTTTGTAGATATTACAATGCAATTGAAATAGCTTCATACATATTTATTTTATAGTCAAATTTAAGTAGGTCATTCAAGGTACGCAGTTATATATCTGCTGCAAAAAATGCTAGGAAAAAAATCAAGTATTGCAATCTGTCAGTTCTATCAAAGAGCTAATATAACCAGCAACTTCAAGTAAGGATGACCTATAGAGATTCTCTACTGAAAGGAAATTCTGAAACTTAAGTTCCTTACATTTCATTCTTGCCTAAGGTCTTGCACCATTCAGAAATAACTCACCATGATGGTGATGCAATAGAGAGAATTGACAGCTGTTGCTCTTCCTTCACAGGATGATAAGGTGTTATCTTCTATAATGGAAAAAAGTCAACTCTTAAGTAACAGACCCTGAGACTCAAAATGGGCTTAATTCAAGAATACTGATGATAAGTACTGCAGTTCAAAAGGATGGAGAGAAAGGGCAGAGGACCTAGAGAATAGGCTGATTCTACCAAAAAACTCCACCATTTGATTGGAAATTGTTTTCTTATATGTAGATTTTTATTTTCTAAATTCATTTTATTAAACAGTGTTAATTTTTTAAAAACACCAATAATAATAATAATGTTGTTACTGCATGCTTATTTTAAAAATTTAGAACAGTCATGCAGTGGTAATATCTAGTAGTGCTACCATGTCAACTTTTATACTTTTGCCTTATGTAATTTAACCAGTGCTCCTTAATATTTTCCTTTAGAAAGTTTTAAAAATGAATTCCTTTGTTTGGAGGTTAGAGACAAATAAATGGGTGAATTTTAAAAATGCAAAATTTGTAATCTTGCACTGTTGGAATGATCCCACTGATTGGGATACACTGGCTTGGGCACTGCATCTTATAATTCCTTCATTAGCCCCACCAGATTTTCAATCTGTATAGTTTATAGAGAAATGACAATTCCCATCATTAGCTTTGTATCAAATGAATCTAAGAACAAAAATGGTTTGGGTGAGTTTTCAACAACTCCTTTTTTAACTAAATAGGCATCTTGTTCAATAGTTTCCACAGCATACCACACAACACCAATGTAAAAGTAAAGTAAATGTGTTTAGGTGAGGTGGGGGACTTTGGTTTGTGGCCCATCCTCTGAAGCAGACTACGTGGTTCCTGCCATGTCTATGGTTGAATGTGAAAACTCTTGCAATTCTGGGACAACCTGGACTTACTGACAAAAGAGAATGGTATACATTCAAAAACTTTCTTTATTAAAGAGTCACTTGATTCTCCAATACTTAGAAGAATTGGTTGTTTGAAGTGACTTTGGCAGAATAGCTCAGTTGATTGATACCCACGAGGTCATATGCATAATTTCAAACTCTTTTTGAGTTAGGAGTATAGAGATGTCAAGATGGCAGATGCAGGTTACAAGAAAAATACCTGCTGGAGTAGAGTTCTGGGAGATGAGTCGTCACTTTCCTATTTATAGAAGTCCCAATACCATGGTGACTTCTGCCACTGAGGGCATATCCCCATAACTCCTCCTCAGGTTCTGAATTCTAATTAGGTAAAAATAAAATAACCAATGGGAACAGAAGGGGCAAAGTTCCCATTCAGGTCTGTGGGAAGAGACAACAAGGCCCAGCTCAGCATGTAAGACAGGACTGGTCCAGACATTAGGGCTCCCACTAGGGAGTGTTGTTTTCACATTCACTCATTCTAGGCTCTGTCTGTGACTTCTCTGCCTTCTTCAATTTTTTGTTCCAAGGTCAAGAATCTGGATCCCAACTGGACACCCCAGTGGTATCACTTGGAACACAGTTTCTCTAGACTCTGATGTTCTAGTTTTGTCCAGCAAAACCTCAACTTATATCCATATGGTGATCAATGAACATTAGTTTCTCAGAAGTATATTTGAGTTCTTAACCTTTTACTACATTTTAGTATTACTTTGAACTCTAGTGCTGTGATGATGCTGGAAACATCCGACCAGGATTCCTACTAAATATATTGAATTATATTTTTAAACACATATTGAAAGTATTATATTTATGCTGTTGCTCTTGAGCTTACTATACACAGACTTTTTAAAACATAAGAGATATTAAAATTGATTCCTCTCTATTGAACGAGTCAATTTTTCATAATATCAATTTTCAATTTTCTAAGAAAAAAAAGAATCTTAAGTAAAATGTTTTCATATCTAAGAGACATTAAAGAAATCAGATTCATCACTTTCTCTGACTTTCCCATGCCTGTATGTCTGACTCATGGCATGCTGTAAATTTCTTTGTCCTTTCAGGAAGAGGCATAGTATAGAAAAAAAAATCGTCGGCGTCCAGGACACTTAGGTAAGATTCTCCATCACCTGTGTCACCTAACTTGGTTGGTGATTTTCTAAAAAAATCTTTGCCAGGAAAACATAAAAATGAATTGGTAGATGATATTATTTTTTGGCTTAAAATTTTTTCTTCAGAATAATCTTCAAGGAATAGAACCTGACTCCTAGAACCAGCAGCATACCAAAGTCATAACAATGTACACAATGAGACTCTATTCAAGACCCTCATTTTTATGCTTCCACAAACATTAACTATTAGGAACTTTGTCTCTACTCATACAGGGCCTTTCCTTGATTGACAGTTCTTAAGGCACTGGGAGCTGGACTATGCTGCCCTCTGTATGTGACACTTGGTATTTACCCTTCAGAGACTGCCATGCTTCTCTCAAGGTGTATCCTCCCTTATTCATCGCAAAAAGCTACAATACACTTAGCCTTCTGTATGAACAGGTTGTCATATGTTTGGGAAGTTGAAACAAACAAAACTCCACCACTAATAAAAGGTGGGTTCATGTTTTGGCTTCCTTTTATAAACTGAAGGCATGTTTCCCAAACTTCACATCCAGAAGCTTTAACCAAAAGTTGACTGTATTTAAGACAGAGTTGTTACAAAGTAAGTAAGTTTAAGTAAAGTCATAAGGGCAGAGCCTGATCCCAAGACTCTATGTGTATTCATAATAAGAGATACCATTGTGAAAGAAGGTGAGAAGACAGTCATCATGAAAAAAAAAAATAGTTCTGTTGATTAGAGCACCCAGCCTATGGTATTTTGTTACAGTACCCAAGGCTGCCACATACACTTCTTAGTAACTAATCACTGTAAATTGCTTCATCTCTTGAATCAGTTTTCCCATTTGTAAATTGTAAATAAGTACACTACTCTGAATATTCCATGAAAACTTAGAATTAAGCAGAATTTTTTTAAAAAATGCTTTTCAGAAAATAATATAGTTTATAAATGTTAGCAGTTAAGACCCTCATTATTAATTTTAATCCCAGGTATGCTAATAATTCAGATTGTGCTAATCAGGGTTTACCTATCATTATATAATGAGTTTTCTTAGGTTTGTCTATTTTTGAAAATTAGGTTTGTTCAAAATCAAATAACTGAGGAATAATAAAACATAACATTGATAGACAATTCCCCATGTATATGTTTATATTTCTTCATGGTTCAGCCTTTGAGAGAAAAGGGCACTGACAAATTTGGTTAAAGGGTGATCAGCAAACATGCATTTGAAGCTGGACATGGGATATTGCCTTAGAGATCCATGTAAGACATTTATTTATATTCTGGGGCAATAAAGCTAGAGATCTTTCTCTCTATGGAGAACATTCTACATTCCAGAGGAAAAGTCTCTTCCTCTGCACAAAGATGGTTCCAGCATGCTACAGAAGCCCCAGGTCTCCTCTGCTCTCCTGCTGTGCAGCCACACTGCATATCCAGTGTGACATCCAGTTCTCCCCAAGACACAGCATGGACATGTTTTAGTCAGCTTTTTTGCTGCTATGACTAAAATATCTTACCAGAACAATTGTAGAGAAGAAACAGTTTGAGGGCTTACTGTTTCAGAGGTCTCAGTCCATAGACAGCAGATTCCATTCGTCCGGGCTCAAGGGGAGGCTTTGTATCATGGCAGAAGAGGCTAGTGGAAGGAAGCAGTTCACTTGATGGTAAGGAAGCAGAGAGAGATTCCACTCTCCACATGGAAAATGTATGTATACCCCAAAGCTATACCCCCAATGACCCACCTCGTCCAGCTACACCCTACCTACCTACCTTCATTTACCATTCAGTTAATCCACTCAGGGGATAATTCACAGATTGGGTTAAGATTCTCTCAACCCAATCATTTCTCCTCTGAACCTTCTCACATTGTCTCACATGTGACCTTTTGGAAGATACCTTACATCAAAACCATAATAGGGGACTAGGGCTCAGGGGACTGCCTGTATAGTATTCTGAGTGTCTGTGGGTAATACATACTCTGTTCACAGATCTGAATATCTGTCTCTGACCAGAACTCAATGACACACTTAGAAGCAGTTGCTGCTTTCCACCACGACACAGAAATTTCAATTATCCTTTTGTTGAATAACATGATCTCCTAACAACATAGTTCAAAATTTGGTTATTATTCTATATCAACAACATAAAATTTTGACCAAGTACAGTCATTCTTCATTTCACAATTCACTATGTAATCATATGGTCATCATCTTCAGTGAACCACAGTCACTCCACTTCTTTCTGTAAGTGACCAGTTCCTGTGTATTGGTCCTCAGCTCACCCACAGACAGTAAAATGTGCAATAGTGTTGCTCCTAGCCACCAGTGATCAAACCAGGTGACATTTCATAAAAATTACAATTGGAATAAGGGACTGGTCTCCTCAAGAACTGCAAAAACATGAAATGTGATGACATTAAATGTGACATTTGAATTGAACACAGGTAGAGTTATAAAAGAAGCAGCAGAGGTGATGACATTGGTGGGACTCAACTCTACATATTAAGCCAGAAGAACAAAATTAAAATGATGGCACAGAGGAAGTTAAACAAACAGAAAACAAAACATTCACATTAAAGGAACACTCAGAACTACTTCATGATAATAAAAGGGTATAAGATAAAATGTCAGAATCCAATGCATACTTTTAATGGCAGATTGTCTAGGCAATGAAAAAAAATACTCAATCCAAAAGGTAAGTCATGTGACTTCCTGTAGTCTTTCACCTCATTCCACATCACCTGAGGACTGCCCACATATGAACTTAACACAGAAAAGACATGAAGAAAATTTTAAAACATATACATGAAAGACATGCAATATACGGCTCTATGGCTACACTAATAGTCACAACTTAGGACCTATCTATCATGTAATTTTTCAAGTAGGGACTGTAATATCAATACCAGAGTTAAGAATTTAATAGTTTTTGTTTTCTACAATGTTCCTCCTATAAGCTAAACTTCCTGTTTTTTTGCTACTTAAAAAGAAAAGTGAATTCCATTTTTTGTGTATAATTAATTATAACTCACCAATCAGAAATAAATTAGATGACAGGTGGAGTAGAGGAACAGGATTGGGGGGAGGAGGGGAGGAGGGTAAGGGGAGGTACTGGGGAATGAATGGGCAAGTTCCATTATATGCATTTATGAATATGACACAGTGAACCTCATTATTGTGTATAACTATAGAGCACTAATAGCATTAAAAGAAATATTTTTTAAAAACTCAGTGTTTTCCTAGCTAATTTTCAAAGAAACCACCAACCCTGGCCTGAGCCTTAGGTCTTTCTCAAGCAGTAGCACTTAGAGTTAAAATATCTCAATTTTCTGACTAAAGTTTTCAAATTTCTCATTTCCATCAGCCTTCCCATGTGGAATTTAGACAAGATTTACACTGTCAACTTTTATATATAAAATATGCATATTTTAGGAAATCTTTTTCACTCAGCATTTGAACCAACCTCACTGTTTTCAATGGTCTTTCACCTTTGAGGATTATGTGTGTTTGATATTCTGTGTGCTTTCTATAAGACAGTTATGCTTCCATGTTATATTTTTCAATTATTTTGTTCTTTTTTAACACTTAATTATGCATATTAGTAAGAAATCTGTGTGATATTTCCACACTTGTCAATAAACAGTGCTTCTGATAAGTATTTCTGAACACAAATGAGTAACAGTAGAATCAAAGGGCATGCAACTACTATTCTATCTCAGATTAGGTCACAATTATTTAATTTTAAGAAGGCTGTATAATTTCTGTTTCCACTGTAAATTTTTAAAGCTTCAGCGATTCTCTCCTAAGTAACTACAGAAGCTGGTGGATCTATAGAGAGAAGAGGAAATAAAAGATTCGAGGTCATGGGAAGTCATTACGTGATGGCCTCCATTAATCTTTGTTTGGATAAAAGATTTTAATCATGATCACCGATTGCCTTGTGGTCTTTGATAGTAAGCTTTCTCATGGGAGAAAGAAAATGTCCAACTAAATGACTTTGGATGAAGGTAGAACATTCTAAGGTTATGTCAGTGTGGAGAAGGCATCTGGAATCCAAAACAAAATTTGAAATATTGACAAGATGGAGAAAATTTACTTGTGCTGTCTTCCAAGAGGGAAAGGGAATATGCAACTTTACTAACATGCTGATAGGCCTTCAAACACCCAGCCAGATGTTCTTGAACGCATTCTTTGAATGTCACCAGAGGTTACACAGGGTGGACTCACTGTTAAGGTAACATCTTCTCTGGTAAGACTATCCCTGATCTTGGAACCTAGAACCAAACCAGCCTGGCATACTTGATCAGTCTGTATGTTGATCTTCATCAATTTATCTCTGTTTATAGGTCTAGATACATTAGCAAGTACAGATTGTGCCCCTGATATATATATATATATATATATATATATATATATATATTAGTTTTGGATTTTGGAGACTCTTTTAAAAATTTGTGATTAATTTAATTCTCATATTCTTCTCAGGATTATAAATACTTTAATAAACAAGCCAAAGTCCAAGCACATTTCTGTCTTTTTCCCTAAAACAAACAAACAAAAAATTAACTTCCCTTCCAGTGATCCTGTCGATGCTATTTTCATTGCCTAGAACCTCCAACTTTTTCTATTCAAATCCTGCCTCTCCTTAATGCCTCAATGCAAGCCGAAGTGTCACAGATAAAACTTTCAGCACCACACCATTTCCTGTTTCTTTTTCATTCTTCCTTATATGTATTATACAAAATTACGTCTAGTCTAATATAAAACAGTATTTCATATTATGTTCTAATTCGCACCATTTTCAAATCAAGCCTTTCATCTATAAACTGCCTAATTCATATCATTTGTTTATTTATAAATGGATATCTTATATTTTTATCAATTTACAAGAATCACTTTTTACATTCTTGCAAGTTTTCTACATTATAAATATTATTACACAATTGTTTAACTTTTAATTTTATTCAAAGTATTCTTTGTTCAGTTGAAATATTCTAATTAGATATATTTATGTGCATTATTCTCTATAGCTTTTACTCTTTGTTTTATAAGGTTCTCTATCAGTAACTAACAAAGACAGTCCTCTATAATTTCTTATATTTTAGTTTTGACTTTTTATTCATTTATTTATGTATTTTTACCATACCAGGGATCGAATCCAGAAACATTCTACCACTATGCTACATACTCAGTCCCTCTCAATTTTATTTTAAAGTTCTGTCAACTTGCTGAAGCTGTCCTTGAATTTGTGGTACTCCTGCTTCAGTCTCCTGAGTTGCTGGGATCTCAGGAGTGCACCACCATGCCTGACTCAGCTTTGACATTTAAGTGATTATTCCATGAGAAACATTGTTAGATAGACTCATGGAGTGAGAATTATTTATATTTTAAAAGGATGAGTCAGTTTTCTACCCATTATGTTCCAAATATACCAAATTCCATAGTTATTTAATCTAAAAATTTATTATATAGTTTTTACTCAATATCAGCAACAGGACAATAGGTTCCTTTGTACATGTCACTCAGTGTTCAACAACAATCAGTAAGAGAACTACCATTTTTACATACAATCCTCAGTTACTTGGCTCTCACCATTCCCTTATCCCTGCAACATACTAGGACATATTTGAGACCTTTTATAATTTTATCCGTAATAGTTCTATATTTCTCAGTATATATTTTAAAAGAATAGTGTTTTATAAAGTTGGCTGTGATATCATTATTTCACCTTAATATCATTTAAAAGTTGAGTTATTGCTAATATCTTGCCAAATTTCTCAAAGATTTTTTGGGGAAGAATTTATAGTGTTTATTTAAATCTGCATCGGATAATCCATACATCTTTCATTGGACTGATTGCTTAAATCATTAAATATATGCATACACACATATGTGTACAGATATAAGAGACATATTTCTTGAAAAAATACGTCGTTGACTCTAGAGTTCCTTGACTGCATTTTTCTATGTGCATCACCATTTTTTTTGGTGGGGAGGTACCCAGGATTGAACTCAGGAGCACTCCACCACCGAGTCACATCCTCAGCCCTATTTTGTATTTTATTGAGAGACAGAGTCTCACTGAGCTGCTTAGTGCCTCACCATTACCAAGCTGGCTTCGAACTCAGGATACTTGTGCTTCAACCTCCTGAGGCCCTGGGATTAAAGGCTTGCACCACCATGCCAGGCCATTTGTCACCATTTAATCCCTTCCTTGTATTTCTCCTCAATCTCTTGTATTTCCTGAAAAATGGTAGTTAAATATCAAAGCTCCATCATACTTGGGTTTGATTTTGGCAAGCACATGGTAGAGATATGGTGTGCACCATTGTATATCACAAAATATATGTCTCTCTGTTTCCAATGTTAAGGTCAACCACTCCAGTGAACCTGGGCCATACATTATTTTAAAATTCCCTATTATAACTTTTTTTTTTCTGATGGACAAATTAAAACACACTTCAAAGTTTGGCCTTATACTTACTCAGGATACATATAAGGGTAGAAAAAAGGGAAAAAAGAATGAACAAAAGACAAACATAAGAGGCTACATCAAAGAAGCACATCTAGAGATTTAGGAACAGTAAGCCAAAAGATAAGAAGCCTTGTTAAGTATTTCATAAAATGGAGCAAATTATGTTATTGTTATGGTTTGAATGTGAGGTGTCCCCTTAAGCTCATGTGTGAGACAGTGCGAGAAGGTTCAGAGGAGAAATGATTTGGTTGTAAGAGTCTTAAACCAATCAGTGAATTAATCCTCTGCTAAGGATTAACTGAGTGGTAACTAAAGTGGTGGGGTGTGGTTGGAGGAGGTGGGAATTGGAGCATGGCTTTGGGTATATGTTTGGATTTGGTGAATGGATTCTCTCTCTGCTTCTTGATGGTATGAGCTACTTCCCTCCGTCACTCTTCTACCATGATGTCCTGCCTTACCTGGAGCCCTGAGGAATGGAGCCAGACTTCTATGGATTAAGACCTCTTAAACTGTGAGCCCTACAATAAACTCTTCCTCCTTCAAAATTGTTCTGATCGGATCTTTTAATCACAGCAGCGAAATAGCTTACTAAAATAGTTGTGTTATGAAGAATATGTCACATTGTACTGTCCTATTATGTATAATCACATTACACTAATAAAAATAAAGTTAAAAATAAAACCCTGTGTTCCAGAAGAGTGGGACTATTTTAGGCTCATAACAAATCATAGGTTCCCAAAACTGTTAAGGAAGGCAAATGGTTATAGAAGTAACAATCCTCAGAAAGAATGTATTTTCTAAAATCCATTATAAATGTGGATAAGGAAAGGATTAGAAAAAAAAAAACAAGCAAGAATATAAAGCCAGGACTCCTCAAGAGGGTTAAAAATTTCTCCTTGACATTTAAGTTTCTCCCTGAGTTTAGAATTTAGGCTTAGTAAGGAGCATATTCAACCACATTGTAGCCAGCTCTCACAGTCTGGCCAGCAGAATTACTTAATTTTGTTTTATATTTTCCCGCATATAGATCATAGATCATTTATTCTGTTAGCCTGCTTCTGATTCACTAATACAACATGCTGTGTGTCTACATAAGACAAAGAGAAAAAAACTGTTGAGTCTTCTGAATATTAAACTTAAAACATCATTTTAAAAATAATTTTATAAATGTTAGTAATTTTTGATCTTTCAATACATTGTAGGCTTTTCCAGATCTGTGCAACTTTTGAGGTCATACTATCTCATTTATTATGTCCAGCTCCTTCTCCTAGCACATCCATCACTCATGTGTTGGGTATCAGGCTTGGAACCCCAGGGGTTCTATCTTCTTGTGGTTTTCCCTTTCTGCTTTAGGTGCTACGCTTATTGAGCAAGTCATCACTTTATCTTCCCAATAACCTTTGCCATAAATGTTGTGTTGCTTGGTTTATGCCTAGATTCTTTAAAAAATTCAACTATCACAATTGTTGCAGGCACTGTCTTTTATTTTGAGTGTGGCATCCTTTTATAGCAGTCTCCTCCTACTGAGGTTTGCAAATTTGCTGAAATATCACTGAAGCATTTAAACAGCATGAAAAAAAGCAGTCCTTAATTCTGTACAACTTTTTCTTTCTTTACTATTACTTTGAACATTTAAAACTCATAAGACATCATCCTGACTTACAAACAGTCAGTCTGAGTTTCTAAGAGGCAAACTCTGAGTGTCCTAGACTGAGATTTACAGAAGGAAGGAAAGACAGTAAGATAGGTCAGAGGGGAAATTGTCCCAAGCGAGGGTCTCAGCAGAAATCATAGGAAACTCTGGAGCTGGGCTGGTCCCTTGAGCCTTGTCATGAATTCCATGATGCTTTAGTTTTCATATTTGAGCACTATTTGAGTAGATGAGGGATGCCTATGGAAGGTAGAATCTGGGACATGTTTTAAAACTTGTTTTCACTGAAGAAATTCCTACTGAGGATTGAGAGTGAGGCACCATTTCCAAGGCTTGCTCTTAGCAATGAAGAAGTACAGATCATTTGCCACATCATCTACTTATATTCTACAATCATATCTTAGTGATAATATATTGCCAAATGCAGAAAACAGCAATTAGAAGAGTATAGACATTCTCATTTTCAACTTTCTGTAAACCCATTTTTTAAAAATACTAAGGTTCATGATGAACTTCCCAAGCTAAAGTGAGTCACGTTACAAAGTCAATTGCACACATTCAGGCTCTCATAATAATTCCTTTGCTCCCTGTCAACCAGCCAGCCTGACAATGTCATGCATTCACAACGTTTGCCTTGGCAGAATCCTCTCGTAATTGTCAATTTCGATTTCATTTTCTAAGTTATGGTACAAAAGAAAATTCCCCCAAATAAAGTGGCACATAATAAAAGGTTTGTTTCTTGCTCATGTTACATAGGCTTAAAGGTTACCTGGCAGCTGTGTTCCCCAACAGTCTTAATCTAGCACAGAGACCCTCTGAAAGGCAGAGTGGCAGACCACTCATTTGCTCCTAAAAAATATCCCCCAAATATTACATATATCAGTTTCAGTCCAATTCCAATAGCCTAAAAAAACAATTGGCCACAACTCTCTTCAAGGAATTTTGAGAACAGCTTTGTGAACAGAAGGAAGAAGCAACCAACTTCATTGAACTGGAAATTATCATAATCCAGAGTCATGTAGTATTTCAGGGGATAATTACTTCAAAGGTCTTTCCATTAGAGAGGAATCTATAAAGGAGAATCCATACAATTTATATAACAATGAAGACAAAAACCAAGAACTTTAGACATTGTTTTGAAAATCTGACAGTGAAATCGATTCCTCTGTTGAAAGAATCCATATGGGCTAGTGGTGTGGCTGAGTGATGTAGTACTTGCCTGGCAAGAGTGAGGCCTAGGGTTTGACTCCAGCACTAAAAAAGGTCCCAAGTGAGTATAAGATGGAAAAAAAAAATGATGAAACAACTAAAATCTATGTGTTTTAATAAAGAGGTTGAAAGGGCACAGAAATTAAATTATTATCCAGAAGAGAAATATGTTGATGAATCTAGCAAAGTTGAAGTACAGAAACATTTGCAACCATTTGAAAGCAGATCATAGAAGTAATACAATTTTCATTTATTTTTTTCTTTTTTTTTCTTTTTAGTATTTTTTTTTTCCTTTTGGATCCCAGGGATGCTTCACCACTCAGCTACATCCCCCGCCCTTTTTAGTGTTTAAGATCTCACTGAGTTGCTGAGGGCCTCACTTACTTGCTGAGACTGGCCTCAAATTTGTGATCCTCCAGCCTCAGCCTTCCGAGATGCTGCAATTACAGATGTGCACCACTACACCTGGAGATATTCTTGATTTCTAAGTCATTATTTTTAAAAAATGGAGTTAAAAAAAAACAGTAGATAGAACAAAAGCCATAAAAACCAAAGAGAAATGAGAAATATATAAAAACTTCCATTAAATCAATGATGGAGAAAATAATTTCAAATACATAGTAAACATACTCAATAGATCTGAGAAAACTAGGCATAGAAATTATTACAAAAATTGTCAGTAAACATAAAAAAAGAACTAGTTTACCTATTATACTGGTACTCATTTAAACATGTTGATCATTTTCAATGCATGAATGAGATAGTTTGAAGAAGAGGAAAAATGTAATGTTATATATCCTGTTTTTGCAACACCTTTATTTAAAACAATGATGGTAAGAATATAAATAATAATCATATGAATATAACAAGAAATGCAGCACTGTTTGCTAGCTCTTTGCTAGAACCCACGCCAAGAAAATGCCTTTGATTTAATTATTTAGGTCAATGATACAATTATTGCTGTCTTAGTTGAAAATAATTGTACCAAATAAGTATAACAGGATTTATTATAAAGCTTTATTACCTCTCTTATTAACTCAAATCCAAACACAATTCCATATGATTCAAAACTTAGCTCAATGATGGGGAGGATTTGCTTGATACTATCAACAGGGCGGTTGGGGAAGAAATACAGAACTGGGTGAAATGTAAGCATGCCCTTGCTTTAGAATCATTTTGATTTTATTAACATAAATTGATTTTATAATATAAAAACCATATTAAGAAAAATGTGAATAGTTCTGCCTCAAAATTTATTTTCTAAAAATTAAGTCATTATCATTTTTGAAGAACTAAAATATTCAAGTATTAATTTCATTTGCTTCCTTTCATTTTTACACCTAGCTAATATCAAGTATTCATGGGAATATTACAAAACATTTGCAAGCTAAGAAAAAGTGAAGAAGAGTAGAGATTTATTGACCTAAATTTTGTAAGGAATTGTGGGCAATCACATTGTAGAGGGTGAGAATAAGAATACAGTCTATTATGGATCTTGGTTGGTGAAAATTCTGTTTTTCTCTTCACCACATATATTTGATATAGGCTCTCATGTGGTTGAGTTTTGCTTAAAAAAATAAATAATAAATGTTGATTAATCATTTTCAACTATTCTATAAGATAGGAATAAATTTGAAGGGTACTTACTGAAACATTAGCTACTTTTCTACTTACCCAATTTGTGTAGCTACTCTTTACACAAATTATTTAAAAAATCACAAAGAAAACTGGCTTATGACTAGGATACTCAGATTCACTCAATAAACATGAAGGTTTAATCCAAGCTGAAATGTAAGTTGGAAAGTAGAATCTCATTACCTAAACCTAGACTACAGCTCAACTACACATTTTTTTAACAAATATATGAAAGAGGTTTTATTAGCGAATAAATTCTTAAAAGTCAATTCTTAAAATCCTTAAATCGAAAAATGTAAATATGATTACACTCTTCTTTGTTAAATATGCAAAAAAATTGTTCCATTTAAATTTCTGACAAATATATCTTGACATAGATTATCAGTTCTAAACACTTCAACTAACAGAGATGAAGTCTGGTTCTTTAATTCTTGTTGTTTTTTTTTTTAATCCACTTCCTGTTTCTTAAAGGCTGAGGGTTCATAGATATTTCTGCATAGATTGTCCAGATTTTACATACTGAAAAAGAAAAACATTGATTTAGAGTATAGATCATGATCATTTACAATATTTATCACTATTGTTTTCTGATCAACATAGAACAAATACATTGTGGATTTCACATTAGTAATTGATGTACCCATGGGCAAATTAATAAGCAACGTGCCTTTTCTCTTACTTGTTAGTAGAAATCTGTTATGCATTTTCTCCTTTACTAGAACAGAGTAACATTTTCATTATTCATAGATGTAGTTCATGAAATAAACATGATTTCATATTTCACGGTTCAAAATGTACTTGACCCCCCCCCGCTACACTGATCAATTTTGTTTTCCTTGGCTCAATTCAGAAGAGTTTAGTGAGTTTCTTTTCTTTTGAGCAGACTTGTTTAAAGATATATCCTGAAATTAAGTTCCTGACTTATTCTGTATAATAAAAATTAATTCAAACTCAGTTTCTATTTCTGTAAACTCAAAACACAAGTCACTTCTGTGATCCAAAAATATATGGGGACCTTTCCCCACATGTTCATTCTTCAGGAGATATCAGATAGGTGTCTTCTGATTCAGTCCAATTCTGGTACTACCTGCCTGGAAAGAGTGTCAGATAACACAGGTTGGGGGTGCATTTCCCTAGACTGCCCATCCTGTCACCATTGTGGATGCATCAGCCCCAGATTGCTTTAATCTGTGCCTCTTAGTGGCTGTAATTGGAATTTCTAGAGCCCCATTCTTAGATTGGATTAATTTACTAGATTTACTCACAGAACTCAAGAAAACACTTATTTACTGGTTTATTATAATGTTTATTACAACAGACACAGATTAAAAGACACCTAGGTGAGGTGTGGGGAAAGGGTGTGGAACTTCCATGTCCTCTGCAGACACCTCACCCTCCAGGAACCTCCAATTTTCAGCTATCTGGAAGCTCTCTGAACCTCAACCCTGTCCTTTTGGGTTGGGCTATCCATTCTAGTAGCCTGGATGGGAATGCACAGCAAGCCCTGTGCAGATTTCCTTTTTCCTGAGTCCTGAACAGGACGCCTTCTCAGGTGGGGTCTTATAATGTGTTGATGGCAAGCTCCAAGGCAGAAATGGAAGTATAGAAATTCAATGATCCATATTGAGAAGAGAAATTCCAACTGCTACGGTGTGTCTTACAGAGAGATATGAGCCAGCAACCATGGAGAGAAACCAAAATACATACCTCATGATGTCACCTTGTGATAACATAAATGTATATCATTCATAACTATAGTGTATGTTTTAACTATTATTATTTTTTCCAATCAATACATAATGAGAAAAATCCTTATCAGAAACTGTTGTTCTCTTATTTTCTTTCAGAAGTTGGTCAGATTAATGCTGTTTTATACTTGAGCACAAAGTAAGACTCCTCTTTGTACTCTCTGTCAGAATTGCCCTGCAGTCAGTCTTTATTTAATTTCTACTTTGTTTTATATCATATCGTATGTTGTAAGGATTCAAAGGCTTAATTCCACTCTCTGAAGGTAGTTTATATCCCATTTCCAGAAGACAGGGGTAACTTGTATTCTCTTTAAAAATACATGGAACTATAACTTTTAAAAGCAGGAGATAATTTCTATATAATAATATGAATTCACAAAAAATGTTCAAGATTCGGTTAAGTATCAGATGAATACCAGCAAGAGAAACTCCTTTGCTATTTAACTTATCCTAAAAATACAGAAAAAAATCAATGAAAAAAAGTTTCATGTATTAAATATCTTTGATTTTTTAAAAATTTGAAATAATTACAGCTTTACAGAAAGTCAAATCTTATTTCTACACTTGTTTTTAATGAAGTTTTAATACATTCCAAAGATAATTTTTTACATTGTATCTGATAAAATTATGCAAAGTCATCATTTTATCTAGAAAGATATATTACTATATACATATATGTGTGTACATAAATATGTGTAAAAAGGGAGAGAGAGAGAGGTTTTTTTTCTTATTTAATAAAAAAATAGGAAACCTGAAATGAGAAGAGATTTTAATCTTGGCAAAGCTTGTGTTGAGTTGCTGACAATATTCTTTCCTATATGTGATAACACTGAAAATCTCAGAATTGCCTCACTTGTTTTTTTTTTTTCCAGTATATATATTTCTACTGCTCTTACAGTCCTTGTTAAAATCAAGTGAAGTAAATAGGATTTAAAACAAAGGAAACACATTTGAAAACCTCAGCAGATAAGCTGACCAAATCCACAAAGTTACTGTTGTGTTTTGTTTCGGCATTCCTGATACTATTCATTCTAAAATACAAAACGTTTGATTTGTGGGCACTTAGTAGAATTAACTCTCAAATTTATTTTTGCTGACTTTCTTGTCAAATTTGGGGTCTGACTTCTCCCTGTATAATAAAACAGCTGCTTGCTGACGACTTAAAAACAGAAACACATACATAAAAACATCAAATACTTTCTTCAGTTCTACTATGGACTTTCTATTTAAGTGTACTGGCTTTCCAGATTGCAATCAGAACCATTTATTGTTTTCATTGTGTTTGCCTCTATGCCTGGCAGTTTGATTAATTTGGTTCCACTGGTACTCTTATCAACTTTAAAGGATTTATAAAATTCTGTGAATAAGAGATGATACTTTCTAATTCCAAATTGTAATCGAGAACCCCATCTGTTCTCTCAGTTTGTTATGGTACCACACTTACCAACGTTGTCATATTATAATTTTCTCCTGATTCGATGAACACAGAGCTCATTAGCCAACATGTGATTTGTTCTACGGAGCATTTAAAAGTAGGTACCTACCCCTTCTTCATCTCTGGCCTCTGCTTCCTGCTAGTCTCCCATCTCTTGGTTATTACCATCTATCTACACAGTTGCACTTCAAGTTTGTGGGTGAACTGATTGTGAGCTGCAACCTCATCAGTGGATTAATCCCCTTGATGGATTAATAATTTGAATGGACTTCTGGGTAGTAACTGCAGGCAAGAGGGATGTGGCTGGAGAAAGCAGGTCACTGGGGGCGGGACCAAGATTACATCATTCCATGACCCTTTCCTCCTTATTTCTTTCTGTATTTCCAGGCTTCCATGAGCTGAGCAGCTTTCCCATGCCATGCCTTCTGTGGTGATGTTCTGCCTCACCTCAGGCCCAGAGCAATGGAATCCACCAACCATGGATAAGGCCTTTGAAACCATGGGCCCAACATAATCTTTTCTTCCTGTAAACTGCTGTTATCAGGTATTTTAATCCCAAAACAAAAAGCTGCCAAACATGTATGAGATCAAAAATCCATCCTCTACCTTCATTTCCTTCTTCTTTATTTTTATTTTCAGCTTCTGTCCAAAAAGGTTCTCATTGTAGGAATCATGAGGTATGGAAAACACACAGTCCTTTCCTCCAATGTAATATTTATAGACTATTTTAACACATTTTACCATCCTTCTCATTCACTGAATTTGGATCTTTGAGTCTTTTATCACAATTGATTTAACATTGTGTCCCCAGAATGAAATTAGGCAAATGTGTTTATCCTATATCTGGAATACCCACACCTTTTCATTTGGATACCAGGTACCTACTATTCTGTCCTGGGGAATTTATATATCTGAAAGATGTATTTACACAAGACAAACATATGGTTGATGCACATTAATTTAATTAAAGCCACAGTAAGACCTAGTTTCAGGGTTATAATATAGGCTTATATAACTCAAAACTATAATTCTTTCAAGGATGATACACTAAATTAATATAAATAATATATCTCAAAATCAACCAATTATTTTAATTTTCTTTCTTAACTGAATAAAATAAAATTATGCTTATAATATGATATGGATATTTTATCGCTCATTCTGTTTTTACCTTGGTAGGTGGGGTTTTGTAAGTTTGGCTTTGTTATTTCCAATATATGTAAGGAGGAAAACTTAGAGGGAAAAACAGTATATTTTGGCTCATGGTTTCAGAGGTTGAGTCCATAGTTCACTGATTCTATAACTCTGGGCTGGAAGTGAGACAGAATAGCATGGTGGGAGGACATGGCATAGGAAGGCCGCTCAGTTCATGACATCCAGGAAACAGAGAAGGAGAGAATAAGGTGACAGGGACAAAGAGTCAACCCATATCCCCAGTAACCTATTTCCACCAGACACACCCCACCAGCCTATAGTTATCACCCAGTTAATCTATCCAAGTGGATTAATCCACCTATTAGAGTATAACTCTCACAATCTAATCATTTTGAACATTCTTACATGACCTTTTGGGGACTATACATCCAAACCATAACAGAGTTGTATAAATTATTTTAAATCAAGAATTTTTTAAAAAGTATATATTAGTTTTAATTTTAAAATCAAACAAAAAAAATGTTTACAGGGAATAACTAACTACTGGTCTTTGCTTTAGTAATCAAATCTTTTATCGTTCATAGTAATCAAAATAGAATTAGTATTCAAATAGGAAAACAAAGCTTTGGCTATTGCTTCTGAAACATTTTATGGTCTCTACAATGATCAATTGTATCTATTCTTTCTCCAACATTTATGTCAATTGTGATCTTCCTCTTCTGTTGCACCTGGTAACAACTTAAACTAGCCCCTGGTCCAGTCTCTTGCCTAGATTATTATCACATTAATCAGACTGGTAGACCAATGATACAGAATAGAGGACACAGAGACTAACCCACAAAAGTACAATTATCTTATATTAGAAAAAGGCACCAAAAGCATGCATTGAAGAAAAGATAGTCTCTTCTACAAATGGTGCTGGGAAAACTGGAAATCCATATGCAACAAAATGAAATTAAACTCTTGTCTCTCACCTTGCACAAAACTCAACTCAAAATGGATCAAGGAACTAGGAATAAAACTAGAGACCCTGCATCTAATAGAAGAAACAGTAGGCCCTAATCTCCATCATGTGGGATTAGGCCCCAACTTCCTTAATAAGACTCCACTGGTGCAAGAAATAAAATCAAGAATCAATAAATGGGATGGACTCAAACTAAAATGTTTCTTCTCAGCAAAAGAATCTGTGAGGTGAATAGAGAGCTTACATCTTGGAAACAATTCTTTACCCCTCAACATCAGATAGAGCACTAATCACGAGGGTATATAAAGAACTTGAAAAACAAATAACACAATCAATAATGGGCCAAAGACCTGAACAGACACTTCTCAGAAGATAATATATAACCAATAAATAAAAATATATAAAAAATTTATTATTGCTAGCAATTAGAGAAATGCAAATAAAAACTACTCTAAGATCTCATCTCACTCCAGTCAGAATTGCAGCTATTATGCATAAAAACAGTAATCAGTGTTGGTGAGGATGTGGGGGAAAAGGTACACTCATACACTGCTGGTGGAACTGAAAATTGGTGCAGCCAATATGAAAAGAAGTATGGGTATTTCTTGAAAAACTGGGAATGAAACCACCATTTGATCCAGTTCTTCCACTCCTCTGTCTTTACCCAAAAGACTTAAAAATAGCATACTACAGGGACACAGCCACATCAATGTTTATAGCAGCATAATTCACAATAGCTAAACTGTGGAACCAACCTAGATGCTCTTCAATAGATGAATGGGTAAAAAAAAAAGTGGGATATTTACACAAAGGAATATGACTCAGCAATAAAAGAGATTAAAATCATGGCATTTACAGGTACATGGATGTAGTTAGAGAAGATAATGCTAAGTGAAGTTAGCCAATGCCAAAAACCAAATGCTGAATGTTTTCTCTGATATAAGGAGGCTGATTGATAGTGGGTTAGAGAGGGGGAGTGTGGGAAGAATAGACAAACTCTAGATAGGGCAGAGGGGTGGGGGGGGCGGAGGGACAAGGCTATGGGGTTAGAAATGATGGTGGAATGTGATGGACATTATTATCCAAAGTACATGAATAAAGACATGAATTGGTGTGAATATACTTTGTATACAACTAGAGTTATGAAAAATTGTGCTCTATTTGTTTAATAAGAATTTTAATGCATTCTGCTGTCATATATAAATTAAAAAAGTAATAAAAACTTTTTAAAAAATCTAATTTTAACATTTTTCTTTCTTTCTTTTCTTTTCTGCTTGGCTACTGATAGTTTTCAAACTTTACCATTTCCTTCTACCCTCTGCTAATGGTAAACTCACCTGGTACTATATCTTTACAAAGATATCAAGCTCCAGCTATAGCTACTAATTGTGTTCCTTGAAAATTCCATTCTTCCTCTAACCCAGGGACTTAAGTATTCTTACTTTTGTTTTTGGAATCATTGTGCCCTTTGTCCTCTCATCTACAAAGGTCATGTAATTTTACATTATTTTTTTTTCTGCTTTAGCTTAAATACTTGCTCCATAGAGAGTCTTTTTTTTTTCTGCCCACACTGTCTAAAGAAAGAATTTCTTTCCTACTTTCTACTTTAGTCCATAATTTGACTCATTCTGAGCTTCATAAAGGCAGATATATCTTTTATTTACTCTTTTTAGTTAGTCCATAATAAATTCTGTTAAATAGTAGATATTAAGGACTGACCAACTGCTTCAGAATAAAGGCCTTATGTGACCTAAACAAAGATCAATATGCAACTTGATCAAATAATGGCACTAAAATGGCAGTCACATACAAAAAGCCAAAATCAAACAAACAACAGACAAAAATCCACCAACTGAGATGAATAGAATGCTAAAATAGGCATTTTCTATTTATGCTCACCTAGAGAGGCAACAGATGGATCCAAAAGTTAGAAAAGAATGTTTATTTCCCTCCTGAGGTTGGGAAGGAAGGGATGCAGTAAATAGGAGGAAGGCAGCTGTTCTATTTCTCTGATGCAGCATTCAAATGAGGAAATAGGTTTTCTTTTTCTAAAAGCAAAAGCCACTTCCCCATCCATTTTCAGTGATTTGAGATGACCACAAATACTGGCATGCTCCCTATATAATTGTTTTAACAGACACTTATTTTTTAATTCCTATTAAAATATGATAAAAATGCAGTGTGATTAATGAGTTTTACATTTGTTTCCTATTTAATTTTTTTCTTTAATTTTTCTAAATTCCAAATGAAGACATTTATGTTCTTGAAAAGATTTATTCAACCATTGAGATATTTATATCAATACACCAGCTAAAAAGCTTGTCATTATATCAATTGTAATAATTTTAATTGTACATTTTAATTGCCTTTGTTTCACTTCTATTATTTGCTAGACATATAAAGTTACTAAAACATTCTTTCATGGCCTAATTACTTACAAATTTAGAAACATAGTTGTGGGGCAAGGAATATGTTCTCAGTGGCAGAGCATGTACTGAGCATGTGCTATATCGTGGGTTCAATCTCCAGGGGCAAAGTAAAACAACAAAAAAAATGTAGTTTTGGACACATTGCTATGTTGCTTTAAACAATTTTTTTTTTGTTCTTTAAAAATATTGTCATATATATCTATTATATATATATATATATATATATATATATGTTATACAGATGTATATATACACTTTATATGCATATATATATATAATAACAGGCCCACTCTTGTACACCAAATCATAGCAACTAAGATTGCTGGGGCAGGAGGATCATAAATTTGAGGCCAATTTACTGAGACCACATCTCAAACTAAAAATAAAAAGGGTTGGGTGATGTGGCTCAGTGATAAAGCACTTTCCTAGTGTGTGGGAAGCCCTAGGTTTAATTCCCAATATCACAAAAGTAAATAAATAAATATAATAATTAAAAATGGAAATATAATAGAGTTAAGGAAGAACATACTGATTTTACATTAAACAGTGAAGCAAAGTACTTTTAATGAAATCAAATTATTCTGAAAATAATCAATATTATTTTATTAAAGCAAATTTAACCTGCCTGTACTACACACCCACAGCCTACTAAGAATGATGTCATTTTTATAGGCATAAATTGTATCAGTTGCAGATCTAATTTTTTGAAATGGAATATTAAATAGTTGAAAAAGATGTTGCAAAGCCATTTCATCTTATGTCACTGGGGCCAATCTGTTGAGAAAAATACTTCAAAATTTGAACTAGGTACCTTTGGGAATGATTTTTACTTCAAATATATTGAACACAAAACCTTTCATCTATATTTACCCAAATGGGCGATTTATCTACAATGCCAATTATTTCATTATAATTTATTAATTAAACTTCACCATTATGTCAGTCTACTAGGCAATTTAAGTATAATAAATTTGTAATATCTCACTGAACTCTAGAATCATAATTCATTCCTAATATTCATTCTACTTTTCTTGAGTTTCTTTGCCAGTCACATGTTGGCTCTATGCTTTTTTTCTTTATTTTTACTTCTATTAAATTTGGGGTTTTTATGTAAATATGTTCCACTTTTAAATATCATTTTTTTCTGCTGCAATATTCTCATATTACTCTTAAATAAAACTAGACATTTACTACCAAACGGAAAATAGCAACATTTGTAAGTTAAACAACAGCAAAAATAAACATAAAATAATATTTAGCAAAGGACAAAAGAAACATCAAAGTCAAATTACAAAATGAATTAAAATTTTTCATAAAAAACTGCACATAGTAAATGCAGTATGGAAACAGGATTTAGATTAAACATACCAAACTTAACTATATCATTAAATCAGATTGTATGAAAATAATTTCACCAAGCTTTGAACCTTAGATGTTTTATCAAATGCAATAACAATAAAATTAAAAGTCATAGAAATAATTCTGATTGGCTAATTTAAAATAGTAAATAAACTGACTAGAAAAAAGAAAAGAATGCAGAATTACTAAGTAAATTCAAGAGCTGGTATTGAAAATTAAGATAAAGAAGAAATTAGCTAAAGGAGTAATATTAAGGATCAAATAAATACATCAGAATAATCTTTAAAAGATTGATAATATGATGGCAAATAATACTCATGAATATGAAAGCCTGATGAATTTCAGGACATAAGAATTTCTAAAGAAGTCCCCAGTTGCCACTTTCTTGCCCTGAAATTTACAAACATTAGCAAAAAGTTTGTGAGGCTGTTTGACCACATGAGATTGATAAACAATTTCATAGACAATTTGGTCCAGTTATTATGAAGAGTTTCTGCTTTTCCTTATTAGTTTTCAGTAGACGTGTTTTCATTGTTTAATAACACCATTCTTCATTACAACTGGAGGCAAAGCAATGTCCTTACAGTCACAAACAATATGTTGCAGCTTGAACTTTTCACTCTTAATCTTATTTCCAGCAAACTCCATGATCTTGGTCTGCGCTTTTCAAAGCCAAAGGGAGTCAGAGATCACTGGCAGGTCTGCCCACCCTAGAAAGCCCTGCAGCTCAGCTGGATCCCCAGTCAACAAAGAACTCCATTTCCCTGGAGGAAATGGGCTCTAGTCCTGTGTCTTGAGAAGCCAGATGATCCTTTTTCCTCCCTTTCACCCAGTACTAGCTCATTTCTGAGATTTAGACACCTGAAGCATGAGAAAGAACAGGAGGTTAACTCAGCAATTCTGTAAATAGTTCAGTACCAGAAATGTTTGCCAAATAACAAAGCCACTTCTTTCCCCAGGGACACAGAAGTGAAGACATTATTTTTCGGAAGCACAAAGTGCAATTTGATGAGGACTGTGTTGGCATCTGGCCAGGAATGAACTCCACAAGACCAGAAGGCTGGGCCTGCCTGGCGCTTTCTTTATAGCTTCAGTTGTCAAGATTAAATTGTATCAGGCCATCAATTCCAGAGTCTTAAAAACGTCTCTCTCTTTTAATCCTTTGGTCTTTTTTTTTTTTTTTTTTTTTCCTGGCTCGCTATCTAAAGAAACAGATGATAATCATCAGCCTATAACTAAGAGTAAATTTGAACAGCCACAATAATTGCCTCAATGTGAAAAGATAGAAGTTGACGCACACAGGCTAACATGGCTCCTGGAGCATCACTGGGAATCCAGACAAAACCTAACAGGATGACACCAGAGGGGAATGATCTGCTGGGGAGACTGATAGAGGACTGGATGTTCCATCTGCAACACCAGAGAGATGCTGTGGTACCCAAGTTTATTGTATTTATGAAGTTTACAGTTGGTTTGGCAAAAGCCTCACTAAAAAGGTGATTCCTTGAAAAATCATAAATATTTTTCTTGAAGAGAGAGGTTGGTAGAGACAGGCTCTGGTTTGATCCACGAGACCAGGCAAGTTGTTCCAGAGACATCATGCTAAGGTAGAGCAGGCAATAATGGAGACATGGAACATTGGCACATTGGTAAATGTCCAAACCTCTCAAATTGACAGCAAGAACAGTACCATCATCCCTGGGTGTCCAAAGGAGATTGCTTCCAAGACTCCTGCACCTTGCATATGCAAATCTGCAGATGATCAATTCCCTGAGGGCAGTTACACATAATCTCATATAATTTAAATCATCTCTACCTTATTACCTAATATAATGTAGATGCTATGTAAATGGTTGTTCTACCATATTGTTTTATGAATAAAGACCAAAAAATGTCTGTGCAGTTCAATACAGATATGTTTTTAAAATATTTTCCACTGGTGATTGGTTGAACCCATTGATACAATTCATGGATGTGAAGGGAGCTTACAATGCACTGTGTACACAAGGAGCACTGGAGTCTTAGAATTCTTCAAAGATGTTTCTAAAATGGTCATCACGGGAGCCAGAGAAATACTGCTATTACACATGGCCTACATTGAAGTTCATATGTGGACTCAAAGTGTGTACACAAGTGAAATTCACAGCCTGACTTATTATTTACTACAGCCCAGAAATACACAGGAGAAAAAGTCCTTTGCTTTTCTACTCTTATTTCCAGTTAGAATTGCTAGGATGTACTATTTGTTAATGTACTATAAAATAGACTTAGACAAGTGGTCTCCATATGCACACACATATATATTTTTTACTTGCATTATAAATATTAACACATAATAAAATTAACCTAAATATTATGATTAATAATGTACAATTAAAGTATAGAAATAAAATTAAAATGCTGGAAACATATTTCTTAATATGATGAATTTATTTTTTTGTAATTCACTCATCTATATATATATGGTTATAATTTACTGCTAGAATATGACAGAAGTAAGCTCCAACTTTACTCTCACATTTTTTTTTATTTTAGAGGTTTAAATACTAGATAAACATAAATGAATATGAAAAATTTAGTTATTGCAACATATTCAAGTTTTTAAATCTCTTGGAAATATTTTTATTCATTAAAAACTATTTAGCTATTTATACCAATTGTTTTCAAGAGGCAAAGGCAAAATCAAAGAACAAAACATTTACTTGTCAGTGACTTATTACCCAGTTACTCACATGGATAATTTGCAACATGTATAAAAAAGATTTTAAAAAATGCTTATCGAATTATTATAAAATAACTCCAGTTCTCCAGTTTTTTCTTTCATTTTGATATAATATATTTAATAATATGCTCAGAAAGAATTAAAGAATTGGGATAAAAATATTAGTATAAACATATTCATCAATAAATGATTACTTTGGACAAATTTTTTTAATAATGTTCTTATATTATGAACTTAATAAATAAGATTTTCCATTAAAGGATATCAGTTAAATCACAATTATGTCTTATCATATACTATCTAACTTTAATAATTATTAGGTCTTTTAATACTATTTTTAGTAAAACACTGAGTAGTAAATAATGCAGCTTGTCATAAATATTATTTAAAAGGTTCTGTGAGTCAGCTTTCTAGTACTATAACAAAATAACTTGAGATAATCAAGTTGTAGAGGAAAGGTTCATTTTGTATCATGATTCTGAAGATTCCAACCCATGACTGAATGGCCCTATAACTGTGGGAATACAGTGAAGAAACACATCATGGTGTGTGCCTTTGGTGGGACCAACTGCTCACTTCATCAGTCAGAAACCAGAAAATAAATTAATTAATTAATGAAAAGATAGGCCAGGTACCACTATCCCCTTCCAGGATACATCCCTAATGATTTAATGACCTGTCACGAGGTACACTTCCTAAAGGTCCACAGTATCTCCCATTAGCATCAAACTGGGGAAACAGTCCTTAACACAGAGACCTTTGGGGCACATTCAACATCCAAAATATAGCAATGGTCAAACACATAACCACGTAAACATAATAAAATTAACTTACTCAGTTTTAAGTTATAAAAGTAGTACATAGGCTATTTCTTATTCCTTAATTTGTGTTAATGGAAGGTAATATGTACTAAAATCACCAGTTTCATATCAAGTAGGAAATACCATGAATGATGCACTGCTCTTTCTCTTAGTTAATGCATATGCATGACTGCACTAGAATTCAATATTCAGCTTTTGAAGATAATTAAATGAGGATTGTGTATGAACTTGGTGTTTTATACATCAACAATTTCCTTAGATATCATAACCAAAGTCTTGTAAGGTTTTCTGGAAAAAAAAAAGTGTATTCTGCTAAAACTAATGTATTCAGCAGCTGGCAAAAAAAAAATTGAAATACATAAGATGAAAATAACAGAAGGATGAGATTTCATGCAATGTAGTTTAAATACATTTAAATTCACAATCAAAACAAGTTACAGTTCACCATTGTGGGGGGGATGAATTCTACCCAATATAATTTGAAAATACTGATCATTCTCAGAAAACTTTCTAGTGTTACCTGTCAAATCAGCATTGCTAAACTGTGTTTCTTGAGCTCATTGAAGATGTTTTGCTTGCCAGCTAATGAACAAACTTTAAATGTTGGAAGAACAGATACAAATCACTTATGTTTTAATATAGGGAAAGTCGTTTTTAGTATATGTCTTAATTATCTTTTATAATAGTCAAGGGACAGAAGGAGTGATATAGTTAAAAGAAAATTGTTATTACTCCCAATGCCCGTACTCTACAATATATATGATTTTGGTTCTTCCAAGTTTATGATAAAATATCTTTTTATGGTAATTTTATGATCATCAGGTATATTCTATAACCTAAAAGAAGGAGTGCCTGTCTTGGTTTAAGGGACTTTGATTACTCAGGAAGGTTTTTTTTTTTTTACTGGTCCCTCCCACTCCAAGAATTTAGCAAGCGGAGAGATTTCAACCCCCAGGGACATACAAGATGAGAAGACTTGGGAGATGAGGGCTTCTCACTGGAAAAGTGAAAAGGGGTGTTGTGAGAAGGATGGTGGGAGGAGAGAAGAAAAGTACCAGGAGACAGTCCATATAGAGTGGAAGACATGGAAATTAATTCTGAGACTCACAGCACCACAAAGTCTCTTGGATTTTAACCCAGATTAAAAGCACCTGACAATAGCCTCAGAAGTTTACAAACTGACCTTATGTTTAGACAATATGAACTTAAAGGAGATAATTTTTATGGCTATGATGCCATGAAAATGCTGTACATATTGCTTCTGTGATCACAGAAGTTAAAGGAGAAAAATCGGTAAGTGAACAGCAAACCATATTGATGATGAAGCTCAAAGACACAGGGTAGTTTGTGGAAATTACAAAAGTGAGCGATATGATTAAATGTATCCCAAGAGTGGTGGACCAGCTGGAAGAGATGAATCTCAGGCTCAGTCCAGGGAACCATCTGGTGCAGTGGTTTCTCCCCAGATTGCTTATTAGAGTCAGAATCCTCTATAGGGCTTTGAAAACTACCAGTGCCTGGGACATGCCCAAGACCAATTAAGTAGCATGCTGGTGGCTGGGATCTAGAAATTTCAATATTTGAAATACCCCCTAGGGATTCTAATGTGCTATATAATAGATTGAGAATCACTGATTTGGAAAATTTAGACCTAGAATTGTGAAGTTGAACACTATTTGATAAAATGATAAAAATAAGAAACTGACACTAATTCAGAGACACTAAAAAACATAAGTGAATTTGAGCATGTCATATATCATCAATGACAGGAGTGACTTATGCCCCACCCTCTTAATGTTTCAGAGAGAAACTGGACTAAATTTCTATTTAGAATCATATTTACTTGAAGAATTATCAAAGCAGGAACAGACTGGAAGATGAGATTTGAGTCATATTTTCATAAATGCTACCTTGAAAATGCAGTGTAAAAACAGGTAAATGACAAAATTAATTATAACAGAAAATGTGTGCTATAATGTGACAATGGTTGTATTAAGTTTCTTCTACCTGATGGAATATAAGGCAATAATTTTGGTGAAATGTTCATATGAGAGTCAATGTATTTCTTAAAATAAACATTTTAAGGCAATAAATAATATTGCATATAAATTATATTTGTGTATTTGTGGGCACAAAAATTTGTGTATGTGTATAATATATATGCAAAATTTTCCAAATGTTAACCAAAGCTAAAATAAAACAGGTGATTAGCTTCCTGTTTTATTTTCTTAGTGTATTTATTGATTTTACTTTCCTTTTCAAAAGGATAATGTTTAATGTTCAAATATGTAATGTTTTTTTCTAAGACTGTATCAGAATGATATTAGTCATAGTCTTGTAACTCAGTAAATAATAGGCAGTTAGCATATTTTAAAATTAATATGTCAAGAAAAAAGATGTGCAATAAATCCTAAAAGTATATGAATTTCTTTCAAAGATATATCTCTTCTCAAGATGATATGCCTAGAAAGCAGTATTTGCATGGGGATTGATAAACTCATAGACATTTACCAAGTATACACTTGCAGTGACTCTTAAGACTCAACTTTTTGCAGGCTGTCTTCTAAGAATAAATAATCAATCATGCAGAATTTCTTAATAAAGTATTCTACAACAAAATATAACTCTTTTTAAAAGATAAAATTTTATCATTATTAGTATTTTTATATTTGAGCTAATGGAACCATGATTTAAAGTTTTAGAATACTTGAAGGTGGGAAAAAAAGTTGTCATCATAAAAGGTTGATGAAATTCTATTATCTTTTTGCATAGTCTCTTAAAATGCATTTTACAAACATACCTTAATCCATTTTATTGAGGTTTTATTTACATAAAGTTCATCAAGTGTAGAAGTACAACTTAATCAGTTGTATGAAATGTATGAAATTCTGAGCAAAAGAAAGAAATTAAGGTCATAGGAGTAGGAAAAGAAGAGCTCAAACTATCCTTATTTATGGATAACAGTGATCCTATATCTAGAAGACTCAAAAAACTCCACCAGAAAAATTCTAGAACTCATAAATGAATTCATCAAAATAGCAGGATATAAAATTAACACTCATAAATCAGTCTTGTTCCTATACTCCAAGATGAATCAGCTGAAAGAGAAATTAACAAAACTATTCCATTTACAATAGCCTCAAAAAAAAAAAAGAAAGAAAGAAATACTAGTGAATTAATCTGAAAAAATAGGTGAAGGAACTCTACAATGAAAATTACAGAGAGCTAAAGAAAAAAATTGAAGAAGACCTAAGAAGATGGAAAGATCTCTCAGGTTCTTGGATAGGCAGAATTAATATTGTCAAAATGGCCATACTACCAGTGTCTGAGAGTTCTAGTTCTTCCACATTCTCATTGGCAATTAGTATTAGTCTGTTTCATTTTTTTACCATCTACTGACTGTGAAGAGACACCTCAGTGGATTTTCCCTAATAATAAATGATAATAATTACTTTCATGTTCTTGTTAGACAGTCATGGAGTCATCTATACATCTTTGTAAAATTAAGTTCTTTGTCTTTTGAAAATATCTTCTTTTATTTTTTCACATATCTTCTCATTTTTATATCAGCATCTTAGGAAGGGAAAATGCTTAAATTTTTGATAAAATTTAACTTAATAATTAACAAGTAATCATTTTTTATTCTTCCATGTTTTATATACTAAGAAATTCCTTCCTAACCTAACCCTCAAAGAATTATCCTGAATTTTATTCCAGAACTTTCAAGTTGAGCTTTCAAATTTACCTACATAATTCATTTAATATGAATTACACATTCATTCAATATGAATGAAGGGTAGAATTTCATTTTTTATTTTTTATTTTTTTGGAAGGTGGATATCCAACCCTCATCTGATCAAATGTTATCAGTATCTTTAATAATAATAAGCTTATTACATAGGAATGCTTCTATTCTAGAAATCATCATTCTAATCCATTGGTTTATAGGAGCTTTTTTTACTCTAATATTATACAAATTTTAAAAATAAAATTGTATAGTAAGTCTTAAAATTAGGTGGTATATGTCTTTTGCCTTTTGCAAATTATTTTTAATATCTTAGGTATTTTGTATTTCTATCTACATTTTAGAATTAGCTTGTCCACAAAAATATTAAATGATATTTTGACTGGGATTTTGTTTAATATTGATAGAGATGCAGAGTGTGGATATTCTGACAAGAGTGATTCTTCTGTGAATGTATTTGCATCATCACTTATTTATATTATTGTTTTATTTCTCTCAGGAATATATTTTAGTTTTAATTGCACAGATGCTATGCATACTTTCTTAATGTCTCTATTTGACATATTGATGCTATTGTAATGACATTGGTTTTTAGAAAAATTAAAAATTTAGCCTGCTATTATGTAAAACTGAAATATTTTTATGCATTTACATTGCATTCTACAACTTTGAATGTTGCCAAATTTACTGATTAGTTCAGGAATTCTATTTATAGAATTTTACATGATCTTCTGTGTCACATAATTTATGTAATTTATGAATTAAGTTTTTCCCATGTTTCCACTTTTTATTTCTTTCTGTTTTGGTATTGCGCACAATAGAACCTAAATGTCAAAGTTAAATAAAAGTATTGAGAGCATGCAACTTTGTTTTATTTCCTATCTTAAGGAAAATATTCTAAGTTCCTCAATAATAATTACTGTAAGCTCATGGTGACCAAATGTCGGAGGCAGGAGATGGGAAGCAAACCTCAGATCAGCTTTCCTTTATTCTGCTTCCAAGTTAATTGATCAGGCCTTGGAGGACTCATTTTCTCTTATGGAAATGGAGCCTGGGTACAGAATGAGTCTGGGTTTTATATTTTACAATGAGGGTGAATTCATCATTGGAGTCTGTGAACATGCTGTTCTGACAGTCAGGAACTAGTTGTGCAGGTTAAAATTCTAACTCAGGAAAATAGTTGTAAAAAGTTTGAACCTCAATGTCACTGGGAAAAGCTGAAAACTCAGTGATCACTGCTTATCTTCCTTCCTCTGAGACCCACTGTCACCTAGAGCTTCACTATTTTGATTTTTTTCCTTCAAGGACTCATCTGCAATGGGAAAGGGTAAAAGTCCAAGGCCCAAAGGCTCAGTATTTGCCTTCAGGACCACTTGTGGTTGGGAAAGGGTAAATGTTTGCTTTTGGTGGGCAGATTAGGGATGAACGTGGGAAGGGATGAAATTTTGCTGTTTCCTTCAGGGGGCCTTTGATACTGGGAAAGGATGTCGTTGGAGAGGTTTAATGTTTGCCTAATTTCCCTTCCCTTCACCCTGAGGCATACCATCCCTTCATTTTTTCCTGGGGAACTGTCTTGTAGAAATATTATTTTCCATAACCCTTCAATTACTACATTAGCCATAATTTCAATTTTTTTTTTGCGTCTCTTTGTTGGGTTGAGTACACTCTCTTATTACCAATTTCCTTTTTAAAAATATAAATATCTGTAGAGTATTTTAAATATGGTATGGATTTTATGGGTTTTTTTTATAAATTATTAAAACAAAATCTGTTTGCCAAGGGTGACATTATAGGCCCAAGATCTTGCTGTTTTACAGGTTCCAATGATTACATATTCAGATATTTTTAAAGTCACACAACCATGGCTAAAAATTAAATTGTATAAATTTATACTTTTAATAACAATATTTATAGGAATAAATTATTAATAATAATAAATCGATAAACATGTGATTGTATAAATGCACATATGTACAGATGAATTGGAGACCATGATTAAACATGTACCAGCCTAAAGGTAAGAGTATGTGTTACAAAAGATGGTGGGTGTGTTGGTAATTACAGAATTAGGAGAAAAGATGACATTGATTGTCAGGTGCTTTAAAGGAAATCCAAGATTCTCTTCTGGCACTGTGAGCCCAATATTGAATTTGCTGCTCTGAGGGCACAGTTCCTTCCACTGTGGGAGATTTTCTGCTGCATCTGGGATCTGCACAGAAGGGCTGCTTCTCTCAGCAAGCTCAGCAGGTTTTGCATTTCCTTTCTTTTTGAAAGTATGACAAGAAAGCAAGAGTTTCCCTTGGAGCTCACAGTGACTAAAACGATCTAATGAAAGGGGAAAAAATAACCACAATCAAAATAAGCTAAAGAATATTATTTTTCTTTTCTTTCAGGGAGACATGATCTTATTGGCTTGATAATTTCCCTTTGGAGAGGAGAACTTCCTCAGGAAGAAGATTGTGGTCTCTTGTGAGGAAAACATGACAGTGTCAGGCTTATCTCACTAGAGTCCCTGATTCCTTCTGGGAGCATTTTTATGATTCCACCTAAGGCCATAGAGCCAAAGTCACATCAGAATAATTACAGTCTTTTTTTTTTTTTTACTTCCATGTCTAGAATATTACAAACTGCACAACATCTTGTAAAAAGTCTTAACATTCTCCCTTCTTTTTCTTCTTTCCTATCCAGCAACTTGAAACATTGAAGATGGCTTGTGATTATCATACTCAAAAATCTCAAGGAAACCCTTTCTCATTAAGTTGATCATTCCCCCAAGCACAAATTGTTTTTTGGGCATCATGTCCAAAGGCAGTGAATATAGAATCAGGTTAAAGGAGAGCCCAGAGCCAGACTGCTCATGTTAAACTACCAGTTCCACTTTTAACTTCACCGGGAAGGAGTACTGTAACTTCCTTGCATTTAAACCAATATATTATTATCAGCATTCCATAAGAATTGGTAGTAATGATTAATGGAATGGGTTGAAACAGAATTGAAATGGAGCAAATAGTTGCAATGTATCAGTGTGTCTATTTTCCCTTTCCTTTTGACTGGTCAACACATTCTGACACGGTTTGACAGGGCTGCAGATGAAGAAAGGAACAAAATTTATAGAGAGGAATCAAGGTGAACAAATTTTATAAACTATTACTATCACCATGTTCACAAAATATATCTTGGACACTCATGTTAAAAAAAGGAGTTAAATTCAGACAAGAATCATGCTAAAAAGAAAGGTACATCCCTCTTCAGTGATATTTATATTCCAAGATTACTTACTGCTGACTTTGAGTATCACATTGTAAATCTCTCCATCACCTTATGCATGTCAAGTATATCATTTTTTGTTAAAATTTAAATGGCTTTCCAAAGTACCATATTTATCAGTAAATAATGTAGAATGCTTTAATATACTACCTCAAATGATATATGTGTAATATATGGCTCTCCAACTCCCCTCAAATATAATTTAATTTCTCACTGTGAAGAAATCCTCAACTGAAAGTTCAGGTACTACCATTAAAACAGAGTAATATTTTTAAAGGTGCATGTACCTTGGCAAGATGGCTAATGTTTGTGATGAAAATCCAATATTTTCATACTCAACTTTAAGGTAACTAAACACTTTATGTGGGGGAGTTTTTGGTTCCTGGTTCCAGTTTGCAAAATAATTGATGGCTCATTAGCAACTCTATGGGAACACTGGAAAACATACACAGGCATGAGAAAAACAACAGGAGGTGGCAGGGAGAATAAAATATGTGTCAATCATATTGAAATCCTCTAGCATATTCCAAATGAGAGTTTGAAAACACTTTGGGTATTCCATTAGCATAAATTTAAAAATTACATAAATTATATTTGCTAATGACATTCATAATTTTGCAAAATCATATCATAAATAGATGCTTCCTTTTTTTCTTATACTTTAGCCAGAATTTTCATTCTACTAAAATATACTTATTGTTTCAATGCAAATATAAATTTGAAGAAATATTATTTAAAATATAATAATAAATAAACCTATGCACAGTGGTGCATGCCTATAATCCCAGTAGCTTCGGGAAGCTGAGGCAGGAGTATCAAAAGTTCAAAGCCAGCCTCACCAGCTTAGAGAGGCCCTGAGCAACTTATCAAGATTCTGGCTCAAAATAAAAAAATAAAAAAGGGCTGGGAATGTGGCTCAGTGGTTAAGCCCCCCTGGGTTCAATCCCTGGTATTAAAAATAAATATATAATAAACTATGTACTGGTCATTGTAAGTACTTGGGAAGCAAGCTTTATCATTTTGATACACTTACTTCAAAAGAGTATAAAAATCTATTAGGATACACTTTAAAAATCTATTCCTGAAAAGAATTGCATATTTGGATTTTTACTGTCTCAATATCCAGAATTTGATTTGAAAGGAGTTGGGGAGGTGGCCATGATAAGATTTTACTCCTGTACACAAATATGTTTATGAGCAATTACTTTCTTCTTGTGGGAATTTCCAATCACTAGGCAGAGGTTTCAACAACAATTTGGGAGGGCAAAAATCTGGTAATATTCATTTAGTGGTAAAGAAATTGACACCTCTGTCTCAACCCATGGCTTTTTTAATCCTTTTTGCCATAGCTATATTTTTAAGTGGTGAAATTCAGAAATAGCCAATAGAATATTCTGAACTGTTGAAGAAACAAAGGATGTATGTTATTGTTGGGTTACCTCCGCATGAAACTCCGACTAATTCTCCAGATTGTCGAAGTAAAGGAATGAAATATAGAAGAGCTACATAAGATATTCTGGAGCTCACATTTGCATAAAAAATTCCTCTGTGTTATCAGGACACATGCTGGATAAAGCACAGGCAGAAGTCATAACTTGCGAGGTTTCCCCAGCCTTGTGCCCCAACACCCCCTTCCACACACGCACTTTTTAACCATATACCAGAAGTCCCATTTCCCCAAGTGGCGTCCGGCCATTGCTTTTTCTTGTGTAAATTCTACTTCTAAGGTGAACTGAACTTCAGTCCCAAGTGAACTTGACCTTTCTTTTTCATCTGATTATGCTAAGCCATCATTCCAGAATCAGCTCAGGCATTGTAGCCTCCAGGAAGTAGGTCCATGGACCGTGCCATCTCTTGCAGGAGGCAAATCACTCTCAATGCTTCTGCTTTCTGATGCAGCACTTATCACCCTGTCTTGTAATCGTCTGTTAGTTATCCATTTCTCCCATGGGGTGAAAGCCTATGTGGGGATTATGCTGTACATCTTTATATCCCTTTCATAACCTGTACATATGAGCGTGATACATGAGTTTAATCTCCTCCTCTCAGTCTGACAACATCATTTACTTCCATGACCATAGTGTCCATCTGTTTACTGAAAATTCTCCAATCTAAATCCTTCAGCCACAGTTCTGTCCTGAACGGTAGATCTATGTAACTCGGGTGGACACTGGAAATCTTCATATGACTATGTCATATGCTCTTCAAAATCAAGCTCAAAATGGAAATCATCTTTCCTCCTGAAATCTGTACTGAATCCTTCTTCAGTGACTCTATCTCAGTAAATATCTCAGCAATCCAGGGAGAAGACCAAAATGATTAAATGGTCAGGCCTGTGGGTGGCAGGCATTCCATCTCTGTTATTTATAACCAACTGTACAATCTCAGCCAATCTCCATGCCTCACATCTCTTATGTGTAAAATGGGGATAGTCACACCTCTCTCCAATGATTGCTGTACATAGTAAATTAGTTAAAACACAAGAGGTGCTTAGAATACAGTGTGATAAGTGGTATGTGGTCAATAATTATTAACTATTAATTCAAAGTTATCTAGATAAAGCTGAAATCCGAAACTGTCCCTGTTTCCTTTCCTCATTCCAATCTTTCATATTATACACACATACACACATCCAAAACTATTTCTAAGCTTCTCTTTAATTTTTTTTTTTGTCTCTCAATCTTAATCATCACTATCCTTCTGGAAAATACTAACATCTCTCACCTAGCTTTAAACAAAAACAAAACAAAACCAGAATCACACTATTTTTTTCCAGACTGGCCTTGAATTCCTAGCATCAAGTGCTCCTCTGGTCTCATTCTTCAGTTTGAGTAACTTAGCTTACTCTTCCAACTCACCTCTTTCCTTCTTCACAGTCTGTATTCTCCAATCTGTGCACCATATCCTCAGCAGTGAATGACCATAGCACACGTCTTATTCCATAGCCAAGCTGCTCACAATCCTTGCATTTCCCTATGAACTTCATAAAAGTCAAAAACATTTCTCCTGTTTTTGAGTTTCTCCAATGTTAACCTTTGCTGCCCTTACCTTGCCTGGTGAGATTTGGGATTAACAAATCTCAATATGATGTTAATTGAGTACAACCTTCCTTGCATTACAATCAGGACAAATCTTTTTGACCAAAAGAATGCAAATTGTGAAATTAAGTCTCTTGGTCAAAAATAAGCAAATGGGGGGGGGGGCATTGGCACATGCCTATAATTCCAGCAGTTCTGGAGGGTGAGGCAGGAGGATTGATAGTTCAAGGCCAGCCTCAGCAATTTAGTGAGCCCTAAGCAACTTAGTGAGACCTGCCTTAAAAAAAAATAATAATAATAATAATAGAACTGGGGATATAGCTTAATGGTGAAAAAACTGTTTAATGTCTAGTACAATAGATAGATGATAGATGACAGATAGATAAATAGATAGATAAATAGATAGTTAGATAGATAAGGGTTTGTAGGCCTTATATTTGAACTTTCTTAGAGAGTCTGAGATTACTCTGACCTTGGGAGACTTCAGTAATTAAGAACTCTTTTGGAATTGGGTAAGCCTGGGTTCAAATATCTAAGATGTCTCTCCCATTATCTACTAGAGTAATAATATTTCATATGTGGCTTTACCCATTTATAAAATTGGATATTACCATAGGAACTAGCTCAAGTTTATAGTAAGAATTAATAATTTGATGTATGGAAAATTTTTATGGTGCTCAATATAGAGTAAGGACTGAATAAAAGTGAATATGTTTTACAGTGCTTTTTTTTAAAAAAAAAATCTTATGCATCTGATCATTACAAGAATTCCTGAGTCTTATTTTCTTCATCTTATACTATGACTCAGTTACCTTTCTGGTTACATATGGAGTTAGTTACTGCTTTTGAGGGGAGTATCTGCTGGTGATTTTTGTACACGTGGCTGGCTGAGGCACAATCCCCTTTCATTCTTACAAATGCCAGTTCGGTGAGGCTGTCTCCAAAGTAGGCACCCCGAAATCAAGAGGTGCAAATCAGGGCACCAAGTGCAAAGGCCAGGCCTTTTACCTCTTTTTTTTGCTGGGATTGTGCAGAGCTGTCTTTTTATCCACTTGCATTTGGATTCACACTTTAGCATTTTTTGTAGTACATTTAGAGAATCCATGCTTTCAATTTTGTGCTATTTGGTTATGATTCACAAAAAGGTAGAAAAGAAGAATGTATACATATTTATATAGAGAGATGTATACTTTTCCATAGACATGATTTTCCTTCATCCTTAATATGTTTTATTCTTAAATTATAAAATAATCTAAATTTATAGGAAATATTTTCAGTCTAAAAAAATCTACCTATGTATAATCATTGATTACAGTGAACAAAGGAGGTAAATATTTAGAGCAAAAGGACATATATGTGTTGTATCCAAAATATTATGTTATTCTAAAAATTTTTGAATAGGTAGAAAATTTTTTATGCTGTTTATATTATCATTATTAATTTATTTATGATAAAATAAAGATAAATATATTGAAAAATTTTGGACTTTTTAACTTAATAGTTTAAAATTGAAACTCTTGGTCAAGATACTATAAAGAGTGCTGAATGAGAAGTTGTTTAAGAACCTCAATAAAAAGAGAAATGACTTTAAGTAGAATAAAATAGTAGCTCATGGGGAGAAGAAAGTTATCCTGTAACTTTAAGGGTGAGTACAGTTCTGGAAGGTGGGGTACCAGTGCCACAGTGAATCAGACTGAAATTCAAGCTTGAGAGAAAGTCATGGGCTATCTGGGGTCCATATTACTAATGGGAGCAAGTGGGAATGTGGGACATTTATAGAAATTAAGGCTCAGACGATGAGTGGCATTGAGATCTGGGGATCACTGTGTATAGTGCATGAATTTTCTAAACAAGTGGTAGTTTTTTGGGTAGATATTAACCTACCACCTTTGAGTATGCAAGTAATCAGTACCCTTATGGAGATAAATTTTATGACAAACAGAGAGATGGCTGTTGATAACATTTTTAATAATCTCCATAAGCAGCTATAAGCCTCCTTGGCAGAGGAAAAGGTGACAAAACATTTAAAAGAGCATTTTCAGAGGTAGGATTTTTGGGACTTACATGGTGGTGTTACACAAGGCTTGGAGGTGTAGGGAAACTGAAAACCATGCTCAAAATTTTGTTTTCAATTCATAGAAAGTATATCGATATCATTTAGCTGGGACAGTCAGCAGAAAAGAAGTAGAAGATTTTCAGAAAAAAAGATAAATTTATTGGGAAAAAATGCTGAGCCAAACAGTCTATACTTCTTGTGATGGAAATGTATTGTCACAGGAAGGATGATGGGCTCATAAGGGAGAGGAGGAGGGGGTCTCACTTTCAATGCTGAGTGGCACCTACATTGTAGGCTTTCCTATTAGCTGTTAGAGAAAAAGCTCACATGCTGAAGAAGGAAAAAAAAGAAAAGGGGAGGAAACAGTTGCTGACCAGGGTTAGAGAAGACACAAACAGGAAAAATTGGAAATAATTACAAGGGAGTGATTTTACAACCAAATAGTACAGAGAATAGTGCTGAGAAACATCCCAGTATTGCAAAATCTCATCCACCGAAGGAAGCTGGGTTACAGGCTTTAGTCCATTTTAAGGAAAATTCAGTGGTTTACAAGTTAAATCAAAGTGCTATGTATTATTTCCCACCACTAATATAAGAGGTTCTTTGTATTACTGAAATTTCATTTAAAATTTATTTGCCTATTCCTTTAACATTGGTATCATATTCTCATACCCTCCAAACTCATTCATTATTTACTATAGTCAATGCAAGGTTTCTAAAAATTCACTTGCAGATAATAAGCTTTAAAAAATATAGAATTTCTGCACTGTCTAAATGTTCTTCTATTCAAATTACAAAACTCAAGAAAAAAAGGTAGTCTCACATTTTTAAAGTAAATATGAAACTAACGTCTTTTTTGAGCTCTTATTATTTTTCTCACTGGGAATAAAATCAAGATTTTTTTTTTCAATGTGTTTGAAATCACGGAAAACTAATCTGGGAACCCTGGTGTGAATTATTTTATAAATATTTTGTGGTTTGTCATTTTGTAAAAAGCCTCTGAAGTATAAATTCACGAAGGTAAATATTTTATTGTACTTAAGCAACGTGGAGGAAAATAAGTTATATGTGAGGAGCTATTCAACTTGATTTGAAAAAAATAATATGTTTGTGAAAGGTATTTGTGTTTTATGAAAACTTGAGTTTCACCATCTGTTCCAGTTTTCATTTCTTATGTTGTATTTTGTAGTTTATAATAATTAGCAGTGCAATTTTTTTTTTTTACTGAGAAAAATATGCACAGTGAGAAGAAAATGATGAGCACATTGAAATTCCTTCTCAGTACACCTTGGTTGTAAGAGTCTCATGTGAAGGTGTATGGTATTGAATGGAAAGAAAGGGAAAATTAAAACATACTGGAAGCTTCTTTGTGATTCTTGAAGCTTCTTTGTAAAGTCCCTCCTTGGCCACTTTATCACTGTCTTCCACAACTAATGAGAGTCATCTAGAGTTCAGCGTCATGCCCAGAATCTTGTACAGCACAGGGGCTGACTTAACAGAGGTGTCCTGGCATGGGGAAGCATGGTCTGTGTGCAGAATTGCTCCCTGAGGACTTGCTCCTACCTGTCACCTGGCCACTGAGCCCCCCCCCCCCACCTCCTAATCAGAAAGGTTGGTAGAACCATTGTGCTTCCTCTGTGGTTTTGTTGTTGACTGACGATAAAATGATAGAAAAGTCCTATCTAGCTAGACACCTCATGAGTTCTTGGTGATTTGGGGTTAGCATAATGATATAGAAAACACATTTTTCTTTGCCAGTGAACACAAAATTTCAGATCTGGAGGACCTATAATTGTGACGTAGTAGCAGGAACCTGAACTCTTGATAGAAAAAGTGTTTTTTTAACATGTGACATCAAACAAATCATGGATTTATTTGTGGAATCCCATTTTCTTTCTTTTATTTCTTCCTCAATGGAGAATTGTATCAATTATGAAATACCTATTTATAATGGTTGGAGGTAAAAGCAATTGGCATGAAGGAAAAAAATGTTATGAAGAAAGAAGCTTAAAATGCACCTTGTTATTTTGGCCAGGGAGAGGAAAGGAAGAAAACTAGAGAAAATAGTCAATATATGTATTGACTCCAGATTGCCAAGGTATGGAATGACTTTCATTTTTATTGGGGGGAGGCGGTTTACAAGGGATTGATCCCAAGGTCACTCTACCACTGATCCACATCCCCAGCACTATTTTTTATTTTATTTAGAGACAGGGTCTCACTGAGTTTCTTAGTATATCACTTTCGCTGAGGCTGGCTTTGAACTCCTGATCCTCCTGTTTCAGCCTCCCAAGCCACTGGGATTATAGGTGTGTGCTGAGGTACCTGGCAAGATTTTCTTCACTTCTCATATAATTGAGCTAGATACCCATGAACTGTCAGCTGGAGGGAATGCATTGGCACACTGCCACTCTGAAGTTGTAGCATGAAAGCATCCCAGGGCCCTGTGATGACCTTGGTCATCACAATGCTCCCTGGTTAAACAGGAGGTTGCTTAGCATTGGCAGTTCTGTGGTGGCCTGTGGCAAAGGGCAGGGCTTGCTAAATATGGAGTAGCTTCAGTAGCTGTACAACATACATGACATACTATGCTTTTCTAAGTAAGGTACAATGTTTGCAAACTGCTCATCAATAGAATTTGGAGCATTTTGGAAAACGAGCAAGGTCCTATCTAGAGATTATGTGCATCCAAACAGAGCTGGATGTGAAGGGTAGTGAGAATTCATTTGCATTCATTTAAATCCAGTGTAAAATGGAGGTGGGACTTGTACACTAAACTTTTCTGTATTTGGTATTTATTGTGCATTTTAATTAGAAATGTCACAATAACAATGTAGGTAGGTCATATAATTTCTTTTGTTTCAAGTTGAAAAAAATAAAACTTGGCAAGTATATTTTAGGTACTTAAAGAGTTAATGAGGAATAGACCCACAACTCAAATGTAGATCTACCTAACTCCAAAAGCCATTTACTTTTCATTAATTACACTGTTCTGAGCTTCTGAAAACACTTCATAAAGAGAAAGGTGTTACATACATGCAAATTATATTATTTTATCCTTCACATTTTAATCTTTCATGGAAATAATTAACTAACATTTTATATCTTAATCTCAACTCATGTCCATTACAGATGTTTTCAAAATTATTTCTAAGCACTCAATGACCTTAACTTATTTTCAAATAAATGTACTGTTTGAATAATTAATATAATGGTCATAATGAGTTGACTTAATAGGAGATTTTCTATTATAATTAAGTGTTGGACCACGTGCTTCCATTCCTGGGGTTTGCCATTTTTACTGGAAACACTACCTCACTTTGGTGAGCTCATCATAGCATAATAAAATTAATCAAGCTACACAGTTATTAAATATGTAGACTCCCCATCTGGTCATCTCATTCTAGAGGTTGGGGGTCTTGATAGATTTCTTTGAAGATGTAGAAAAATCAGGGCAAGTTCCTCATAGGAATTATTCTTTCTTTTTCTCTCTGAGGTCCATATACACTTGTTCCACTTTGAGTATGTATAGGTGTGGTGATCTGAGGCACAGTGCCTCAGATCTTATATAATGTCTGAATCAAATAAAGGCTCATTAAATCCTACTTGACTTTTAGAAGAAGCATAGGCAATTAAAAGAATACATGCTCTGGAACCAGAACAGACTTAAATAAGGTGGTGCTGCCATCCTATGTGAGAATATGGAGAATTAATTCTGGGTCTGTTTTCTCTCCTACCAGCTGAAATAAAATCATAGCTCTCCCATACAATTATGATGAAGGCTAGCTACATTAATGAGGTACATATGGAACACCAGGGTAATGTTTAGATCTCCAGTTGATGTTTGATAGCTGTTCACCACCTCTGATATTGTCTTGTGAAACAAAATATTTGGAAAATGCAGAAGTCAACATTCTTATTCTGAAGACCAAATCTCAATAGTTCCCACAATTTTAGCTATCTAGGAGTGTGTAGGAATCATATTCGGATAATAATCATTTTATGAACTGTCAATGAATAGTTGCAGGGTGGATAGAGAATGTCTCAGCTCTGGGAGGAGAAGCCTCAGCAACCTTTCTGCCAGATGGTCATTATTCCTAGAGTTCCCTGCATCATCACAGATCTCTCATGGAAGAAGAAAAGGTTTATAAATAACAGCACTCATCTGTGTATATCCCTCTTTTTCCAAGCATTCCATTCTTAGTGTTGAGGCCATTCAGAAGCAAGACAGCAACCAGTGAAATTTCTTTCAACAGGAACTCAAAAAAATTGCTTGGTGCCCCCAAGTGGTAGCTCAAATAACTACAAAAGTTAAAATACAAGGAAACTGAAAAAATGCGATTACATTATGTATGGCAGTTAAGTAGTCTGTACCTTTAATATAATGAGAAAACTTAAAATGACTAATACAATGGTAAAATCCCCCCAAAAGCAAATGTCTTCAAAAAATAATCTTCTGAACCAGAAGTAACAGAGCCAAACACATATGAAAACACATAAAACATTAAGAAAAAACAAACAAACAAAAAAGAAAGAAAGAAAGGAAGAAAAAGGATTTGGAGATGTAGCTCAGTGGGAAAGCAAAGCGCTTATGTGGTATGAGTGAAGCCCTGGGTTCCACTCTCAGCCCTGAAAAAAATAAAAGAACTAAAAAAATGTGATTCCATTTTGTCTCCATTGGATTCAATTAAAAATAATGAATATACTTTGAGACTGGCAGTGTGGATAATGATAAATGACACTGACTATGGAATATCCTATCTAGGTATGGTGAGCTGAGGTCACATTGCCTCAGATACCAGGCTCTACCACCTAATGCAGAAGCTACTCAAACCTCTCCGTGCCTCAGATTTCTCACCTGTTAAATAAACAAAGTATTTGTATTTATTTCATTGGATTATCAAAAGAGTTAATAGTTTGGACATTAAAAGTGTTAATAGTTTGGACAAGCTTATAATAGTCATTGGCATTCACTGAAATCTGAAAAGTGTTAATTTTATATACTTACCCAGCAAAGGTAAATTGTTCGAATGTTCCAAACAACAATTATATTGTAGGAAACTTGAATATATATTACTTTTTTGCATTTCAGTATCTAAAATGTCCTCCTTAGAAGTACCGATAAGTAATGATGACGATTGTGCGGGTACAATTAATATAATAATGCAATATTATCTATCATTTGTTGAATATTTATTAAACATCCTAGATAAACATTGTCTAATTTTGTTTTAGAAGAGCCCCATGAAGCACATATTATCATCATTTTCACAGGAAGGAGTTACATCATAGAGTATTAAAATATATTGCCTATGGTTACCTGGTTAGCATGTGAAGGAGACCTCTCAATCAAAGGCTGTTGACTCAAAATATATGACCTTAAATCATTGTGACTATGCAATTTTTTTCATGTTCAAGACTATCATTGCAAAATATTTTAAAAATACTTTGAAATTACTAATGATCAAAACATTTAAATAAAATGTATTATTGTTTGTCCTGTGAAGAGTTAACAATTGACAGACATGATATTCAGGCTTCAAAGAGCATAGAGAATGGAAATATTTTAAAGGAAAGCAATACAGAATATGAAGAGAAAATAATCATATTTAAATGTGAATTTTTATATTGTTTAATTTAATTTTATTTATGTAATTATAAGCATATCGATTCTACATATCCATCTTCTGTTTTGTTTAGGAAAAAAGTTCACTATTAATGTTAAAAATAAATTTCTCAAATTCAACAAAAAACAATACATATGACCATTTTTTACAAACTTTGCAGAGCAAAGTGATTCGTATTTCTATGTGCAGTTAATACTTTCATATTCATATGTTTAATTTTTATATGAGAATTTTTACTTTTATTTTTTTATTCTTACTCTGTTTTTCTAGCTATGGATTTCTATACTAATTTTAGGTATTTTTATCTTTTCAATGAAAATAATAACAGATGATTTATTAGCTAAAATATTAAGTATCTAGTTTCTGGTAAAGGATTATTGAACTTTCTATAATGAGAAAAATGCTAAGGAAATGGGATTATTAGTTTATATTTAGAGGAGACCGTTATGTAGACTATTTTTCTTACCCAAATTTGAGAATGTTTTTGTTGATAGGTTTAAAAATTACAAGTATCTGTATCTATATCTATGTATTATATATAAATATATATATATAGAGAGAAATATATATATATGTATATATATATATTCGTGTACATGTGGGTATGTGTTTATGTGTTAGTACTGGCATACATGAGAAGTTGAACAAAAGAACTACTTAAAAAATATATAATAGCCAGATGCTGTCATTCTAGAAAGGTTAAGTAATGAATTTGGTAGATTCTCTTGGTCCTAATTCCTGTGGCCATTAAAAAATATCATAGGCTTCACTTGCCAAAAATATTTTTTTCACAGTTCTGAGTCTAGAAATCTGAAATCAGCTGCAGCATGGTGATGTTCTGTCAAGTGCTCTCTTACAATTTGCAGATAGCCAAATTCTTGTGTTGCCACATGATGGGGGTAAACAGCAAACTGGCTTCCTGGTCTCTTCTTACAAGGACACAAATCCCTTTCTTAAGGCTTTACCCTCATGAACTAATTACCTTTTCAAAGGACTCACCTCCTGGTCATAACATTCTGCCTCCAAATTCAGCATGTGAATTTTGAAAGAACACATTTAGTTCCTAATACTGTCCCTACCAAAACAATAATTTAACTGCTGAAACTTATTGAAGAATATTCATTCAAATTCTCTGGAAATTATCTTTAAGGACATAAAAAAAATAAGAAAACACTCTTTCAAGAAAATTCAATAACAAATAGTAGCACAGGTCTGTAATCCCAGCAACTCCAGAGCCAGGAGGATTCAGACCTCATCTCAAACATGATTTATATATATATATATATATATATATATATATATATATATAGAGAGAGAGAGAGAGAGAGAGAGAGAGAGAGAGAGAGAGAGCGCAAGAGGGGTTGGGGTAGGATGGGGATGTAGTTTAGGAGTAAAGTCCTTGCCTAGCTTGTGTGAGGCCCCAGGTTCAAATCCTCAGTACTATTAAGGAACCAAATAAATAAAGAAAGAAAGAATTTTGCTGAATCTTGAGCTGTTGTTGTAGCTCAGTGGTATAGAGCTTTCTTATCTTGCATGAGGGCTGGGGTTTGATGAATAGCACAGGAAAAACAATTGACTAAATCTTGATAAAAACTGAGAGAGTCTTTGTGCCACGACCTTACCTGCCCTTTCCCCAGATCCAGATACAGAAGCTCTCTTGGGAGGCATAGTTTAAAGGGCATGGTAGAACATGTCTGTAATCCCCGAAACTCCAGAGCTAGGAAGATTGCAAGTATGAGTTCCCTCTTCCCTCAGTCCACATCTGAGCTCTGAACATGCCTAGAGGTAGCAATAAGACATACCTGCTGGTATCCCTGGTCCTCAGCTTTCTGTTGCAGAAGCTCTATTTTCACACCCAGCCTCACTCATAGGTTGGACACTTCAGGAATATTGGAGCAAAAGTAGGATTTCCACTGCCCCCCTCCAGCTTATGCATATAGTAGTTTTTACTCCAGGAAGGAAAAGCCAGGAAGATTGGGACTCCATGAAGGTGTTCACTGTCTTAAGGGCATTGCTGGAAACGAGGTGCTGGTAGAGCAAAACTTAGAGGAGGGCAGTAGCCCCAACTTACAAGCCCAAGCTGAAAACTGTCAGGAATTTAAAGGACAATCAGGGAACTTACCCATGAAGAGATCCCTCCTGGATCAGTGGACTCTGGGGACTGTGCGGTGGGAGACAGAAAGACTGTGTGCATGCCCTACTAAGCTGCTCCATACAAGGGCAAGAGGGCATGTCAGCACTGACCTAGGAGCTTTGTGAAGCCACAAGACTCATCTGCAGAAGGCATCAGTCTTGCAAATATAACCTCTGGCCAAACCTACAGGAGGCAAGATGAGGAAAACTGAGGGCCTCAAAAAACATAAACACACACACACACACACACACACACACACACACACACACACACATACACACACACTAAACACATGAAATGGCTGACTCAGTCCTAACATGTCACTTGACTTAAATATAGATGGCCTCAGCACACTGTAAAGACAGAAATTGCATTTAAAAAAAAGAAAAGAAAAAGAAAACAGAAAACACAACCCAACTATTCACTGTTGATCCATAACTCCAGAACTCATTCCAATCACAGTGGCATAGGTAGGTTGAAAATCGAAAAATGGAAAATAAATACAATGAAAACATTCGTCAAAGTCCAAAGTAGGAGTGGCTAATGAAAATATCAAAAAACAACAGGCTTCACAGAAAATTAACAAATCCAAAGACAGATCACATAATGATAACTTCAGTCTGCTCAGGAATATGCACAAAACATAACTTCAAAATAGGTCAAGCAAATATTGGTGGAAGGGAAAGGATAAATGAACCAAATCAAATTTCTAATTGAGGACTTAAGCCTACTCTCAGGAATTGGTGTAACTACTAGAAAGAAAACCAGCCAAGATAAATATTCAAATTCCACAACCAGTCAACAATTTGTAATTGACATACAAAAATATAAATACTCCATCAAAGAAATGTCAACAGTATAGAAATGGAGAGGATTTCAGTTGTTGTCATAGGTAGGGGGTTGTCGGTAGAGGGAAGAGAATGTTGTAATGAAGGGGCTACAGGAGGGCTCTATGATAGAATTGATTCATATTTGGGAGGTATATAAGTCAATACACTGGTCATGACATTGCATTAGAGTTTATCAATATGTCACAATTGGCAGAGTGGGAATTCTCTGTAGTACTTCTCATAATCACATGTGAATCTACAATAATATCAAAATAAAAAGTTTGGTTTAAAAAAACCAGCTGTGTGCACTTGCTTCCTAAGCTAAGGAGAGACCCTTCACTCAAAACATGAAACAGTGGGAACCAAAAGTGATACGTTTATGTACATGTTTAGGACATGGCAAATATTTTTTCTATTATAGTAGCTTATATACTTAATAAAATAAAATGAACTTTGTTTTACGAATTCTAGATATAAGTTGCTATGGCTGCATGAGTAAAGCAAGTCAGAAATTTTCCTGGCATGGAGGTGAGGCAGGGATCATTGCTCAAGTGTTTGAAAAAATGAATAAATGTTATTAGAATGAAAGGAAAGATTTTTCCTTAAAAGCTAAAAATGTGGACAGCCTTGGAGGTTTAAAAGCTAATTTTGATTTTGAAAAGTAAAGATTTGTGTTTAGAAGTTTCAGTATACAGCATTATTGAGTGTACAGCATTAAAAATAGTAGCATAGACCTTGGTCACAGGCAGGTTGGTGTAGATTTGCTAGTGTTTGAATACATGGTCTTAAACATATAATATAAACTCCTCCAGCCTCAGTTTCACATGAACAGTCATGCACTCCTGGCAGGGATGTTGTAGTCCGTATCTATTGAGTTTTTGTTTGAAGAGTTAGAAAATTAACCTCATTTTTTTTTTGTAAAACTTGGGTATTTTATTTTGAACAGTGTTTTCATTATGTAAGCAGACACCAGCTAACATTCATATATTTATATCACATTCAGCATGTTGTTCTGTCGGGTGTCTCAGCCTGGCTACCCAGCAGTCGATTAGGAAGCAGATAGAAAGTGCTGACACATGACCCATTGCAACTCATTTTTAACTCTCCATGGAAAAAACCTGAGGGTAGTGCTTTTTTTTTTTAAAGCTTGTCACTTAGTGTTAATGATCATACTGTGTTCAGAAACATTTTACCTTACTCAACTATGTTGGATCATATTTTTTTTTCATTGACTGTTGTTTACAAACCCATATGTACACAATGCTAATCAACATGTAAAATATATGCTTACAATTAGTGTTTATGAAGAATATTATAGTTTTGTGTGATTCAAAAAAATAGAAAAAATTTTGTTAACAACTAGTCAATATCTTGATTGCTTTATATATTTAAAACAGAAAATATGGCCTTAAAACTACACAAATGTGTGAGCAAGTTAAATGTATGACTTCAAAAATTTACCTAAATACGGTTTCCACACATAACGGAGTTTACTCAGCCAGAGAGAGGAGCGAAATTATGGTATTTGCCCATAAATGAATGTAGCCATAGAACATCACACTTTGTGACATAAGCCAGAACCAGAAAGCCAAGAGTATAATGTTTTCTCTCCTCTATAGAAACCAGAGAAAAATAACAAAAAAGAAGAGGAGAGGTGGCAGTTCCCATGGAAATAGAGGGACCATCAGTGGAGAAGATTAAGGAAATTGCCACCATAACTTTTATTTGAGAGTACCAAAAACAATTAATTACTTTGTGTTTTTTCTATACTATTTACATAAATTTACGTATTTTTATTTTTACATGTATACAAGGAAGCTCAATTTAATATCATAAATATGAAAATTAAGAAATCTTTGTTATCTGGCAATATCTACTTTCTTTCCTTCTTTAACTAATATTGTTTTGCTTGAATATACAACTTCAATTACATTAGTACTCTCAGATTTTGTTCAAAATTGAGAACAACATAAAAGTATTATGTAACAATTTGCAATTTTGCATAAAGAGATGCATTCTCTGGTTACATAATATAAAAATCATTATGGTTTAATGACTTTGTTGACCAGTGCTTAGTCCTTGACTTCCTTACACCTCTCTTTGCCAAATAGTTGTCAGAGAAATTATCATTATTCCATATTATTCATTACATCTTTCCAACATATGCATGATCTGATAGATATTTATCGAAAAGAACTAAAATCAGCATACTTTAGAGGTCCATACACTTATAGCAGTATAATCCACAATAGCCCAGACATGGAACCTACCCAGGTGTCCATCAAGAGAGAAGTGGTAAAGAAAATGTGTCATATGTACACAATGAAGTTTTCTTTACCAATGAAGAAGACTGAAATTTTGGAAGGGAGTTAGAGAGAGGGAGAATTGAAGAAGAGATGCTGAAGAGTAACATTGATCATAATATGTTCATGGATGAATATGCCACAAAGAAACTCACTATTGTGTATAGTTAATATGTGTCAATAAAAAGGAATCCTAGGCTGAAATAATAAAAAGACTGAATAAGAAATAGCACGGTATATTTGTGCATATTTAAAAACAGACATATATCATTCTACAATTAAAAAAAAAAAGAATTCCACTAAAACATCTAGAGGAACTTTCCATAAAATCTGTGTCACTGTAAAGTTCTCAATCTATCTCATTATACCCATTGCACACACCACATACACACACACACACACACACACACACACACACACACACACACACACATTCAAGTTGCTATCAATCATGAATCACCTATAAATTCCTCCCTCAACTCAAGTGTGATACTCTAGGGAAGGCACCAAAGAAAAGACTTCCTGGGTTATTGGACACTCACATTTTAATTACATTGAACACTGTGTAACTTGTTTCAAAGAGGCTGTAAGATTTACATATAGTCAGCTAAGAATAAAAGCATTCATTAATTACAACTCCATTAATTTTAGTAATTTTTAAGGTTACCTGTTAAATGTAAAAACATTATATCTACCTACCTAGAATCATTTTGAATATTTCTCAAGATGAACTTTCTTTCATATCAGTGTTGTTTATTAGTCTTTTATCTTTTGAAAGCGGCTGGTACCTTTCCTTTCACAATGAGTTGTTATTTGATATGATTTGCAGCAATTAATTTTAAATGAAGATATTCTTCCTTTGTTTGAAATATAAATATATTGCCCATTATCTTTGTTTTTCAAGTACCTGCTGAATTTGTGTTATCTTTCAATAGTTTAAATTTGAATTTAGTGTGACTGACATTTCCAAACTATTTATTTTATGCTCATTTGCATTGTTTTAGAAATACTTTCTCTTCTCCACGAACATGAATATTCTGTTTCAGGTTTTCAGGCATTGTTTTATCATGTTATAGAGTTAGCATATTAATATTTCCTTTTATTCATGAAATAGTATATAGAAAGTAAGTATTTAACTTGCCTGATCTTGTTCCTGAAATGTGTAGAAGAAAATCCCATAAAAATGAAACAACATGATGCATATGTCTCCTTAATTATGTTGATTTCTTTTTATACTACTTTTATTGGCAGTCTTTAGCATATATTTTATACCCTCGTCTGCAATGTTATACACGGTATTCCAAGGAAAGTGTGCAACATCATTATCCTATAAATTTCTTACTAATGCAATATTCTTTGGGAAGTTTGAAGAGTTTAATGCCTGTTTGAATTACATCTTACCTGACTTGTAGATACATTTAAAATGACCAGTGTTGTGCAGTTTGAATTTTCCCTTTGCTTTGAGCTGACTCATGCTGTATATGTCCTAGAATTAATGGTTCTATGGGAATTGAAATATGCTCAAATAAAGAGCAGCTGATTTTCAAGATTTAGTTTCCTGTTTGATAACCTTATCAGTACACTACCAGATGTTACAGTAATCATTTTCTCCACTGAAGCAGCTGCGATTTTTATGTGGAATACCTAATTGGTCATCATGAGGGCTATATTACTGTCAACCACAGGAAAAGTCATTGAAATTGGATTAAAGCAAGAACTGGATTATTGCTACATGGGGCCTTAGGAAGCTTTGAGTACTTTTAATTGACTTGGAACCAATAAAGAAGAAAAATAACTAGATGAGTCCAAATTTGTGTCAGCTCTTCACACAGAGCTACAAGTAGAGAAAAATCTATTGAGTGCCCAACTTTAACAAAAAACTCAGTTATTATTAAAGACTTTAAGAAAATGATGGTTTGAATAAATTCAAAGGTAAATAAATTTTTTGAAAAGACAACAAGCACTCAGTAGTACAACAGAAAGAAAGGGAATATAAGCTATTTTCTTTAGTATATATTCTTTCTCAAATCATGTATAAAAGTCCTTTGAACTATGAAATTCTGTTTTACGTTTAGATGCACCAAATAAATTAGGGAAGATTACATCATTGTGCTATATAGCAACTCCTTAACAACTTCCTGTCCAGTTTTTCTGCCATATTTTATAAGAATCATTTGCAGGGCTGGGGATGTGGCTCAAGCAGTAGTGCGCTCACCTGGCATGCGTGCTGCCCGGGTTCGATCCTCAGCACCACATAAAAACAAAGATGTTGTGTCCACCAAAAACTAAAAAATAAACATTAAAAAAATTCTCTCTCTCTCTCTCTCTCTCTCTCTCTCTCTCTCTCTCTCTCTCTTACTCTGTCTTTAAAAAAAAGAATCATTTGCAACATAAATAGATATTCTCTCCCACAAAATAGTTTGTAAACTGATTTGGAACTCTATAGATGGAAAACTCTCATTTCTCTAATATGATGCTACACTTTTTTTTTGTATTTTTTTCCCAAATGCATTTACTCTGCAGAAGCAAATAAATGAGATAATGAGATCACTTAATCTTTGGGTCTTTTAAATTATTCATGTGCAAAATTCATGCCTGTGCCTTCTCTTTGGAAATAGGATTCACATGTGTATACTCAGTGCTGAGTTTGAGATGTAGACATACAAAAATGCAAGAATTTCTTTTAAAATAAAACACAAAGTCCTTTATAGCATTAGGGAAAATATTTCTTTTGTAAGTGGTACCCAAAGTTTATTGTTGTTTAAATGGAAACATGGATAGCAGAAAGGAGACACAGATATAACAAAAAAAAGTGTCAGAAAGAATTCACTTAATCTTTAACCACACACCTATGAAAAAAGTAATAGTATTTCTATGCTCTAGTGATCAGTAGGAACATCTAATCAACTCAGTTTAAAGATTCCACTGAGAGGTTATGATGAAGGTATTAATTTGGATATTATAATTTTAATTGAACATGTAGCTTGTGAATATATCTTATATGATCTTAAAGTGAAAATCATTTTAAAAATACTTATGAAATTTGCAATTGATTCTTTTTCATTATTTGACAAACTCTAAAGAGGATATTCATTTGGAAAAGGCCATTTCTACTTTAATGGATTTTGAATAAGCACCCACCCATGCAATTGACTGTACAAGAGACTTTCCAAGGGATAGCAGCCAAAGAAGAACACTCCACTTTCCTTCATTCTCTTCCAAATGATGAAGCCTTCATCTTCTTGCCCAATTAGGAACTACATTCTGTTATTTCTACTTGTATCATATCTACTACCATATTTTTTGTCATCTGAAGTATTAAAATAGAATTATAAAGTATTGATAATTTTAGTAACTTTGGTATTAAACTTCAATCCAACAGTTTTTAAAACAGAAGTCATCACTAGGTTATATATCTTTAAAATATTGGTTATATAGCATGGTCTTTACCTAGAAAAGTCACAATGCACTTAAATTCCATTCCATTTATTCAAATATATTTTCAGTTTAACTTTTTAAACCTAATTTGTTTTATTCTTAGATCTTTCATATAACACTCATATTTATATTGTATGATTTTTAAATATATCATCTATTTTAAATTCTATGGTTTTGCTTATGGTCTTCTTTCAATCTGCAGTTTCCTTCCAATCTCTTTCCACCTATTTTTTTATTTCAGTACAGTAACGTTTTGACATTGAATTATTTGTAGTTACACATATAAAGATACACCTTCCAACACACACACACAAACTTAAAATCAATCTTTAATCAATTTTCATTTTTGCTGCTGTCACATTTTATTGAGAATTATGGTATGCTGAAAGGAAAAAGTATTTTGAGATTTATTTCTTGACTCCTTTCTCTTTTAACCCTCAAATTTTCCACATAAAAGTATAAGAACAGCTGCCCTAAATAAATATTTTATGAATAAGTTGTTATATGATTAGCCTATGAGGAAATTGCACTGTGTAATTACTGATGAAGAATTGAGTAATGTACAAAGGGATTAGTTACCTTAAATTATAAAGAAAAGTTACAAATATAAAATAAACCTATAGCATGGCCCTCTCCAAATGATAAAGGGATCATATACAAAAGAAAACTTATTGCCAAAAGAAGTAGTTTGACCTCACTAACAGTAAAGAAAATAGGTATTTGAATAAACTATTAAAATATGTTTTAATTTTTTAAGATTTGTTCTTTTTAGGTATACATCAAAGTAGAATATATTTTGATATCATTCATATATGGAATATAGCTTTCCATTTTTGTGGTTGTACATGATAGTGCATGAACACACGAATATAGGAAAATTATGGCCGATTCATTATACTATCTTTCCCATTCCCATTCCCCACATTTTTTCTACCACATCTACTATTAGAAATGTCATATTTGAAGCTTAGTTAGAGAGAGTTGAGCATGTTCACATACTTATTATATAGATATTTGAAGTGGCATAATTTCTCTGGAATTTTATTGGGAGGATAGCTCCTTACAAATGAACATTTTCTTTGTTAATCAGTCTCAATTCTATCTCCAGTCATGAGATTCTCTGTAGGTGTTGTCAACTAACTACACATAAATATGTTCAGTGCAGTTCTGATGAAATTTAAAAAGCTTTATGAAGTTTATCAGCTGGTGTTACAACTAAAAGTAACTTTAATCTTCAAAGTTTTTATTTAATTTCCATAATTGATAGCCTTTCATTTTGTATGAATAAATCAGGGGATAAATAAAAGATGATTTAAGAATTTCTTATCTCTCATTTTTATTTACATGAATGAAAAAATAATGCAATGAAGAAAGTACAGAAAAAAAAGAAGAAGATAAGGCTAAAACCCCAAATCAGCAACACAGAAGTCCATTTTACATTTTACCATGGGTCATGGTAAAACAAAAATTAATAGTTCAATATAATTGTAATCTAAAATGACTATTCCCCCAAATACCTGTAATTATATGAAAATTAAGGTTAACATTTTTATGTATAAAAATTTAGTTTTATGCAATATACATGAAATAAGGTTGGTCTTTATTAGGTATGAAAAAAGTCTAAAACATTCCAAAAGTGTCTAATTGGCCATAAAATTATATTTCCAGTATTTCCATTTTTATTACAGGTTGGAATTTTGCATGTCCAAAATTATATCAGTCTCAGTGACTTAAATAAAAATAGTACAATATTGACCTGCACTTTCCATTTCTAGCTTGTTATAAATCATAGAGAATAAATTTTGCTACCAGTATTATTCTTGTGGGATGACTCTGGATAAAAGTTTCTGTAGCAGAGATATAATTCCAGTTGACATTTTAATAGAATTAATGTACTTAACATTAGAAAAACCAATCAGTTTGCTTAAATAGTTGCTAAACATTGAATTTAGGTCTTGATAAATAATTTGTAAAAAACACAAAACTTTATAATGGCACCCCCACATAAATCAAAATTTCTTGCTTTCTCTTTTATAACAAAACATATTTAGAAATTATCATAATTTTCAATATAGTGGAAAGTTAAAGACTTAGAGCTCCAAGTAGTGTTGATTTTCATGCCATCAGGTCAGGAGAGACTGAGTGGAAATGTTAGGAATATTCATAAAACATTTACTATTTCCATTTATGGACACAATAGTTCATTGATTCAATGCATATCTGTGAGAGCAGGTTTGGCTGAGAACATTTACTTGGCTGGTCTACAATTAGTTCTTATTTAAATGAATGAGAAAATAAAATAAAAACTGTAGCTAATGATTAATTTATTTGTGACAATTTTTAATTTATTTCTCAGAAAACACTGGGTTCCCAGGTTAAAAATCAATCAGTTCCCAAAACACTCTGAAATGATCCAATCAATACATATAGTGATTAAAATGTTCAGGTGCCCCTGTGTATTACATGTTGTTAGCAAAGCAATAATGAAAGACATAAACATCAACAAACACAGGGAGGGTAGAGTGAGGAAAGTCTTTCTCAGCTCTTACAGTGGTAGAATCTCCATTTCAGTTGTTCCAAAGGAGCATGTGCCCAGATTGGAAAAAAAAAAAAAAAAAAAAAAGGATTTTTAAAATATTGGTTACATAATGTGGCCTCTACCTAGAAAATTCACAAGGCACTTCAATTTCATTCCATTTATTCAGAAAGCTTGCAGAAAACAAAGCATCGGCCCAACGCTGCTGCTGGCCCTTTGCCACCACCTGAAGTTCAGAGTGAGGTAGGAAATATCATTATCTAGAGACCATAGTCAGTAAAATAATGGTTATTTTAAGATACTGGTTGTGTTAAAGATGCCTGAAACACAGCAGATATTCACTGCCTACATAATAAATGAGTTAAGGAAGGCTAACACTATGAACTTTGCTAAAACAATAAATTAAGCTTTGTCTTTGACTCTTAAATATTTCCAAACCAGTTCAAAATCGGTTATTTTCCCCTTCCTAATCATGTAATGAAGTTTTTTAATTTTGATGTTTTAAAATAAATACATACCCCTGATATAATAATTATAACCATAATCATTACTTTGGCAAAAACTACTATGAAATGCTTTAGAAATTTTTGTAAAGTCATTATATTATTTAAATGGCTATTCCCAGAAATAGAATACAAAGATGCTGGCAAAATTGTTTCTGAACTACATAGATGGATTCCTTAGGGTCTATTTGAATCTGCCTAATCCATTCACGGGTATAAACACAAATGGGCACATTACACCAGACAATTCAAAAAATATATGGGGGGCTGGGGATGTGGCTCAAGCGGTAGCGTGCTCGCCTAGCATGCGTGCGGCCCGGGTTCGATCCTCAGGACCACATACAAAAGGAAGATGTTGTGTCTGCCGAAAACTAAGAAAAAATAAATAAATATTAAAATTCTCTCTCCCTCTGTCCCCCTCTCTCTCTCACTCTCTTTAAAAAAAAATAATATATATATATATATGGGGCCTGTACTGCATGTGTAGTAAACAAAACAAGCAACACTGGTTCTTGTTGCTTCTATGTGCCTGCCCCTACACCCTGTGCAGGACAATCTTCTGGGATGGTGGCCTGCACCTGCTCAGATGGGTATAGTGACACAGAATGCAAATTTAGAGACACACTCTTGACCATAAATGCAAGTTTCTTCTTCAGAGCTGGTGGAAGGAATGGAGCTGTTGGTCACAGGAACTTATTTAGTCATACACAAAATACTCACCTGATGTCCAGCAGCCAACTTCATTTGAGGGAGAAAGATACCAAACTTGAATTGCTGTCTTCCCAGCAATTGTAGAGCCTCCTCATCAAAGATACCCCACATCCACTCCAGGAAGCTTGTTGCTGTCTCGTTTGCCATGAGGCTATTTTGTCAGCAGTAAAAGATCTATCTATCTATCTATCTATCTATCTATCTATCTATCTATCTATCTATCTATCTACATCTCAGAGAAGAGGGATGCTTTGATATTCTTGCTTTATCCTCTTTAGGGAACAGGTTTTGTCATATTTCGGAATAAAACCACCTTTTAGGTCTAGGTTATGATATTCAGGAGAACATCATCCTATTGTATGGATTGAAACATGCTAAATCAAAACTTACTCAATATTTATTATTATTATTATTAGAGCTTTAAGATTATACACAGTAGTTGGGTTCATCCCAACAAACTCATACATGTATGGAAATGGATTTTGGTTCATGATCCTCTCTTTTCCCTTCACATTCTTCTTCCTGTCTCTCTCTCCTTCTCCTCCTTCTTCTAATCTACTAGACTTCCTTTTGCTCATCTATTGATTTGTATTTGATTGGTTCCTTATGTAATTGTATCCTTCCTTCCCATTTTTCTTTATTTTACTCTATCTTCCATATATAGGAGAAAACATTCAATTTATGAGTTTCTGTCTTTGGATAATTTCACTTGGCATGATATTTTCCATTTCTACTCATTACCATGAAAAGCAATAATTTAATTATTTTTAATGGCTGATTAGAACTCCATAATATACATGTACTACAATTTCTTAATTTATTCATCTATTGATGGGCATTTGTATTGATTCCATAATTTAGATATTATGAATTATGCTGCTATAAACATTGATTTGGCTGTGTTGCTGTAGTATGCTGATTTTAGGTCTTTTGCGAAAATACCCAGGAGTGGGATATCTGGGTCATATGGTGGTTCCTTTCCTAGTTATTTGAGGAATCTCCAAACTGCTTTCTAGAGAGTATTTCTACTAATTTGCAGTCACACAAAAATATGAGTGTACATTTTTCTCCACAACCTGGCCAGTGTTTATTGTTAGTATTCTTGATTATTGCCATTCTGACTGGAGGGAGATGAAATCTCAGTATGGTTTTGATTTCTATTTTCCTGATTGCTAGAGATGTGAAACATTTTTTTCTTTTTCATGAATTTATTGGCCATTTGCATTTCTTCTATTGAGAAGTTTCTGTTTAGCTCTTTTGTCCCTTCATTCATTGAGTTGTGTTTTTTGTTTGTTTGTTTGATTCATTTGGGTGTGAAGTGTTTTGAATACTTTGTATAATTTGGATTTTTCTCCCATTCTTTAGGCTTTCTCTTCAATATTTAAATGTGAACACATTGGTTTTATCAATTCTAGAATATACACAAAATACTTATGAGAAATATCAGTGTACAAATTTGTGAAAGTAAATTTAATAACTGTAATTTGTTATTTGTTTATCATTTGTTCATCAGGCTGAGGTTAACCAATCTAAGAACTATTTCATAAAATTACATCATTATTTCATCATTGAGAAAATGAGTAAATGAAGTGAAGATATCAAGAAACAGCCTCACAATATTGGTAACAGAGTGGACAACATGGGGAATAAGGCCCTGAGACACAGTGATGCTCAATAAAAAAAAAAAAAAAGAGATTATTGCCCCAAACAGCTCATGTCATTTATCTATTAATACATAAACTTTTGCATTCATTCATTTATTTAACAAACAGTGATATAAGTGATTATCTTTCTAAGTGCTGGGATTCAGCAGCCAATGAAACCTGCCTTCATTTATCTAGAGTGGCACAGGGGTGATAAAAGAGAGTATTAAATATTTATTGCAATTAGTTCTTAGAGGAGTAGAAGTGAGTTTGGGGATTACAATGGCAAGTTTAAAGGTCAGGGCAGGTGAATTAATACATTTAATGGTCACTGAAAGACTGGCCCAGAAGGTCACTTTGAAGAAAAGAGTTAAAGGGACTAATGTTCATCTCTAATAAGCATAATAATTATTCTATACAGGTTGATTATCCACATTCCAACAAATACTGAAGATGTCTAGATTTCAACTCTCTGCCTGCACACACTCCACTGCTCCTGTTCTTCCTCCCAAGAAGTATTTTCTCTGGTTCATCTCCTCTCCTCTTCATAGTATTGCATGTCAAACAAGTTGGTAGACACTATGACAATTCCAGCTGCCACAGCCCTCTTCTTAATCACCTCCTTAGATGAGGTTCCAGCAGCTTCTAGTTTCCAAGGCTACACATTGATGCAATGATCCTTTCACCTCTAGAGGAGAGCTTCCAGCTCCTATCTTCAGAGCTGCCATTGCCTTGTGTCTTTGGTTGAATAATCTCAATGATCTTCAGGAATCACATCTTTGCTTCAATTCCTTTCTATAGCGGGGTGAGTTCAGAAGATTCAGTAGGTTTCCAGATGTTGCAGTGTGGACTTTGGCATTCTTCCTGGAAGACAACCATCACATAGAAGAGTTCCAGATAATTTTGCATATGTGGGAAAGCCTACAGTGCACTTAAAATTCTCTTATCTTGATTAGTATGATTTTCCTACTAACTTAAACTGCAACTGAAATTTTTCAATTATTCCCCATTTTCTTACCAGCCTATTGAAATGGCAATGGGTTCTAAAAGTATGTGAGTGGAAATTTGTTGAAGTGATACTATAGTTGCTTTGGGAACTCTGATAAATTGTAACATTTCCTCTGGTTTTTTAAGTGTATCCTTTCCTTCAGAGTTTTTTTAAAACCTATTTTGGTGCTAAGGGGGTTCCATAAGTATACAAGTATGAAAGTTAACCTAATTTACAGATATATTTGATTTTTGTAATGGTCCACCTGGTCTCTCTCCCAAAAATTCTAATAATGTTTGATATGTGTCTATTTTGTGTTTATCTCTCTAAACACATGGCATATGTTTTATAACATAATCCATTCTTTCATCGCTAAGAATATTATATGTAAACATCACGGATTATTTTTATATAATTCTTTCATAATTGATAAGTAAATCCCATTTTTATATTCAGTTTTTACATCAGTAAATTAATAAATAACTCTAATTGCCTTCTATAAAGTAACAGGCTATAATGTAAAAGTATTATTGATTTTTTTAATAACTATGCTTTCCATTAGTTTCAATTCCTGGATATTTTGTATGAAACAGAAAAAAAAAAGATCTATTTCTCATTGATTAACCTATTGAATCTAAACCGTACAGTGTGGCTTTTCTTCTTTATTGGGAAAGTCAACACCATTTCTTTATTTTTCCACCTTAACATACTAAGAGACCACACACACACACACACACACACACACACACACACACACAAACACATACCCCTATAATGTTTACATGTTGTTGCTTGGGTTTTGCCCCTTCCAGTCACCACTCCCCCACATTCTAGAACATGTATCATTGTTATTAAGAGAGGCCCACATCTAATCTCACCTGTATATTTCTCAAGGTGAATGCTTTTATGACAAACTATTCAGTTGGCCCTATTCATAATTGTGAAAGCTTTCATTTCAAAAGTTGAAATGAAAAATGGGTGTGCTGTTTGCTATGCTATTGATGACCCCTGTTTCAAGGAATAAATTTGAAAATATTTCATGCCTTTTTATCTCCCAAATTTGTCATGAAATTAACTTTTCAATGAAAGTAGAAATTGAAAGATCCTTATTGCTCAAAGTTCCCGCTAGTCATGTCCTCTTTTCACATAAGATTTTGAGACAGATTATGTCTTCTTGATGTGAAATTAAACTGCTAGAATGTGCTAAGGTGGGGAATGTGCTGATTTGTCAGTGTCTAGTAAAGTGTTTGGTTTTTGCAGAAATTTTCTGAAAATCCAACATCTAATGCAAAATTGATATTTATTTGTGAAAGTTGACAAAACAAGGGTGCTGTAATAGTTTGGATATGAAATGTCCCCCAGAGGTCCATGTGTTAGAGGCTTGGTCAAAGTCTCTAGCCTTCTTGGGAGGTGATATAATCTTTAAGATGTAGCAGGAGAAAGTGAGGTTACTCAGGATGTGTGTGTCCTTAGAGGCAATATTGAGACTCCATTCTTACTGTAGCTGTGTTTCACTGGCCAGACTCTTCAGGTGAGCAACATTCCCATCATATTATGGGACCAAAAGCAATGTGCCAAGTAACCACAGACTGAAATCTCTGAAGCTATGAGCCAAAATACACTTTTTTTTTTCTTCTGAGTTGATTATCTTGAATATTTTTTTTCTCACAGTCATGGAAAGCTAACAGAAAAGTGGCACCAAGCAGTTGCTGAGACTAAAATGACAATGTGCCTCAAAGCCTTTGAAATATATTTGTAGGAGGAGTTGGGAAAATTTGGAACAGCAAGCCAGAAAGAGTCCAGAATGCTTTACCTGGAGATAAATAGGTGATTCTGTTGAGGATTCTGAAGGTCAGAATGCTGATTAGAAATGCAAAAGGTAAAGTTAATGCTTATGAGATTTCTGAAGAAAACAAAGACTCTGGAGAATTAGACTAGAGATGTTTCAGGTTGCATAGTGGCAAAGAATTAGTATGCATGGTGTCTAGGACCTGAGACTTTGTGGGATGCAGGATTTAAAAGTAACTGGCTGAAGAAGTGTTAAAGTGGCACAGCTTGCAAGCAGCACCATGACTATTATTGATGGCTTTTGACTATATTTACTGGTTAGAAAAGGAGCAAAAAGGAGCAGAGCTGAAATATTTATTATGTTTTTAGTTTGGCCAGAAAAGGAACATGTTAAAGGTGCAGACAAGTAGTGTGCAGAGACCAGTGCTATTAAACAGAAGCTAAGTGCTTTGCACACAGGACAACAGGACAGACATCTTGATGGCATCTCAGGAATAGAAAAGATCTTTCCAACTCCAGACTTGGGGATGCAAATTTGTGTCAAAGATTTGTCTCTGAAAAAAATCCCGATGGGGAAAAATTCCATTTTAGGAATAATCCCATGTGCAGGTGGAAAGGAACTCAAAAGACTGGTGGAGCCTTGGATCAAGTAGGTCTCAGTACAGTGCCCGTCGGGGGCAAACCTTATCACTCACATGATGCTGTTTTTTGCAGGTATGAACAGAGACAGGGATATAGTGCCATGGAGACTTCCCTTGACATTGCAAAGCAAAGCCTGAGTGACCAGGCCCTGTGTGGCAGGACCAGAGACTGCAACGATCCCCTGAAAGGAAGGGTGGTGTGTGAAGCTGAGAGCCAAGCCAAAACTACAATGGAGACTGCAGGAAGTTAAGAATGCGAAGAACATTGAATGTCTAAGGGAAGCTGTGAGCAGAAAGCAGCTAGGCCAAGAGAGTGGCCAAGAGGGCTGCAGCTAGCAAGATCTCAGGCATGAGGCTGCCCAAGCTCTTGGGAGCCTATGATCTGCCACAGTGCACCTTGGGTGCCAGGCATAGAGGCTTATGATTTAATGTTGCCCTCCTGGGTTTCAGTGTTTCTTTGGAATGACTTTTACTTTTTCTGTTCCTATTACTCTCTTTGGAATGGGACTGGCATTGTATCTTGAAAGTACACAACAGATGGTTTATTTCTGTGGGTTCTCAGAGCTGTGTTTGCCTTGAGCCAAAGAAGACTTTGATATCAGGATTTTGAGCAATGATGAAAAAAATTAAGACTCACAAGGCTCTTGAGTGGGATGGACACACTGCATTTTATATTTTGAGATAGACATGAGCTCTTAGGGGCCACAGGTGGAATCTTATATTTTGGATGTAGAATGTGCACCAAAAGCAATGTCTTAAAGGTTTGATCCCCAGCCCATGGTACAATTAGGAGGTAGAGAAACCATCAGGAGGTGGGGTCACTGGGGGGAAATGCCCTTGGAGGGAATATTAGGACTCTGGCCCCTTCCTCTCTCTCTCTTTTGATTCTTGGCCACCATAGGTAAGCAACTTTCTCTGTTAACCTTTCATCCTAATGTACTGTGCCCCGGCAATAGGCCCACACAACCATGGATTGGCACTTTTAAAACTATGAGCCCAAACAAACTTTTCCTCCTTGAAAGTAGATAATCTCAAGCATTTTGTCACAGTGATGAAAAATAGTCTATCCCAGGTATTCTTTGGGATGTAGAGTTATATTTTTCTACCTCATTTAAATTAAATCACTGTAAACCATTCAAATTCCTGATGCATTTCTGCCTTCTCACTAGGCATAATTAGTTTTTTTAAAAAGTTGTAAAAAAATTGGTTGATGATTATCTAAATTACATATCTATATTAGGTACATAAAAATATCCTATGAACTCTACTACCCAGAAATATAAAAAACATAATCTGGATCTAATTAATTACATATATAAACCAATGAAACTCACAAATCTGAAAAGATGAGTTTCAAAACCTAATACATAGTGCTTTGTTTACCCATTCTGTGCTTATCACTTTCCCTTAGCATCCCAAAGGTGAATGTCATTCTGATGTTGATGCTGAACTCTTAGTACTCATTTATGCTCACAATCTACAGATTGATACTCTCAGATCTTATTTGTGAATCTGACATAAGGAATGCTTAAATTCCCCTTGTTCACACAGCTGACATGCATTCACACTTCAAGATTCAGCAGAAAGGGGTATTATCTCTGTAAAGTTATACTATGTGCAGATCTATCCTCACTGGATGGAATCATGAAGTTACACCAAATAGGAAGAAATGACACTGAGGTGGTCAACTCGTGTTTAGACATGCCCTTTTTCAAGTGTATATAAGCCTTCTATATAAACCATCTATAAAATACCAACTATATTTGTATGGATATCTCCTCTTCTAACCAATAAGCTGCCCAACATAAAATAGGAAACCAGAGACAGATTTTTCTTAATGATGGCTTCTAGTCACTAACTTACATTGTACTGTAGAATCACATGCTCAATTCATCAACAAAGTGCTTAAACTACTAGCCTACTACTACTAGTACTCCTTCTCCTTCTCTTCCTCCTCCTCCTCCTCCTCACCCCTCCTCCTCCTTCTCCTTTTTCTTCTTTTGCAACACAAGATGATTTATTCAACAAAACAAATATTTTGAGTGGCACATTGACATTAGAATTCAATGGGCTCTTCTCTACTGCTTTAATATAAAGTTTGAGGTATTTTTCCTGAATTCGTTTCAGCAAGCAGTATTGGAGAATGCTAGTCCAGGAAAGGGATCAGTTATGATTTATGTTCACAATAATAAATAACTCCCCCTTGAACCATGAATTGTATTGATAGCAGTTATCTAAGATTTCTTGTCATTATTTTTGACAGATGGGGGGCAGATGGTTATTAGTTTTGTGAAAATAAGAAATAGTGGAATTTAGTATTAAAATCATTATTGATCTCCATACAAAAGTCCCCATAGTATAAACTTTATTGGCAAAGGATTTTTTTTGTTGTAAATACTGGAAGGCTAGACAGACTGTATCTACATTGTGACTCTGGCAGAACAGTGCAAATATAATTAATTTTCTTTAAGATTTTCTAGGCTCGACTACAAATATGGAGCTGTTGAAATATTGCACTTCTGGGAAGAAACATTAAGTTGTGTTTTCCGGGCATGGAAGATTTGCAAGATCACCTCCTTTATGGAATTCAACAACATGGATTCATGATTATTCCTAGCCATAGTGCTGGGAGAGGTTTTACCAGAGAGATATTCTGTCTGATGAATGATGTGTACAAAGACTGTGGTTTTTATTCTTGTAGATGTTTTTTTCCACATTAAATAACTTCAATCCTTGCAGTTTCCCTTTTGTTTTTCACAGGTTCTAGGAATCAACATTTTCAACATTCTGTTCTCAACCTACATGAGCACAGTTTTAGATTCCACACATGAAGGAGATCATGTAGTACTTAACTTTTGGGTGTGTGAGACTAGTGTTGGAAATCATATGGGCAATTGGACCATCCTTGACCACTGTTGATGGGACTTTAAAATAGTATACCCATTATAGGAAATACTACCATGTTTCTTCATAAAATTAATAAGTTAACCATCATAAAATCTAGTAAACCCATGGTGGGCATATATTCAAAGAAACAAAATCATTATGGTTAAGGAGTCATTTGTAGTCATTTTGTTTATTGTAGCATTATTTATAATAGCCAAGAAATCACAACAATTTAAGTCCACACCTACTGATAAATGGATAAAGAGTTATGGTACACATACACAATGGAATACTACTCAGCCATAGAAAATAATGTTTTCCTGTCTTTTGCAAGAATATGTAATTGAATTCTTTTTTATTCCAATCTGTAAACTTCAGTATGAAATAACTATTATTATAAATATTAAAAGTAAAATCAAGTGTAAAAATAAATTTGACTCCCATAGTAAATATTTCTAAGGAAAAAATTATGCATTAAAATTAAATATATATATATTTTGAATAACCACTGTCATCTTATACATTCTTCTCCAAGGTCATTTTATTTTGATTTTAAAAAATATATCTTTGTGGCCTAAATATTCAATTCATCATTAAGATCAAACTCAGACAAAATTGTTATTCTACTGAGCTATTTATTTTAAGCTTAAAACATAAATCAAGGTAAAAATAATAAGTTAATCTGAGATATCAAAAATGGACGAAATGTACCAAGTTTAAGTGGAACAGTTTGAGTCACTGTTATAAATAAGGACAGAGCTTGGTATGGTAGTGCACACCTTGATTTCTCTGGGAGGCTGAGGCAGGAAAATTACATATTCCAGGCCAGTCTCCACAACTTAGTGAGGCTCTAAGCAACTTAAAAGACCCTGTTTAAAAATTTAAAAAAAAATTAATAAAATGGGCTGAAGATGTGGCTCAGTGGTTAAGTGCCCCTGGGTTCAATCCCCAGTACAAAAATTACCTTAAATTAAATTAAAAATAAGGAAAGAAAAAATAATTGAATGAATTTTTGTTGCTCTTGTTCTCACAGCCTTTTTATTCCATAATAACACATGCATATAAATATATTTAGTAATATAATTTACATATATAAATGCATATATAAATATATAAATGGGCTACTTTAAATTGCAGAGTAAATTTATGAACAATATAATATATTACTTGCTTCAAATTAATTCCTTTGCCATTGGTCATTATTTTAAATTGGTTCTTATTCTCTATTTCCCACAAAAACTCTAAAATATACTTTTTCACAGAAGGAACTCATTGCTGCCTGAAGTGTGATTATTTGGAATGACGTTAGCACCAGAGTCAGCACTATTCTGGGTATATTTAAGCCTTCAAATCCATTCTGAACCACTGGTTTTAATTTTTTTTTTCTCTATACGGTTTAAAAGGAAATCACAGCATTTGAAAAATTCCGTCCACTTTACAATCTCTTATCTCATCACTTTTTTCCTCCTATTACAACCCTTCTGTAGTCCTGATTATACCTATTATACTTTCCATCTAGGGAAAAATAGCAAGCCATTGAAAAGAGTACTTCCATTAAAAAATAAAGAAGCGTTCCATTTAAAACAGACAGTTATAAGGGAAGGGAAAGGGAGAAAAGATGGAGTACAGCTGCACTTTCATTATTATTCTAATGTATTCTTCTTTTATTCACTCTGAGAATAAGAGGCAAGCTCAGACTGCAGTTTCTATATGTATTTTATAATGTGTTCATCACTCTTGCTAACAGAGTACTAGACCGAAATTAAAGTAACTAGAAGACACAATCTTCCCGGAAGGATGGGTATGATTTAAATGGCACAATCATCCTCTTCTATGCATTGCTGAGGTTTTTATAATGCTAGGGAGGGTTATCAGCTTGATTTTTAGAATAGGGATTATTAAGCAATTATTGAAATTGAAGGATTAAATAGGGCTGGATTGATGATGATGTAATCATAATAAAAAAAGAACAAGAAGGTAAGAAGAAAATGTTTATGAAGAAAAAATGTTGAGAATTATTCTTCAGTGTTGAATTCAGTAGGTGGTCCAATTCATATAAATATTAATCAGAAGTTTTTAGATACCATGATGTTTTGTACAAATAATGAGATATCTAACTAATACATAAAGAATGTTTACGACTTTGAAACTAGGAGGAATTTTTCTCTAAAGACAAGGAAAAATACAATTTATAATAGTAATAATAGACAATGGTCATATTACTTATTGTGATTAGCCTATTCAATTCTTCCAAAATAGAATATTTATTCTGTCATAAGCAATATTGCTTATATGGCACTATTTACACATTCATATAATTTCATTTTTTCCAAAAATTATTATACTAAAAAATCATTTAAGAATATAATGTCTTCTATTGTCTTCATAATAGTCAATGAGTTGAAGTAAGCAATCAAAATAAAAGTTTCTTTATTTCTCTTTTCCTGGTTGTTGTTCTCTTGTGTTTTTAAATATAAATTTGTTTTTTAACTGATGCATATGAAATAAAACCCGTGCATATTTATGAGGTTCCATGTGATAGATAAGTCAATATCCATCAGAATTATGTAATGTTTAAATCTGGATAGACATGTTTACCTCCTTGAGTGTTTATCATGATTTATGGTGAAAACGTTCAGATCATTATTCTAGACTTCTGAACCACAAAGTTCCTGTCTATCCTCAACCCCACATGCAATCGCACAGTAGACATTATTCTAACATGTGTTTAACCATAACTTGGTAAGCACTGATCAGCTCTCCCCATTTGTCCCGTTACCATCCTCCTCCTATACTCTGGTAACCACCATTCTACTTTCAACTTCTATGAGACCACCTTTTGTTTAGATTGCACATGAGTGAGGTCATGAGGTACCCAACTTTCCATGCTGGCTTATTTCACTTAACGTAATGATCTCTGTTTCCATCCCTTTGCTCACAAATGACAGGTGTTCATTTTTATGGCTCAGTGGTATTCCATTGTGTATATGTAACACATCTTTTAAATCTTTCTACCAGTTAATGGACATTTAATTTGTTTCCATTCCTTGGCTATCTCGAATAGAGTTGTAATAAAAATTCTCTTGCAGGTGTCTCTTCTTAATGGTGATTTAGTTGGATACTTACTCAGTAGTGGGTTGCTGGACCATATAGATAGCCCTATGCCACTGGCCTAAATAGACATTTTTCAAAAGAAGACACACAAATAAATGGCCCACAGGTATATGAAAATGTGTCCAATATCACAAATCCTTATGCAAATGCAAATCAAAACCACTAGGAGATATTGCCTCACACCTGTCAAGATGGTCATTATCACAGAGACAAAAGGTAACAAGTGTGCTCGTGAGTATGTGGACCCAAACAAACCCTTGCACCCTGCCAACGGGACTTTAAGTAGAGCTACTAAGGAAAACACTGTGGAGGTTGCTGAATAATATTCTCCTAATTTAAAACTATATTCGTTCAATTGACATCTTCCATCCTCAAAAGTGATTGACTTTTTTACATTTTTCTTGTAAATTCTCATGGATCTTGTAAGTTCACAAGGATTTTTGCAGCAAACACCATTCTAGCAGGTCTGCAATTAGGAAAGCGAGACTTGTAAAAAGAAAGTCAGTTTTCTGTTGTCAAATGCTCCCACAGACTTGTCACTGTGTTTAGGAGTATGACCATTGGTTGTCCTTGTGGGCCTTCCCAAAGTATTTGTTTCTTGGCTCTGAAGCCACATTGTATCAAGACTCTGAGGTCCCATGTTTGGACAAGTGGATCATGAATGTGCTGACAACTGAGAACCTTGTTTCTTCTCTCCCTGCAACCAGCACATTTAAATGTGATGTACCTGTCTTAACCTGGCTCAGAGGGAAGACAAATGTAGCTGAAAATGTACCAAACCAACCATGAATATGTAGAATCAGTGAGACATCGGCATTTATTCTACTCAGATATTGAGGTTGTTTGTAATTTCAACAAACCAGTGTCATAGTAAATAATACACAGTTATTAAGATCATGTTTTGGATTAACTTTCCAATAATATTCCAGTTAAGGAGGCTTCAAAATCACATCAGAAAAAAATTATCACATGTACTAGTTCTGTTCTAGCAGACAATGAAATCTGAAACTTTCCAGTTTCAGAAGGTATTGCAAAGCATTCTAGTTACATTGCATGTATTAATGCCCTTTTATCATTTCCAGGTAGTATTCAGACCAATTTTAATTTAGTGACAAATTAAAATACATTATTTTCACTATCAACTTGATAAAGAACAGGTAGGTGTGAGCAGTGGTAACATAAGGTTAACAGAATAATTTATAAATGGGGCCCACTGTGCTGAGCCTCGAATGCTTTCTTTGAAAAAGATATTTACTTGTAACCTGCCTGGCTTAAGTCAATAGAATATTTTACATTCCTCAGCAAACAGCTTTATCTGCAGGAGAAATGCAGACCTGACCTGAAATGCTGATGAGAATAAAACAAGTTACCCTGAAGGTGTAGTGGGTGCAGGAGAGGCACATTCCTGACCTTCATGCAGATCAGATCCCAGAACTCAGGAAGACAAGTGTAAATTCCCCTAACAATAGTATCTATAGGAACATGTTCCAATTGGAACTGGTCAGCATAAGTCAAAGTGACCTAGAATTGCCATGAACAATGTGGACTTGGAAGTATACCTTCCTGTTGTCAGTCAGCATTCAAGAGAAGACCTGGGTGGGACTCTGGAAATTTCCCTGGGATCCCCAGGAGTACACTGTCCTTCTCCTCTCTGAGAGGACCTATTCTATCCCTTGAGAGAGCCTCCTTTTCTCTTTTCCTGTTTCTTCTAATAAATTCATGTGTGTCACTCTGAGCAATATGTCTGAAATATGTGAGAAAAGACTGCTATGACCTTCTTAGTTCTGTGGCAGACCCCTTCCCTGTAACAAACTCTTCCAGTGTAGACATCTTACATTGGTATATTGCAATTTATTTAATTAATCAAAATCTTCTTTCTAGAAGCTTCTATTCACTGTTTCTGCCCCCCTTTTCATTTGACTCTAAGAACAAGTGCAATTACTTGCTTATATAAAACTCTTCAAATTTCAAATATGTGAAGAGAACTTAATAGTTCTAAGGACTTTTTTGTAGATTGTGCAATCCATTCCATTATACTCTACCTATTATTAAATATTTGCTAATTGAGTGCTGCAGAGAAATCATATTGCTTTTTAAATTCCTTAAAGTTGTTTCCAATGGCACAGCCTAATTTGTAAAAACTGTTTTGGCAATCGATTTAAAATATAAGGCATTTTAAATTCCTGACTTTAAATGTGCTTATTATCTTCTAATAGTCTAACTTTCTGTGTTTTTAAAACTACTTATTAAATCTTACTTCCTTCAGCCCCTGCCCTTAGAGATTTTATTCTGGGCTCTAAATCACATATCCCAATTTTTTTTTTAATCTGCAATTTTACATACGTATGGAAGTTCTGGATTATGATTCTATAAGAAAATTCATTAGCTAACTGTATTAGAATTCTGAATGTTATCTCTCCTTCAATTTATTAAATTTATATTCTTAATTTACATTAATGTCCTTGATACAATTGTAGAATAGAACAGAGCAGGACTTCTGGCAACAAATACCTCAAGGTTACACCCATTGCTTGAGGTTTACTAATCCTTTATGTTGTTAGAAATCCATGTAAACATTCTGATATCTACCTTATTTTTGTAGCATTCCATTCCCTAAATCTCCAAAGGAAAATTCACAAAAGCTTTCCAAGGAGATAGAAATAGATTCAGTAGCTTGCTTCAGCAGGCTGGGAATTAAAAAGAAAATTTTCTGAATATAAAACCAGATGAGTGAAGTTAACAATACATTATATTCTTGAAAAATGCTAATAGTAAGGATTCAGGGTTATTACCACAAAAATAATAACTATGTGAGATAGTGCATATGTTCAATAGGTGGATTTCATAATTCCACAGTGTGTGTGTATGTACCTTAATAAGTAAATATATAGGTACAGGGTAAATAGATATTCTTTAATCTATGAAAATAAATATTTCAACTGTTCAGTTTTTCAAAAAGCATGTTCTTCACCTGAGGACTTGTGTAAGGTAATCAGAAACCAGACTGGCGATGTCTAGAAAATAGGAGATGTTAAGAATCATCTCTTGCTTGAGTAAACGAATTAGTGAATAAGAAGTCAAAGAAAGGTGTGATGTACACAAGGAGACAGAGATAGCTAAATAATGCATGGAAGGACTTGAACATGTAACAGTGAGTCTATTGTAATTAGTTGGCAGATAAGAGTTGCCATAAATATTGTTGAGGGAATATGTGGGAGAATGAAGCAAATGTTCTTCAATTTTCTTATGAAGAAAAGGGATTTTTCAGTGGAAATCAATCACCCAGGTAAGGTGTAGACAGCTCTGGGAGACCCAGGTCTGAGCACCTTCTAAAGAACAAATGTTTGAAGAAACTGAATTAAAATTTCTTGGAGCTGGCATCATCTCTCTATTCAAAATGGATAGTATCTTTGTAACACCCTTTATCACTCTGAAAGGGACTATTTTTAAGATGATTTTGTGTAGCCGTCTGAAATAAAATTGTTTATCCTTAAGAGTTATTCAAACTATTCTATCTAGAAAATTTCTGAATGAGCATTGTAAACCTGGACCATACCCCCACAATTCCTCCTATCCAGAATAGTTTAAAAAAAGATACAAATATCTCATAATTCTTAGGCATATTGGATGCATTCATTCTCCACATCGCCACTCTCCTACAACAGTATGGATTTTACTTATTTAACCTCATGGTGGCTTCATGAGCTTGTCTTTAAAAAAAAATCCATATTTCTAAATTGCAAAGTTTTATAACATCAAAGTTGGGCTGTAGCTGTAGCTCAGGCAGAGCTCTTGCCTAGCAAGTATGAGGCACTAGGTTTGATTCTTAGCATCAAATGAAAATAAACAAATAAAATAAAGACACTCTGTCCATCTACATCTATAAAAATATATAAAAATAACAATTATTATAGTGAAAGTGATAAACTAGATTAAGCTATAAATTTAGTTTGAAATAATGAAAAAAAATCATATAACCTATAAGCTTCCTAAGTCAACAAAGCCTAAATGTATCTTTTAGGAAAGCTTAATATTATAACATAATAGTCTTAATTATCTTCTTGTGACATTGTCATTGATTAGTGTGTTACATAAGGATGGACACAAAAGAGGCAAAAGGCTTTTTAAGAGAAAGTTGCCTTTCTTGGAGTGTGCACCCCTCATAAATAACGATATCAAATTATGAGAGTAAAATTCTCCATCATTTCCTTGCAGAGTCTCATGTTCAAACTGATAAAGCAGTAATGTTCACCATAACAATATTTACATCTGAGATGCTGAGTGGATTATTGAACAAAAAAAGCCTGTGGTAAAATCATAGTGGTATCATTTAACATCTAACATTTAACATCTATACTTTCTTTGTGATCCAAGGCTATGCAATTTTATGCATAAAGAGGAGAAAAAACTTCATACATTTTACACACCTAAGAACTGTTCTCCACATGAGCCTGATATATGGCTGAGTGTACTTAAATTTTAAGATTGACCAAGTCAGACTGGTAGCCAAAAATTCACTCTGTTCTTCTTTACCAATTTTTATTGAATACCTTGCAGCAATGTTTAAATATTTAATTTTATATTCAGCTCAACTTATTTGAGGGGAGAGGGCATTGAAAGTAAGAAGGACAATGGACTTTTATGGGCAGTAAATTTAATGTAAGCAAGACTTAATATTATGGGAAAAATGAGCTACAAATATTTATCTTTAAAAGTTTTAAATGTTAAAATTTGAGTGCTAAGTGGAGTGAGAGTTTTAATAGAACAATAAGAAATAATTTACTTTTATTTAATTTTTTAAAAATGAAATTGTTCTCTCTTAGTGAACAATGGCTTAAGATTAAAATAATTTCCATGTCTGCACAGGTCAATATAACTCTTTGCTCCAGTATTTCAACAGTTCTAAAGGGATTTTATCATTGACAGACTATCTTCTCTAATTCTGCACACCACTGGGAAAAACAAAGCATTAAGTAATGAACTTAATGGAAATGAAAATTCATGTGTATTAGCATTGCTATATTTTTCCAAGGCCAGTCATTCCACACTGAGCAAAACATTGGAGGCCTTTGTTCCCAACAAAAAAAAAATGTATAAATAGAAACCATTGCTTAAGATTGTTTGTGATCAACATGAGCAGTGAAACTTCTCATACAGAGGATAATGGGATACATTTAAGAACAGTATCAATCCTTAGTTTGTTGATTCTTAAATTGTTAGTGCTGTTTTCATGACAAATCATACTCCCCTTTGGGTAATTTTCCCTGTATATAAGACGTGCTATTGGCTTCTCTTTTCCTCTTCCCTCAAGCATGACCCTCAGACTAGGAATGAGGGCGACTAAATAAATTGGGGAGAAATTTCCCAACTGAATCAGTCTGTTTGAAGGCTGGTGTTCACATGTCCAAACAAAGAAGGAGAGCATCAATTAATTCCAGAGACGCTTCTGCAGAGGCACTTGTAACAAGAAGCAGTGTTCGTTTCCAAGTTTTTGTTTGTTTGTTTGTTTCTCAGGCATTTTTATTTCTAGCCTCTAAGGACAAATCTCCTTTTGTGGAGGTACTCATTACTACTTTCCACGCTGTAGGTTGGTAAAATGAGCAGTGAATCTATGAAAGGTTGTTATCTATCTTGAAACCAACTGTGTACAGGGTTAAGAGATTTGTGTGAACTTAATTTTCAGTTTGAAGAGTTGAAACTTTTCCTATAAAATCTGGAATGGAAGGGGTGGCAGTTCCTACCTAAAAGAAATCCCAACCTCTGTGGGACCAGCTATTGACAGAGCAGAAGAGAATCTCTTGGCAATTGTAACACTATGGGTCTTTTTCTTTTTACATTTCCAAATTGTTTTGCTTTTTATATTTAATAGTTATCAAAAACTATAGTATATTATTTTTATCATCTGTTTACTCATGATAGTTAAAGTAAGAAGAAAAATCTTATAAATGAGGTCCTTATGATTGAAAATTCTTAAGTGTAGAATAAATTCTTGCTATTTGTGGTAACTCTGTTCCGTTCTTATCTCATTTACTAACTCTTCATGACTGAGACATTGTTCCTAGGAGAGATACAGAATTACATTCACCTAAGAGTCAGGTGACAATACTTTGTCAATCAATTAACACATGGCCTTGTTTTATATGTTTTGTTTAAAGATGGCTAATATATATTACAGACAGCTGTAGAGAGGATTTCTTTATAATAAACACAATTTCAATTATAGTATATATAATGTGCTCTACCATGTCTGTACTAGTTGAACTCTTCCACTGACAGTCACTAGATATGGAACCAAAAAGCATGGATGGCATCTGAAATATTCTGGGATTGGATACACAATTGCTTTGTCCCAGAAGTTAAATGCTATCTCCAGAGCAAAAACCATGCCTTCATGGTTTTATTAATTTTGGATAATGCCACAGTTCATTGCCATGAAGAACTAAAAAATGCCCACACCAATGTGGAAGATCTTTCTATGCCCCCAAGTGCTACATCTCACATCCAGACCTTCAATCAAGGCATAATAAAAGCTTTGAAGGCACAGTATATGAGAGAGCTGTACAGTAAAGATTTGAGACTCTTTCTGTCAACGAAGAAGCCAACATGATAGATTACAGGAAATCAGTGACTATCAGCAATGTTATTGATTATGCTGGCACAGCTTGGGTAACATCAAATAGGCTATTATCAATAACTGCTGGGAAAATGTTTGGCCAGATTGCATGAAAACTTTTGGAGGCTTTGAAGGTGTTACAGAAAACTACAAAGAATTCTGTTAAAAACATAATGTATACGGCACAACAAAGAAGTGGAGAGGGTTTCAATGACATGAAGGAAGAAGATGTGGAGGAAATTTTGGCAAGGAAGGCAGTAGAACCCACCAACTGATGTGTCTTTTAAAACTAACCAAGAGCTGATAAACTCATATATTTTTGCTATGAAAAGTATAGTTCTAATTAATCTCCTTCCATGGGTCTTTGGATGACTTTTTATTTTCTGGGGTCCATAATGAAGAGGGACCATCCATATCTGTTTATTTCCTTCTTTCTGTTAATGGGATTATAAATTAGAAAATTTCTGAAGAGCTACAGTGAAGTTTACAGCATGGCCATGACCTCCTTTACATAATGCCCAAATTAAACATGTGATTAGAATTTTTATGAAATATGTGAAGTGTATCCTATGTGCACCAGCATTTGGTTCTATGAAGATAGAAGTTTGGGGGAAAAGTTGAACTCTGTTCAGGCCATAATTTAAAGGAAGTACTAGACACAAACTCACAGGACAAGTTTATTTGGAAGATGCTTATGCAAATTTGGAACAAAAGTTCAGCTTTATTCTTCTCTGTCTGACTGGATGAAGTGTTAAATGCCCAGCATGAAATGTGAAGAGTGAGGCTGATTTTTAAGAAACCATAAAGCTTTGTATTCCTGATGAATATATAGGATTTTTTCTTATTTAAAGTGTGCTGCTTCCAGTACTGAGTTTGCACAAGTAGTGAATCTAGCACCACTTGGAAGGTCAATATAACTTGAAAAAATAGGAGCCATAGGTAATTTTGTATGCTTACCTGTGTAATTATTTCAGTGATAAACATCTCAATTAGTTTTACATACAGAAACTGCTACTGCAGTACAATTTCCCATTCTCAATCTTGGTCTAGTTAATTCACATAATGATAGAAAAGAAGTATAGAGAACATACTGTAATGAGAATAGAAATAGAAAAAGTCTGTAAGTAATAAACATCACAGAAATCTTATAAGATGAATTAATTTAAAATTACAGCTCTCTTCTAGTAATAAATCTAATAAAAGCTGTTTCCATGGCTATGAAAATAATTTATATTTATTATAAAAATAGAGTCAATTATAAAGAACTGAAATACTACTGATAACTCCTGATAACTCTGCCATCTGAAAGCTACTGTGTATACATTAGCCTATGTCCATATAGTAGTTTTTCGGAGTAGCTTTATAGTTTTGAAGAAAAAGATCATGTTATTTTTTTATTAGGTTGTAACAGGAAAAAATGAGATATATAATGGCAATATGGAAAAATCTCAGTAAATGTTTTCTTGATATCAAATACTACTTATATGTGGACTATATATCTATAAAATGATGATATTATGATATTTTCATGTGCATTTTAAAACACCCCAAATATACATGTCACTTATGTTTACATATGTATACTAATGTATAAGTAGGCATACACATATTAAATATGTGCTTAGAAAGTAATATAATACAATATACATTATTATAATCTCCTTTACATAATGATTCAGTTATAGATTTCACACAGCTAGATTACTATCTCTCTAACTCCTAAAAAGCGAATGAACATTGATTTGTGGTGTCTGCTGTTTAGCTAAAGCACCTTCAAGTTCTGAGCTCCACTGTCAAGTCCTTATAGCATATGTGTGGGAAATGGGGTACAGAGTTCCAGAAAGGACCCTTAAGTGAAATTAGAGAGTGAAAAATGAGTGTTCACATTCTCTTTTATCTGCACTACCAAACTCATATTGCATACTATTACTAAAATACAACATATTATGTTACAGAATTATTAGTAGATAATTTGAGTAAATTTGAGAAAAATAATTATATACATATCAAAGCTTGTTAATTTAAAGTTGAAGATAAAAGTAAAATGGTGATTTAAACAGGGTGTATTCTCAAATGTAAATCAGGAATTAAATGCTTTCCTCTGTTATCTACATTTCGCGTGTCTCAGAATTTGAGAGAAAAAATAAACGCAAGACTGATCTGTGTTGATTGGATGCAAAAATGGAAAACTATGCCCTTTCACCTTACAGCTTAAACATAGCTCACAATGTTAAGTAAATAATATATAATCATAAGGAAAGTGAAAAGATAAATCTGAGAGCAGTAACTTGGCTATAAATCAAAATCATGATAAATGAGACTCTGAAGTTCTAAGGAATTTTCAGAAAATTGATTTTTTTTCCATGTCTCTATGATTAGTGGGAACATAGTATAAATTTACTAGTTCTTTCTAAGAGAAATAAAAGTCATTTAAAGGATATAGTACCTCATCTTCCAATGCATATGACCATTAAGGTCTTTCCATTGTAAAATGATAACCTGTCAATCATTTTTTTCTTACCAGAAAAAAAAACATAAATGTAAATTTAAAAAAATTATGTAGGCTTGTCTAGTGTAATTTCATTGAAGCAGACAGTTATTTACATTTCCATTAAAAAAAAACTTGTTAAATATCAGGAAAACTTCTGAATCCAAAAGAAACATACATGTTTATACAAATTGTCAATATAAGAATGATGTCCCTCAGGAACGTGTAATTACAGTGTGCTTAAAATTTATTGAGAATTGAAACCTATCCAGGAGGCTACTTCCGTATGTGTTTTCTTGCAGAAAATTGTCTTCACATTTAGTAGTGAATCAAAATCTGACAACACTTTCATGTTTATTTTTCATGTGAATATACTATGACTATTGAGTTATATAATAAAAAATTCTTTGTAAGAGAAACTAAAAGCAAAATATGACAACCTTTCCAAATATACATTGTGTGTATTTTTTGATGAACCATACCAACAATTTACTAAATTTTAGAACTAGATGCATAGCTAGCGACAAGTCTAATGTATCTGGATTAGTGCTTTGGGAAAAAAATCTTCAATTTCTATCAAAACTAACCTAGCACATTATATGTATTGTATTATTGCAATTTTGCCTTAAAAAAATACTAAAAGACAAGACATTTAAATACAGGAAACATAAAGGTATTAATTTTCTGATTATATTCCTGATTCAACTAAAAAAAGATACCAGAAAACAATTAAGAATATATCATTTTATGAATGTATTTCCTTATATATGAATAATAATAAGTATGAATATCTGTTTTGACCTTTGAAACTTTTAATATTCAAGATTAAGTTTAACACATTTTAATGTCTTATAATATTATCAATTACATATATTATTTACCTATTTTGTTACTTATTTAATGAAAGAATTAGAAATATGTGGAAAACTTACATAGATATGACATTTATGTGTATTTTTATACCTCAGTACTCATTTCAAATAATTATACTCACAAAATTATTTCTTGGCACAGAGAAAAATTTTAATCTAAATCCATCCTGTTCTAGTTTATTAAATCATTCATGGAAAAGATGTCACAGTTTATTAAAATCTGTTTCTTCACTCCTTGGGGGCAAAAATTGATTCTTCCACTTCTCCAGAAGGGATTAATGGAGTTGACCTGCATACATCTCTCAGAGAATATAACATAGGTGGTATCTTATAGACAGGAAGGAAGAATGTTTGGGGACTCCTGTTTTGCATCATGAAGTCCCTATTTCTTATTCATTTCCTGACCCAAAGAAATATAAGCATTGATAATAGTAAGATAAAGAAAATTGGTCAGCTCTTTTAAGACTAATAACCTATTGTTGGTTGTTTTTTTTTTTTACACTTTTTGCTTTCTATCTTCATATCTGGCTGGAAATGAACCATGACACCATTACTTGCTTCCAATTTAAAATCCTCTCTTCTCTTTCATCCATAAAATTTTCTATTTTATCTTGTTCTTGTATTTACATGGAAATTCCTTCATAATATCCTACTTGAAACATTTCCTGGAACTTCCCCTTTATAAACAGTGCACTGGGTTTTAAAAACCTATATGCTTTCCTCTCATTTCAATCTGGAGTGTATTTAGTTAGGTAAAAATGGACACTATGAACTCAATTACCCAAAGAATTCAGATGATTACTTATCTTCCTAGCCTAGATTCATCATATGAGCTTCACAACTCTATTTTGAATATGTTGTCAGACATCTCTGCTAAAATTCATGTAGGGATTTCCAATTTTTCTAAAATAAAATTAAACATTAAAAACTACAAAAACATTTATAATAGAAATTGGAGACAACAGCTGAATATAAAAATATCTTGTACTAATGAATAAAGATAATTAATGTTAAAATGTACACTCTACCCAAAGTAATGCATAGGTTTGATGCAATCATTACAAAATACCAATGACATCTACTACAGAAACAAACAACAAAAATCCTAAAATTTTTTATGTAATTAAAACAAGTCCCCAGATAGCTACAACAATCTTGAGGAAAAAGAACAAAGTTCAGAGCATGATGCTATCCAATTTCTAACAATTTTATAAAGCTACAGTGATGGAAAAAGTATAACATGGACATTAAAACAGATATAGACTAATGAAACAGAATTTTAGAATCCAGAAATAAACCCACATATTTATGGTCCACTGATTTCCAACCAAGTTGCCAAGAACGCAGAGTGGGGAAAGAATAGTGTATCCAATAAGTGCTGGTGAGGAAACTTAATATCCACATGCAGAAGAATGAAATTAGACCCAGGTGCCATACACAAACACCTCCTGAAAAGAGACTACACATTGTAATGTAAAACTGAAGCTCAAAACTAAGGAGAAACAGAAGGGGGGAAAGCCCTTTGACTCTAATCTTCTGAGTAATGATTATTTTAGCTGTGACTACAAAGCACAGACAGCAAAGCAAAAAAGGACAATTGGCATTGCATCAAATAACAGAGGGGAGAGCCATCTATGGTATGGTTGAAGGCATTTAAAAAAACATATATCTGGTAAGGATTTGATATCCAATACACAGGAATTTAAACATCTAAGTAGGAAGAAACAAGGAACATGATTTAAAAATGGATTTGAATTGATGTTTTTCAAAAGAGACTATATCTTTCTTCATCATGTCAACTTAGGAACCCAAGTCCTCACTCAACAAGATTCCTAAAGTGCAAGAAGTAAAATTAAGGATCAATAAGTGGGATGATATCAAATTAAAAAGCTTCTCCACAGCAAAGGGAACAATCAAGAATGTGAAGAGAGAACCTACAGAATGTGAGAAAATCTTTGCCACCTGCACTTCATGTAGAGCATTAGTCGCCAGGATATACAAATAATTCAAAAAAGCTATTCCCCCCCAAAAAAATATAAAGAAATAACCCAATCAAGGCAAAGGAACTGAACAGATACTTCACAGAAAAAATATGATTAGTCAACAAACATAAAAAATTATTCAAACTCTCTAATATAATTAGAGACATGCACATTAAAACTACACAAAGGTTTCATCACACTCCAATCAGAATGGCAATTATCAAGAATATAAATAACAATAAATGTTGGCAAGTGCCGCAGTCAGGCTGGGCACAAAATAACCAGCTGCCACACAGCCTTGTAGGTTTAAAACAGGAACTCCTTTATTCTCCGCACTCCCGTGAACGCCACCCACAGGGCCTTCTCCTGGGACACACCACACACCAACTGGAAATTCCTCCTCCGGAAATCCCTCATCCAGCACTTCCCCAACTAATGGGAACTCTCTGGGAATCCCTCCAAAGTAGCGGGAGAACTCCAAAGTAGCGGGAGCCAGGAGCCACCCCATTGCCCGACAGTAAAGGTCAAATATACAATACAATCAATCCAGCATCACAGCAATTATATACAGCTTAACTCAAATCATCAACTCATTGGTTCGCTGGCATCACCTTTCAAACATTCCCTCTGGCAAATACCAGGCGTCATTCTGACCAGCTGTGGCTCTCAACAGGCAAGTATTGTGGGGAAAAAGGTACACTCATATATTGTTGGTGGGACTGAAAATTGGTGTAAACACTCTGAAAAGCATTATGGAGATATCTTAGAAAACTTGGAATGGAACCACCATTTGACAAAGTGTATCCTACTCCAAGGTTTATACCCAAAGGACTTAAAAGAGCATACTACAGCAACAGCCACATCAATGTTTACAGTAGCTCAATTCACAACAGCCAAGCAATGAAAACAACCTAAGTGCCCTTCAAAAGATGAATGGATGAAGAAAATGTGGTATATATGTATATGATTGAATATTACTGAACCATAAAGAAAAATGAAATTATAGCATTTGCTGACAAATGGATGGAACTAGAGACTATCATGCTAAGTGAAATAACCCAATCCCAAACAAACCAAAGGCAGAAGGTTCTCTCTGATGTGCAGATGCTAACACACAATAAGGGCAGGGGGGAGGGAATAATAGAAGTTCCTTGGATTAAACAAAGGGGAATAAAGAGAATGAGGGTGGGGTGGGAACAGAAAAACAGTAGAATGAATCAGACGTAACTTTCCTATGTTCATATATGAATATACCACCCATGTAACTCCACATCATGCACAACCATAGAATTGGAAATTATACTCCATATATGTGTATGTCAAAGTACATTCTGCTGTCATGTATAACTAAAAAGAACAATTTTTTTCAAAAGAGACCTACATATGAATTTTCAACAGGTATATGCAAAACTGTAGCCAAGATATGAAATCAACCTAATTGTTCATTAGAAATGAATGGATAAAGAATCATGATACAGTGTATGTACAAAATGTAATACTATTTAGTCTTAAAAGAGAAAACTATCTTTTCATTCCCAACAACATAGGTGAACTCAAAAAACCCTGTGTTAAGTGAAGAAAAATAGTCCAGGAAAACAAATACCATATGATCTCACTCATACATAAAATCTAAAACTTGAATCTATTGAATCAGAGAATAAAATAGTAGTTATCAGAACTTGCAGGGTTGGGATTGGAAGTGAGGGGAATGTTGCTCAAAGGGACAAAATTTCAGTTGGACAGGGGAAATTAGATTAAAAAGATATCATAAAATGTGCTGACTACAGTTAATAACTATGTATGTATTATATACTTGAAAATAGTCAAGAAATTAGAGTGTAAGTGTTTTCACCATAAGAAAATAAGTATGTGAGGTAATACACAATTAGATTAATTCAGCTGTCTCAAAATGTATACATATCTAGGTATCACATCATATACTATAAATACAAAACATTTATTTTTCAATTACAAATAAATAAAATTTTAAAAGGCAGTCTTAACTCACTGTAGACTTAATTTTCATTATTCTCATCCCCCACTAAGTGTATAAACTCCAAGAAAGGCAAATATATAATTATTGCATTCATGTGTAAACAGCGCAGAGTAGCTTGCATACATGTGGTATTGAGTAAATGTTTGTTCAATGAAAAAATGAATCATGGATGCTCACCTGATATCAGTGCACAACACAGATGGGCAGATAAATTATAGAGAAAAAAAATCAAGATTGCTATGGTCATGTAAATGAAGGTTTGGTTACCAAGGGAACTCTGAGAACATTTCCCGAGGAAAATTAGAATCCAGCTAGGATTTGAAGGCTGTATTTGAGGAAAACAAAACAGAATGTACTAAGTAGATTAAGTGGTAAAAAAAAAGGAAGATAGTTAACTGCAAAGCATGTTTGAGAAATAAAAGTAGCCACCCTAATAAGATGGTAGGATCAGTGAAAAAAAAATTGAGTGCAAGGAGTGTTTGTTTTCTTTGTCTCATCATTATCTGAGAGAATTTAAAGTAAATAATTTCAAAAATATGTTTGAATGAATGAATGACAAATGGAATAATCCTCTCCACCTATATGGTGCATGACATTTACTCTCTGACCACGAATTTCTGTCCATTTACTTAGTGAAAAGGGGGGCAAGTTAATTGATATGAATGGAAAATTAACTTGATAGCCTTACTGACACTGAAGTAGAGGAATGTGGACTTGGAAGCACAGTGCAGTTAGAAGATTTATACAGTAATTCAGGAATGACCATCTTTTCTCCTAATTGCCATGCAACTCTGATTGCCATGGTAATTTAATTATCTTTGCTGACAACAGGTTCAGTTAATAAGAGGAAAATCCCATAGTTTTCTTTTAAAATATTTGAGAAAAAATGAATATAATCTATGCCCATTCTCATCATATAAAACATATTATTTTATGTAAGTAGAATTAGATTCTAGTGTAATGTAAGCAAGCAGAGATGTTAATTTCTGAGTGCATATTTGCATAGTGTTTGTTCAATTATCTTTTTTTGAACTTCAGGATATTAAAGTAAACCATTGTTTAAACACAATTTTGCCCTAGCTTTAGAGAACACATAGATAATGGCAGAGTAATTTGACAAAGAGATTGGAGTTATAAAGCAATATAAAACCGTTTTTAAGAATTGGATGAGCCAACTGTAATTGATTCTTGTATGTGAGCAGGGTACTGAAGAGAGATCCACCAGCAATCAAACACTCTGTTCTTTTTCTAAATTAATCTTAATGAGAAAAGAAAAATCATAATTTGCCAAGTGGAAAAACACTAGACTAGAAGTAAGTCCACATGACAGCAAAGTGCTTTGTGCTTCTGATTAGTTCTGAGGGAATTTATCTAAGGCATTTAAATGTCTATTTTCTAATTGAGAACATGGATGAATAGGTGTTTAGGAGAAAAATATGTTCATCTTAAAAGACTTATTTAAAAATTATCATGGTGAAAAGTTAATACATACCAAACTCAGTTTTTTCAGTTATTCAATAAAAAGGCTAATTCTGTTTTTAAAAAATTTCATAACATTAAAATACTTCTTTATTGTGGAAGTATTCCTTGTCTCTTTCTCACATTATATTTTACCATCTTTCCTGATCAAACCTAATTGAGGAACATGTGTGACCATACATCAGGTTATAAGAGTTAAGAATGTGAAAATTAAAATAGAATTAGAAACCAGGATTGATTGAACATACATAGAGTACTTATTAAAAATTGCAAGAAAAATTAAAGAACAAGAAAATTCAAGTCAAAGTTTGGATCTAAATGTTTACATACAATTTCTTACACACACAAAAGTCGAATGATTTCTTGCCAACAGGAAAAAAGTTTTACACACTGTTGTGCTAGAATAGCTTTCCTCAACTTCAATTTTCAATGCTAGTAAGCCTTTGCAGTAGTATTTACCTTGTGGAAATCTGCAAAAACTACAAATCAGAGACTTATCCCATCACACTTTGTGCCTAGATCTTTGATGTCACATCACTTATCTCCAAGAGGATTGGATACGAGTTTAGGGTTGCATATTGTGACCATCAAAAAAGGTTCTTCATTAAAACAGTGAGGTATGTCAGTGAATTTTGAACCATTTGAACATTCATTTGTCAGAAAAGTTTGTATACATCCTAATGTGTGCATTTTAATTTAATTACAATATGGGTATGTATATACATATATATGCATATGCATCCCAAATATATATATATACACACACATATATAAAGACATATGTATATATATATAATTATTATGTACTAAAATATAAAATCAAAATGTGTAATACTGAGTCAAAATAAGTAGTCTTCTAAATTAATATTTTATTCTGATGTATTTATAAAACTTTTGGGTTTTTGCTGAAAATTTTACATAGTTTAACATTTTATCTAGCATTTCATTTTTATTTTCTGAAAATTCTGGATTAACATCTTGAAATAATAAATTTTTAAATTTGAAAATTTTGTTTTCAATAGTTTGATACTTGGTTTTATTAGAACCTACACAAAGATATGTAGATATAATGAACTTAAAGAATTATTTTGTCAATCTTTATGCTGAAGCACACAATAACTTCTTAAATTAAGAGGAGAAAATTCTGTCTTATTTGAAAAACATCTTTGTAAATTAATTTGAATATATGTAAGCTTTCTATTAATAACAAGTGGCTTCAAAGCTGATTATAACTTTTCACTTTTGAATATTTTAAATAAATTAGAATAAATCTGCAAATTTATAAAGAGTAGATATCTAAAAATATTGCTTTAAGTCATACAAACTATCTTAGGAGATGACATTCTTAAAATATGGAAAATATTCCTATCTCAAAATGTTTTCAATTAACCGAAATTTCTTTCAAAAACGTTATTTTCAAAATATGACATTTTCATTAGTGGTATCTATAGATTTTTTCTTGTTTCCAAAGTATCTTTTAAGTAATATGCACTTAAAAGATATTTGTGATGAAAAATGATTCAACAAATAGGGAATACTTTTAGCTATGCAGAAAAAAGTTAAAATGGTTTTGTATTTTAGTTCAAACATTCTAACATTGCCACGAGATAATCAACACAACTTCTACTTATGGTTCAACAGATTTCCCCAGCTATTATCTGTGTCATCTCCTTATACAATATTAGTCAATTCCACTATTTGTTCTACTGACACTGTTTTGTGTAATTAGTGACAGGACTTCATCATGTACACTGTGTGCATTTCTGATTCTGCTTCCAAGATGAAAAATCACTTTTATCAGAAGAATACTACAAATTAATATAAAGTACAGTAGAATCTTTATACCCTTAACAAAGAACATTCAACTTCTTCAATTTCCCTTAAACATTTTAAAGGTATTTGTTTTAAAAGACACAAAGTTTCCAGTGCTTTATTTTTGTTTTGTAGCTCACACAAAATCTGGAAGAAGCATTAAAACTATCTAGACAATCATGCAAATGTGTAGTACACCCCTAAAGTGTGGAATTTTTCTAAACTTATTCCTTTACATCATCAATAATACAGTCTAGAACTTGTTGATGCTAACAAAAGAACACATTTTTATTTCTCTCCTTTTTGTTTTCTCTGTAATACTCTAATTTTACTGCTTCAGTAAGAGAAAACATTTCATGGTATGTAGACTTTGTTTTCCATTATTGACAAAGAACCATGAGAAGACATTTCATTTTCTTTCTGAAATACTGCTGTTGGGTTATTATTTTCTGTTTATTGTAGTTGTACAATAAGAAACATTGGCCTTGTTATTTTTTTTATATGTAGTATAATCTGAAATATTTGTTCTTATATTTTATTGCAGCTTTCTTTGCAGGAATACAAAGTTAAGTCCACACTTTGAAAATATTTGTTCAGTTAAGATTAGAGAACCTAATCTTTGAGCCAACTTAACTTGATGCATGTAAAGTTTCTGATAATTCACCATGCAGAGAGGAAGAGCAGATGTCACTCAGATCTGCACTGCTGCCCAGTACTTCTTTAAGTATACCTCACAAACTAGGAGATCATGTGATTCTATATGACTATACTTAGAATATTTATTAAATGATACTAACATATAAGTTCTATTTATTTTTGGATTAAGATATCAAGCCAAGCAAACAAACAACAACAAAATCCATTAATCTAATAGGAGGGCTACTGTTGAAACCTCCCACAACATTTTGTGCTTTGAAAACTACTCTCTCTTTTAATAAAGTGAATTGATGAGTGAATTGATGGCTCTCAATATCAATGTACATGATAAACACCCTGGGATTCTTTCAGGTACATGTTCTCGAGCCACATTCTAGATCATCTATTGAATCAACTTTTGAAATATTGGTATGGTGTTAAAACCAGATGAATAAATGTAGATAATTCCTCAAGTGATTCCTCACAAATGCTCCATAAATAGCAAATTGACTGAGTATGAAAGGTTAAGTCAATGGAGTTGAGCCTAGGAGAACAGGGACTCTTCCACAATGCAGAGGGTCAAATAGAGATAGGTGGTTTTCAGGACAAACATTTGCACCATAGTATTCTGAGGGGTGTGATAGATGCACAATATCAGTAGCTCTAATAATATTTTGTGTAAAATCTGGGCAATGATTTATAGTGCCTACCCTTGCAGGTTACCCTTTAGGAAGAAATCATCAAGAGATGCAAAAATGCTACTGAAACAGAATCATTAAGTTTTTTTTTTTTGCTTATTTAGTAGTATTGTCTGTGTATCATCTATGCCACATTTTAATTTTATGAAATTTGTTTTATCTCCATTTTCTTGCACTAGTAATCATGACTATTTCACAATATTTATCTCTTTAGTTTGTGGTGCTAAGTGATAGCAAATTTAATTCAATTTAGATAATGGTAAGATAATTAGTCTTGGGAGGCAGGGATTGGAACATTGATCAGTTCTGCAGCACTGATGCAGAAAAATGGTAGAGAAGTGATTACAGCAAAATAATGGTCAACATTAGACCCAAGGTTCAGCTTCAGAAAAGAAAACAAGTTAAATAAAGAGCCACTAAGGTTAAGAGATAAGGGATGCTTCTGAGATGAGATTAGACATACTGCAGGAACACAATGACATTGAAAGTTTAGCCAGATGACAAGATAACAGGACTCCCCAGTGAGCAGGTGAGGGATTTCAAAGCAACATAGACTAGGAGTTTGTAATAAAAGAAATAGCTAGCACCAATATGAAGACTCTATATTAAGGCAAAATGAATTCAACATTTTTTAAAGATCAAATTATCTGAGGATTAGATATAAAGCACTACATATTCAGAACTTTTAATTCGTTGAACTAATATTGTAACACATGAATGTTTTCAGCTTTCACTTCTTTTCTTTATTTCAATAATAAAGGATCTGACATACATTCATGAAGAAAATGTTTTGATATGAAATAATTAAAATAGAATAAATTCTTTCAGAAAATAGTAAGTCAAAGACTTTTCATAAAGCCAAAGAGATTAGTCTACCTTAATATCCAGAACTTTGTAACAATCAAATTTATTTTTTGAAAGAACCTTCCTTACATGTCTCTTAGAATCTCAGCTAGAAATGATGTAACTGGGCAATATTCTTGTTCTCTGAAAACTGGTAGTGTGTCAAGAAAAATAGAATTTGAGATAAAGTAATTCAACAGTGCTGAGTTCAATTGTTTATTTTGTCAACAAAGATATTCTACAATGAAAACATCTATTCATAAAATTTAAATGCGGCTTACCAAACAACCTTCAAATATACATCTAGTTCTCCCTTCCTATAAAAGAAAATTACAAATGCAAGAAAAACATTACTGGGATCAGACTGATTTCTTAGCAATTTGATAAACATGAAATTAATCTTTTTTATTTAATTCTAAAGATTAAACTTTAGGTATTGTTTACTTTTAAAATCATAAGTAATTTAACTTAGTTTTATCTTCTAAAACTTCACAGATTCCAAATAATGAAAATTTATGGAAGTAATATCATCTGTACTTGTATCCTCTAGCATCTGTCTAAATAAAGATACTAAGAATTTATTTTTAGGAAGAATATGAAATTCCCTTCTTTCAACCTAAACCAATATTGAAAATAAATTAATGATTAGTTTTGGACCAAAGAACAAACAAGGGGTTGACCAATTTTTTATACATTTATTAATCAGTTCTAATTCTTCAATAAAATGATCATTCATTCAAAACATATTCTTCTTTCCTGATCTGTTTTTCTTTCCTTATTTTCATTCCTATTTATAGGCAAATTGACTTTTTGTAGGTAAAATGTTTTAAATGTAACATATATTGCAAATATTTTCCCTTAGTCTGTCATGTTTATTTATGTTTATGATATTCTTTATAAAACCAATGCCTTAAATTTGTCAGCTGTTTATTTATTTTTCATGCTTCTGTTTCCAAAGGAAATCAGATTGTTACATTCTCAAATACTCAGAATTATTTTAATCTCCTAGTGGAATACACACAGTATCCTAGTTTGATATTAAAGTTCTCCTATTTTTTGCTTTTTGCCTTAGATCTTTCTTGATGACAATGCTCTACTGAAGAGTTAATATAACATTAATATTGCTACTGTATAAGTCACCAGTTATCCACCAAAGCCCTTTCTCCTTTCTTGCATGAGCATATAACTACTCACCACTCTATTGATACCCCACCATATAACATTACCCATGTTCTTCTTCTTCCTTGAGCCCATAGGTATTAAGTATTTATTTCCCTTCCTATATGTATTAGTTTCCTATTCATTTTTCTCATTCATTTCCTATTTGTGTGGGCATTGTTTTCTATTAGTGTAACATGTAAATTATATTGCTAAAATAATACTGAAATTGTCAAGGACATTGAAACAAAAATCATCAAGAAATCAAGGCTTACCACACCATCACAAAATTGTGAGTTAAAACAATACAGTTTTTTAACTGACAGGTTACATGCTCAGCAGTATGAATAGGTCTCACTATGATAGCACTGTCACCTGAGCTAGATTCCTTCTGGAGGCTCCATGGGAGATTTTGCTTCATTGATTCGCCAGGTTGTAACACAGTTAGCATTCCTGGACTCATGACCCTTTCCCATCTTCTAAACCAACAATCCTATCCCTTCAACTGCTTTCATAGTGACACTGCTACAGGTCCCTTTCTGCTTTTCACTTTGTTTTCTCCTCTTTCAAATAGACCTTTGTTACCCTTCTGCACCTACCTGGATAATCCAGCATATCTCTGATGGTCAAGAGCATTAATTTCATCACTTGTGCAAAAGCCCTTTTGTATTTATGGTAAAAAGTCAAGCGTTCCTGGGAATAGTATGTACAAATCTTTGGTAGTCCACTATTTACCTGCCATATTATATAAGTTCGTGGGTTTAAAACTCTCTTCTAAAAAATATTTCTTTTTTTCTTTGCAATTGAACACAATACCTTTATTTCATTCATTTATTTTTTATGTGGTGCTAAGGATGAACTCAAGGTCTCACACATACTAGGTGAGCACTCTACTGCTGAGACACAACCCGAGCCTCTGTCTTCTTATTTTTTGATAAATCCAGAGTACATGGAAAAGTATATCTCCGAGAAGTACCTACTTTTGTTCTTTCTTTCTTTCTTTTTTTCATGATTGGACCTTTTTAAACAAAAATGAAAATTTCACAAAATCATAAAGAGAAATAATTTTCCAGAAGTAATTGCATAAAAGTAAAGCTAATAAATCAGGATTTACTTTCCTTTGCCCCAGAATGACTTTGTGTGAAATAAAATGTCCTACAAAAATTAACATAAATTACAGAGTGGAAAAATGTTCACAGTCCATACAATGTACAAAGGATATTTTCAGAATACATAAAAGAGTGCTGGAAATAATCAGAGATGCTGATGCTTTGTCTAAGAAATGGACAGGGAGATAAACATTAAAACAAAAAATGCATTCAAATATCCTATAATGTGTCATTGGAAAGGCTGGAGTATAATTTGCTCATCCATTCTCTGGTGGAAACGAAATATGTATAGCATTTGGAAATTAAATGACATCTGTAGGAGGTTAGAAATATTTCTAAAACTAAATATTCTAGAGATATAATCACAAATGTATACAAAGAACCATTTATGAACATGTTTTGAATCATGATATAAAATAGGCAATACTTGATAGAGAATGTAACTACACATTAAAGAGATGCTTATGTTACTTGGAGAACAACCATGAGTCTTCAAACATGAAAAGAATGATGATATGAAACTCTTTGTATATAAGATACCCCTTACCACTTATCTCTTCATACACAGCTCCACTGCCATAGGTCACCATGGATGCTCTCTTTAGATCTTTGGACTCTGTGGCAGCTCATCTGTCAGGAAAAAGGTAGAAAAGTAGGCTCCAGTGTGAGAAATCCAGAAGAAGGTGATTGGTAAAGATGTAAGACTTGGGTAAACTCATAACAAAAGCACTGATTAAATCTACCAATGGAAGTGTTTATTAAAGGAAATATTTCCAATGATCAGTTTAGCATATTGCTCAACTAACATATTCTTCCAATAATTATGGCAGCTATTCTAAAAGTTGTTCACAGGTTTTTTCTAATAATTGTTGGACTTACAGAATAAAGAGAGCAAAGTATTGGAAGAATCTTGAGACCCAAATAAGTTTTGAGGATTCAAGACAACCTTGAGGTGCAACCCACCCCAGACCTCACTGAGCAATACAATGTTACATTTCCCATGGAGTAGGAACACTAATAGAAGGGGAGCCGGTCAGTGCTCTATCCTGCCTCTCATTCCATGTGTGTATGACAGTATGTAATTCAATTTGCTAACATTCTGAAGGATGTTTATTAAGTGTGGCTTTAGAGACAGGAGGCTTCATGAGCTGCTCCCTCACTTTCTTTTATAAGCCATGAAATGCTTTTTTACATGGATCAACTTTTTTTCTTCCATTCTTGACAGCTTTATTTCCTCAGCGGGTTTTTCATCCAAGTTCCCTGAAAGTCTGAATTCAGAATATTTTTGAAATAGTATTCAGCTTTTATAAAGGAAAAAGAAAAAAAAACTTTCACAGTAAGCCAAGTTTCAAATCTTTTATCTGCTCCATCTGTCTCCTACCCTCGCCCTGAGATACCTTTTCATGTTACTCTCCATCTTTCCAGGCTTGATGGCAACACATTTGATAATATTGTTCTTTTTTATTTTCTTGAGAACTTACCAGTGGATCTATCTCTATTTTCATAGCACTTATTGTAGAATTCCAGATACTTCCATCATCTCTGGCCAGGCTTGCATTCTGAGTCTCAATTTTTTCCCCATTCTAACACTCCATTTTCCTCTCCCTCTCCCCCTCTTTCTTGCTCTAGCTCTCCACCACCCCCACCTTTAACAGAGATATGACTTGTGCAATAATTATTTGCATGTGAGGAACATTCTTTTGTTTAGTCTGACTTACTTCAACACACTTGGCTGGTCTTCTTATATTTCTGTTGATTTGTTAGCTGTTCATTTCTTTTGTTCTCATCGTTTTTCTGTTTTTCTAGTTTGTACCTCTTACCAATGAAAACTGAGAGCCATAATAAGATAGATTAATATTTAGGAAAATAATTTGTTTTCTTAATATCATCATGAAAAATCTGTGGGATTTTAATATTTCATACTTGCAAAAATTTTCACTTTACTCTATCATTAATAACTCTTGTGGTATGAATAAAAGATAATTCCCTGTTTAATTTAGGTAAATATTGGCATAATTAATATCCTTATTCCAATATATTTTATAGTTTTTGAATCTTTGTTTAATAATATTAGTGTGTGGTTTAGAAAATATTGGGGAATACATAATTTTATTATACTTTCTTAGTGAATATAATTCAAATAATTTAATATTTGTTAATATCATATTTACTTTCCTCATTAGTGAAGTGAAAATGTCCTTATATTGTAGAATACCTTTAGGGTGGAAGAGCTCAGGCACAATGCTGGAAGATTCATAGATTTAATCAGTAGAGGGCGCTATATGGCATGCTCTTGCAGCCTCAGTTTTATTTTTTAATTTAATTTGTAAAAACTCAATGAATCAAAGAGAGGCTAGTCCCCTTCTTACAGGACCCACATAGAGCAAGTATTTCAATCTGAGAGCCTGGAGAGTTTCTTTTACACTTAGTTTTGCTACAGCTCAATTGTTCAATTTCTTCCTAGGGAAGCAATTGTGTTCCCAAGGAAGGTCAAGACTCTCTGACTTTTGCATATTCCAATTTGTGCATTATTATTTTTGAGCCATTCTTCTCTCTCTCTTTGGTCTTGGAAAGAAGCTCTAGTGTATAATATGTCAAGAAAGAACTGCATTTCCTTCTGTGCTTCATCCTCCTTTTGTGGTCATTAAGTGTGGACTTGACTATCACCTTTGCTCCCAAGACTTACAACATTACCTACTGTCCTTTCAACTACTATAAAGGGTATCAGTTACTTAAAAAAAAAAAAATATATATATATGTATATATATATGTATGTATATATATATGGTGTACAAATTTTTAAAACAATGTTATAGAGAACTAGTTTTCTTTGTAAAATAAAATTCACTCATTTTTAGTATGCAGATTAAAGCACTCTGACAAAAGTATACAATGGGATAGCCCTTACCACAACCATGGTATTGAATAATTTGGCCTTTTCCCTAAATTCCTGTGTGGTTCCATGCAGGATGTTCATCCATAACATGAGCCAACAAATCATATGTTCTCTCTGAATAGTTTTGATTGCTCAGTGTTTTTAGCAATTAATCTATGTTCTCCAAATATAAATCCTTTCCTTTTTTTCATTGTTTAGTATTATTTCACTGTATGCATATGTCAAACTGTGTTTATCCATTTTGCATTTGATGGCTATATAGATTGTTGCCAGTTCTGAATTATAATGAATAAAATTATTAGGCAAACAAGGCAAATAAGGCTTCACATGGATGTATGGTTTTATGTTTCATTGTAAGTAGAATTGCTGGTTCATGTAGTGGTAATTCTACTAAGAATTAGCCAAATCATTTTCCACGGGGGTTGTCAAAAATCATGTTCTCCCAAGTAAAATATGAAAGTTCTAGTTCCACATTCCATGAAACTTGCTTTAGCCAATTTTTATAATCTATGGTTTTTCTAGAAGGCACTATCTCATGGTGGTTTTAATTGTCATTTTCTTAATTATTGTGAGAAACTTATGTGACTCCATTTTTGAGAAACCAGCTTCTACCTCAAGGCCTGTCTTAAGGAAGGGGGTGTGACCCTTGTCCTGGGAAAAACCCACAGAGCACTCCTAAGTACCCACCCTGCTGAGTTGTTTGTCTATAAACAACAGGAGAGATCTGCAGTGCCAGGTGTCCCTGATTCAGTTAAGCTAGATGAGGACCTATAACAACCTCCAATCAGCATGAGACAGGGAAAATACCTGGGATGCCAGATGACCCCCAGTAGTTTATGGTGGATGATAACATGTTGGGAAACCATGTAGTTTAGCACATATACCCCTCGTGGATTAAACCAATCAGTTCAAAGGAATCTCCCACTCGTACTAACCAATCACCCCTACCCAACTTGTTCCTGCTAGTGAATGTGCTAATCAATGTTAAGAGTTGTTTGACTTTTCCGTGATGTGAAATGATTTGCTGTGTGATGTTGTGACACATAGAGTATCCCCCGACAACCTATAAAATCTCACTGAACAAAGGATGGACTCACCCGCTGGGACCGCTGCGTTGGAACTGGTTGTGAGACCAGGCTCGAGCTTGCAATAAAGAATCTAGTGTGATTGCATTGGATTCGTCTCCTGAAGGTATATTGGGTCCCACGAATCTGGCATTAAATTGATAGTGTTAAACATATTTCACGTGCTTATTCAGTTTTTATTATATGAGTGTGTGCTCATCTTTTTTTTTTTTTTTTTTTTGGACCTGGGATCGAACCCAGGGGTAGCTTAACCATTGAACAACATTCTTCAGCCAGTTTTTATTTTATTTTATTTTTAATTTCGAGACAGGTTCTCGTTATAATGCGTAAGGCCATGCTAAATTGCTGATGATGGCTTTGAACTTGGGAGCCTCCAGCCTCAGCCTTCAGAGCCACTGGGATTACAGGGGTGTGCCACCCACCCAGCACCCCTCAACTGTTCTTGAACTATGTGTTAATTATTTGTTTGTAGGAGTTTTTTTTCATATAATAAAACACCAGTTCTCAACTATGATTTTCATTAATAAAATAAAGAATGTAGAACAAACTTATCAACAGAAAAAGATGTTTCATCTTTCATTTTCTTAACTAATCTAGCATAAATAGAGATTTTGTCATTTCAATCTACTACCTCAACTAGATTTCTGAAATGATCTAATATTTTAAATAGAGGATGATCCAAGGTTAACACAAACCTTGTTTAAAACATTGGTGATACACTTACTGACACTGTTTAGCAATTTGTTCAATTTCTCTGGAAATTATTTGCCTCATTTAAAAAAAAAAGTTTATCCAAACTTTGAGGCCATTACAAAGAATAAAAGTGATTGGGTCTCTCTGTGTAGGGCATTTAGAGAGAGATTCAGTCTTTTGCAGAATAAACACTTAGGCTTGAACACAGTGGTGCATTCCTGTAATCCCAAATGCTTGGGAGACTGAGGAAGGAGGATCACAATTTCAAAACCAGCCTTAAAATTTTTGCAATGCACTGTCTCAAAATTTTTTAAAAAATTAAAAAAAAATAATAAAATAAAAGGAAGGGATTTGGCTCAGTGGTTAAGTGCTGCTAGGGTCAATCCCTGATCCTAAAAATAAATAAATAAATTGATAGATAAAAGTGCTCGGTAATTTCAGTTCCATTTGTAACACTGGCCATTGAATTTCTAAAGTAAATATTATACAATAAATTACAAAAATCCAGTTTAAACCATAAATAGAATGAAGAAATACATAAAAGTGTGATTAATTAATTAATTTTTTTTGTAATTTTGGCAAGAAGTAGTTAAATCGTTTAGCCTTTACAGTCAGTGGCACTAGATGACAATTTTGTAAGGTAGTAGCAGTATGAAAAAAATCAAATAAGATTTAAATTGCAGTTGACAAGCAAACTATATTCTTTTAAGTTTTAACTTTTCTTAGTGCAGGAAGCAAATTAATTCTGTAGAAGCAAATCTATAATTATATTACCATAGAACTTATAAACACAACATGTCATAGTTTTTTTCTTTGAAATGCATTTATGTATGTTTACCCACACACTTCAAATTATGTAGTTGGTTATATGAGTAGTCTGTAATCTTAAAAAGTGTTGGCTTAACAATAACTCATATTCTACATTCACAATTCATGGAGGAAAAAAATTATCAGGTTTGAATTTAAACTTTGGGCAAAGCTAAATGAAACTTGCCTTTACTTCCATCACTAAAAAGTTTATGTTCCTTTATAACATATATTTTTTAAATGCTTAGAAATAATCAAGTTTCTGCAGATCTAGCAATTCTCAAAACGTGATAGACCTTTGAAATTAATACATGTAGTACTGAAGTGTTTAAAATTAAATAGAAGAAATTATGTTTGTGATTAATGATTTCAAAACGTGTTCTTAGATATGTCATCATCAATACAATCTATGAAAGAAAAAAAATGAATATATTGTACTTCACCAAAATAATCCTTTTCTTTATACCTGACCCTAATGAATCGGACAACAAGCCAAAGGCTGGAACACAAATCTTCATATCACATATAGAACCAAGCACTTGTATTCAGAATCCAAAAAGAACTCTAAATTCAATGGTGAGAATCAAATCCAATGAGAAGCTGGGCAAGAGACTTGGGGGTTTAGTTCCCATAAAAAGAGTAAGTTGATGGAAAATATGCACAGGAGTTCTTCAATGTTATTAACCATTAAGAAATACAAATCAAAGGTGCAGTGACAAACTGTTAAACATTAAAATGGCTAAAGTAAAACATATTGACCACCCTAAAATCTGTAGAAAGGCTAGAAATTATACTACTACAGCTTGCAAAACAGTACTTGTCTAATGAAATTAACTCTATGCTTACTGCAAGGCTTAGTCAATGTTCTCTTTAGCATTTATTGTGCATAAATATTTTCATACAAAGACCTGTACATAAACATTTATAGTCATTTTATTTGTAATAGATGCTCATTGGAAGAAACTTTGGTCCTTCAAAAGATGAAGAAGTAAACAAAATATCCTCTATTTATACCATGGAATACTACCTTACAATAATAAAGAATGATCTATTGACACAAACTTTAATATTTCTTGAGTTCCAACTTGGATGGAACTCAGAGGCATTACACTAAATGAAATATATCAGTCTTCCAGGATCATAAATTACATGGTTTCACTCATATGAAACTCTTGAAGTGACAGCATTGTACTAATGAAGAGGAGACCATTGCTTGCTTGCTAGGTTAGGCCTGGAAAGGAATGACTATTAAGGGGTTATATGAAGGTGCTTGTCAGTAGTGGTCCAAGAAGTCTGCATTCAAATTGTGGTGTTGGCTACTCAAATATACATGTTTGATGAATGTTCATAGAACTAAACATCTGAACAGTGAAGGCAAAAACTGGGTGAAATCTGAACAAGATCTACTACCAAGTTTGTACTTGGTACAATCAATGTCCTGGTGTGACAATATAATTATACCTATATAATTAGATTTTATCAATGAGAGAGGAAAATGAAGAGTATATAAAAGTGTGAATTACTTTTTACTTATTTGTGACTTTTAAAATAATGTAAAATTTTAGAATACCAATTTTAAAAAGTTGCATCCATAAGAGAACAGTTTTGGTAAATAATAACAGTAGGAATTTTTGCATTGGCATTGAGTGAGATTCCCTCATCTTTGCATCTCATTTGCTCTCCTAAGGCTGACAATGGTGGCAAGATCCACTGTGCAAAGTCAGGAAATGGAGACAACATTCCAACATGTAACCTGTGTGTGTAGAAAGGAGACACAAGGGCAAGTTGTTGGTCTAACCATCCACAAAAGGGGAAAAGTTTGAGCAGGGAGGACCATCATTTGAGAAGTAGAGTTCCTACAGAAATCTTGCAGCTTGAAGTAGCAAGTAAAGTCTTACTCCAGACCCTGAAGTGTAAAGTCAGGACTTCATTCCCCATTATTCCAGCAAGACAGAACATGTCTTGGTAGAATATCCGGACAAATGCTCAATATTAAACAGGAATGACAGTGATATCCCATTTTTTCAGCCTGTATCTTATCTGCTACATCTGATAATTCGTAGCCTTGAGATTTACTTCTACTTGGCTTCTACTTTCCCCCTAGTGCGAATGTCACAACCTAAAGCTAGAGTCACAAACTCTAAGAAGGGAGAAGTCACTGGCCCAGACACATAGTTTGTGAGCACTGGTTCATATTATGCCATAGTCTGTGGCATGTAAACACATCCCCGATCTTTTAAGTTTACCTATTCATAATTCTGCAAAATCATAGCAAAATTTAAATAAGCCAAGCAACACAATATACAATTTTCAGCTTTCTAAACTCAGGTTTTCATATGACTACCCTGTTCTGAACTACATTAGCATTTTCCATTGTACACATTACTTTTATTCCATTGATCTAGCAATAGAAAAAAATGAATTATTATTTCTGGAACCACTCACGAACACTAATCAAATAACAGGCATGCTCCTCTGAAATGTAATATTATTTTCTTTTGGTGTTATATAGTAAAAGGCAATGATAATAGACACAGGACCAGCCTACCATTTTTTAAAACTAAGAGTTATACTCTAAATTGTCTAAGCCTATTAACTGAAATATCACATCAAAACTTAGTTGAATTAATCTATTGTACTGAAACAAAGGCATTTGCTTCAGAATTAAGGGTGGAAAAATCTCAACTGCATTAATCCTGTGAAAACTTAACTCTGGTAAACATTTTTGAAGGTTATTCAGCCTCATACAGACATGAGTAATTTAAGTCCAACTGATGTTACAACGAAAATGTGTCTAAGTGGTTCTGCTTAGCCATTGAAATTACAAGTCCTCAAAAAGATGAATAGAGAACAGAGCTATTAAAGATAAGGAGCAGAAATAATTGGAAACAAGAAAGGAACATACATTTCTCCCTAGCTATCTGCATTAAATCAGTAGAGAAATGATAAATAAACTACATTTTAAGAAAGATAATAAGTTTTCAAAAAATAGCTAGATTATCATTTCATAATACTTCCAGAAAAAACAACATTTTAAGAACCTGGCTTGGTGCTTCAGAACAATCTGGTGCCATTGTATAAGAACTGTCCCTAAAGTGCCATAAGACCAATGAAAGTATCAGACAGATAGAAAATTACACAAAATGCAATTTTCTGGGTATTTACTAGCAGAAGCATGGTCCTGATGGCAGAGAGATCAGGTGAATACCCATGATTTAACCAGATTCAGTGGGTTATCTTTTTTTCTTTTTAGTTGTAGATGGACACAACACCTTTATTTTATTTATTTATATTTTTATGTGCTGCAGAGGATCAAACCCAGTGTTTCAGGAGTGCTAGGTAAGTGCTCTATCACTGAGCCACAAACCCAGCCCCAACCTGGGTTGTCTTGAAAGAATATTGTGGATGTCAGGCACATTCCTCATGCTGATGGTGCCCAGATCTGTGTAGAAACCATCACATACCACTCTGATGGCTTTGGTTATTCACAGTATGATAGGAAACTATCTGGACAAAACAGACCTTGTTGTTCATGTGCCATCGTCCTGGATTCCTCTCAAGATGGCTATAGGCATTTTCTTACTATATCACATATCCCTGCTTCCCTGATATATCCTGAGTGTGCAAGGGGTTTTAGCATTGTGTAAGCAATATGTCATTAGGCCACTTGCCCAGCTTGTAAGCAGAGCCCACAATAATAGAGGGACATGCACAAAAAGATAGAACAATCAAGCAAATAATAATAATCAATTTTCTTTCAGCCATTCTAAGAAGCAAACCATTAACATAATTTTTCTCAAAAGAACAATATTAAGTCCAAGGGAGGATCAATTTTGGCATTTACATTTGACCTAAGGTGTATGACATTAGGTAGATATATAACAACATTTTTTCTTAATGAAAGCATAGCCTACAGGGAAAAAAATCACAAAAAAATAGTAAAAAAAAATTTTCAGTGATGAGACAGAAAAATACATGTTTGTCAGTGATATGCAAAGATCATTCTGCAAATCACAGTAAAACAATACTGGCAGCTTAGTTTTTGTTAGACAATCTTGTGGCAGCAATTGAAATCTGGTGTTGACCACATGTGCTGGCCAAGAGGTTGGGTCCATGAGTAAGTCTGAAAAGGAACATAAAAGTTGCATGCCAAACCAAGGGCCAGCTGTAGTACCTCAAAAGGGGTTTTCTTTAGTATATTCAATGTACACATTTTCACCATAGGTCAAAGTTCAACAGGATCAGCTGGGATCCAGTTAGAATGACTGGGCACTTCTTACACTGTGACCAAGAATAGCAGATTCATTCAGGGAGAAAAATAGATACTAAGTCACAGTAAGAAGTTATGTGTGCTATTTTACAGTGGAGTGGCTGTAAATAACAATAACACATTACATTTCAAAGAGCTAGAGGAGAGGATTTTGAATATTTTCACCATTAAGTATAGAGATATAGAGACAAACCCACTTACTTAATCATCTAATACTCAACATAGGTGCCAAACTATCTATCTATCTAAAAGAAAAATGGACTTTATAACAAATGGTGCTGGGAAACCTGGATATCCATATGTAGAAGAACAAAAGTAGATCCCTCTCACCTTGCAGAAATTTTGAATAAAAATATACCAAAGACTTACGAATTAGACCAGACACCTGCCTACTGCTAGAAGCACACATAGGATCAGCACTCCATCATATAGGCAGAGGAACTAATATCATCAAAAAAAACTCCTAATGTTCAAAAAATAAACAAGAATCATTAAGTGGGAGATTATCAAATTAGAAAATGATTAAGAGTGTGAAGAGAGCCAGGCACAGTGGTGCACGCCTGTAATCCCAGCAGCTCAGGACGCTGCGAAAGGAAGATTGAGAGTTCAAAGCCAGCCTCAGCAATGATGAGATGCTCAGCAACTCTCTGAGATACTGGCTCAAATAAAACACAAAATAGGGCTGAGGATGTGTCTTGTGGTTGAGGGCTCCTGAGTTCAGTCCCCAGTACTGAAAAAAAAAAAAAAGGGCTTGAGGAGAGCCTACAGAATGGGAAAATAAATCTTTGCCGGCTAATCCTTTGACAGGGGATTCATATCTAGAGTATTCTATTCTGCTGCCCTTCCTATCCTCCCTACTCCTCCCCTCCTCTCCCATCCTTTCTCTCTATCCAATCTAATGTGACACACTTTTTTATTTTATTTATTTTATTTTTATTATAGAAAATATGATGGATGTATGTACATTCCATGTATGTATTATATGTCAAAACACATTCTATTGTCATGTATGACTAAAAAAATAAATAAATAAAAATTTTTAAAAATCTAGAATATATAAAGAACTCAAAAAGCTTAACACCAAATATAACCCCCCCAAATTAAACAAATCAATAAATGGGCAAAAGAACTAAACAGACATTTCTGAAGAGAAGAAACACAAATGGTAAACAAATACAGTGGGAAAAAATGTTTAACATTACTAGCAATCAGTGAAATACCTATCAAAAATGCAGTGATATTTCATCTCATTCCAGTCAGAATGGGAATTATTAGGAACAATCAATAAAACAATAAAAACAAAACTAGATACAATAAAAAGAAATGTCAGGGAAGGCATGAGAAAGAGGTATACTATTACATTGTCGGAGGAACTGCAATTTAGTACAACCACTCTGAAAAGCAGTATAGATATTCTTCCAAAAACTAGGAATTAAAACTTCTTATTCACCCAGCTTTCACATTCCTTGGTATTTATCCAAAAGAACTAAAATCAGCATCATATAGTGATATAGGCACACCAATGTTTATAACAGCACAACTCACAGTAGCCAAGTTATGGAACCAACCCCAGGTGCCTGTCAGTAGTCAAATGAATTAAGAAAATGCAGTATATCTATACAAGAGAGTTTTACACAGACATTTTTTAAAAAAGTGAATTTTAGCTTTGTTGGTAAATGGATAGAACTGGAGAACATCATGCCAAGCCAAAGAAGCCAGACTCAGAAAATCAAGGATCGAATGTTTTCTCTCATATGTGGAGGCTAGAGCGAAGTAAGTGGAAAAAAAGGGACCAAATATTCTAAAGACAGATGGAAGACCAGTGAAGTAGAGAAAGAAGATTGAGGGGAGGGAAGATAGATGAGAAAGGGGAGAAAATGTAATATGAATTTTAAAAATTGTGCTTATACATATATACGCACATATATATATAGCACTAATTTAAAATAAAGAAATGAGTGAAATGAAGACTAATATAGTCGAGGAAGTGAAATGGGGCAGTAAGGGAAAATGGGAAGGAAAGGGGGGGCAAATAGAGTAAATTAAGTTCCACACAATTGTATGATTATGTTAAAATTGAACCAACTATTATGTATAACTATAATGCACTAATAAAACTATGAAATATAAGAAATTATAAATATTTGAGGCCATAGATATATTTACCTTGAATTAGACATTATACAATGTACACCCTGTATAGAAACACTAGAAGGAATTCCATTAATATATTATTCTTAATAATTAATGTATCAGTTAAAATTAATTAAAGTATAAAAAATTGGACTTCTGATCCTCCACAGGATTGACTCTTCAATAAGTAAAAAAAGCATCAATAAAGAGCCACCAAAATAAGTGTTTTCTGCATTTCCTCTTTGGACTAAAACCTTCTTTTTACTTTTTAATTAATTAAAATAAATTAATCAAATGAATTAAATTAAATAATTCAGAATTAATTAGTTAGTTGTGATTACTTATTTAAGATTCAAACTTATTTGCTTGAAACTGTGATACACACTAGAATATATTTTTTTATGAACTTAAGAACCTAGTATATGAACCCATTAGAACTGAAGTGAATATTTGTTGAATGAAAACTAAAGGTACATTTAAAAAACATAGCCTGTGGTCTCAAAGTACACTCTTCGTATGTTTGTTACATAATTTCATTGAAATAAATACAACAATTAAGAGTCAGTATTTGGAGAGTATCTTTACAATTTTACAAAGTGGTTTTAAGTATGTTAAATCTAATAATTTTAAAACATGGAACTATACACATATTTTTTATAATCTCTTCTCTCCATATTGAACTTGATTGTATTTTTAAAAGTGTCAATCCACAAGAGATTAGAAGCACATTTGAAAGAAAGCACATTCTTCATCAACGAGTATTTTATAAAAATGTTTTAGATTATTGGTGTGCACCAGACTTAAAGCTCCGTATGCCACTAGATAAATTAATGCTAATTCAAAATTCAATATCACATTCCCAAAATCTCTGGTGGGTGAATTTTGGGTAAAAGCTTTTTTAAAAAAATGACAGATGCTCAAAATCTAACTTCCTTATGAAACAGCAATAAAAAGTTTTTAAAATTACTACTTGTGCTGCAAATACATGGAACAGGAAGGACATTTTGTTCCTTTGAGCTGACTGAACACTTCCATTACATCTTTGTCTTCAACAGAGGGTTCCAGGTACTTATTGCTGAGTAAATGGATTTGGCTAAAGAAACGGAAACTTCTATTTTGATACTGAGAATTGAAGTCCAGGAAAACTTGTGGTCAGGTATCTCAATGTTGGCTCTGCTGATATGTGGGGCCTGATAATTCTGTGTTGGGTGCTCTCTTCTGGATTGTAAAATATTTAACATCCAGTACCTGCAGCATTAAGCCTTCTCCCACATTTAGAGCACTTAAAACAATTTTAAAAAATCCCCCTATGGCTTGAACCTCCTATTGCTGAGAATTATTAGGATCATTTGAGGTTGTAGGACCTCCTGGAGACGGCAGCCACAACTAAATATCTATAGTGTATATTGTGGGGGCTTATTCTGAGTTAGTTTACTTGCTGCATCGTTGTGTTACCAGCACAAATGTTGTACCTACCTGGCACAGTAGAAAATTAACAGAATTTTAAAAAGCAGTGAGTTAGGTTGTAGCCATATAAAATTCACTATGTGACCAAGATTAAGGGACTTGAATGTTGACATTTCTAGACATCATTTTTAACACTAATGTGTCAAAGTTCTGAAATTCCACATTTTCTGTCTTTGCTTAGAAATGTTAAATTTGAAAATATTTGTAATATTTATCATCTATTTCATTAAGCTGTCTGTGGACCAATAACATTCTTTAAAGTAATATATCCTCCTTAAAAGGTTGAGTTTCCTATTTAACCTCTAATAAAATTTTATTTTGGTAAACTGGAAAAAATAACCTAAGTTTTATGGGCTTTATATAATTTTATAATAAATAAGTATGTTTATAGTTTGCAATGAAAAGCTATTTTTTTCATAGACATTTAATCCAAATTATAATATTTCATGCTAATATTATAAAATGATAACAGCAATAATACTGGCAGTTTTCATTTTTGGAATAAATACTATAAGGCTCTAAGATTTTATACCTGAAAAATAACAGAAAAACACATCTGGTTTATCAATTAAATTAAATTTGCCCTAGATTGTAGGAAATGTCATAAGTTGTGTGGGTTTCTAATCTGTAATGTTGCCTTCTAAATTCTCAAAAAGAAAAATCAAGTGGCATTTGCATGATATTTACACTAGAGGCAGAAATACTAAAATTTCAACTTTTTATGAAAAGAATATTTCTTAAAAAGTGATAAATACTTGGGCTGGGGTTGCGGCTCAGCAGCAGAGCGCTCACCTAGCATGCACAAGTCCCTAGGTTCGATCCTCAGCACCACATAAAAATAAAATAAAGATATTGTGTCTATCTACAACTAAAAAAAAATAACAAATTATTATTATTTTAAGCTCTCCAATCTTTCAATTCTTAAGGTAAGATTTTCTTTATAATTGTACTCTATATGGGTAATAAGGATCGTAATGCATTCCACTGTTGTTGTGTATTTAAATAAATAAATAAAAAGAAAAAAGAAAAAAAGATTTTCTTTATGACAACAGGTTATACATTCACATATACAGGGAACATAATCTCAACTTTATTAATGTAGTAGACTGGGTTTTCTTTGCTCCACCAGAAATTTGTGCATTTATAACGTAAGAAGAAGAGGTCCAACATTCCTGCCTTTGTTCACATCACACACACACACACACACACACACACACATACACACACTGGGTGGGGGGAGAGAGAGACAGACAGGGGGAGAGAGAGAGAGAGAGAGAGAGAGAGAGAGAGAGAGAGAGAGAGAGAGAGAGAGAGAGAGAAAGAGAGAGAGATTTTATTTGTAACTAAATGAACAAGAGTTTATGGCTTACCACTACAACACTGACCCACTGATTTATATAGTGGTATGAAGTAGGGAATGGAAGGTGCCCCAGAAGAACCACAAACCATAGATTGAGTTGTTTTGACTAGTAAAACATTCTCTGCTTCATGGAGGCAGCATCAGAAAGCAGAGATGATTCTGTATGGCAAGTAGTTCACATCAGAGCTTCTTTGTACTTAGAAGCTATCTATTACTATCAGTAACTGAGAAAACAAGCTGTTTGTCTTAGGAAGGAAGTAGCCTTACTAAAGACCCTGTTAAGCATGTAGAGATGAGGGGTATGTGTTTGCATTGTGTGTTAACAACCCCTGAAAATACCAGAATTTAGCACCCTGTAACTCCTCACTACTGCCATTCCTAGGAAATTGTGCTTGTTAAGTGAACAAGGGTTTTATTTAGCAACTGAGCAAAGTGGAGTTGTGCAGTGGCCAAACAGGGGGACCCAGTGTCATATTACAGTGGAGTAAGGAGAAAAATATAGGAAAACTTTTAAAGAAATAAACGTATTATCCATACAAGGGGACAGAAACTGACGTGGTCTGAAAAGTTGTGAGGAAGAACTCACTCTCCCAGGACAGATCTGCTGGAACTACACTGATTCATTCGAAGAGTTCTGAGTGAGTGGTTTGGGGCAAAGAAAGCCAGAGTTAGGTGGAATTCTGTTGGTGAGCTGAACAGGGCTTCTCAGTCACTGTAGTTTTTTAGCTTGTTATGACTATGACCACATTTTCATCCACAGATCAAGGGGGCCTGAAAACTTCTGTAATAATGACTTGATCTTTGTCAAATCCAGGTGTGAGGAAAATTTTGTACCTCTTTCCATGTGTAGAGGGGAGCATTATTAATATTGTGCTCCATTAATGCAGCTACAATAGAAGACAATATATTAATGAGTTCTAGTGCCTTTAACTTCCAAATATACAACCTACTAAGCTTTTACTACATATATGTAACATTCATGATACTAAACAGTTTTTAATCCCCATTGCCTAAATGTTTTTCTCAACAACTTAATTTTGTGTTGTTCATCAAGCACTGTGATCCTTCAATCATCCAGAAATGCTGCACTTCTAGTCTTCTTCCAATCCGTCAGATCAACCATGGAGCATTACATCTCTTGTCTCCACATACATCAAATATTCCCAACCAGTAATAATTCTAGAGCATCTTAAATTTACAAGCCCTTCTCTAAATGGTCCACCAGCCATTTTTGCAAATCACAGTGCATCCTGCAAAGTATTGGATGAAAAATAGGACAATAAGCTCTGTTAGAAAATGGATGGGACTTGGAATCAGATGTCCCCAGGAAACAAATCCTGTTTTCTCAACATATGAGTTGTAAGAGCTTAGAAAAATTGCAATGTCTCTCTAAAGATCAGAATCCTCATCCTTATAACATATCAAGTGACATATCTTCTAGAGTTTAATGAAGATTAAATTAAAAGAATCTGTGAGAAAATATCTTTCACACTCTCTGATGCTGACCTATTGTTCAACAGTGCTACAATTACATGCAAGGAAACTTTGTACCAGGGTGAGTCAATTTGAGAAGGTCAGCTGAAAATAATATCTAGTACCAGCTGACATCCTGAAGAATGATTTTAATTTTGGTGGTGGATACATCTGTATCTAGTGTCACTAAGGGTGAGGATTTATTTTTTTGCTAGATATACTGCAAGTGGCTTTTTCATTTGTTTTCTAATTAATATTCTTGGACAGGACTTTAGAATAATCACAATGGTAGGCTCAATTTCAAATTAGACTAAGCCTGGTTTATAGAAATTGAGTAATTTTCCTAGGTTCTGAGGTTATAAGAAGAAAAAAAGGCAAAATTATACCCCTTATCTACCTCCTCTATTATTTCTCCCTTATAGCTATCTTTCACATCAGACTTTAAAATGAAATATTTTAAAATTTGGTTTCATGGAACAAAAGTGGATCCAGTAGAACATGTATATAATTTGAGCAGCTATTTGTCTGCAGACCATTATCCCTGAAGCTAATGATGTTCAAAGTTCTCACTTCCTGCATTTTCCTGCACAGACAATTCCCCAGACCCAAAATACTAAACTCAAACTGAAAAATAAGTAAACAAGAAAATAATTTGACACTAACTTCTGCTGCTTGACTCTCTGCTCTTGCCATGTTTATGAAGAGCTGCAAAGGGGAGAACAAGACCCCACCAATTGGAAGTGCATAATGAATGACCAGCACAGATCCAGGATCCTGAAGGCATCAGGGTAATACTGGAAATGAAATAAATCAGTAGCTTCAGATTGAGTTATTATAAACTAAAGCAATAAACAGCTACTGGACTCCATGGCTATGTGACCAAATAATTTAATAATACATTATTAAAGCAAAACTGATTTAATAATATGCTACAAAGTAAAACTGATTTAATAACTCACCATAGAAGTACACATACATTGAGCAGAGCCAGGGCTTCTGTTTATTGTCAGATTAGAGTCTAGCACCATATGTACCATCATTAAAACACTTAACTCCATGGAGATAACAGCTCATTCCATTCTCTTTTTAAACTAAATTTTACAATTATTTGCTAGATGTAGTCACTATATTGATGCAGCTTTTAAAGTATGTATTCTCAGATGCTTCTAATTAATAGAGAATTCAAGTTCAAGGGCACATTTTAAAGAGCTTTATCTTAATGACCTGTTGGATACGACCTTTGAGAATATCTCATTATTTATAAACTCAGATTCTCTCAGGCTATGAAAAATGAACACTGTTACTGGAACTTATTTTTGTTATTTTTTTCTGCTGATATTTAGGAGACAATTATGTGAGTAGCTTCTGTTCATCCTCTGAACCACAATATAAAACACATTAAGAAGTCTGTTATGACTAAAGCTAAATCTGCTTTTTAATTGAGTTTTTGCCCATTTAGAATTAACTCCTCATGGTCATAAGAAACAATATTTTATGTCATAGTTATTGCTATGTGGACAGAATAGCCTAGTAAACTTGAACCTGAGGAAATATTTGCCAATTTGGAATTTTGATCCTAATTTTTATCTTTAAAAATAATATTTCCCAGTCAAAGTGAGTGTTGATACTATAGAATTGTATATTGTTAACAATACACTTTGTTTCCTCACTTATGTTTTTGATTCAATCCAAGAATAAAACCCCCATTAACTTACTGTATCTTGTGTAATAGTATTTTCCTCTCCTTCAAAAAATATTAATTGTGTACTAAATTCAGATAACAAAAATATTATTTTAAGTAAGCATTTTATTTAGAATAGTTTTATTAACAAAATATTGCAAAAGTTGTACAAAGAGGTAGTATATGCTTCTTATCAAATTCACTCTACTAGCAACACATTACAGTAGTATAGTGTATTTCTTAAATTAATGAGCCTATAATAAATACTATTTATTAACAAAATCCATACTGTATTCATATTCATATTCATATTTCCTTAATTTATACCTAAAGAATTTTATTTGAACCAATCCATGATACCCCGTTATATCTAATAATCATGTTTTTTAGGTACTGTTTAGTTGAGATGTCTTCTCAGAATTTCTTGGTGTGAAATGGGCTCACATCTTGAGAAGTGCTGGTCAGTTATCTGTAGACTGTACCTATAGTGAGATTTTTCATACCTACTAATCATGATCAGTCTGGATTTATGAGTTTATGGGATGAAGCCTAAGAGGTAAAGTGACCTTTCTGTCAGGCTATATCAATACTACTTATTGATGTTAATTGTAACCTTGATCATCCACCTGACAGTTTTGTCAGGTTTCTCCACTGCAAAGCAATTTTTTTTCTCTGTCTCTTTTCATATTACTATCCTTGAAAGCTAAGTCAATGGGAAGTCAGGAAGGAAGACAAAATAAAGTACTTAAGAGGAATCTTAAACACCAGGTACTTACAACTATATTGATCACATAAATCCATACACTAATGAATTATTTTTTTCAGTTCTTAGTACTTGATAAATATTGAGCTTTCAACAGGTATTATAAGATGTACCAAAGACAGACACCAGCAAAATCAAAACAAGAAAGAAAACAATAATCAGAATAAACTAAGCATCAGAACAACACTGGATTTGACAAAGATGTGGGAATTTTTAAAATACCCATGAGAGACAAAATCAAAGGCTCCAGTGGAAAAGGAATACAAAATAAAACATATTTAGGGAAAAGAAAAGCACAAGAAAACGTAGCAGAATGGTAGCAACTGAGACTGAATCTCTAGAAAATGCTAACAATCAAGAACACTCCAAAGGAAATAAAGACTGCCGCTGGTGGTGCTCATCAGAAGATTGGAAATGGCTGAGGTACAAACTTGAATGCAGATCACCAGAAAATTCACATGAAGAAAGCCAAAAGAAGAGGAGGAGGAGAAGGCCATCTGGGAGCCATGGGTTGTTTCAAGAGCTGTATATGTGCATCTTTGGAATACACAAAGGAGAAGAAATAGTGGAGCAGAAGCAATATTTACAGTCATTGTGGCCATGATAAAGATCTAAATAAGAGACACATGTCATCATATCCAGAGGCTTTTGGAAGACCACACAAGACAAATACAAAAAATACCATCTGTAGTCGAAGGATATCAAAATGCAGAAAAACAAAAATCATGAGAAAATCCGGAAATTAAGAAACATCATAATAGAGAGGGAACTTAATAACTCTAGAGGGCTTATCATCAGAAACCAAGTAAGCAAGAAGAGAATGGAGTGACATATTTAATTGGTTGAAAAGAAAAAAGGACCCACCACTATAGAATTTTGTATCCATCAAAATTTTCCTTCAAAAGTAAAAGGGAAATAAGCACTTCATCAGGCAACTGAAAACTAAAAGGTTTTTTTAGCAACACACCTGCTCAGAAAAATGTTTAAAGAAGCATCTTCCTAGAAAAATCAAATGGTACAAATCAGAAATTGGCCCTACGTAATAAATGAAAACCACAAGAAAAGTAATAAACAAAGGCAAAATAAAATATTTTTTTTTCAGTTAGACACAGTGGCACATGCCTGTATTCCCAGTGACTTGGGAGGCTGAGGCAGGAGGGTCACAAGTTCAAGGCCAGCCTCAGCAACTTAGTGAGATGCTGTCTCAAAATCAATAATGAAAACAGCTCAATGTGTACTCAGTGGCAAAGCCTCCCTGGGTTCAATCCCCGTACCAAAATGAAATATTTTTCTCTTTCTTAATTGAGCTTAATGGTAGTCATCTAATAATAATAGGAAGCTACTGAGTGAGCATAACATGTGGATAAGGTAAAATGAATGGCTGGAATACTATAAGGGAGAGAAGCAAGCCTTTGGGACCACACAGTTAAAAGGCTCCTGCTCTACACTTGAAGAAATATGGGGGTTGAAAGGAAGACTCGGATTGGTTAAAAATGTATATTGACCCCTCTAAGGCAACTGCTCAAAGTGTAATTGATTGGGTAAGAGAGGAGATTCAATTGCATCATATAAATGGATGAAAAAATAAAGCAAATCCAACCACATATTATCTATAATAAATTCAATTTTAATATAAAAACTTACATTTAAAGCAAAGAAGTGAAGAAATAATGCTATATTCACCATAATAAAAGAAAGCAGAAGAAGTTACATCAATTTCAGACAAAGGAAAATCTGTGAACTTGTATTTGGTGATAAGTTTTTAAATAAAGCACTAGAAACATGATTTATGAATATCAAGAGATAAACTGAACTTTATTAAAATTAAGAAACAACAATTTCACAATAAGTACCATTAAGGAAATGAAAAAAAAGAAGACACAGATTGGGAAAAATTATTTACAGAACAGTTTTTATGGGAAAAATTATTTACAGAACAGTTTTAACATGTCACCAAAATACGTAGTGGTATTATACATCTAAATCTCAATAGCACAAAACAACCCAATTTAAAAAATAAATAGGTAAATAATCCATTAAAAAACTTCTCCAATGAAGATATTTAAATGGCAAGTAATCATATAAAAAAGGTGTTATTTTTCCTTAGTGAATTTAAAATTAAAATAATTGGATCCCCCTTCACCCCTAATAGAATGTCCAAAATACAAATCTCTGACAGATCAAATGCTGTGGATGTGGAGCAATAAGAACACTAATATGTTGTTTGTAGGATTGCAAAGTCATATATCCACTCTCCCAAAAACTAAACACCTTGTTATTGTATAATTCAAAAGTCATGCCATAGTTATCTTTACATCCAATTCGAATATATGTACATACAAAAACCAGCATTTGCATGGTTAGAGCAGTTTTATCCATTATTATCCAAAACTGTAATCCACCAAAGTATCCTCAAACAGTGAATAGAAAAACAACTTGTGGTGTACCCTTGCTACACATTGTTATCCGACAATAAAAGAAAATGAGCTGTCAATCAAGAAACAGACAGACATGGATGGATCTTAAATACATATTGCAAAGTACAGAAGTCAGTCTGAAAACACTAAGTTGTATATGATTCAAATCATATTGACACTATGGAAAAGGTCACCTCTTAGATCAAGGCTGGAACATGAGGAATTCTTTTTCTCTAGTGGGATAGGCTCTGGCAAAATGGTTTTCCACATGAAATAGGCCTTTGTTATGGGAAACTCCCTGGGTTTGTTTCACAGTGATTTCTCTTTCCCTTCCTCTGCCAGAGGCACCAGGCCATCTTCCTCAGATCTGCACCACGAGAACTTAGTGGGATTTCTGCAGCTAAAATTCATAAAAGTACGGGGGCGCCTTTAACACTATGGTCTCCAGATATCTTTCTTTATCCTGCTTGTCTACATTCAGTCTCCAGAAATTTGTCAAAATTACTATTTAAGTGTACCCTCCAGTGTCTTGTACAGCAGGTCTGCAGATATAACTATCTGAACTTTCAAGATTTGCCTATTTCTGAAGATGCTGGAGAAGTGATTTCCCTTACATCCTAAGTTCTCTGGTGGATTTAAGATAACTTGCAATTATTAATTCTAGCTTTTTTTCCTTGTCACCCTAAGAACAGGCATCTCAACCTACATGCTTTTAAAGTTCAGAGGTGAAAAAAATGATTATAATTTTAAGAAGGATGTAAGGAAAAATTTAAAGGGTCTATTAGTTTACACTGGCATCAGAAGAAAAATATTCAAAAGGTAAAGTTATGATTTAGACAACTTTTGTAATCTGAAATGATGGGAGACTTAAAAAAGAAAGCAATTTAGGGAAGTTATTTCATTTTTTTTATCCTTCTCTCATTTTATTGTTCACATAATAGATCAGAGGCTCTAGAAATTCTGAAAGAAATTCTGAAAGATAATTAAAAAGCAATTCAGTATGACAATTCCATATGAATATCTAGGTGTTTTAGGGGAAAAGATATTTGATTTAGATTATTTAAATCTATATAAATAATTATGAAGCAACACTCTCCTGAACATTTTATTAATGTAAATAATATTTTTTTAAAAAAATCACTGATTTTGCCAGTGTGCATGATTGAGAATTTAGCAGGTGACAAGCTCTTTGCCAGTGTTGATCAAGGGAACCCAATAGGAAACAAAGATCAACTCTGCTGCTGTCAACCTCACCCTGGTACAAGACAGGTGTACCATTTATTATGAGGTAGCAATATTGTTTCAGGAATAGCATTCGGTGGTTTTAGATTTTTTAAATAAAGAGCAGGTATTTGTGAAAATTAAATATTCACTCCACGGTTGCCTTGGAAACTGAGGATAGCTCTTTAATGTTTTCAAAAATCTTGCCAAATAAAGATTTCAAAGGAAATGTCAAAAATCACAGTTTGCACACTGTGTAGCAGAGTGCCTCAGGATACTGCAAGGAACCCACAGAAATGCCAAGGGTAACTCAAATGTTTGTGGGAAAGAGGAAGATCCTTGACATTCATCATGCACTGTGTGTAACAGCAACTCACGATAAGCCACAGCTTTGGCATCAGATCCTACATGGGCATTGATGACAACATCTTTGCACAGTCAATTTTTTTTTTTCAGTTTCTGTGATATAAACGTGCAACCATCAGTGTAGAATAGTAAATTAGATGGTCTCATTTAATCTTTTTCTAAGGTTTGAGAAAGTGTGTAATGCATACACCTATTAGTAAGAAATTATATTTTAAAATAATATAAATATTTGATTAAATTCTAAGCTGTTTACATTTGGTCTTGGGATATAGAAAAACAATTCTTGAGACAGTAAAATTCCAGAAACACTCCCCCCAAAAATATTGAGAACCTTTTGCAGAAAATTTAAATCACCATGTCTTAAAATGAAGAATGCAGTGGCAGAGACGAAATAACCTTAAACAGAAAAATTTGACTATTGGTGGGTAAGTTACAACTTTTAACAATGAAAGTTATAATGGAGTCAATATTTTACCAAAAGTCATTAGACTCAATATATTGGGAAAATAAACTTGCCAGAACTGAAAAGGTTGTAGAATAAAATGCTTATTTTCCTGTCTAATTCTTTTTCTTTTATTTTAAACATGCAGGTTAATTTTTAGTGACACAATATAGTTAACACTTGCTGTCCCAGCAGATAAGGAAACTAGATCACCTATTTTCTTCCAAATAGAAAATCACTTAGATCAAACCCAAACCCATAGTGCCATTGTATATGGGGTCCACATACTTTCCATATTTTTTGTACTCTCCTTAGAGTCCTGACTTTTGGTTTAAATGTACTCAGAAGTGTTCATGTTATTTAGAATTAGGTTTAATGCTAAAATGTCTTTTACCGAAGAATTTCTCTTATAATTACAAACATTAGTAGGCTGACAGGTCTAATTACATATCCAATTATGTGTCTAAAATGTTATTTAGGCTTTAAATGATTACTTTAAATGGTAATTTTAAAATTAGTAGTCCTAAGATTGCTTCTAAGGAATCATTACGGGAAAATTTCAACATGGTCTGTAAGCATGCTATATGGTCTCAGTTCTGCCTCAAAATGTGTGATCCATTCAGTTTATTACCATTGTAGGAAAGTAAACATGACACAAACATGACCATTTTAACAATGTCTAAGTGCTTCATTCAGTGTCATTAGGTGTCTTGTCTTCGCTGTGTAAATATCATCTCCATTCACTTACAGAACAGTTTTAGCACCACCAACTAAAACTCTGCATGGTTGACCCCTCATTTCTCATGGTCCCTTCCTCCCACCGTTGGGCCACGACCTTTTTTTGTTCTGTTTCTGTGAATTTGACCACACTAGGTATCTTTAATTAAAATCATAAAGTATGTGTCCTTCTGTGCACAGTTTATTTCACTTGATGTATTGGTTTCAAGATTCAGCTATTTTGCAGAATGATATAGGTTAGATATTGAATGTCCCCTATGGGACCATATGGTAAGGGTTTGGTCCCAAGTGTGATGTTATTGGGAGGTGGTAGAAGCTGTAAGAGGCGAGACCTAATGAGTGACTCTTAGGGCATTGGAAGTGTGCTCTCAAGTGGATTGTGGGATCCTGGTCTCTTCTTCTTTCTGTTCTGTGCTTTCTGGCCATGAGATTGCTTTTGTTCTATCAAATGTTCAAAACGTGATGCGCCAACTTTTCCACAGGCCCCAGATAATAAGTCTATGGACTGAGGCCTCCAAGACAGTGAGCCAAAGTAAGCATTTTTTCTTTATAATTTAATTATTTCAGATATTTCTTTATAGCAACATGGAGCTATCACCTAACATGTATCAGAATGTCTTGTTTCTGAGGCAAAATAATATCTAATTTCCATAAATTAACATAACACTTATTTATTCATCCATCAAAAATATTTATGTTGTTTTTATCTTTTTGGCTATTGTGAATAATACTTTTGAGAAAGATAGATATACAAGCCTATTCCTATTATTTCATATTTCCATCATTTAATGGAAATGATTACATGTGACCTTTTGATGTATTTGTGTGTGTGTATGTGTGTGTGTGCGCGTGCGCGCGCACACACACAAGCCCTGGCCAACTGGTCTTCTCTTGGAATATTTGTAAATAAAAGATATTTCACAATTACAGTTTTTTATACTATCATTTTTCCTTACATGATAGTACTTATTCTGGATTTTAATCCTTATTTATGCTTGATAAATTAAGTATTATAATTACATCATTATAGTGTAGTCCCAAGGAAGGCAGAGAACTTGGCCAACTCTGTTCATTGTGTTTTATATGCCATATATCTGACACATAGACTATAAATGTGGAAAGGTAATATGAATTTGTGTGTATATATAGTATATATATACACATATGTGTTATATATATGCATATATATATAAACTATATTGTTTTTCCAAATATCAGTTACATTCTCTAAAATATTACTACCATTCCCATCATATTAACTCAGTGTAAACCAGAGCCTATCAGAGGATCAAACCTATTAGTTTCAATATATTTCATCATTTCTTCTTTGATGGCAACTTCTGTGTTCCTTATGATATCCTGGATTTATTAAAGATTCCATTGAATGTCACCAATGATATCAGATGGTTTTCACATGAGCTACTCTCAATGTCTTCTGCATCACATATTATTCTTTCAAATAAATTAACATGGATAACTTATTAAACAATAGTATTACAGAAACAAAATTCTGACTAGTGTAACTTTATTTTTATATACATAATTTATCTTTGCTATACTTCAATATAATAACAGGAAACATCAATGGTGTTTGTGCCACATTGTGCAAAAAAGGAAAGTGTAGCTGCTGAAAATAGATACAAGAACATAACAAAGAATTCCCAGGAACATTGATTTTCTCAAAGAATTAATATAAGGACTAGAGATGTAGCTCAGTGGTAGAGTACATGCCTAACAAATGTGAGGCCCTGAGTTTGAACACCAGCACCACACACAAATAATAATAATATTTATTGCATAGTTTCAGTTTTAATTTGTCCTGAAAAATGAAGTGCTTCTAACAGACTTAGATTTTTGAGAACAAATCTATTTAAATTATAACTAAGTTCAGTGTTATTTTATAAAAGTGTGAGAATTGAAACAAACACTCAGACACTGTTTCAAAAGTCTATATGTGTGTCCGAATTAGGAATTAAACGGTAACTCGGAATCAATTATTTTAAATTCATATTTGCATATATATAATCATGTAATAGTATATGTGTTTATATATACAATTTTTGGCCACTTTCATTCCTTTATTCATTGATTAAATCTTCCTAAGCAGTTTGGACCAGCTGGCAGAGTGAGGTCACTCATGTGTCCTTGAGCACATCACAGTATAAATGTGCATCAGTTTTCTGGAGCCTGGAAGGACAGTCATTTCTAGGCTAGAATATTGTATATTATTGATGGATTCAAAATGTCCCCAATTCTCAAGTGCTTAAGTCTTCTAAACTGCCTAATTCAGATTAAATGAAAGACTTTAAAAGTCAATCCTTCAGCTGAAACACCCCAGGGCTGAAATCAGAGCCCTACGTGTTAAGCCTTATTAGTATTAAATCAATATTTGTCAACCACCTAATTAGTCAAAGAGGAGCCCAGTGTCTCAATGACAGAATAGTTGACATTGTTTGACTTCCTTGTCCCTTGAGTACCTAAGAAATCATGCAATGGGACAGAAAGGATTACATTACACTGTTAACAACTTTACTTCATGAGGACTATAGAAGAGCCATAGAGCTTTGTGAAATTAAATTATATCGCAATAGTATTCAAAGCAAAGACATTGTTAACATGAGGAATGTCAGATGCTAATGTATTTTTCTAATTTACAGATTAATTATGAAGTATGTACATGGCACAGAATGGGAGACAGATAATATGCCTATATAGGCACACATGTTTACAGGTACTTTTTCTCCTTAAACATGCATACATATTTGTTATCTCTCATAGGTATATTTTTGCTAATTGTGCTTTCATATTAATTGTCATTTTGTTGCTATGTAATTCTCATATTTATTTGACATTCAGTAGAATGCTTGACTATTTCTGGATAATTATATGTGTGTTCTCCAAATAATTGTCTGTTTTGTTTTTTTGTTTTTTTTTTTGTCTTCTCTGTTTAGAGCTGGGGGTCAAATTCAGCACTTCACACAGGCAAGACAAGCTTGACCACTGAGCTAAATCCCACCCTTCCAAACACTTATTTTTTGCTATTACTTTTGCTTTCTGAGAATATCCTTAGGCATCAGCATGGATGGATTAGACTTCCATATCTCAAAGTGGGGTAATCACAATAAAATCCAGTAGGAAAAACATTTGTCCAAATTTCTTTTTCAAACTTACATAATTTTAAAACTACAGTATCATTTACTGTTATGATTTTGATGTGGTATCCCCCAAAAGCTCACATGTGAGACAATGCAAGAAGCTTTGGAGGAGAAATGATTGGGCTATATCCTTGACCCAATCAGTTAATTAATCCTTGATAGGGTTAACTGAGTGATAAGTGGAGGCAATGGGGCATAGCTGAAAGAAGTGGTTCACTGGGTTGTGGCTTTGGGGCATATATTTGTATCTGGCAAGTGGAGTCTCTCTGTGCTTCTTGTCCGCCAAGTGAGCTACTTCCTTCTGCCATACTATTTCTCCATGATGTTTTGCCTCACATCAAGACCCAAGGAATGGAGTCAACTGTCCATGGACTGAGACCTCTGAAACCATGTCAAATAAGTAAAGTTTCAATAATATTTAAGATGTGAAGTTGATATAGTGCAAGTTTCTCTTCCCAGGCAAGAACATGAAAAATGATTCATGTCTTATTTCAGACTTCTATTGCTAACATGATGTGAAAAAAGCTGGGAAGAAATTTATGAACTTTGCTATACAATCTTGGAAAAATATAACCCTAAAACCTGAAAAATATCAAAAACATCCTATAAAACAGGTAAAAGAAAAGTAGTAAATTTTAATTACTAGTTAAAATATGAATTTGTATTCTCTAAATTATGTTGCTAGGCTATGTAGAAAAGAAATTAATGACAACAACTTAGTGGGCATTTGTATAAATTAGTGTAAGAGCCCCATACACATTTCTTTGGAAGTTTTAGGGAAAAGGAGGATTTCTTTAGTATGTGATACTATAAAGTACAGTTCTAATCTATTGAAATATCTTTGTGTCGAATGAATGACTAAAGTTATTACTGTGATGTGTATATATATTCTACATTGCTTCTATCCACTGACATTTTGTCTAAACTGTTATTTTTTCAGCATGCATAGTCTACAATAGTCATGTATGTATTTGCACAGTAGGACACAGAATTAACATCTTTAAGACAACATGGAAAAAGATTATCTCTATTTTGGGGACTTAGGGGAAAAATGCATATTTTCCCCATGCTTTGAATATTCTCAACATTCGTCTTTGATATTGGGGATTCTTTTGTATGCATATGACCAAATCCAATGCAGTCATTAAAAAAAAGCAAAAACAACAACAAAAACCAACAACAATAAAAAAAAAACCTTAACTGATTAGTTTCAATTATTTCTTTCAATGACCTTTGACAATCATCTAGTGTGTCACATAATTAAAATTCTCTCACAACTTTTAAAACTAAACAGCCCTTGAGGGAATTGTGATAAAAAGCTGTTCTCTTTCCTTTCTGGAACAGTCTTGCAATTAATTCTATGATTAACATGGCAAGTCTTATCTGGGTTATGGAATAACTTCTTGGTTAAAATACAGGAATTTTCTCTTAATGATCACTTGTCTTAGTTAATTTACTTCAGCCCTCTAATATGCAGTGTTTGGATTTCTAAAAACAGAGATGAAAACAGAATCTGCTTCATAGATTCATTCAAATTGGCATGAAGCATTTAGTGCAGAGAGTTAAATGCATCACTTGGTAGATGGTCACTGCTGTTTTTGTCCCTACTGTAAATATTTTAATGATATGTAAATCCTCTGTATTATATAACAAAATAATTTATGCCATGGTAGGCAGTTAGTTCATTGGTTGATTGGCTAAAGATAGTTTTTTGATGTCAGGAACCATGTCTTATTCCTATAGATTATTTATAGATTTCAAGTCCAGTAGAATCTTTAGACAATACAGAGAAGGAAAATGCTGAATGATTAACTGTGCAGATAGATGTAAAAAAGATACGAAATTTTCAAAGTTGATGCCAAACATAATAACAAACTGAACACAATGTTTGTGTTTTGGATTTTAGTGTTTTGAACATGTTCTGTGGGGCAAATCCTAAGAGTTCTATTATCATGGATCTGATGTTATCATCAAAGTTATGAATGGAATTAATTATGATTTATCCCTGAAATAAGACATATAAAAAGGTAGGATTTTTCTTTCTAAAACTATGAATGTGTCTATTCTAATTCTTTTGTCATATAATTAATCATAAGTAAAATAATTAGAAAGTCATTATTCTAAATAAAATAAATGTCTGTAAAAGGTGATACAGAAAGAACCCTTATGTCTTCTCTTAATTCATGTTTAAACCTCTTCACTGATCTTTCAGTCAATCTTGGGCTAGAAATTGTTCTGAGCCTCAGGATGATTGTGGAGGATGACAGAACAACTAACAAATAATAATAATAATACAGTAGAATAAAAAAATTATACATTATGCACAGAGAGCTCTCCAATGTGCTGAACATTCTTTGCCTGAGGGAAGGGTTAAATATTTTTTGTGTTTGATCACAGAATGAGGAACCTGATTAGCCAGGGCTAGGAGATGGAACCTGGTTCGCCAGGGCTAGGAGATATCTTAGGACTTAGAAGGGGAAAAAAAAACTCTATCTTGGAGACTTGTAAATACTCTCAAGGTGCTTTAGACTTCTTTCTTTTTCTCTTTTTTGTATTTATCATGAGTCAATATTCTTTAAACTTTAGATTTTGCAAAGTCATATACAGTGCCTGAATTTTGTTTTCATCGTAAATTGATTACTTGTTAATCTTACCAACTACTTCAAACCAGACTCATAGAATCTACTACTAAACTGAGTAGTTTATTAAAATATTGGGCATGATATGGCATCAACTGTATTTAAAATCTCAAAAATATACACATAGATAATTTGACAAAATTACTAAAATATGAAATGATTAGAAACTTATAAAAACATTTTGAGATCTATTCTTTTTTTCTTTCCATTGCTTTATTTAAAACTTTTTTCTCTTTTTTCTCTGTAATCAATTTTATAAACAACGTATCTTTCCATGATATTGATACTGCCTATGATAGATAAAAAATGGCTGCAAATTCTTTGTCACCTCATCTGTTGAAAAATAAAGACTCTTCCCCTTCTTCTCAGATCTGAATGGTCCTGTGATCGGATTCAATAATAAAGTACAACAGAAGAAATTTTATGTAATTTCTGAGGGAGGGTCTTAAGAAATCTATAGGTGGTGCCTTTGTGTCTTGAAATGTATTATTTTGGAACCACCGTGTTATGAAAAATCCCAAAAGATTAGGAGAAAATTCCCTATGGAAGGAGCAAAAGCATGCTTTCCAGTCCAGCTGAGCCTCAGCCCTTAGCCAGCAACTACTGCTAGCCACCTGGGTCAGCTTCTCCAAGGCTTGAGTCCCAATCAAGACTCCAGTTGGACACAGTCCAAGACAACATCACATAAAACAGACTCATAAGAAATAATAATACAGTTTGTTTTAAGGCAACAAAATATGGGCTGGTTCGTTATGTCACAATTGACAAAAGAGAGGTGCACAATTTTTTTAAAGTTTTTTTTTCTAGAAAGTGTTTGTAGTGAAGCTCCCTCTTTTATTCTTTAAAATGCTACCTTTTTAATTTTTAATATTTATTTTTTAGGTGTAGATGTACACAACACAATACCTTATTTTTATGTGGTACTGAGGATCGAACCCAGGCCCCACCCAGGCTAGGAGAGCACTCTACCACTGAGCCACTATCCAAGCCAAAAAAATGGTACTTTTTTATGCTGATTGAGGAGCATATTTTTCCATTGTTCCCTATGCCTGTGTGTGTGTGTGTGTGTGTGTGTGTGAACACATGCACATGTGCCCCTGAGTTTGTTCCTGAATAATAATGTTTTATTTATGAAAACTACATCTGTTGAGATACATTACCTCATCACTATATTCCAATTCTCTGTTTTCACTTTTATTTAATATCTGGTTTAGCATATATATTTGTAGTATTTTAAATTCATTTAGGGAATATGGGTTTGGTGAGGAGGGTGAAGATGATCAAATTCATTTTGAAACTGTACCTTCAAAAAGCATCACAAAGGTGCAGTGTCTCCTGAATATGCCTGAATCTACTAAATGATGAAACCAGGACTTTGAAATGTGAAGAACAGGCAAATTACTTTCTTTCAGCACTTATTTTATTATTTCCATAGACTTTAATTACATTATTTCTATGCAAAAGACTTCTTTTCTATTATGCCAATACTGATGAACCTGATTTTTTTTTTCTTTTCTAAAGGCAGAACAAAATTCCTTCCACAGCAACCTGTTATTTGGTTCCGTCTGGTCCTGCAACAGAGTTCTGTCTTTTCTCATTTGAATACATTCTACTGTTTTCACTCTTGAACAAAAGAAAAAAAAAGATGTCTTCCATACTTATCCACCATAGCAGCAATAATTGTGTCTTTATAAATATTTTGCATTTAAATCTGGGGCTGCCATACCAGAAAACATTTTGAAGAAGGTTATGAAATTCATAACAAAATTGTACAAATCTATTCATTAAATGTCAAAGACAATTCCACTCAAATAATTAAAAAAACATTTCATTTTCCAATAAGCCCATGTCTGCATCTCCAGATGAATCATTTATGCTCATTCAGTATTAACCCTGATGTCAATACATGTTAAGAACCACGAATAGCAATGCCAATATTTTTCCTCACTGAGTTTATATGTAAATGGGAAAATAAAATAACTTATCAGAACAGCAATAAATAAGAGTTTGGGAACATTTTTCAGATACAGAGAATAGAAGCCAATGCTGACAGTTTAGTCAAAATTCAAGTTAATGGACAAGTTAACGGACTTTATGATTGGAATAGGTGACTTTCAGAATTTGAGTATAGACTGTATATGCATTAATTAGTTATGTCATTCCTTATATATATTTTGCATATGCATGTATAAATATGTATGTGTATGCTTATGAATATGAATGAAATAAGTATAAAGTAGCACAAATATGCCACAAGAAAAACTTGTCAAGTATCTCATTAAAATACAGTTTGAATCTTTCATTATATCGATATGAAGTATATTCAATATTCAAAATACTCTTACATTTGTAATAAATTGTACAGAAGAAACTGCAGAAGAGTATTTTTAGTCTGTGATGATTTTCCAGCAATGTCATTATCCATAATTGAAAGTGCAACTAGGTCTTTCCTTAGTGATTAGCTTTGAACCTTCTCTTACTTAAACATCTTATAAAATCTTTTGTTAGTCAATTCACTAAAATGGACCATATTAGGAGTACCAGGTGCAGTTTTCCAGTGGATCCTTTATAATCATCTAACACCAGGGCAACCAACTGCTGCAGGAATCACTCTGTGTCTAAACTGGAAGAGCCACGTGCCTCTCTGTGAGTCAGAAACCAGTTGCAGTGTGACAGATGTTTAGTGATGGAGTTGTGTGTCCCATGGGCATAGCAACCTTCAGCTTCTCTTCTCTCCACCAACTTCACTTTCTTTACCAGGACAATAGCTCTCCTTTTTAATCCCACATCAATCACAGGTTTTCAAGGGAGGATATAAGTTTTCAATTTATATCCCCTTCTTCATATTCTCTTACTCTTGTTTTGTATGTAGGACTCTTGAGAGACTTTATTTAGGGAGTCGGGAGAAGGCACCTCAGTAGTTCTGCTCTTAAGGGATGCAGCACTGGACTATTTTCTGCTATTTGCTGTGTGTTTCAAATATTGATCATTTATTTACATGTCTAATTCAGAATCTATTCTTTTTCAAGAATTTCTTATTTACAATTCTTGCATTCACCTTTTTTGGCCTATATTGACAGAATAGTTTATGTGTGGATCACAGATTAACATATACTCAATAAAGGAAATATTGTGTACATATAATTTATGAAAATTTCCATTTTCATAGTCTATTGAAAGATATGTACCTGATATCTTTCATAGTCTATTGAGAGATATGTACCTGATACCTAAAATTAGAGTACTCACATGAACAATCAGAAAGCATATTTCCCTAGATAAATCATCATGTAGGGAAAGAACATTTCATGAAATAAAGTCTTGATATCCCTTTCTTGATAAAAATTTATAATTTAACCTAAATAACACTGTTTGACATTGGCTCCTCTAGTCAATCGTATGAAAGAGTATTGGAAGTCTAAAGTATGTTATTTACTTAATTCATGTATTTTTCATTGTACATAAACTTTGTCTTCAAATACACAATGTTTTATTCAATGTTTACTTTCTAAATAATATGCTCTTTCTTTATATTATTGCTTCCTGGAGATAGTTGAAAGCCCCCTTTCAGAAGCTATGCAAGAAGACTATTTTGCCAGAGGGTTCTTTGAGACCAGGCAACTATTTTTAATTGTGGAGTCTGGCACTGCCCCCAAGGGACTCTTTCTAAGATGATAAGGGGATGGGTCATGAAACTCCAGCATGTTTTAAGATAAAAGAATATGCTATGTGCGTCAAGTGAAGATAATCTACTTAAAATTTTATTTTTATTTCACCATGGATGATTAAGAGCTTTTCTAAATATCAAGCAAGGGGGGAAATTTGCATTTAACCTTCAGTGTCAAACAATAAAAAAAGCATTATCTACAAGTGGGTTCTTCTGTGTCTGAGACATAATTCAAAATGTATTAATATGAGAAACATTGATAATAACATTCACAAAAGGAATAGTCTTAACTTTCTAAACCAAATTGTGTGTAGAATTTCAATAATTTTTATTTTACTAAACTATAATTGAGCGTATGGTGTTTGTTTGGTTTTTTTTTGGGGGGGAGGAGGTAGTATGACTCCTTTTTTTGTACTATCCCCTCACCCTCACTATCATCATTATTTTTAGATTTGGACAATGTAGCAACTTGAGATACTTTCTGACAGCATACTTATATCCAGGAAGTCTACATTTGCATTTTATACAAGAGAACAGTAATATGTATGACAAGCAAGTGTTGACTTGTTGCTGAATTCATAGATGCTCTTTCTATGTGTGGTTTGTGAGAAAAGTATTGATACAGCATTTACCAACAAAGAAGGGGTGGGTATTTTGAATTAGAACAAAATTAAACAATTATAAAAGCATAATACTGAAGTTTCCTTAGGAATATTGCCTTATATTGACCTCTCTTTAGAAGCATGTTCATGAATGATTTTTGCATTCATAAATTGAAATTCCAGTTGTTGGAATCTTAATATTAATAAGATAACACTTTTCATAGTTGAGTCACATTAGGTATTAGAATTTTCCTAATTATTAGAACAGTATTTTAACACAAATGCAAAATTAATCAAACCTCCATATAACTAGTATTTATAAATACATCTTTAATGCACATCAATTATATTATCCCATTTATTCTCATTAATGAGTCAATTATTCAAGATTGATATACCTAGACTAAGTCTATTTTCATATCTATTATTACAGTAAAAAATGAAAATTAAAAAGTATTACATTAACAAAAATGATTTTTATACCTGTATATTTTCTTCGTCTCCAAGCATTGAAACAAACAAAAAAGTGCAAAGGAAAAAGAAATAAAAATCTATGAAAAAGGAACATCATGAAATTCAACTACTTTAACTTTTTGAACATACTTGTATTCATTTCACAAAAAGAGTGTACCTCTTTTGCATATTTGTAGCCTTTAAATATTTAAGTAGTAAGTGGTATTCCCTAGTTGATTTTTCCCATATCTAGTTTCATATCTAGAATCAAATGACAATTTATGGTTATTTTTGATATTTTGATAGTATTTTTATTTTGAGACACAGAAATTGATATTAAGCTGTATATATATATATATACATATATATATATATGTGTGTGTGTGTGTGTGTGTATGTATGTATGTATGTGTATATATATATGATAAAAATAGAAATATATGTATATATTTTATAAGCATATATATTTTTAACATACTTTGGCTATTCAGCTATTAAAGCATCTTTCTAAAGGGAATCACAGCACAGTCTAGCTTTGGCCTAGACACATATCTTGGCAACATATGTAACTTGCTCCTAGCAATACATCTTTTCATTATTGCAGCTTGTGGTGTATTTATTACGTGGTACCCATCTGACTATTCACTCTGTGAAGTGTTTGGAGAAAAAATTTTCTTTCTGCTTGAATTCTTGCAAATTTAATTTTGCACTTCTATTTGGTATAATCATTTTTTAGTGGGTAGACCTGTTTTCAGAGTTGTACATTTATCTCTATTGTTTTCATAGCTTTTATTTTAGTCACCACCTCATTGAACTTCTTGAAAATAGTGTTTTGGTTTTCTCATTTTAACTAATTCTAATTCAACTTCTGATTCTGCATCTCTTATAATTTTATTAGCATAATCTTTATGTTTTCATTCAAGTAGTGAATTTTAGGATGATCCATGCAGGGATGACCACTATAAAAACGTTTGATAATAGTACCATGTAAGGTGAACACAAGCTCCATAAGTGAACAGTGTGTGGATGTCTTTCATTACACATACTTATCAATTGACAGCACAGATTGTGCTGTGATTGAGGCCAACTCCAATTAATAGTAACAATAAAAAAAACTGAGATTGTTTTGAATGACAATTCTGTTGGCAAAATATATCACCAACATTTACTATTTCAAGAAAACACTACTTTTGCTGGGTGCAATGGCACATGCCTATTATCCCAGCAGCTCTAGAGGCTGAGGCAGTAGGATCGAAAGTTCAAAGACAGCCTCAACAATTTAGCAAAGCCATAAAAAACTTATTGAGAACCTGTCTCTAAAGAAAATATCTTTTTTTTTAAAAAAAAAAGGACTAGAAATATAGCTCAGTGTTAAATGCCCCTGAATTAAAACCCTAGTACAAAAATAAACGAATTTTTTTTAATTGTTCATGACTTTCTGTGTTTCAGAATTTTCTATAAATATTGATATAGTGCTTACTAATTAAAAAAAGAGCTAATTCATCACAATTGCAGAGGACTTTATTCTTCCTATTCCCCCTCCTCCTTCTCATGACTGAAAACTTGAAGCACTGGGATTCTGCTAATGATTGAGTCCATTTTTCTATTGCCTCTATAGTAATACAGTAAATATGGAATAATTTTACCTTTCAAAAAAACTATAAAATTGAGAATTAAATTCATGCATTGGTGCATGGGTACTGGCTGATACGATACAGAGAAATCAACTTACATTTGCCCTCCTCCAACAGCATTGGTGTTTTAGGATCTTTCAAAAAATAAAAGCCAACCGCCTTCCTTCTGCTATGCTCCAAGTAGTTATTTCAACAATTTAAAATCAGGGAGACAAAAACTTTCCACAAACAGAACTCAAGATGTCTTTACTACAAACTCTACTGTTTTTTCTCAAATCATGGGTCATTAATATGTCATAGCAGCAGTATTGAGGTTTCTGATTGTTTTCTATGTATCAAAACAGTTGAAGAACATCCTCTATGAGAAGTGGGCCAGGGCTCAACACAATGAATTTGGCCTGGAAAATGCTTTCAGGCAGTTTGGTTTAATTCTGGGTTATTTCTGTTTTCCTTTTTGGAAACGATAAATAACTGTGACAAAATCTAATTAGACCTCTTCTCTTTCTCACAATTTGAAACACTTAAAATCCTTATTTGTATGTTTCTTTGTTCAGAGTTTCTTAATCTCTAAGAGGAACATTAAAAATATTCATTTTCTGGTTATCAAGAGCTATCAGAGCCAGGCATCATGGTGCACACATGTAATCCCATTGGTTCAGCAGGCTGAGGCAGGAGGATCAGAAGTTAGAGGCCAGCCTATGTAACTTAGCAATACTATGTCTCAAAATAAAATTTTAAAAAAGGACCAGAGATATGTCTCAGTGGTAAACAATGTCTGGGTTCCATTCCCAGTACCAACAGAAAGGAAGGAAGGAAAGAAAGAAGGAAGAAAAAAAGAGATATCAGATGTATTTAACAAGACATTGAAGTGATCCCCTTCTTCCCTTGCTGAGAAAACACAATATACATATATCTATGCACATTATCTCAATATACATATATCTATGCAATTATCTCAGAGAGTAAAAAAAAAATTTGTGCCTTGTACTATTAGGCAGGAAAATATTAAACATTTGTGGCCTATCTCTGCAAAATTCTTTTGGCATGCAAGCAGGAGCATCTAAGTTCTTTGTGAGTTACAGCACTGGACACTTGGAATAAGAGCAGGAAAAGATAAGGGGAAAATATTAAAGACGATGTCATAGAACAAAGTGAATCAGAGAGAATGTCTCCATTTCAAACCAGCATTACACTACAAGGTTTTTTGGTCTTTGTGTATATGAATAAAATACAAATGCCATATTATTTTGGTTGTTACCTACATAAAATCACAAATATATGTTAGATTGCTGTTATCATCTAAGTAAAATTTTAAAGTATTGGATAATACTTTTTTGAAATGAGAGTTATGTTTTTGAAAAAGAAAATGAAAAGGCAGCCTGTGGGTCAGGAGAAAATACATATATCTGATAAGGGATTAATATGAAAAATATCTAAGAAATTCATGAAACTGATTATCAATATAGCAAATTGTCTGATTAGAAGATGGTCAAAGATCCTAAATAGACATTTTTTTTCCAAGAAAGACATGCAAATAGCCAATAGGTCTTCAGCATTATCAGGCACATGCCAATCAAAACCACAATGACATATGACCTCATATTTGTTAGGATGACTGGAGAAAAGAATCCCCTGTATAACTGTGTGTAGGAATGCACATTAACATAGCCATTATTATGGAAAACAGAAGAGAACTTGTCAAAAAGTTAGGTATAGAACTAGCATACAATGGAGCACTCTCACTTTTGGTTGTATTTCCAAAGAATTTTAAATCAATATTATGAAGGAATATATGCACCCTATTTTCAAAGCAGCACTATTCAGAATAGCCAAAATACTGAATTCCCTTAAATGTCCCCCAACAGATAAGTGGAGAGGGAGAAGGTATCGGTGGTGATGGTGGTGGTGGTGGTGGTGGTGTGTGCCCGTGCATGCATATGTGTGTGTGTGTAAGAAGTATGTCTTGAATTATTATATAACATAGGTGAAACTGAAGGTTCACATATTTAGTTCAGAAAAGAAAGTACCATATGATCTTACTTACATGCATAATACATAAACGTCAACCTTCTACAGGCAGAGAGTTGCCAAGGACAGAGATGTGGGAGAATGGGAGAACCTTAGTCTAAGGGAAGAAAATTTTAGTTATAAGAAGAATAAATTAGGGTATCTTAATGTATAGTATTTCTAACTTTCATTAAAAATACTACATTGTTTACCTGAAATTTGCTGAGAGGGCAGATCTTAAAGTCCCTGATCCCTACACTTAAGCATGAAGTACCTATCCCATAGGAAGATGTCCTTCTAGAGAACACAAGAAATCTCATTTGAGATATTAAAGGGAAGGGCTGGGGTTGTGGCTCAGTGGCAGAGTGCAGGCCTTGCACATGTGAGGCACTGGGTTCCATCCTCAGCACCACATAAAAATAAGTAAAAAAAAAACAAAGATATTCTGTCCATGTATAACTAAAAATAATTAAAAAAAAAAAGACCTACATGAGTTGCCAGACTTTACCTTGGATTACTAATCTTACTCATGACTCAGGGTACTCTCAGTCTTTTAAAGACTCTCTTGATTCTTGAAACAGAGTTGCTGAGAATTTGTTTGCAAGCTAAAACTTGTGTTTTACATACATTTAAAAACAGCAAACTTCTTTGTCAAAAAAGGATTTTACTGATAGCTATTATTTAAATATTTGCTAAGTATTGGTGAACTTCAATGGAATTGTTACTACTTTGAATTAGTAATCATCAACTTAGAATAAATTATGATCCTCCTCTTGCTAACTCATATGACCTTGGTAACATACATTTCTCTGTACCTCAAGATATTTGTTTCAAATAAATACCTTATAAAATTGCTAACAAAATTATTTAGTTAATATGTGGAGTTTTTTGCATTACATTTGACAAACGAACCACTCAGTAAATTTTGACATAAAATATAGACTCATCTTAAGATGAAAATTTATAATACAGCAGGTATTTTTAAAGTCATAAACATATTTATTCAATTTTATTTCAAGCTGTTTTAAAGAAAAATATTATTGAAAGCAACTGATTAACTAAGGCTGAACTATCAATGTAGAGTGTTTATAAATATAGCTTTTATGTGTTGTTTGTTTCATAACGAAATTTGCTGAAATAATTTCATTTAATTGTATTGCATGCCACATATACAGTATTTAGTAGAGAGTAGAGCAATTTCTCAAATGCACAAGTCTTCTAATGAAGAAATCGCCTTGAGGAAGAAGATTTAAGTAACAGAAGACTTTCACCTACCCACCAGGAAAAAAGAAATTTGCTCTTTGCACTCCATTCTGAGAAAATACTAGAAGCAATATGTGGGCCATGTAAATAAGTTGGCTGATACAGTATATGCTACACAAGGGCTAGGAGAATTTTTTAGAATTATTTTTCTTAAAAAAAAAGCTATTAGTATTTTCAGTTGAATACAATACAGGACTCATCAAGCAGTGTCACACTGCAGTACAGTAAGCACAAGGTTAGTTTGGTCAGTCAGAGAAAATGAGAACATTAAAATTTTACTAGGCAAATATTATGAAAAAAATAAATAAACAAGAATCAATAAGTACAATAAAATATTTATCAAAATATTAAAATCTAGTATCACATTCTGTGGCAGTTCTCAAGGCCTTATTTTTACCAATGCCTCATGTGGGTGGAAATAGTTTGGAAATAGAAAACACTCTGGAATTTAAAAAAAAAATGCTATTTGGAATATACCTTCTGGCACCTGATGTTCATTATTGTCTTTTAAATATTTTTTTAAAATTTTACTTGAACTATGATTTATTTAGAAAACTACTTAAAGAAAAGCAGGATTAGTACAATCTCAGGTAATCTTACAGACTGAGTTAACTCAGAGTCTATTAATTCTAACTTAATTCATCTTCTTACCAACAACAAGGAGAGCTATTGTGATAAGAAAGTGATGAAAATACATGACACACATGGAGTTGAGAGTTCAAATACAGAAATGTAGAGCAAACGCTCTTTGAAACTGTATCACTGTGCATTTCTAAGTGTCTCCATGTTACCTTCTATCAGCGTTGGCAGAGGGGAGACTCACACATTGACCATATTGAACATGTTTTCACATGTAACTTAATATAGTTAATCTGCTTGATTTTTTTTGTATCCATATCAGTACTTAAAAGTGTTATTTTCTTCATTGCTTTTACATAGGGCTCTCTTATTCTGTAAGTTATGTTTTGTTCCTATCTCTGTTATCAAATGCCAAGTCAAGTTCCAAACAAAATAACATATTTTTCCTAAGCTAATTTAAGTTTTACCTTCAAATGTATGCATAGGAATTGACAAGAAAAATCCAGGTTTAATAATACTTTTGTAAAATGCACATATTTGAAAATTTTTTAAAAAATGTGTTCTGACTCTGATTGGTGAAATGAGGAACTGCACTCTCTCTCCAGTAAGGAAACCATAATAGCAACATGTATTATTGTGATATTTAAAATTCTCTTTAAGAGGATATAGCACTCTTTAAGGACATATAGCAAAGGAAGAAATACTGATAATAGTCTACTAAATCCCAGCAAGAACAAGGTGTCTGGCATATGGACAAAGACAAACTTGCTACCCTCCACCAGCTCTGAATGTTGGAAGATCTATTCTGGGTGGCAAAACCAAGAAAACAGGGCTTCTATTCCCCCCACTCCCAGTGCCTATTCCAGAACTAGGGAATCTCCCTGGAATTTCTCATTCCTCTGTGAACTATGTAGCAGAGTTTGGATTTCACGTGGATGTCTGAGGTGTTAGGAGATCTCTCCCTCTGCTCATGCTCCATGAATAAGGCTGAAACTCTCAGGAAAATATCTGGGGCCTGGGCTAATCTTGCCCCCACTGACTCATAAGTTCAAAGTTTTATGCCAGAGAGGCTAAGTACTAGTACTTTGCCCATAAAGCCAGGTATCATTGTTAGAGAACTGTGTAATGATTACTACTCCCCACTTGGGAGCAATAATGCAGGGGTTTTCAGAGAGATAGAGATAGAAATAGAGATAGATAGATAGATAGATAGATAGATAGATAGATAGATAGATAGATAGATAGATAGATAGATATAGATAGATAGAGTGAGTTAGAGATGCTGGCCATCAAAAGAGAGACCTGTGGATCTCTCCTCCTGGGAGCTGACTTTAGTTTGATCATAGTCTGGGGAAGTTCAAGTTCAGCCACTCTTGGAAACAATGGAGGCTGAGGGGTGCGTGACAGAAGTACGCTAAAACCTAGACCAGTGAGTCGACCAGAGAGAGACAGGGAGGAGAGAGTTGGATTGCTGAAAGAATAATCTTGGAGTCAGAATAAACCTCAAAGACCTGCCTCAAGACCACCCCTGCACTGAGGGCAGAATTGAACTATATTAAACTGTGGATTAATTTATGCCCTAGGTCAGTTTTAAAAGTGAACAGTAAATAGCCAACAACCAGTGGAGGCTAACAGCTGGGGCGGGGGACACCAGCAGACACAGCCTACTAACAGAAAGACTATGGGAAAAGACACTTGGAGGGAACCCTGGCAAAACCACTGTCATCTTAGAGTGCATTCCCCAGGGCAGTGAGCTCTGCTGCAGAGCCCACAGACTGCAGGAGAAATAAACTTCATTAAAATAGCCACACAAGTAAACAGGCCCCAAGGAGGAGTTGGTAGCCAGAGGTGCTATAATGTATTACCTAAAATGTCCACTTTTCCAAACACACACACAAAATAAGACATGTAAAGACAGGGAAAAGTAGGGCACACGTGCAAGGGGGTGGAGGGAGGGAATCAACCACAGGAAATTGCCTAGAATGAGACCCAAATGGTGGATTTAGCAGCAAGGCCTGCAAAGTGTTTAAATGCCTATAAATGCCTTTAAAGAGCTGAAGAAAAGAGTCTTTAAAGAAGTAAGGGAAGTAAGGGGAAACATAATGACAGTCTCTTAGCAAATAAGGAATATAAAAAATTAAATGGGAAAAAAAATCTCCAAAACTCAAAATTCCCTAGAGTAGATCAACAGCAGATTTAAGGTGATAGAATAATCAGTGAACTTGAACATATATTGACAGTGTGCATACTGAAGGACAGAAAGATAAATAACTATTAAAAAAAAAAAACTAACAGGGCTGGGGATGTGGCTCAAGCAGTCTGGCATGCGTGCAGCCCGGGTTCGATCCTCAGCGCCATATACCAACAAAGATGTTGTGTCCGCCGAGAACTAAAAAATAAATATTAAAAATTCTCTCTCTCTCTCTCTCTCTCTCTCTCTCTCTCAAAAAAAAAAAAAAACTAACAGCCTTGAGAAATGGGAGAATGTGGAATACCATCAAGCACATCAACTTGTATGCAGAATATCAGTAGGACAGGAATAGAGGTGCGAGCTGAACAAAAGGATCCACTGCTTACTTCCTCCAACTTTTTGAAGATGTAACACATCCAAGAATTTCAGCAACTCTAAACATGACAAACATAAAGAGGTATGTGTTAGGTGGTTTTTCATCTCCCTAACAAACACCTGAGAAAAGCTTCAAGTTGGAAAGATATATTTTGACTCAAAGTTTGGTGTCGAGGAAGCAGAGGGAGAGAAAGCAAGCAAGGAGCTGAGGATAAGAAATACCCAACAGGGCACAGCCCCAGTGACCTATATTCTCCAATTAAAGTTTCCATCCCTCCCTTAATGACATTAAATTATTAATCCACCAATGGATAATACACACATGAGGTCAGAGAACTCAGGATCTGATCACTTTTCAAAGCCTCACTTCTGCATTTGCCGGTTTGGGGAACAAAATCATAGCCTTTGAAGGGTGTTCCAGATCCAAGCAATATTAAGATTCGTACCAGACACATCATAGTAATGACATCAAAGGCCAAGAACAAAAAGAAAAGCTTAAAAACCACCAGAGAAAAGTTGTTGTTCTCATACAAGGGAATCCCAATATAATGATGCTATAGTCTAGATGTGAAATATACCTAAAAGCTCACATGAGAGATGGTACAAGAAAGTTTAGAGATGCAATGATTGGGTTAAAAGAGTCTTAACCTAATCAGTGCCTTAATCCACTGGGATGCATTAACTGGGTGGAAACTATAGGCAGTAGAGTGTGCTGGTAACTGGGAGGAAGTGGGTAACTGGGAGGCTTGCCTTGCTCAACATGTTTTGTCTCTGGAGAGAGGGACTGACTCAGTCTGCTTCTTGGTGGCCTTGTCCTGAGCTGCTTTCCTCCACCACACCCTTCTACCATGATGCTCTTCCTTACCACAGACCCTGAGCAATGGAGTTGGTTCTGCCCAGCAACCAGTGCTGGCTTCATTAAAGAAAGCTCAATTCATGAGTAAATGCTAGGGAGTTTTAAATTAAAGAGATTACATTTGAAACCAGATCCAGGACAGCTTCTCCTAGCTCCTGCCTCCAGCCACCTAATGCAGTAGTAAGGTTTACTGAAGAGGCTAGCAAGAGAGAGAGAGAACACTCCAGGGAGTGGGCTTTTATTGGGAAACAAAAAATTCCAGGGAAAATCTCATCCAATGAAGGTTAAGGGGGGCAGCATCCCAAGGTCAGGGTCGACGATTGGGTCTTCAGGGCAGTGGCCAGACACGCCTCTGCACGGACAAGCCCTCAGACTTGGAAAAGGGTGGGGAAAGTTCTGACACAGCTGTGTCTAAGCTCCTCTCACCCAGCCAGGGAGGTAACTCAAATCATGCAAAAGGATGGCCTCCCACAGTTGGTCATCTGTGAACTGACATCTCTGAAACTGTGAAAAGCAAATAAACTTTTTCTCCTCTGAAGCTGTTCTTGTCAGATATTTTCATCACAGTGGTGGGGGAAAAAAAGATAAAAACCAAACTAAGAGCTGATGCCTGTCAGAAGCAATAGAGCCAGAAGGCAGCAGGATGCTTTATTCTGGAATAAAGAAGAAAAGAAAAGGAAAAAGAAAAAGAAAAAGAAACCTCACTCCTTAACCAAGAATCTTATATCCAGCAAAACTGTCTTTCCAAATCAAAGACCAAAGCATTCTCAAAAAACAATGAAAGGAATTGTTGGGAAATTCTCAGTTTTAAAAAAGAGAGAATTTGTTGGGAACAGATTGTCTGAAGAGAAAAACTGAAGCAAGTTATTCAGACTGAAATCTAGAGAAGAAAGACAGTATTTTGAATTCACATTTAAAAAATTGCTCGTAAATTCAGTTAAGTGAAAGAAATCAGACACAAAAGGTCACATATTTTATGATTGTAATTATGTGAAATGTCTCACAATAGGCAAAACCGCAGAAAGTAAAATAAACTAGTATTTCCCTAGATTCAGAAAAAAAAAAGAGTGGCACTGCTACAGGAGTTTCTTATAGAGTAAATGAAATATTATAAAGCTGATTATTGTCATAATTCTACAATTGAACTCAATTAATTATACATTGAGGATGGTTGAGATGTATGCTTCTGTTTTACAATAAAATAAATAATGTGTGCTACTCATCTGTTAGTGAGATCCACCTGCTATTTCTCCCTTTCCATACTTCCTATCTGCCTGCTTACCTTTCTCATTTGTTTCTAGAACTGTTTTCCTTCTTTAGCTGGAACACCTCCCTCACTCTCTGCACTTTCAATAAAATAAAACATTTAGGAAAACACAACTAACACAAAATCAAAACTCTTAACAACAACAACAAAAAAAAACTAGGGTATGATTTTGTGTGCATCTGTCTATTTATCTACTTACATTTGCAGGCTGGAATTTTGTCTACTAGGGTTAAGAATTTTTATTGGTGAAAGTTTCTAGAAATAAGAAATTGGCTAAATAATTGGAGTCAATTATTTTAGATAACAGGTGTATTAAAATATAGTGTAAGTATATTATTCTTTTCCCTTGTAAAAAAAATTAAAGTTTGATCCAAGAAGTGCTATGTATTCAGAAATTATGTCAAACTAATGGCTTGAATGGATAAGCTCTGACGAGGACAACCCCTTCACACTGCATTATTTTGTGTGTGTATACACACACACACACACACACACACACACACACAAGATATAAATACAAGAAAAGAAGCATTCATTATACTGTCTGATTGATAAGTATGTTCGTGACATATTTGATTGCAAAAAAAGAAAAAAATAATTTAGTTATGTTTCTTATGTCTTTCTTCTACATTACTGGTTTCATCTGTCACCTGGACAGTTGTAATAATGCTGCAGCTTCAACAGAATCTGCTTGGCTATTTCTGAATAATCTTTTCTTTTCTCCACTAATTAACCTGTTTCATCCGGCTCAGCTAATCCCTCTCCTACCCCTTCAGAGCCATAAATTTTGTACTTTTGAACTGTGCCATGCCCTGTACACCCAGACACAAACCCATGTAAAAAAGAAGTAAAGGGGGTAAGGGGAGCGTGAGATGAAGGCAGAGAGTGAGGGAGGTGTTCAGGCTAAAGAAGGAAGACAGTTGTAGAAACAAATGAAAAAGGTAAGCAGGCAGATAGGAAGGATGAAAAGGGAGAAATAGCAGGTGGATCTCACTAATAGATGAATAGCATACATTATTTTTGCTTGTATATTTTCCTTTTTGAGTAAAGATTTAATAATGAAATTCACTTACAGAATGATCAAATTTATATAATCACATTCTATCACTTCTGTATTTAAAAGCATGCTAATGGTTTAATCAGGTGTGTTGTAGACCTAGAACAAAAATCAAATACCATTTTAGTAAATGCTTGAGTCAAGGCTAAGGAACCAGTAATTTTGTGGAATTATATTTAACATGCATCTTTAAAGCAAGAAAATCACCCTCAAATGGTCAATCAGTCTCCATATATTTTATGACTGTCTAGAAAGATCTCATTCTCTGCCAAGCACTGGTAAGTACTTTAGCATGAATTGCTCATCAAATAATCATGAGGAACTTGCATGTTCACTTCATGGATAATGAAACCAATGCTCAGAATGGCTAGGTAACTTGGCAAGATAAAACAGAGAAGGGATGGTGGGGTTCTGTATTAGTTGCTCCTTGTTGCTGAACCTTACCACAAACCTACTAGGTTAGACTAATTGCAAGTTTGTTACTCTGCAGTTCTGAATGTCAGAAGTCTGACATGAGGGGTTGGTGGTATTGTGCTCCTCCTCAACCCTCAGGAAGCATTAACTTCCCTGTCTTTTTCTTCTTCTGGAAGCCAACTGTGTTCCTTGACATGTGGACCCTTCCTGGAACCACTCTCATTTCTTCTTCTTCACATATATCCAGTCTGAGTTTGATCCTCTTGTATTCCTCTGGCACTGACCTTAGTGACTACATTTAGTTCATTAGATTATTCGAAATTATCACGTTTCAAGGTTCTTAACATGACAACATCTACAAAACTCTTTTTATTGTGTGAGGTAAAATTTCACAAATTCCTGGGATCTGGATGTCAGCATATATTGGAAGAACCTAATTTATACTTCTGCAAAGTGTACTGCCTGTGCAAAAGTTTTAAAGAAACTTCCTGTGATGCTTTACATATTATAGATTCTTTTCAATATCATTCATAATTATTACAGGAAATACACAACTTTTATATTCCTAGGCTCAGTGACCTTTTTTTGAAAAATAAAGGTGTTTCCTTAAATGCATTTTAATGTAGTGAGAGACTACCATAAGCTTCTATGATTCTGCATTTCAGCAGCCTGCCATGGTTCTTCTATGTATAAAGCCTTTCATTCTGTGCATATTTGAATTCCAGTTTCCAAACAAGAGAGAAATCCACACACTTCATTGCTTTAATAAATATACTCGGTACTCAAATTGGTCCCCTTCTGTCTGAGATACAATCGACTGAACAAATGCTTATGAACAATTACATATAAGAAGTACTCCCAGTATCTCTCCCTTGTAAAAATTCCTCCAGTATTTTGTGAATCACTTTTCAGGGATCACAATTCATCACATCTTCTTTTATAAATTTTAATTTTTTCCATAATCTTTATTGGTCAAATAACCCAGGCAGGTGGAGTGTTCAGTAAATCTTGTTTGCACTTACTACTTAGATCACATTCCTGAATTGAGACTTGTCTTTTCATTATCCATGTCTTAAGATCCAGTGCTGAACATAACCTTGTCTTTTCATCATCCATGTCTTAAGATCCAGTGCAATGCAGGGAGAGCCCCCTTCTCAGTTGCAGGTACAGAATAGAGGAGCTTAGGGGGCATTCCATGCTTAGGGAATCCTGAAAGAGACAATCACTCTTCACCTCTCAGTTCAAAATTACAAAGGTTATAGTGAGGTATAAAATTGTCATTATAGAAAAAAATTCCTTTAAAATAATAACTTGTTTTTGAGAACTACAAAAGAAAAAAATATATTACTTTTCTTCTTCTGAAATGGAAAGTATCTTGGTAAAGGGAGCCTCACAAAGTAACTTTATCTGTGCACACTGAAATGGAAAAAAAATTCAATTGACCTATTTGTGACAGTATATGATTTTAGACTAATGAAAATTTAGTCAAAATACTTAATATTCATGTTAGAAATCTAAGATAAAATGAAAATAGGACCTTTTACATGGATATAGTTTTGTGGAGATACACATTTACAAGAAAAAAAATGAATGATACTGTATGGTATTTAAGCATAAATTGTAAATAGTATTAGACATTGAAAACCTATCTTTGTAAATGAGATTAGATGCAACAATAGCACAGTTTGGTTGGCATGAGTGATGCACTGTGCACTGTATGTAGTTTATTACAGCTGGGCATTTTGGTGCTAAAAACAACAAAATAAATATGTCATCTACCAGAAATTTTCAGAAATGCCAAATTAAGTGTATCTCCTTGGGCTGGGGTAGTGGCTCAGCAGAAGACCTCCCGCCTGGCACGTGTGAGGCCCTGGGTTCGATGCTCAGTAACACATATAAAATAAATAAAATAAAGGTATTGTGTCCAACTACAACTAAAAAAATAAATATTAAAAAAAGTGTCTCCATGACATCTAACTACTGTTAGGAGAAATAGTTTAAAGAAAATTGGATATAAGTATTTAATTTTGATTTTTTGTTTTTCATAATTGGTGAAACTATTAATTTGTATGTTTGGTGTGTTATCTGTAGAGGAAAACAAACAAACAAAAAGCATAAAGGTGGTGAAGGCATTCCTGCATCTGCTGTCCGACAGGGTCACAGCGTGGGGGATGTTGCAGCAGGGATGCACCATCTGGAAACCTGAACCATTAGGAATGTTAAGTGTTTTGTTTATGATACTCATGATATGGATAACAGGGCATATGTCAATCAATAATAAAAGTACGTATTGCCTGAGATTGCAGGAAAATTCCCACAATGAGACTAAGGATACAATTGAGACACGCCATGAGGTGCATTTCAATATCTCAATGGTGTTATTCCTAAAGCCTGAACAACAAGAAGTATTTATCCCATGGTTACCAATTTACACTACCCCCCCAACCTGTACAATAGCCTAGCTACAGAAAAAGGATTGCTGTGCCAACAGTACAAGGACCACCGTACGTACTTTATGGTATCAACTTGAGGTCAAGAGGCTAATAAAAATACATTCCTTCAACCAATAGGCCCTCTTTTGCCTTACACAGAAACTTATGATGAAAATGGAAAACACATAGTTAATATAAATGACAAACGGGTTGAGGTGTAAAGCCTGCCCTTTAGTTAAAGATTACAAAGATGTAAGAATTGGTGTGCTTTGACCAAGGATCAGGGAATTTCTTTAAGATAGCAGTTAAATAGGTCATATGAAAAGGAAATTACATTGGAAACTAAAAATAGAATAATGTAAAATTAACACAGATATATTTTAGAGGCACTTCAGTGTAGTAGGCTTTTAAACAATAGACTTTCGCTACTTTAAGTGTGTTTTACTGGGATTTTAGTTTAGAAATAAGAAACCTTACCAATAATCATAAGTATGCTTTAAAGTTAAATGTTAATGAAATAATTATAGGTATGCTTTAAACTCAGAAATGAATAATAGGTTTGGAGACATGTAGTCTAGTTACATTGCCTAACACCTAATGATTGAGGTAAAAACGTAAAAGCTTAATCATAAACATGATAATCGTGATTACAGAAAATATTTTGAACAATGTACTCATTATCTTAGGTAATCAATATATGTCAGAAAAGATTGTAATTCTTGAAAATTATGTAAATCAAAAAAAGTTTTGGACTCTGAAGCTATCCGTTAACTATCTGAAAAAACACCTGTAAAAAAGGTATAAAAATAAAGGTCCCTCCAGGGGCAGCAGAGATTTATTCTAGAGGCTGCTGGTAACTTGCAACCTGTCCTCCTGACTCTTCTTCTTTTGCCAACGCCATTCCTCCTTCAGGACCCCTGGAACCCCGCTCCCCCCTGCTGGGGCTGGACCTTGGCATAAAGGTGTTTAAATGAAATAATTCCCCAAACTGTAGGGGTATGATGACTTAAGGAGTTTATGTTAAGGAAATTCAACTGAAAGATGTGCCTTTTCTGATGAAAATAAGATCAAAGTATGCAAAGCTTTGCTTACTTTTCAAGACAGACATGTTTCCCTAAGCAAACAATAGATTCTACAGACATTTTATTTGGTTTATTTCTACTTGTGGTTTCCAAGCAGTAGCTATTGTACAACAACCAAATTTATTCCCTGTGTCTACCTAAGACACATTCATTAAATAAAAGAACTGCCTTTAAAATGTATGTAAAATTTACATTTCCTCTCAGTTCACTGAAAATATAACTGGCTGTTTACAAATAGATCATTTTCTATCATAATTTTCCTATTGTGTTTAATAAGATTAAAATGTATAGGATTTCAATAATTTGGAACTTGCTGTTCAGTTGGCACATTGGTTAAACACATGTTTTATCCAAATTTAAAATAATTTCATAGGAAGATGCCAATGTTTTTTAAATGTTTTCATTATGTAGAGATAAAAAATGCAAGTGAAGATAGAATTTTTCAGGGATTGTATGGAAAATTGCTTTTCAGGAGCCAAGCATCTAAAAATTTTTCACACTCTCAAAAATACCTAAACATACGGCAGATGATTTTTTTTTCCCCAAAATCAGCTATTTCCTTGCCTTCTCTAGAATTCTTATCTTCTTGGAATATATTCGATGTAAAGGAAAGTATCTGAAACAATTCAGTTCCTAAAGACCTGGAGCAAGAAATAAGAGAAACTAACAAAAAATTTCCTTATATAACATAGTATTCACTTATAAAACACAAAGAATGAAGAGACATCAATATGTGATTCATACAGTGACACAGTTGAGGAAGAAATTTTTATAAACAGAGTAAGTAAAAAAATACAGATAGAATCAATAATCTTTCAAAATGTTAAATGATTTCTCTTTTCAGGAGTACTTTGAGATTCAAGAAAATCCTGGTTAAAATCCTGGTTAAAACGGAATTATTACAAATGATGCCATTATTGACAGCAATACTGGATGTCCAGTGGAAGAATAGATATATTTAACCAACAAATGTCCTCACTATCTTTCATAGGGCTAAAGAAAGCATATTTGGGCAGACAACTTAATTAGTTTAAGAGATTACTAGAACATTAAGTATGACTATTAAAGAATAGTGAATTTCTTTCACCGTCATTTCATTTGCTTGGTTGTTTTTGTAAAAATGTATATACATCATAGCATCCTAGGCACTTAATACACTTGATTCATTTTATTTCTAAATGTATGTTTCCATGTCCACTGTCCAATATCAAATTTTCTGTCTTTAGTCACTTCAATTCCAATAGATGTTTGTGCTTGTTTTTAATAGGAAAAATTATCAGGCAGTAGGAGCCATTAGACATCACCTTCTCAACTATTTGCTATAGGTCATGACCATAGCTTTTCCCCTTATCAAATTGAATCAGACAGTGGCAATAATCTTATTGCATGTGACACAGCGCCTGCAGAAACATCTCTGCTCTCTGTACGATTCTATTGTACTTATCATTTTTTTTCCATTGCATCCAATTTCATTAAGGAACATTGCTGCAAGGTTTCACTCAGGATTCAGGGAGAAAAATCAAAAGCAAAACACTGAAATTCCCTTGATAGACCTCAATAGCATCCATCTAAATTTGTCATACCTCAAATTACATTTCAAAGGAAGCTAGTTAAGAAAAGAGTTGGCAGGAAGTTGTTTTTCCCATAAGACAACTTTCTTGGCATGTACAAGTCACAGTCTTTCTGAACTGTATTTTCACCTACAAAAAGGAATCAAAATTGTATAATAGAAAGATTAATATACACAATAAAGTGTCCCTCGGATTGAATCTGAATATCTACAGGCTCATGCAGCTTGCAATAGCAAACAAGTTATATTTACTTTAAACCTGGCATTACAGTTGGCTGTCCCTACTTGCTCAAGTGACAATTTTTAGGAACCCTCATCCAATCTCTTTTCCTTCCTCAACTGCTCCTTTCCCATACTTCTCTGGAAAAATCTCTCTCTCTCTCTCTCTCTCTCTCTCTCTCTCTCTCTCTCTCTCTCTCTCTTTCTCTCTCTATTTCATCGTCTCCATGTTCAGTCACAAATATTCCATTTGGTCATTTTTCTGTTGCTAAAAAGTGCTTCTTTTTTGCAGAAATTTGTATCCAATGTCTGAGACAATTATTCCTGTACTCCAGTGTTCACAAAACCTTTTGAGAAAAGAGACTCTTTGTCCTCTCCAGGGACATCAGCCATGTAGTGGTATGCTAGCCTAGATGATGAGCATTATCTGGAACCAATTATTACATTGCCAGGACTTTTATGAACCAATTGCTAAATATGATCACTAATTGATATAAATTTATATAAAATATATAATTAAGTAAAGTATATTAAAGCATGGGCAATAAATGCTTAAATCAGTCACTTTTTAAAGATTTTCCCACAGTATGCAATTATGAGGTTATTACAGTATGAAATTACTGAGGTTATTTTCCATGTCCTGTCTACATGGTGTTGATACCTTATGATGCCCTCCTTCTGCACAAAGCTTTCCAGCTCATCCATGATATCAAGCCCTTAGCCTGAAACCATCCTCAGTGAGAGTATATAAAAATTGTGGGCTGATAAATGTATAAAAACCTCTCCTAGGGACAAAAAAATGACCTGATTTCTAGCATGTGTCCATTATTACGGCATCAACATAGCTGAACTAACTTGTAAAACTCCTGAAAATTTAACAGTTTCATCTGGTGAGCTGGTTGGAGTTGGCTCCAGAATACCACTGAATTTTTAATGTCAGAGATAATAAAATTGGCAACTCTCATAAATTAGGAATTTTATTATTTTGGTGTTTGTGGGTTTTGTTTGTAGTTCTGTGTTAGCTATCTACCAGCACAGCCTGGGGTGAGACCATGTTCCTGAGTTCTAGGAGTGAAGTGGGCCCCACACTCCCCTTAACTTCTGCCTCTGACTCCCTTTGGTCTTCAAGACCCAAGACTGACCTTATGTGAGGGATAGGTAAACAGTGGTTCCATTTCATCTACAGTCCACTTTGGCATTGTCCTGGAGCAAAGAATGTTTTTTTTTTTTTTTTCACAAATGGGAAAGAATTTTAAGCACAACTAGACAAATACATGACAGAGACCATATGTACCATGTAGAACTTAAAATATGATCTGGCTATTTTAAAACAAGTTTGCATCTATTATGGTTTAAAGCCATAGACAAACATTCGACAAGACCCAAATTTCCAGTTCTTTCTATTTAAATTACTTCCTGGGCCGTAATTTTTGTACTTTCCTGGAATGTCAGAGCACGTAAGTGAATAATACTGGTTCACAATTCTGTCTCACATTCACGGCTTTCTGCCAGTTTCTGGATCAACACTGCCTTGCATGGTTCCCAACCCAGTAACCAGCAAATTCCTAAGTATTCTGTCAATTGTACAAAGTCAGAAACAAAATTTTAAAAGGACAATTAAATTTTAAAAGACTTAATCCTGGGCTGTAGGAATGAATTCACAGAGAGAATGACAGAAGAATAAATCAGGCAGAGGCAAATAGAAAGAATCCTCTCTTGTAGGGAAGGGCCTGGCTCCTGACTGTTTTCTGATGTGTGCCTTCATTAGGAACAGAGGCTGCAGATGAGTGAAACAGACTAGCCCCAGCTCCCCTTCCAGACCTTTGCATCAAACCTGACTGTAATTATTATTTTCTGATTCTGTGAGAAACTAGAATATTCTTCAAAAATACTTTCTCTGTGACCAGGTCTTTTATCAACTCAACTCTTATTCCATAACGAAAAATGAAGTCAGGTTAAATTAAAATTCCTTGTGATTTTAGCGAGATTTGGTGGCACACTCCCACCCCCCCATAATTTTAGCAACTCAAGAGGCTGAAGCAGGAGGATGCCAAGTTCAAGGCAGGCCTCAGGAACTTTGCCACACCCTTAGTGACTCAGCAAGACCCTGCCTCAACAAGAAAAAGTCTAAAGGACTAGAAATGGAGCTCAGTGATAAAGCACCCCTCAGTTAAGCCCCACCCACCCACCCCCTTAAAAAAAGAGAAGGAAGGAAAAAGAAAAATGTTCCTTGTGTTTTTTTGAAATTTTAAACATCAATTTCGATGTGTAAAAATAATTTTCCATATGTACCTATATGCAAATATCAACACATATTTAGACACTTGTGAATTTTGTGTTTTGTTTCAAATTATTAAATGATGAATATACTACTTCTGAGTTTCTCAATCTAAAAATATTTATTCCTTTTATACCTTAAACCACACAACGTGTCTTTGGGTAAAAGAGTCAACATTGTTCTCATGACTGAAATATAGAGTCTAAGAACTTTAAATTTTGAATAAAAAAAAAAGTAGGTTACATTTATTACGGAAGTATGGCAAGTGATGGTAACAATCCTGAGTATCTTTTATACAAGTATCTAGTGAAAAAATTTTAAAATACATGTATACATATACAAAGTATAAGGCCCTTGCTTAGCAGGTGGAAGGCCATTTTAAGGGACAGTGGCCATTTTAAAGAAAAAATTTTGTTTTCCAGCCCAAGGGTGTTTCTGCAAAAGGCTCACCACTCTTTCATACCAACCCAACTCCTAATCACCAGCATTAGGACCCACCACGCTCTAATTCCTGAGCCTGCCCCATAAAAGTCCCAGAATCCAAGCCTGTTTTGCCCTTCTCCACTATACAGCAATGGCCTTTATTTGTCATCTCTGACAAATAAACTCTAGTATATATCTCGGCCTGGTCTCTTTCATTTCTCACTTACCGGTCTCTCATTCCTGGCTTTCCCTTCACAAAGTACATAAAAATTAAAGAGATCCTGCCCATTTATTTTCTTTCCAAAAAAGAATGGTTTTGAAATTGTGGGTTTTTTTTCCTCTCTAGAATTTCCCAATACAAGTTAAACATATTCTTCTTAAACTCACCCAAATTATTGAGCAAATCACTTTGGAAGAGGGCAAAGGGGAAGAGTGGGAAAGATGGGCTGTGATTGATGGTCAAATAGCACTTCCTACTTCCATTTCATTAACTTTAAACACCTGCCATACCCTTAACTCTTTTCCCATCAAGTCTTCCAGGTGACTGCTTAGTAGCTTTGCTACTGAAAGTCTATACCCGTGACATGTCATTTTGTAATTTGACATACAGTTGAATTTGATTTTCAATCACCTTAACACATAAGGCTTGTCTTAAAAATGCTGACGATTCTGATTTATTTTCAAAGGTTACCAAGGGCTTATTTCTTTGCTTCCTTTATTTCATTACCTTTCTTAAACTTATCCAAGTTAGAAATTCCCTTTTCTGATTCTTTCATTTCTTTCATATTATCCTGATGTTTTTCTCTGAAGTCCTATAATGACACACCCATCTTGAAAAAATATACCCCTTTGTTCACAAGCTTCCTTATCTCAGAACTCTCAAAAGTGCTTATAATGTTTGTTTCATGATGTTTTAATATTTTAAAATGTTTCTGTCTGTTGGGATCTTCCCAAATACGTTTTAATTCTTCAAATGTCATGAACCATGATTTAAACCAATTTAGTCTCCATGTATCAGAAAGCAGACTTTAATGAATTATTTCCTAATGAATGGACTTGACTATGCTTTAAAAAATGTTTCAAAATCATTCATTTAAGAAATTTTGAAGGCTGGGGATCTGGTTCAGTAGTAGAGAGCTTGTCTAGAAGGTGTGAGGTGTTGGGTTCAATCACCAGTCCAGGAAGAACAAGAACAAGAACAGAGACATCTCAGTATGCTCAACAGACAAGTCTAAAAATATCCTTGATCAACCAACCCAAAGAAGAATTCTGGAACTCATTTTACACAAATGACATATTGAAGGGCACAGAGCAAAGAGGACAATCTCTGACTCATTTGTCAATGGTATCAGAGGTAGGACTAGATACACACTTTGTGTTTTTAATATTTCCATCCTTATTCATATGTATTTTAGTTCTTATAATTAATAACTTTAAAAGCATTTTGTATATATCATGTAAAAAGACCTTTGTAATGATCTATTTGAACATAAATGAAATTCAAATTGTACATAAACACAAACAAATAAAAAAGAGTTATCTTATTTCAAAAAAAAGTGTGACTGGCCATAATCCATATTTGAGAAATATTGAATGAAGTAATAGAAAGGAACCTCTTCTGTTAAGACATAGTAATAATATAATACTCTTATCATAAACAAACTATTAATAGAAGTATATATAATTAATATATTTGGAGGTGTAGAAATATCAAGGATGACATAATTATTTTACAAATAAAACAAGAAGAATCAATAAAATTAGGTACTTGGCTTGATGTATTTCAGAAATAGAGCTAAAGGTAACCCCATTTATTGGTGTCTTCTCCTTCCCCATGAATGATTATCTAATGTTTTGTATCTGATAGAAAGAATCCATAGAATACACAAAGCACCACTCTGCTATATGTAAAATAGAGACTTGAAAACTATATTATACAATTGAATTAAGCTTTGTCTAAGGAATAAGAATATGCAAGACAAAAATATTATCTGAAATCTATCAACAATTTGATTTCTTAATGCTGCTGAGAAGTAAAACTGACTTACCAAACACAAGCATGTATAACCTATTTAATTTTAAAACGTTTTGCTTAGCAATAAAACACAATACCTGATGTTTATGGTACCACAAAAGCTCTTTAATTAGTTTTAACCTGGTATAAAACTTCCTGAAAAATCACTTAGCTTACTTCTATCTTATTGGAAAGTAACTTGTCCTAAGGGCAAACTCATCTGTGAGCATCTTTGAATAAAGCACATTTTCTGCACTTAGAGAACAAGCATGACACTAGGCAAGCATTTTTTTTTCATTGTGAACATTTTGAGCTCTTACCCTGTAAAACATAAATACAGCCATGTGTTACGTTCCAGATGGTTAGTTTTCAATTATCATTTACCAAATACATGTCTGAGGTGAGATGTCCTCCCTCTTATCAATGAATGTTGTAAGCCTCATAGGAAACGAGGAACAGTGTCTCTCATAATTCTATATGTTCAGCACCGAGATGTACTCAAAAAAGTTCTTACATGTTTCCTTGGAAATAATATGCACTATGTAAATTGCTAGGTAAATGCTATATGTAATTTATTAGTATTTAAAATCATACTATTAGTTGTTATAAACAACACATTTTTCCTTCATTACTTTGATGTTTTCTCACTAAATATGAGATACTTTCGCAAGCATATTGATTCTAACCTTATATCATCCATTGGTGTTTTAGAAAGCCCAACATAATTTGCTAAATGTAAATTCATCACCGAATTTATACCCTATTCAGAGTGAGATATTACATTCCACATCCTTAAAAATCTCTCCCTTTAGATATATCTAAGTTCTTATAAAAAACTAAATAGTCAAAGATATGCATAACTGAACGAGAAAGAAAAGCTCTGGGAAATATGCAGAAGAAAGGAGATACATTTCTACCTTTCCAGGCATTCATTTGAAATGTTCCAGTTTCAGGCTTGGAGCATCACTGATCCAGAGGGGAGATCAAAGAAATGATGCAGCCACAATCACCTCAGCAAGTGAACCAGCACTAAGAGCCTGAGTGCCACGCCCATCTGAGGCAGGTAGAAGGTATGCTGTGGGTGGGAGGCAATCAGGAAGCAGCTACACATGGGAAGAGAATCCTAGGCAGATACGCTCCCCGGTTACAACATGCGTTTCTGTTTACCAGGTAAAATGCCATATTTGGCCACCATAGAAAATAGTTCCTTACGCAGAGTGACGCTGTGGACCAAAGAAAACAAAATTCCAAAATTAAAATTTTAAATATTCAGGAAATATTTTTGCCTTTGGCTTATCAATAGTTGAAAGTGAGAAATATATTGAATATAAAATACATATAAAGTATAAGCTTGTATGTTTTCATTTTATGTTAAAAATACATTAATGATAGACAAAGTTGTGAAAGGTTTGCTTTGTTTTAAGAATGAATTAGAAATGCTATCCATAAAAAAAAGTACAGATACTTCTTGATTTTACACCTTTCTTAATCCAAGACATTTAAATGCAACATTTGTCTGATTGGCTCTATAAGTTTATGTTATTTCACTAGATTAAAGCAAATAAAATGTGAAAAACACTATGGAAGAAATTTTGAAACCCTTTGAAGCAAGACTTTTATTTCCTTCTTTAGAAGTGCTTGTCATGAGGATTCTTGCATTGACAGCCTCAATTTTTATGCAAAATATGTTTCTTCTGCTCTTGCTCATATTGCAAGCTCAATGGAATTAATTATGTGTCTTATTGTAGGTTCCCAAAGAATCTACAAAAACAAAACAAAACAAAAGATCAATTTCCAGAACTAATATTTATCTCAAACACATCAAGAATATAAAATATACATTTAAATATCAATCATTTTTACAAGCTAACAATTAACCTATGAGCTCCCAAATTAAAAATAAAATATAATTTGCAATTGCTCAAGAAGGAGAAAAAACAGAGGTGAATGTCTAACACAATATATATATATATATATATATGAAATATATACTGAAAACACTTATTAAAGAAATCAAATAATATCTAAAGGAGTGGAGAGACATTGTGTGGATGTATATAAAGACTTAACATATTAAAGATATCAGTACTTTCCTATTAATATACAGACTAATGCAATTTCTCTCATAGCCTCAGAAAGAACTTTTTGGCAAAAAATTGACAAACTTTTACTAAAATGTGTATGGATGGGCAGAGGAACAAGAATAGCAAAAACAATTTTTGAAAAGAAAAATAAAATGGCAGCAATTCCCTTACACTGTCTTAAAACAGGTCATAAAGTAATTGTCACTTTGGTATCAGCAAAGTCATAGACACACAGATTAATAGAACAAAATAGAAGAACACAGAGACCAAGATGATTTTGGACACAAATTGAAAAGCTGTCTAAAGGAAGAAAGAAAGATTTTTTCAAACAACTCTACTGAACTTGTTGGATAACTACAGATGAAAAAGAAGGAAAGGAAAAAGGAAAAGTACTCTAATACCTTAATTAAAGATTAACTTAAGTGGATAATGGACTTAAATATAAAACATGAAACTATAAAACTTTAAGAAAAAAATCTTCAGGGTCTAGTAACAGGCACATCTTACACAAAACCATGAATCACATGCAAAAAAAATATTGATAAATTGGATTTTTAACCACCGAGTCACATCCCCAGCCCTATTTTTTATTTTATTTAGAGACCAGGTCTCACTGAGTTGCTTAACATTTGGATTTTGCTGAGGCTGGCTTTGAACTAACAATCCTTCTTCTTCAGCCTCCCCAGCTACCAGGATTACAGATAATTTTTTAAATTTTTTTTAATATTTATTTTTTAGTTGTAGATGGACACAACACAATGCCTTTATTTTTATGTAGTGCTGAGGATCAAACCCAGGTCCCGCCCGTGCTAGGTGAGCGCTCTACTGAGCCACAATCCCAGCCCTGCAAATAATTTTTAATGTTTCATGTAAGCAGTGTTCCACATTGGCCATGTATTTCATATTTAATTTGTATCTAAATAGTAGAATATGTATGTATAGCCCTCACATCATCTCAAAACCTGGGATGTATTGTCTTGATTTTTTTAATGACAGCAATAATTGCTATGAACACACATAGAATGTAATGAATTGAAATGAACCTGAGGAACTACTTTTTCTCAGGTTGATTGCATCTTTTCCTGAATAATTCCATTCACATTTCTTTCTTTTTTCATTCTTTGTTTTGTTCTAGAATAACTTCAATATGATAATTTTTTCATTTTGCCATGCTGTTCATAATTTTTTGTGTATGATAAAATAAGAAGGCTTATTAATTCCAATATCATTGCATCAATACATCTTTGAGGGATGAGTAGCAGGAAGATTTAGGCATTAATTTGTCATATCATATCATAACCTGTTTCTTTCTTAAACTACCAGTTTTATAAGTTATTGCAATACACATCAGTGAATTTTGAGATTTTGTTTCATATGGATGGGAATATAAAAATAGAAATGGCAATAATTTTACAGTGCTAAACAAGAATTGAATAAAGAAATGAAATCTGAGACGTTAGAACCAGTCTAATATGGTGACCAAAGAACAGGTTCTGACAGAAGACAAAACTATAGCAAAATCCTAATTCTTCTACTGACCTGCCCTTGAGTGATTTCAACTATGTTTAACCTCATTATCCTCAGTTTTCTCATCTACAACTGGAAAGTAAACATACTTCATTCTAAAACTGTTATAAATATAAAACATATACTGTTTGTCCTGATAATTATGTATTTTATGAACTCCAGAAATATTATATTTTTAATGAAGGGGTAGTGGGATGCCAGTGGTTAACATGTGACTATAATAGTGTGAGTAAGAATTAGATATTATCTCTTTGGCACTTCCTTTAGAAGCAAACAAAATAGAACCTCAGAAATCTCCCTTCAATTACTTCAATTATTGCAAGTCATGTATGACTCTTCAAAACATGAGTAAATCTCTTATTGAAGGGAATGTCCTGACTCATTTTTTATTGATTTGGTCACCACAGAGGAGCCATCATTCTGGTCACAGAGACTGATATCAGTGGTGTCCTTTCTGAAGCATGATCCTGATTAAAAATTCCATCTAGTAAAAGAATAATGTATGCTTTTTGGCAATTCACATTTATTTGATGTGTCCTCCAAATGAATACACTGGGTATATTTATTAAACAAACCCTAAGAAGGGAAAAATGATGGTAATTTTAGGTGAGCTAATAATTAATCAGTGCCCATCTACTAATGAATGGATAAAGAAAATGCAGTATGAATATACAGTGGAATACAATTCTGTCATGCAACAACATGCATGGTACTAGAGATTACTGTACTAATTTGTGCTAAGTTAAATAAGCCAGGGACAGTTAAAACAAGTACCATGTTATCTCATTCATATGTGCACCCAGGAAAATTCATTTAATATGAACAAGGAGTTGAATGTTGGTTACCAGTGGCTGAGGAGAGTCAGGGTGGGAGCGTTGATCAATGGGTACTGAGTTATAGTTAGGAGCAAGAATTTTAGTAAATTTATACAATAAAAATACTACATGTTTAAGTACTTTTGAATTTCATCCCTGATTTCTTATCTATTGGTCATTCAATACCACATTACTTAGTCCCCAGGTTTTAGAATAGTTTCTATTTTTAATTTTATTGTTGGGGATTTCTAATTTCATTTCATTATGATTGGATAGAATGCAAGGTATTATTGCTATTTTTTTGTATTTCCTAAGAAGAGGTCTATTTTAGAGAATCGTACTGTTGAGAAAAGGAGTATTCAGTCATTGACTGAATTGTGTATTGTATATATACATATTCTATATATGTCTCTTAAGTCTAAGTTATTAATTGTATTTTTTAGTTCTATAGCTTCTTTATTTAGTTTGTGTTTAGAGAATTTATTCAGTGATTAAGGAGGCATGTCACCCAGTATTATTGTGTTGTAGTCTATTAGATTCTTTTTTTATTAATTAATTTATTTTAACTAGGTCTATATAAGAGCAGAATGCATTTTGATTCATTGTACACAATTGCAATACAACTTTTCATTTCTCTGGTTCTACCTGAGGTAGCATTTAACCATATGTGCAGCCATACATGTACCTAAGGTAATGATGTCCATCTCATCTACCATCTTTCCTGAAAAGATGGTAGACCCTTGAAATTGAGAAGAGCTTGTTTGATGTACATAGATGCTTAATTGTTTATGGCATAAGTATTTATGATTGTTATATCTTGTTGATGTATAATTACCTTAAGCAGTATGAAATAACCTTCTTGGTCCCTTCTGATTAACTTTGACTTGAAGTCCACTTTATCTGGTATGAGGATAGAAATCCCTGTGTATTTATGAGATCCCTGTGAATGACATGTTTTTCCCATCCTTTTGCATTCAGTTTGTGAATGTCGTTGCTGATGAGTCTCTTGGAGACAGCATATTTTTGGGTCTTGTCTTTTAATCCAATCTTCCAGTCTGTGTCTTTTGATTGATGAATTTAGGCCATTTGCATTCAAAGTTATTATTGAAAAGTGATTTTTATTCCCTGTCATTTTTATTTCTGGTTTTCAATTTGAATTAATTTCTCCTTTGATTGTCTATTTTTATAGTGTAGTTCCTCCCTTCTCTTGTTTTTTACTTGTCATTTCTTCTTCATAAAATGTTTTATTGAGTATGTTTTGTAGTGTAGGCTTTCTAATTGTGAATTATTTTAACTTTTGTCTATCATAGAAGGTTTTTATTTTATTGTCAATTCTGAAGCTTAATTTTGCTGAGTATAGTATTAGATGACATCCATTTTCTTTTAGAACTTGGTATGTATCATTTCAAGACCTCCTAGTTTTGAGGGTCTGGCTAAAGAAGTAGCTGAGATCTGAATTTGTTCCCCTCTAAATGTGACTTGTCTTTTTATATCTGCGAGGCTTTAAAATTTCATCTCCATTCTGTATGTTAGGCATTTTCCTAATAATGTGCTTTGGTGTGGATCTGCTGTAATTTTTTATATTTGGGGTTCTATAAGCCTTCTTCTTTAACATTTCCTCCCTGAAGCCCCATCCCTCTGAGTTCCTGAGAAGATGTCTATGTTATGTTCCTACTGCACCCTTGCAGTCTATCTTCCTTCAGTAAATTCTTTGTCTTGGTGAACTCTTCTCACCACCCACAAACCTGCCATCACCAGGGTTTCATAACATTTACTACATCATTTTTCCCAGAAGACACTCTACAGGTAATATAATATATAAATGAGTGAATTTGACAAAGGGGAGGAAAAGAACAAAGTGGCTTCCCCTTTTGCTACTAAAAATTTTCAAACATAGGTGGTCAATAATGGTTTGTTGTTTCATCCATTCATTTGTGTGAAAATTTTTCTCATGTTGTTCTTATACAGATATGTAAGACCACACATGTGTCAAAATACAGTAATTATAAACAGCAATACATTTTTTTCCATTTTATTTGTCTCTTTATAAGAAAACCATGTTACTAAGTAACAGATAAAAGTAAAAAGTTCTCCTATTCTATTGCACAGTTTTGTTCCTATAGATAACAATATTGTTCTGAACATTGTAAAAAGCTAGAATTCATTGTGAAAGTTTTCATCATAAAAAAATGGTATTTGATGAGACAGATATGCTTAACCTATTGTAAACATCATGCAATACAATTATGTAAGCAAACATAATATGGCATCACAGGTTAACAAGAAAACATATCTTTCCATTGTGTATATGTGTGTTTGTGAGCATAAAAAATTGTGTGTTTGACTGAGATAGAGTACATTTCCTTATTGTGTGGGATAGTATATCTTTATATCAAGTTATAAAATAATTAACATTATCTTTTTTTGCTTCAGAAAACACTCATAGAATGAATCTGGTTGTAGGTTCATGACAATATGAATAAAACTTGTGCTGTAGCAGAAAACTCTGCAATATTTAGCATATACTCTTTCAAGTTATTCAGATTCTGTGAAAACTGGATTCTACCTATGTAAATTGTAGATAATTGATAGTAGCACCAAATAGTTAATATGTTTATCCTTGCAAATAAATGCAAACGATCTCTACTATTGGTTCAATTGACTTTCTCCTCATCTCCATGGATAAAATAATTTTTAGTCCATTTACATATTCTTTTCAAAAATTCTTATACTTTATATTTATTTCTGCTTCTTTAACAATTATTTGGATACTCCTTTAAACTGGTTCTCTCATTTATAGCATAAACAAAATAGTTGACACATTTTAATTTTATATTGTTCTGTGAGTCCCAAATTAACATTACTTGAAAATTATTTTTAATAACTAATAACCATATACCAGAATTTTATACTCAAAGAGAATTAGAGAATCAAAGCACTTAGATAGTATTAAAAAGTTCAGATATACTATTGCCCAAGTAGAGTGATTATAAATAACAATGATGAAAAAGGTGGAGAAATGATTGAAAGGACAGATATGACTACTCATATTTAAATAATACAATTAAAAGGCTAAGAAAAATTTTAAATATCTTTCTTGTCCATGTGCCTACCATGACTTTCACACACCCTTGATGGATTATAAAAGGAAAGCCGAATGCTCTGTGGTTTGGCTCACTCAGGGAAAGTTGGAGTCATTGATTATCTCAAAATTATCACTTCCTGCCTTCAGATATCTAGCCAGTTTGGGGGGGATGAAGTGTCATTAAGCAGATCACGAGGTCATTCTGGTTGTTAGAAAAAAGATCCCTGTGCTGTATCTTGTATTTAAAGAGCCCCATCAGTAGTAAGACTTTGGAGTGCTACCTATGGGGAGAATACTCTGTTCAGGACTCTCCAGTTACATGATTTCAGGTATTGGTGTTCCCTGATATGGTGATGTATTTTTTTTTTCTCTCCCACAGTAACAGGGATTCACTTGACAATATTTTTGTGGCTTTAAAATGTTCCTGTTCTTTTTTTATCCTTGCTCCAAACTTCTTCTCCCTGATCTCCTCCCTGATCTTCTTTTCCCTGATCTTCTCGTTCCTGATGTCTTCTCCCTGACCTCATTTTCTCTGAATCACTTTTATAAAAGCCCCCTGTTCTTCTTGATGGATAGAATCACAGCCTTTGGGAAAGGAGCCCCCTGTGTTTCTCCTTTGCTAGCAAAGCAATAAACTGACTTTTTCCTTTTTCTCAAAACTGTACCCTCATTATTGGATGACATCAAGGGACAAGGACCAAGATTTTGGCAACATCACCTTTCACTTTTGCTTTCACATTATTACTAAAATAAATGCTATCTCACATAAAGAGAGTGTCTTTGTTGTCTATTAGATCCAATCGGCCAGATTTAGCAGCTGCCAACACATGTCACACTTTAACATTACAACTAGGTATTGAAACTACCACATAAATGTGTAAAAATTCATGTTTTCATACTGGATAAAAAATGACACAAAGCAAAGTATAAGTCATCAGCAATTGAAATTTAGCCCCTAGCTTAGTGTATCAAAGTAACAGCACCTTGCAATGTCCCAGTATCCTTTCCTGCTGGTAGGCCTGGTGACCCTTCTATATGGTCACATCTTTGACTTGAGAGACATCCTTGGAGATACATGGGGTAACATTCTCTCATTTCTCATGACATATATGAGCTATTCTTTGTCACACTTTTGAAATTGCACAAGTTCTCAGCCTCTTACGTCTACAAATTGTAACCGGCTCTTCACAGACTTAGAATCTGCTCAATCCAGTATCTGACAGATATCAGGGGCTGCTCTGTTAGAGTAAAAGAATATTATGTATGCTGATGGACATTTTGTAGCACAATGAAGAAGGGTTTGTGTGACATGAGATTGAAAATTCTACTGTATAGAATATAAGTTTTAGGTACAGCTTGGTGTGTAATTTTGAACACTTTAAAGTTATATTTATCTTAACTTGAAATGGATTTTAAAATAGAACGCTTATTGTAATTATTTTTCACCTATTTAGTTCTGTTCCTTAATTCCTGCATTTTTCTTGGGAGCACTTAAGTGATGGAGAATATATTACAATTGACATTGGCTCCCTATTGCTAAATAATAGAAATAAAGACAATCACTTCAAATTGAATCTAACATTGATTGTAAATATCAGAAAGTGCAAAATATCTGCATCTTAGGTCCTTCATATTATCAGAAACACAACAACAAACCCATTATCACTGACTTTCAATTTGGAGGTAAGAATAATGCAAGTTTACTATTTTCATGATTATTAAAATTTCTAGCAATTGTTTTCCATCTTATTCTATTACTTCCTTTTCCACCAAACCCTCTGTTAGTTTTTTTTCTTTTCATTTTTTAACACATTAGTGTTTCTTCATTCATTTCAATGCAAAATGTATTGAATATTATTGCAAATGGTTATATGTGACTGATGATTAGCAATATGTAGAAAAGTATCTTCTTGAAGATTTATCCTAACAGATATTTCATGACTATTATTCAAATACTGTCAACCACACAAATCTTGGCTTCAAGAATTTGGAAATTGCACAATGAAAAATCAAACCACTTTTTATATAACACTACTTTCCTGCAATATGCTTGCTTCCTAAGGAACAAGTTCCCATGATTTATAGATACATGTGAAGTGTGGCTGATGCTTTTAGGAAAGATCACAGATTGCTAGAACACAAATTTTACTTAAGAAATTCACAATCTTATATAAATTTTTGTTAATATTTGAATTGACTCCTCATAATTTTGAATAAAACATGAATTCAAAAATAGTAATTATTATTTAATTTCATAAACATTGTCAACATATATAATTATAATCATAGCAACCATACAGATAGGCCATCACAGATAAGTTATATATATATCAAAATTATAAGGCTCAAATGATGAAAACTGGTTTTCCACATGCAGTCATTTTCCTGAACCTGCCTCTGGTATCACTTCTACTGTCAGCTTTGTTAAAAATTAATCAAGTTTTGTAACTTCCTGTTTCTTGTCAATCAATTAATGATATATCAATCTAGTTAATCTGGTTCATTATAAAGCAATCTAGTTCATCAATCAATTATGTATGCAGAATTCAAACAGAATACTATGCATATGCATGCATATCTTTATTAAGAAAAATATTATCTTTATTACGTCTTCTGAATGTTATGTTCTTGTTTTGTTGAATATATATTTTCATTAAGATCTTTTGTAGCAGAATCAATGAACAGAAGTTACAAAGATTTAGTACCTTTCCTTGGCCCTCCTGAATATAGCTCCTATCTGTTTTCTTTTCCTTCTTTTTTTTTGTCTCTCTTCTTGTTCCCACAGCCCCTGTATTATTTTAATATGTTGTCAAGCTAGTTCTTTTTATGTGAGTATTACTTCATACAAACAGATTAACCCACATAGATTATTTGTGGTATATAGCATGAGAAGCATTCCTTAACACCCTGCCACGTCTAGGTTCTCTCACCGAAAACTCCTGTTTATACTTTGAATTCTGCACCATCCACAAGCACTGAGCCTCAGAGTAAACAGTGTCTGTACAGGTCAGTGCTCCGCAAAGCCTGGATAATGGCTTGGGAAGCACAGGGAGCTGCTTGTCTTTTGAGATTACAGATTTTGAAGAACACTTTATGTTATGTTTTACAAATGAGGAAACCCAACCCCACTGGATTTAAATTTCCTTGATCACCCTCATATTGCTATTACTTATTGGAGCTTAGAATTTAAACTAACTTTTCTAATTAAAAGTTCGATTAGCTTTCCAACAGAACATACTTTGTATTTGACAGAGAAGAAAAGGTAAAGATCCTGGAATCGATAACATTAGAATCATAAATAGGACATTATTGAAGAGGAAAAAAAACAACTACTGGAATAAAGCATATGCATATGCACACAAACATACCCCCTTCCACACATAAAATCATTTCAACAATAATGAAGCCCAAGGCCCATCTAGTCTTCCTAACATTACAAACTGATATTTCAGTGACACATTTTATGCTACATTTTTGGCAGATTGACAGAAAAAGTGCATTTATTTTTCAGATAGTCATCAATTAAACACCTATGCATTAAATAAAGTTCAAGAAAAACAGAACTAAAAATCTAATCTGAACCAATTATGGTTTAGGGTTAGACTGGGAATTGAATTCTTGAGCTCAGAGATTCTGAGTCTCATTCACATTAGTCTCTCTGTTTTTCACTGATTCAGTCCAGCTCAGTTCTCTACAAACACAGGATACAGGGCAGGTTTTGACTTACAAGTACTAGATGTTCTTGCTAGGTCTCCACTCCACTCAGATTCTAACTTAAAAAGGTGGAAAAGCAACATTTTTCAACTTAACTGGAACTGTAATTCTCATGCAAACTGGTTTCATCAACTGAAGGCCACATTTTGAGATGTGAAAAGTAGAATTGATATTTGGTCTATTTAATATCAGCTAGTTCTATAAAGAAATGCAAACTCTCTCTTCTACTGACCTTAGCATCTGGAGAGTGATGTAAGTAACATCTGAGAACTAAAAACAAAAAAGTTAACCAATAAGCAACCTTTCTCTATACACAAAACAAGAATATTTCAAAATATGGTTAGATAAAATGACTTTAAAATGATATTCATTAAATTAGTTTAATATATTTCCAGTGCATGATCGAAACTCATGATCTCTTGTTAATTTAAACAACTGGTTGCCAGTAATTTGCCATCATGTTAGATTAGGCCCCAACTTACTTAACAAGGCTCCTAAAGTGGAATAAATAAAATCAAAAATAAATAAATGGGATGAATTCAAACTAAAAAGCTTCTTTTCAGCAAAGGAAACAATCAGTGAAGTGAATAGAAAACTTACAGAATGGGAGCAAATTTTTACCACAGAACATCAGATAGAGCACTAATCTCTAGGATATATAAAGAACTAAAAAATCTTAACACCAAAAACCAAATAACCCAATTAATAAATGGATCAAAGAACTGAGCAGACCCTTCCTAGAAGAAGATATACACTTAATCAACAAATATAAGAAAAAATGTACAACATCTCTAGCAATTATAGGAATGCAAATCAAAACTACTCTAAGATTTCATGTCACTCCTGTCAGAATGGCAGCTATTAAGAATACAAACAACCATAAGTGTTGGTGAGAATGTTGGGAGAAAGGCACACTTATACATTGCTGGTGGGACTCCAAACCGGTGCAGCCAATATGGAAAGCAGTATGGAGATTACTTAGAAAACTTGGAATGAAACCTCCATTTGACCCAGCTATCCCACTCCTTGATTTATACCCAAAGGATTTAAAAACAGCATACTATAGTGATAACAGCCACATAATTTTTATATAGCAGCACAATTCATAATAGCTAAATTGTGGATGCAATCTAGATGTCCTTCAGTAGATGAATGGATAAAGAAACTGTGTTTTATATACACAATGGAATATTAGCAATAAAAGAGAATAAAATCATGGCATTTGCAGGTAAATAGATGGATTTGGAGAATATAATGCTAAGTGAAGTTAGCCAACCCCCCCTCCCACATACACATACACACACACACACAAAAAAAAATGCCAAATGTTTTCTCTGAAATGAGAATGGTGGTCCATAATGGGGATGGAAGGGAGCATGGGAGGAATGGAGGAACTTTATATATGTCAAAGCTGAAAGATGGGAAGGGAGAGTGTATAGGGGTAGGAAAGACAGTGGAATAAGATGAACATCATTATCCCAAGTACATGTATGGAGACAAGAATGGTGTGACTTTTTGTGTATAACCAGAGACATGAAAAGTTGTGCTCTATATGAATACTGTAAATTGAAATGCATTTTGCTATCATATATAACAAATTAGAATAGATAAATAAATTTAAATCAATGTCTTTCTACCTTTAACTTTTCTGTCTTTCTAAATACACATTTAACTGAAGCCTTTTTCCCCCTTTGTTGAAAATTCTACCATCATCATTTGATATGCCCAGGTCAATTTTTTGGCAATTTAGTAATAAAGTTATATTCATTGAAAAATAATCTTATTTAATTATAAATATAAATAATGACCTAATTCTTAAAGTTAAAAATAAAGGAAGCAAGCAAATAAATTACTTACTTATTACTTATTACTCAGTTCTTATCAGTCCAATTTTCTACAGTTGAAATAAATTAGCATGATCATTTATTAAATTCATCTTTATAACTGTATTTTCAAATATAATCTTGAGTCATGCAAATTTTTGATTAATTCAGTAAACATTGATTGAAATCCTGGTACTTGTCAGAGACAGGCTAAGAGCTGAGAATACAGAAATATGAAAATACAACACTCTTCTCAATAAATTTTGATACCATTTTTGAAAATCAGAATCTGGTCCTGTTACCATGGTATTGAATATTGAACATTCAAGAAACACCCAGTCAAGAGCAAAAAGTTTAAAGAATAGAATAGAGAGAGAGACAAAGATAGATACTTTTCTGTAGAGGAAGGAGTCCAAACTGGTGCCCAAGGGAGTGAGGGTGTCCTGCCCCTTTTATAGATTTCAAATTTTCTTTCTTCTCTTCTGCCCTTCTCCTCTTTATTTTGCTTAGGTGACCAAAAGGTGGAGAAACCAAGGGTGTGAAAGAAGTTGTCCAGGGTTACAGAAAGGAAGAGAGTTGTCCAGGGGGCACTCATTAACAAAATCTTGCTTGAAGAAACAATTTCTTGGAGACAGGTAGCCTAGGCAACATGTTGGAAGAGGGAGAAGTGTTCTGGAGGTATTACTGTTTTATTTCCTTCTGAATCAGCCCCCATCTTCCTGACCCAATCATTCATTAGCTACACTGACTGCCCTTTTGCCCCAGCCTCCTTTCAAATACAGAGAAAACAGAAAGAACAATTAACTACAGTGGAAAACATAAAATTACAGGAAAGCATGCATACATTCATTAAAGTTAATAGAAAGTGTCTTATGAACAGTCCTTAAAAAGAGTAGATTTTTAGTTTGTTAGCCCATTCACACAAGAGAATTAAGTCCAGTAAGGACTAAATGATGTTGCTAATAGCTCTTTGCCCGGACTACTTGTTAACACTCAGAATAGTGGAACTATTTTTTATAGGATTGCATACTTATATAAATACATATTAGAAACTTACACATATTTAGGAGTAAGATTTAGTCGTATTCATTTTACTAAACAAGATGGAATGAGTCAAAGTAATAAAAGAGACTGTTGTTTAACTTCTAAAGGCAAAGGAACTCCTTAGCATAAGTGTATGTAGATTGATGTAGATAGACATATGTAAATAGAGACGCAGATATAGATTTCTTTTAAAACGTGTAAATCATGCAAAATTTACTATGATAATGAAATCTGTTTTAAACATTTATAATACAAGTGGAAAAAAGTAGGGAATTAATGAGAAAGCATTCTGTACAAATTAAACACTGCTGACCTTGAGAACTTTCTGGAGAATAATTGTTCAGAAAGAGCTTAAAAGCAAGTACTGACCTGCATTTTAAATGAAAGGAGGATTTGAATGAGAGAATTTGAAATCAGAATATTAAAAAATTACTTCCTTAGTTAAATTGTGGTGATCTTAAGATGAATTAGGTAAAGAAGAAAATAGAATCAGTCTCTTCCTGTTATCAGTCATATATACAAACATCTAATTTTTTTTCTCTTGCTTCATTATTAGCCCTGCAAGCATTCATTCAAGAAAAAAAATATCAACTTTGATATAATAGGATAAATACTTGGAAGAGTTTACTATTTTGATTGATTATTTTTTAAAAGGTAACACAGAACTATAATTTTTAATGCCAAACTAGATGAACAATCAATTTCATAAACTTCACAGTTGTAGAGGAGAACCACTTGCAGAAGCCAAATGGACCACAGGGGTCCAGCAAGGACAGGTTCTTGCAATCCAACAGGAAGGATTTCAAATGAGTTGCACCATATTAGAGACAGGGGTTTATTAGAAAAACTGAGAGTACCATGAGCAGTACAGCTACTTACTGTGGCTTAGCTCTTACAGGGTCTGGGGTTTGTTTTTGTTGAGATTTGGGTTCTTTTGTTCTTGTTTTAGTCTCTCATTTGTCTTTAATGGTTTATTGCCCTATATTTATCCTTTGGCAGAGTTTTTTTGTGAGGGTCAGTGATAATGTGGTCACAAGGTTCAAGTGTAGCATGGTCTTGAAATGACAGTTCCCTTAAGAGGGGTGGTTGGCATACTAGTTCCCATTTTCCAGTTCCTTGCCTGCTTTGATAGAAGTTCCTGTGATTCCTAGTCCTGTGACTCGTGGATTCTCGTTGATGCAAATGGTTCGAGTTCTTTCTGTAAGTTACCCCCTTTTTTTTGTCTTCTACTCACCAGCTCATGGCTCTCTACCTACCTACCAGTAACAATGATTGCATTGGAGAGAAATAACATGTTCTTGGATATTATATTTAGAAAAATATATAAATGAATCAGGATCTATATAAGAAACTTATTATGACATATTCTGGGCACTTAGTAAATAAAATAAAACTTCTAGACTATTCAATGTTTTATGCTTGTCAATAAAAATAAACATATATAGTCTACATATTGAAATTAAAAAGTAAATTTCTCTAATATGAAGATTATAAGATTATCCATTAACTACTAAAGCACTTGGGGGGGGGTCTATCAGGATTATATAGTACATGGTGACCATATTAAAACTTATTATATTTCTATATGTTAAAATGGGAACTCAAAGTTTAACAAAATATGACTTAAAATATTATCAAAACAGGGAAAATTTAAGGATACATTACTAAAACATACAAAAGAATGATATTCTAAATAGTATAAATTATTACTAAGAGAAATTAAATAGGACTTAAATAAATGGAGACATACCATATTATGGTTTAGAAACCTCAATATATTTAGAGGTCAGTTCTTCCCAATTTGATTTGTAGGCATGCAAACAAAATATAATACCAACATGACTTAAAAGAAATATTAAGGCTGGGATTGTGGCTCAGGGGTAGAGCATTTGCATAGTATGTAAGAGGTATTGGGTTTTATCCTCAGTACCATATATAAATAAATAAAATAAAGGTAGTGAGTCCACCTACAACTAAAAAAATATATTAAAAATAGAAATATTCAAATAACTATAAAATTTATATATCAATTGACAAAAGTAAAACAAATTTTAAGATTATTGGCTTTCAAATTTTCACATCTCTGATGTTAAGAATTACTATAACTATCATCAGGAGAGGAAGTTATTGACATATGGTTAGACAAGTAGATCAATGGATCACAATGGAGTTGAAAATCAAACTCAAATGCTTGTGGTTAATTTATATTTGACATAATAGCATAGCAATTTAACAGGAAGCAGAGATGTTCTTTTTTTCAAATTATGTATTGTAAGCAAAACAAAAAAAAAACTTGATCTTTTGCTATATTCAAAGGTTAACTAAAAATATATCTTAGACCTAACTACAAGAGTGAAAATCATTATTATCATTGAAAAGTATGTAGCACAAAATATTTGTGATCATTGATTAAACAACAATTTTCTAGGCTAGAAACCTATAAGCCATAATAGAAAAAAAAAAGGCAAAATTGACATGAGAATTAAAGACAATAGCTCTTCAAAGGATGCTATTGAAAAGAGAGACAACAAGACAGGGAGAAGATTTTTTCAAAACTTATTTGTATTAAAAAAAATCGAAACTGGTTGTTACACAACAAGTCTTTAAACACAACAGCCCCCAAATAACCCAAAGGACAGTAAGTTTGAGTGTCACGGAAGAAGATATATCAATAGCCAATGGAACATAAGAGATGGTCAGAATTTTCATTTTTTTTTTGTAAAAAAAAAATAATAAACTCACAACAACATACAAGTACCTAGCCATTAGAAATGCCAAAAAGAGCCCCAAACCAAATAAGGATACCTTGGCCATATCAACTGCTGACAGAAAGGCTGAGAAACAATGTCACATGTTTCTGGTGAGGACACACATGTTGCAACACAGGTAAAAAGGCCACTTGAGTGGGGGGGAAGGGGGGTAGTTGCCAGTTTCTTTAAAGCACTGAATTGTGAATGTGATCTACCTCATGCTGTGAATATTACCCTTGCTGCTCTGCCACTGAGGCTTATTTTTTTAAGTTAACTGTGTGTTTCTATCCTTTCTTTTCCTCTCCCTATCCTCAGGGGAAGCAGGATTACCTTTTGCCCATCCTAAGTTTAGTTATCTGTCTTGGAGCGAGCACCCACCCACAAAAGGAACCTAGTGATTCAGACTTTAGGGATGGCACCAGAAGATCTAAGAAATGGCTATCTCCCCAATTGACAAATGAATCATAACTCTCCCACCTGGAATGAATCACTTCTGTAAAAGCCCTCTGTTTTCTTGTTGAGCAGGTTCTCAAAGCCTCTGGGACAGGAGTCCCCTGTGTTTCTCCTGTGCTAACAAAGCAATAAAAATTCTTTTCCCTTTTTACAAAACTGAGTCTTCCTTATCGGATTGGCATGGGTTAGGGGAGAAGGACCAAGCTACTTTCAGTAATCCTTCGACAGGAGACTGATGCAGAAGGCTCACAAATTCCCCCAGCCTCAGCAACTTAAGGAGACCCTCAACAACCTAGGGAGACACTGTCTCCAAGTATGAAATAGAAAATGCAAGGACTGTAGCTCAGCCATAAAGCATCTCTGGGCTCAATCCTCACTAAAAGGAAAAAAATAACAACATAAAACCCATTATATGGCACATAAATCATAAAAGAATGCACCTAAAAGAAATAAAAATTTATGCTGACACAAATTCTGTTCACCAATGCTTATGGGAATCTTTATTCAAAATTGCCTAGAATCAGACACATCTTTTGCACCTACGGGAAAAGGTAAATTTTGGGGATAGAACAGAAATTGAGGGATAATTGCTAACTACAAAGGTAAACTTTAAAGCGATGTCACTGTTTTGGTGGTAGAGGTAAAAACATCTGCCGCTAGTATCATATAGGACTCTAGATTTGTCAGAAATCATAGAACTATAGACCACAAAGAGGGAATCCTGAAGGATTTACGGTATCACAGCGAAAAGTGTATACTGTGATCAGTGAGTCTAACTGAAATACAAATCTATAATATAATACCAGCAAAGGGTGGGGTTGAAGGAGATAACATGGAAAGCAGTTTCTTGACTGAAAACTATGAGGGCAGAGGGAAAAAAAAACTAAGAGTACGCAAGTATTACATTCTATTTGGTATTCTTTTCTCTCATATAAGTAAGTACTGTTTAGACATCCAAAAAATATATTATAAATATATTGAGGTTGAACACAGTTCAACAGTAAAAGCAGTTATTGATGTGAATATTCATTATTTGAGAAATAAATAAGATACTGCTGGTAGGAAGAAGTAATGGAAGTTAGAATATCCCTCTGGTGATGAATCAGAATAGGAGACTTCAGTAAAAACTAATGTTTATCATATATATATATATATATACATATACATATACATATACATATATACACACACATATATGTATATATGTACAAAATACATATAGATGTGCATATACATAGATATGTATACACAATATTGATAGATAACAGAATTAAATACAGATGGTTATTATAAAAGACTGAGTATACCCATATTTCCTGTATCTTGACATGATCTGGAAACAGTTATATTCTAAGAACAACAGGTATACTTGTGTCTTGACCTTAGGTTCTAAATACTACCACTCAACAGAAGGAACCAAAAATGTCTGTATAAGTGTCTATGTAAGACTGAAAAAAATAAAGCACAATTCTGTAAAAAGCCTGAGGATTTTTATGGAGCTAGAAGGTAGGAAGGGCTTAAAAACAAATGGGAGCATGTCAACATGACAGGAAACCAACTTAAGAGATCACCCAGCACTCAAATCTGAAACCATTTGAGCAACGAAATAAAGGATAGTAGTAGATTATAAAAGTGAATATACAGTGATTAAAATAAAAGATTGGGGGCTGGGATTGTGGCTCAGCGGTAGAGCACTCGCCTAGCAACCGGTGGGACCCAGGTTTGATCCTCAGCACCACATAAAAATAAAGGCATTGTGTTGTGTCCATCTACACCTAAAACATAAATATTTTAAAAATAAAAGATTGAAAAATGAGAAAGGATACATTTTTTCCTATAGAATAAATTCAAATATGCAGAAATAATTAGGAAAAAAAAGAAAATAATCATCAGATTTGCACAATGGCAATTCTAAGCAAGATCCAAAGATGAATCTTATAATCCATATATGAAAATTTAAGAAGAAATAGGATATTTGCCTAGTCTAAATTTATGTCATCAAAACATGTGGTCTCTTAGCTTTAATAAATGTATTATGATTTCATTTGATGTTATCTTTAGGAGTAGCTAGGTGAAAGTTATGTAGGAGCTCTCCATATTTCTTTGCAACTCGTTTGTAAAACTGAAGCTACTTCAAAACAAAAAGATAAAATACACGGAGCTTCCTATGATAAAAACCCTGCATAATTTAAAAATCAGGCAATTAAAATGTACAAAATTCATGAGCCTTCTTTTCCAAGATACAACTACAGTAAATAGGCATATGAAGGATGCACAGCATCATCAAGGAAATTTCAATTAAAACCACAATGAGGTGTCATTAAATACTCATTAGAATGGCTAAAATTAAAAACCTTGTCTTTGCCAAGCATTGATAATGATGAGAAGAAACCTGAACTCCAAAATTGGTGTTATACTTAAAATGTTAAACAGGTACCTAATGATAGTATCACTTCTCTCTTAGCTATTGAATCAAGAGAAATGAGACAACATGTTGATACAAAGAGTTTTTATGCAGGAAAGTTTATCGCAGCTTTATATGTAATAATCCAATAGCTAAAAATATCCAAAAGTCTATCAACAACAGATGATGTGAACCATGTGTGCTACATTCATGTCAGGGAATTACTCAGCAAAAAAAAAAAAAAAAAAAGAAAAGAAAGAAAAGAAAAGAAAAAGAAATGAGAAAAAATAGTACACCCAAAAGCTTGGATGGATCTCAAAATAATTATTTTGAATGAATAGAGCCAACCATAAAGAGTATGTAGTGTGTACTTTTAGCTCTATAATTTTTCTAGGAATGAAAATTCATGAACAATGCATAAAATGGATTTTGAAACAAAGCCACAAGGAAAGTAAGACCACATGTAAAATAATTTAAAATGTGGTATCCTTGAAGTCAAGAGTTTAAAGAAAGATGTAGAAATGGTTAGATTTCATGAATTTCATCTTTCGGAAGAATAATTTTAGTGACACACAGTTCTCATTACCAAGTTCTACTGTCTATTATGGCCACATGTTTGTCAAAATGTGATTTTACCAGAACACATTTATCAGATACCATCTGAAGGCAAATCACAGAAAATCCTGTGGTCATTACCTTCTGGATATGTCAGTTCCTAGGCAATGCAAAAACAATTCTGTAACCAAAGGACTGGGGAAGTGGAGTGAACTGAGCACTATATGGAGGGGGCTTCTTTGAAAGTATGAGATTCTTTCCCTTAAAATCAAAGGAGAATTAAAATCAAGTTAATGGACTAGGAAAAATGATACTTAATGTAAGAAAGGTAAAAATGGAATCATACAAATGAAAATATGAATAAAATATAGCAAGGGAAGGGGAATACAGAGAAAGTAAAGATATAAGTTGAGCTAATTTCCTTATCCTAAGGAAGACAGTTGTTGCATTAGGAAAATAAATTTATAAATAAAGGTGAAATGTATATTCGTATAAAGACAAAAATAATAAAACATCACTCTGAAGAACTGTACAATGCATTTTTCTCTTTGTCTTAATTAGTTATACATGACAGTAGAATGCATTTATGTACTTTGATATATCATACATAAATGGAATATAATTTCTCATTTTTCTGAGTGTTCATATTGTACAATCATATTCTACATATATACATAAAGTAACAATGTCTGTCTTGATCTACTATCTTCTCTATCCCCAAATTCCCTCCTTTCCCCTCTCTTCACTTCCCTCTACCTAATCTAAGGTAATGCTATTCTTTTTTTAGTATACGCTGCCTTATTGTGAATTAGCATCTGCATATTAGAGAAAACATTTGGCTTTTGGTTTTTTAAAATTTGCTTATTTCGTTTATATGATATTCTCCAACTCCATCCATTTACCTGCAAATGCCATAATTTCATTCTTCTTTAAAGCTGAATATATTTCATTGAATATATATGCCACATTTTCTTTATCCATTCATCTCTTGAAGGACACCTAAGTTGGTTCTACAGTTTAGCTATTGTGAATTGAGCTGCTATAAACATTGACATGGCTGCATTACTATAGTATGCTGATTTTGAGTCCTTTGGGTATAAGCTGAGGAGTGGGATAGCGGGGTTAAATTGTGGTTCTATTCTAAGTTTTCTAAAGAATCTCCATACTCCTTTCCATAGTGGTTGCACTAATTTGCAAACCCATCAGCAATGTATAAATGTACCTTTTCCCCCACATCCTCACTAACATTTATTGTTGCCTCAATACTCGATGATTGGCATTCTGATAGGAGTGAGATGAATTCTGAATGTAGTTTTGATCTGCTTTTCTCTAATTGCTAGAGATGTTGAACACTTTTTCATGTATTTGTTAAACAATTGTATTTATTCTTCTGTGAAGTGACCATTCAGTTCTTTAGACCATTTATTGATTGGGTTATTTGGGTTTTTGGGTGTTAAGTTTTTTAGGTTTTTTTATGTATCTTGAAGATTAATGCTTAATAAGAGATGCATGTGGTAAAGAATTTCTCCCAATCTGTAAGCTCTCTCCTCACATTATTGATTGTTTCCTTTGCTGATAAGAAGCTTTTTAATTTGAATCCATCCCATTTATTGATTCTTGATTTTATTTCTTGTGCTTTAAGAATCTTGTTAAGGAATTCACATCTTAGACCAATGTGATGCAAATTTGGGGCTGTTTTTTCTTCTATTAGGCACAGGGTCTCTGTTCTAGTGATCTTTGAGTTGATTTTTTTGTGCAGGATAAGAAAGAGAAGTTTAATTTTATTTTGCTAATATGGATTTCCAGTTTCACAGCACCTTTTGTTGAAGAGGCTATTGTTTCTCCATTGAATGTTTTTGACAACTTTTTCTAGTATGACATAAGTGTACTTATGTGGATTTGTCTCTGTGTACTCTATCCTGTACCGTTGAAGAATATATCTCTGTAGTATAGTTTAAGGTTTGGTATAGTGATGCCTCCTGCTTCAGTCTTCTTGTTAAGGATTACTTTAGCTATTCTGGTCTCTTATTTTTCCAAATATGTTTTATGACTTTTTTCTATTTATATGAAGAATGTCATTGGGATTTTAATAGGAATTTCATTAAATCTGTATAGTGCTTTTGGTAGTATGGCCATTTTGACAATATTAATTTGGCCTATCTAGGAGCATGGGAGATTATCTTTCCATCTTCTGAGGTTTTCTTCTATGTCTTCTTTAGTGTTAAATACAGCACATCTTCATGTTCAAAACACTAAAGAAACTAGGGATAGTAGGAACATACTTCCACATTGTAAAAAGTATATACGCTAAACCCGAGGCCAGCATCATTCTAAATGGAGAAAAATTGAAAAAATTCACTCTAAAAACTGGAGCAAGACAAGGATATCCTCTTTCACCACTTCTATTCACCATCATCCATAAACTCTAACCAGAGTAATTAGACAAAAGAAAGAAATTAAGGGGATACAAATAGGTGAAGAAGAACTCAAACTTTCACTATTTGTGGATGAGATGATTCTATATCTAGAAGATCCAAAAAAATTCCCCCAGAAAACTCGTAGAACTAACAAATGAATTCAGCAAAGTAGCCGAATATAAAATTAACACCCATAAATCAAATGCATTCCTATAATCATTGATGAATCCAATGAAAGGGAAATTAGAAAAACTACCCCATTCACAAGAGCCTCAAAATAAAATAAAATAAAATAAGATAAGGTACATGGGAATCAATCTAACTAAATAGGTAAAGACCTTAGCGATGAAAATTACAGAGTAAATTTTTATGTCCAAGTTCATCTTGATCAATTCAGAAAGTCATATTTAAAACAAAATAAAGCTGTCAGTCACTAAATATAATAGTCCTAATCACAAAATGTTAACATCATTCCTTTGCTACCAGAATGTTTTCATTTATAAAGTCATTATAAACAATTCTCTGTTGTCATGACAACCATACATGTGGTCCATATCCTCTAGAAAACTTCCCTTTGAAGAGCTTGTCCCTCTTCTCACTGAATGGACTCGCATGCCTCATTGCTGATCATGGTGACTGGATACCATCACACATGTCAACATGCATTTGCAAAGCCATGTCCAACTGTGTATACTGAAGGCTCGCTGGAGTAATTTATTCACTGGCAGGTTGAAGTACGTCCTTGGTGGTAAAAGAAGAATCAACAGCTTCTCCTCAAACTTTAATAGTCCCACATGTATACAAGGTTGAAAAACTATTGAATACAGCTTCTCTTGTGGCATTAGTATTCACTTTAATTCTTGCCTAACTTTCCCTTAGCCGCATAAGGATGTTGAATCTCTTTTCAATTCACTCTAATTTCAAGGAATTATCTTAGTGACATAAACACCTTATTTATCACCTTTTCTAGCAGAAAATAATAAATAAATATGGTATTAACAGGCATTTACTTTAATGTTTTATGCTGTAACATAAAATAAATGAAAATATATCTATGACAACAAGAACAGTAACATAAGACAGAATGGTTAAAATGAAGCAAAATCAAGTTGATTTGAAAATAATGAAATCAGCAAGTATCTCAAAATTGAATAGGAAATATATTAATAAATAATCAATTACTTAAAATAAAAAGTAAAAATTTTAAGAATAGCATGATACATTATGTCTATGTTATAAGTGAATAATTGCAAATACAGTTTATTGTCTATATTTTAATACTTAATGTAAAGTGATCAATAAATATAGCAAATTTTTATGACTAATTTTGCCTTTATAATTTTACAAAATGCACAAAAGCCAAAAAGACAGTTTTTCTTTTCCCCTCTAAGTAAAATTGAGTACAATTTGTCCACTGTGAACTCTGTACTCTGTACATAGTTGGAGCAGCATAATATGAACTAAATTTTAGTCTATGTCAAGGAAACATGTGGTAGAGGAAGGTGATCATAGGGTGGGAGGAAAGGAGGAAAGTGGCAGTACTGGGGATTGCAATGAAGCAAATAATATTCCATGCTTGTATGTGAAATAAATATTACTATTATATATAGTAGCTATGATGCACTAATGAAAACACTAAAATAATGTTTATTTCAGGTTGAGAAAAATACATTCCTAATATATAATATAAATGTAGAATATAAGCGTAGGTATTTTTACTATGTTATAGTATTTTTTCATTTTCTTGCTATTTTTGACATTTTTATTCAAACATTTGTTGATTTTTCATTTTACATTGAAATTTTCTATTCTTTTTGCATTTTTGGTGATTTAGAATAGAATTTTATGATGCCTTAGATTTATCATGGAACAAACTTTAGAGGAAAAGTGATCAATATCATCTTTGTTAGGCAGAAATTCAACTGAAAAACATTCAGGTTTTCAGAAATCACTTAAAAATAAATCGTAATCTCTGAAGTCATCATACTGAATTTCAAAAATTAATTCCAAATGGTGATATTTATAATTTCCCACTAACAGAGGGAGGCCTCTATGGTTGAAAAAGTTTCAGAAATACTGAGCTGAACAAATTGTAAGTTTCCAGAATAGATGATTTTCATAGTCTTTAATATGCTATCATTCTTTGAACATTTTCAATAATTAACAATTTTCTACAAATAATTTGAATACATTTTTATTAATACACTAAGATAATCTCTGAGGAATAAAAACTACCTTTAGTGTCTTAAGAATGACAATAGACACAAAAAATTGTTATTTCTTTTCTTTCATGAAGTCATGTAACTATCTAACATATAAATAATATGGAGCCAGATCTCACCAGCTCTTTACAACCAGCTCTTAAAATTTTAGGCATTTTAAACTGCTAATAAATCCAACATCATTAAATAATAAAACAATGTGTTTTTTTATTCTTCAACTTACTTATTTTAAAATCAAAAGTAATAAAACCATAGAACTCCTCATATCCCAATTGCAATACTCTATTCTTTTTATGATCTTAAAGTTTTTTGCCCCACATGTCCGTAAGGAAGAAATACTATGTTATGACATGCTGTTGATCATTTCTTCCTGAATCTGCATTTAGTAATATTCTCTTGGTAGTGTGAAATAGACCATGGTGCAAGTATTTCCCCCACAGAAATAAGCCATCACTATAAATCAGAGTTTCTTTTTCTCTAATAGAGAGCTAGTGATTAAACATTTATCAGCACATACCAATGAGTAACAACACTATGTTTATATGAATACATGTACATTTCAGAACAAGAATACAGATATATTTAAGTAAACTAATGCCTTTCTTTGCAGTAAACACACACACACACACATATATATATATATGTATTTATAATTATATATTGTCATATATAATTTATTTCATTATGTAGTTACTATTATATAATATGCAATACAATACATGTGTATATAATTTTAAACACATTTTTTCTATGAGATTTTAAGATACAAAATGTTGGGGTTGCACATCCACGTTTTCACATATTGCCATACTAGTGACTGTTGTATTCTGCTATCTTTCCTATCCTCTACTATCCCCCCTCCCCTCCCCTCCCATCTTCTCTCTCTACCCCATCTACTGTATCAAATGTATGAAATATGATAGGTCAAGTGCTTTGTAATGTTTTGAACAACCAATAAAAAAAAAGAAACGCAAAAAGTTGGGGTTGATTTTCTGGTAAGATAAGAAAAGTTCATATTTTGTGTCACTTATCTCTACTTGAAGCATATACTGGAAGAGAGAGAGGAGGAGGGTAGGGTGTGATAGATGAAAGGAAGGAAGGAAAAGAACAAAAACAAATTTCACACAAAAACAAGATTTTCATGGGTCAGAAAAGTCCAAGTGTGCCTTGAGTCACAGGCCAGCCGGGCTCAGGGTCTTCAGGCCTGCAGCTCCTGGATAGCAATGGGTACTCCCAGACTTGAAAGCACACTTCTGCCTGGAGCCACAGTTTTTGCACAGACACTGAGGCCCTGTTTCTGGATCAAGTTTTGTCATCAGGAACAGAGACATAGAGACCACCCACGCAGTCACTGAGTGTGTCCCAAATCTCACCTTAACCAGGGTGACTAACCATTACCAGAGATGGTTTTTCATTTATATTAGAAGACTATTATAAACCAATCTTACTCTGTTTATACCCCTAACTTTCTTGGGTACATACAAAAAGTGAAAATATAGACTCTAACATCAGTTGCATTCAAAGAAAAACAACTTCACAAAGAGTAACTCCCACACTGTCCTGTCACAGGTTTTAAATTTAAAAATCAGTTATCGTATGTAGTTCAAACAATGTTTGATTTTCTTGTCAATGCAAAATTTCTGGAACAGGAAATATCTGACATTGTTAATACTACTGAACATTCGGTTGAAATATTTTTAAAGAAACATAAACATTATGATTTCAGATTACACAAGCATCTTACTAAATTACATACAACATAGATAAGTGTACTTTTCATTGTCCACACTGCTCACATAATATATAATTGGATTCAAAAAGCCTTCATTGTTCTGCCAAACAGAATAGAATATATGGCTTTTAAATTTTAGAAGAAATTTCTATAAATAAAAGTAAATGACAAGCTCTGTTTTTTTTAAAAAAAACTTAATATTTAATTTAGAAAGAGTTCAGTTTAGCAGCATGTACTTTCTCCTTTTTCTCTTCATCAATCAGAATTTCAAACATTTTAAATTTTGTAAAGCAACTGTTTAAAGCAACCTGAGGGTCCTACCCCCGACTGTAGACCATTTTATAAAGGAGTTTTTCATACTTATGTTGTTTTCTTCTGAAGATCAAGTTGCATTCTGTAATGACCATATTCTGCAAGTTGGTTTGGAACCTTTCAGAAAGCCAGTTTCTGAAAATATCACACAAGGAGGAAACCACTGGACACCACCCATTTCAAAGAAACAGAAAAATTTGAAAACACTTCATCATTTCTTGTCATCCTTAATGCTTGATTTCTGAAATTAATATGTCTTGGGTTCCTAGTTTATCTCCTTGGCCTCATCCAAGAATGTGTCATTTATCACAGGATTTCAAGCTCCTTTTGTTGGAGGGTAGAATCAGAAAGCAAGATTGGGACAAGGGTGCACCTGCTGCTATTAAGGTGTCCTTGGTTCTTGGCAATCCCAACTGACAGGAAGTATATATGTGTGCACTAATCCATGAGTGTGTGTCTGTGTGTGTGTGTGTGTGTGTGTGTGTGTGTGTGTGTGTGTTGGTATGGAGCCATCTGTATCTCCATTAGTTTATGCTGATGTCTCCAACTCCAATCCACTACCACATGGATTTTTCTTTCTCTTTACCTCTTATAACAATGAGAAACTTAAATTCCACTGTGTGTCACCAATATACCATTGCTTTCTTTTGTTTTTATGAGCCAGACATTAAAGAATAAGTCACACACACACACACACACACACACACACACCAAAAAAAACCAAAACCTTACCTGAATGTCCTAAGAAATTAGAGAGTGACTATACATGCCCAGATGAAGGCACAGTCACAGGCACAGGCCTAGGCACAGAAAAGACTTGAGAGAAACTTAAGTTCATATATCAGGCTGGTTTGTGGCATGGAAAGGCCTACAATTAAAAAAAAAAAACAATTACAACTTTTGGTAAAGGGGGAGAAATTGGTTTTCACATTTATCTCAGTTTTAGATGTAAATGTCTCATTCTCAAAAGCAACAACACATTCTAAATCACACAAATAAACAAGAAAGGTTGGCCCATTCAAAATAAGATTATAATTTGGCCAATATCTTTCCCCAGTCCCTCCCTCTTTCCTTCCCTTCCTCATTTCCTCCTGACCTCCATCCTTTTACTCTCCTCTACTGATTTCCCTTTCATTTTTATAAGATCCCCCCACCTTTCTTTTCCTTTTTCCTCTCTAGTTTCCAATTATGAGAGAACACATTTGACCTTTGACTTTCTGAGGACCTTCTTTAAATTCTTCATCCAACTCTTCCTCCCTCTCTTTTTCACTCGGGGTCAAACTCCCACTCTGACAGCTCTACATGACACTCTCCCTCTTTTCTCTCATCACAGCATCCCCTCTAGAAAGTTCCTTCTGCATCCAATTCTGTTGTCATTTCTGCCTCTCTGACGACCAGTCTAATAATGCAACTTTTGGAGGCAGCTCACAATATAAACACTGAGAATCACTAGTAATAAGTTAATATATTACTATTTGACCTATCACAGTCTAAGAAATTTAGATAGGATATCAAGTGGAAATATAAAAAGTACTTGTGTATTGGAAATGTTGGGTTCATCCTATGAATATTCATCTCTCACTCCTCCTGGGTAAAGTGGAAATCTATATGGAATACTCTTGAAGCCAGCAAAAGTATACCTGCCATTCCTCCCACACCTCTCAGGGTACTTAGTTACTAAAATAAAAAGGGCAATAATATGTTTAATTCTAAGTTTCATATGGAAAAACTAAATTAATTGATTATTAACTGATTTACCAACTCAATGAAGAAAATTCACATCATCACAAGAAAAACTTTAAAAGTTAATTTTAAAAAGTTATCTAATGTTTAGTTCTACTTTATTGCATCATTCAGACAATTTTGAAACATTTTATGATATATTTTGCTTACTAATAATTAAATAGATATTAATGCGATGGATTCATGTTTGGTTTCATTTAACAAAACATTCTGATCCTGTTCAAGTTCTTCCTTACTTTGGTGCCTTATGAATACAGTATTTATCACATGAAATACTTTACAGTGTTTTCATAGACTTGATTTCATACAATCTTCATTTTTATCACAACAGATGTTGTTTACATTTTAACTATTATAAAATACTAAATATTTGTTTTGAAGACCCTTTGTTCATAAAAGTTTTATTTTATCTGCTCTTTTAGCACAGGGAGAGGTACCCTGGTTTCTTTCAGCTTCATAGGACTTACTGTCAGTACAAATTAACTCAGGAGGTGAACTGTTTTGTTTTTCCCTGTGACTTCCTCAAGCAATAAATAAAAACCCAGAATAAATAAATTCTGAAGTACTTATGCTGGCAGGTCTATTGTCATGATTTATAGTAGAGGTACATTTTGCCTTTCTAGTAAAATCCTATGTCAGAAATATTTGGTCAATAACAATACTACACAAATCACAATCATAATGATCTGATTGGGGAAATGGACTGGGCTACAGAAGCATTTTCAAGTTCATCAAGTAATATTATTATAATATAGTTTTATAAGAAAGTGTTTCAAATTCTTATTTATTTAAAGGGATGGGAGACCAATTTGATGTTCAACATATTTTTGTTAGCATATATATATTTTATGCTCCTTGATATTCTGACTTTCCATTAAATTTATTTATGCTCTGTGACTCTTAGAAGAAAAATAATGTTCATGCAGAATTTTACTTCATCTCATTCTTTCAAACAACATTCTCTTTTTTCCAGAAAATATTTTCAATATAACAATTAAATTAGATTTTAACCTACTGCATTACTATTAATAATATTTCAACAGCTTTACTAAAGCTAAATTGACACAAAATGAATAGTAATATTTAAGGTGTAAAATCTGATGGGTTTTAGCATATGTATACATCTATCAGACAATCACAATTATCAACATCATGAATATAACCATCACTTCCAAAAGTTTCTTATTATTCTTTGTAATCTATGACTTTGGTTTCTCTTTTACCCATCGCTTCCTAATCTGTCTGCAAGAAAGCAGGATAGCGATACCCAGTAGTCCTTTTGAATTATTAATCCATCAAATCTAATGATTGGGTTATAGTTATATGATAGTCTAATTATTTTACCTCTCAACATTCCTGAATTAACCCATTAGTCTTTTGGGAGAAGAGTAGTGATCAAAACCATAACAGCTATGTATCTTTGCATATATAGGTAAGTACGCATGTATCCTTAGGTAATTGCCAAAAAGAAAGATACTCTATGAAAAATTATATACTAGCTCTTAAACACTTTGCCCTTGAGATACATATGAAAGTTCCACATGCTACAACCTGTTGCAAGTTCTGCTTAACTTCAAAGGATTTGCTATTTAACATCAAAATTATTATTTTATCTTATATAGAAATACAATTTATGGACACTTCAGAAATTTCCTTGAATATTTAGGACACATGCCAGTAATTAAAGAAATCATATCAAAATTTGATATAAATCATATCAAATATATGTGAATCCTCCCATATGTAATGGAGAACTTTTTTGAAACTTTTCAAGGTATATTATGAACACTTCCATTTGACTGTCATATCTTTTTTTCTCAGTTAAAGTTCTCAAAGAATAGGGAGTAGGGTTTTCAGCTCCATAAGATGACTTCAATAAGGAAAGATCATGTGTGGTGTTATCTGGTAGCACAAATTTCAAACACAGCAATGGAGAATGAATGATCAGAATATATAATGATTTAAAAACAAATTCTTCATCTAAGCCATAGATAGAGAATCTCTGGGAGAACAAAACACCTGCTCTTGAAAAGGCTGTGGGAAGAGCCAAGCTCAATAAAACTCAGTTTCCACTAAAATCAATTTAAGAACAGACAGCTTAGAGAGAAGGTACTGAATTCATGGCAAGGTCATATTTATTAATGAATGTGAATTCTCACAGACACAGCATATAGTCATTGTGGAGGAAAATGAGACATACAGAATCCCATCAGGCTCAAAGTGAATGGCAGCACAGATGATCCAGCTGTCCTTGGCTATTTTTGTGTGTGTGTGGTATGTGTGTGGGGGGGGTACATAATTAATGGCAGATGAAGAGTCTAAGGGGAATTCTTCCAGTAAGGCTGGGAAGGTTTTTTCTTGCTAGAAATGTCATGCTGTCTCCTCAGTTTGGTCAAGAGTTTCATGAAGTGATGACCTTGTCCTTCAGAGGTTGTTCTAGAGGACTGTATGCAGAGACATAGGGTGAGAGCATAACACTTCTATAGGAGAATGGGCACTTATTGAACATGGGGAGTTCCAGGGAGCCAGAGAAGCCAGTGTTGAAAATCAAAGCAAAAGATTTAGCAAGTGAGGTTGAGAAAACTATGAAAGTAATGTCACAGAAAGAAATCAACAGAAAAATTTAAGTAAAGGAGCCATAAACTGTGCTGAACTGAGGCTGACAGAGTGAGTGTATGTGTCGGCATATATGTTCATTCCAATGATTTTAAGGCTATTATAGAGTTAGGCTAATGTTCTTGACCGGGAAAAACAATGGGATGGTAAATATCCTTTTCTTACATAATTTATTTATTTCTTTGTTTTATTTAATTTTTTAATTTGTTTTAATTAGTTATACATGACAATAGAATGCACTTTGATACATCATATATAATGGAGGATAATTACTCATTCTTTTGGTTATACATGTTGTAGAATCCCATCTGTCATATAGTCATATATGTAAATAAGGTAATGATGTCCAATTCATTCTACTATCTTTCCTACCCCCATACTCCCTCCCCTCCCATCACTCCCCTCTATTTAATCTAAAGTAACTCTATTCTTCTCTAGCCCCACCCTCCACATTGTAAACTAGCATCCACAAGTTAGAGAAAACATTTGGCTTTGGTTTGGGGGCATTGGCTTATTTAACTTAGCATTATATTCTCTGGCTCCATCCATTTATTGACAAATGCCATAATTTTATTTTTCTTTAAGGCTAATTAATATTTCATCATATATATATATATATATATATATATATATATATATATATATATACCGCAGTTTTTTGTCCATTCATCTGTTGGAGGGTGCCTAGGTTGGTTCCATAGTTTAGCTACTGTGAATTGAGCTGCTATAAACACTGATGTGGCTGCATCACTGTAACATGCTGATTTTCAGTCCACTGAGTATAAACTGAGAATTGAGATAGCTGGGTCAAAAGATGGTTCCATTCCAAGTTTTCAGAGAAACCTCCATACTGCTTCTCATAATGGTTGCACCAATTTGCATTCCTACCAGCAAAAAATGCATGAGTGTAACTTTTTCCTTACATTCTTGTTAGTATTTATTGTTGTTAGTGTTCTTGATAATTGCCAATATGATGGGGATGAGTTAAAATCTTAGTTTTGATATCCATTTCTCTAATTGGTGAAGATGTTGAACATTTTTTCATGTGTTTGTTAATGGATTGCTTTTCTTTTTCTGCAAAGTGTCTGTTTAGTTCCTTAATCCATTTATTGATTGGGTTATTTGTCTTTTGGTGTTAAATTTGTGAGTTCTTTATATATCCTGGAAATTAATGCTCTATCTTTGGTATCTGTGGTGTATGTGGTAAAGATTTTCTCCCATTCTGCAGACTCTTTCTTCACATTATTGATTGTTTCCTTTGGATTGGGGATGTGGCTCAACAGTAAACTGCTTGCCCCACATGCATGAGGCTCTGGTTTCAAATTCCAAGCACCAAAAAAAAAAAAAGAGAGAGAGAGAGACTAACAATCTTCATTCTTATAATTAATTTATTTAATGTTATTATAATATTTTATATACAACTGTGTATATATATATATATATACATATATATATATACATATATATATGTGTGTGTGTCTGTTTTTAAAGCACATAGTATGTGCTAAGCACTATAAAGGCTCATTAGAGTACAAAATTTCTTATGCTCCTGGGAAGTAACTTCTAACAGATTTTTGCTCATCATACAAAGCATTAACTAAAGGAGATTCTGTCTTCCTAAAAACCATAACTGACTTAAATATTTGAGATAGAATACTTAAAATCAGCAAATAATTTGATCTGGAGATGCTTCTAATCAGAATACAAAAAAATAATTGATCATAAGTGTACAGGTTAAATAGGGTTTTAATAACTTTGCTAGTGAACTTTTTTTTACTGGGCAATGGCCTTATCAGTCTTTGTTCAGAGCATCACTGCAGAAATGTGTTTCTGTTTTCAAAAATAATGTAAATAGACATTATATTTAATGGCATGACCTTTCAAATCAAAAGATAATACAAAATATGTTTTTTAAAATTTTGTTAACAATAGATTTCACATTTAAATTTTCTAAGATTTACCTAGACAGTAACTTTTTAAAAGAAAGGCTTACTGCCCTCTATATCAAAGCATGAACAATGAAAAGGGTAAGTTTATTATTAGGTTTCATAGTATTAGAATCATCTAGGCTAAATCACATCTAACTCTGACAAAAAAGAGCAGCATTTTTAGAAACTGCTAGGAACCAATCCTCCTTATTTTATTTTAAGATTTTTTAAAAATTTATTTATTTATTTATTGAGCTGAGAATCTCTGGGATACACTCAAAAAAAATGTTGTTTAAACTTTCTCAGTACTTTGCAAATATATTCATTAATTTAGGCACTCCTTTTTTGCTTACATACAGAATACCTAAACTCAGACTCCTCTAAATTCTAGAAAAAGATAATTTGACTTCAGCTTCATGTAAGATAACTTTTCTTGAGGTTCAGTAGGTTCAACTTCACATGCTGATAGCCCTGTTTATGTAATAGCCACGTTGCTTTAAGGTGACCTTGTCTTATATCTCAAACCCTTAGGAACAGTGACATTCTTAAGGTGGTATATGAGTGTATTGTGCAGCCACTGACACCTGCACTGTTTCTTGGTTGAGGTTGAAGCTGTTAATAATTTTTGAGAAAGAACAGGTATGTTTTTCGCTGGGCATGGCCCACCTGTCTCTAGCTTACTGTGTTAGTCAGTGTTCTCTAAAAGAACAAACTCAATAGGAACTATGGTTATAAAAAGGAGATTTATTAAGTTGGCTTTCATGATCAGAAGCTAGATAGTCCACAATGACCATCTGCAGGCTGGAGAGCTAGAAGAATCAATAGCTGTGCAGTCCAAGAGGCAGCCCCAGAACAAAAGGAATCAATGGTGCTATCCTAGTCTGGTGCTATCCTATCAAAGGCTTCTGCAGAATCACTGGGGAATCACTGGCAGAGTCAACTTTGGAAGAGTGAAGAAAGAAGTGTTTGATATCACCAGGTGATCCAAGCAGCAATCAAGAACCCCTTTAAGAAGAATCAAGCTTATATCTGCTGCTGCTTCCTTGTTCTTCCAACTTTTATTCCATCCAAGCCATCATCCTGTTGGACAGTGCTGTCCAAGCTTAGGGAGAGTCTCCATTTCAGTTGGCTATCCTACATGCCAATCATCCCTAGACACACCCTATTTGACACACTCATAAACCTCTCAATCATCCACTTCTCTTAAGTGTCAAGTTGACAATCCAAATTAACCATCACACTTACTTCTGCTTGGGGCATGGGAACCCAGCAGTCTTGCCATCATTCAAGACATGACTGTGGTCAAAAGTCCCTAAACTGCTTTTTTTTGTGCCATCATGGATATGGTCACTTCCTTCTTTAGTTTCAAGTCACATTCTGCATGTGGCCACTGCTTCTTGTACACCAGGACAGGGTTTCCCAAAACAGGTGGACAGTTGCTTGGACTAAGCTCAGGAGGACCTAAACAGTTCTGCATTTGATGGAAAAGGATACTGCAACGTGATGTTCATGAGAAACTGTTGTAATCGAGATTTGATTTTCATGATTTTGAGAGTAAGTTATAAATTTATAAAGTTGTTTAAAGTTGCACTATGTCAGGACATTGCCATTGAACTTTAGGTACTTGATTGATAATAGAAGTAAAAATAATGCTTAATAACTTATTTTCAAGCAAACAATAGAACAATACTATAGAAATGCTTCCTGTAGCCCCAAGTATTACACCCATTTTACAAAGGAGAACTGAGGCTCAGAAATTAAATAACTAGCTAAGACAAGATAGTAGATTTAGACAAAATTTCAATTATTTTTCTATTTTTCATTTTTTTTCAATTATTTTTAAAATTTTGTTCTATTTCAGTGGTGTTTCTTTGGATGTGCTATTGTTAGAAAGACACAGTCTCAAGTTAATACCTACTAGATTTGAACTTGAAAATGTTTTTCTGTATTTCTACAGGATTTCTCATTTTCTGGGTCTACAGCAATATAAAGACTGATATTTTCACTCCAGAGGTTCCTATGGCAATGGTGACAAAAGCAGTTCAGGTGCTGCTCACTTCATTTATGAAAAGATGTCACTCTGGTCAGAGAAAATGGCATGTTGTTCTGAGCCCTGGCACCCCTAATACTGGAATAACTGAAGACATCGATCCAACTTTCTTTAATCAGATGATCCTGGAATCCAGTATTTCTCTGCCCAGTATAATGCTATGTAAAGAAAGAAATGAAAAAGGAAATAATTGAAATCTCAATAAAATGCCACAACTTATTCCACTCCAGTTGGGCAAAGGGCCCCTAGCTTTTTGCCCAATGGTATTCTTCTGATTCTTCAAATTAATCTCTAATATGTTGACTTTCACTTCAGTACATAACCTATTTTTTAAAAAACAGAAGATCTTCAATTGCCATAGTACAACCATTATGATTTGTATGATGTTCTTTCTTAAATTCTACTGTTTTCAGAAAGTCATGTTATGCTCTCATTTATTTATTATTTCTTTTAGTTGTTGATGGACCTGTATTTCACTTATTTGTTCCTGTATGTGGTGCTGAGAATCAAACCCAGTGCCTCACACATGCTAGGCAAGCATTCTACCACTGAGCCACAACCCTGGCCCATATACTCACATTTTAAACAAACTTTAAGCTTCTTAAGTCAGATTTCATAGTATAAGACTGTTGAATTTTTTAAGTGTCCATGTAGAGTATGCCTGAAGACTGGTTTCTGAAAAATGTGTCCTATCTAGTGTGCTGGGAAATTGACAACATGCATGGTATATTCCAAAGAGAACACAAACATTTAATCTATTTATCTATCATTTATCTTCAATTTTAAGTTCAAAAAAAGAAAAATGAATGAAATAAACCAGCACAATAAAAGCCATGCAATTCAAGCCGTTAAGCAATTTAAGGAATGTGATATGATAGACATTAATTCACAAATTGTATGTAAAATGTGCTTAAAATAATAAACTCCTTTCCATAGAAAAAGATTTAGGTGTAACTTTCAGAATGCTTTTATCAGTTAAAACAATATTATTAAAATCATATTTATTACATTTGTAAATACTTATGCTACACTCCAAACTCTCAAATGAAAGATTGCAGGAGGAAGCTGCATTTCATTTGTTCTGAAATGGCCTTTAAGTTTTCATAAATTCTGGATGCTTGTTTTATAAAAAAATAATTCCTTCATGGAACTATTTTACAAAATAGAAGCAGTTCAGTTTCCTCTATAACCTATGGTAATTTTGAGTTTTCTTCCTCCAGTCAGAGGTAGGTGTATTTTCCTATGTTAGTGCTATGGAAAATGCAATCAGAACCAGGGCACATCGAACAAGTGGCTAGACCCTTAGGGACTCTGTGACATTGTCATTACCTTTAACCATTCTCAGATGTGGTTCCTTCATCGGTGTACCTTTCCGCACAGTGTACTAGGACAGTTTTCACTTCTGCAGCCAGAATATCTAGAATATGGGCTCTGTTCAGGCAAGTGGCCGCATGTCCTGTTTCCTCATCTGCTATGATAATAGATGTGATGCATAACAAAATCTAGGGTGGGTTTAGGATCGAATAATGATTATAATATGTAAATACAAATTATGGTTTTAACCATAATTTTTTATGCTTTTCTGATGCAGGTGAATAAAATTGACCAGTGATGTAGGTTCAGGAAAACACAAAATTATTATATAGAGAAAAAAAGTAAGAAGGAGGTAAAAATTTAATTTACGATTTGACAAAGGGGTTTTAATCTTATGGTTCCATCTTTCATCAAACCATTGTTAATTTTACAGAATAAGATATAGAAATAGGGAATTACAAAACTAATTGTTGCATTGGGCAAATTCAAAGTACAGATTCCTGGCATTTACCTTTACCCACATTTCAATGTATGTGCAGAGGACAAAAACAATTTTTTAACTTGTGTTCTATTTTAATAAAACATACATAACAAAGCACTGATCATTTTACCCACCATGAAAAATGTGAAATTTAGTGATATTAAGTACATTTACAGCATTGCACAATAACCTTTGCTATCTAGTTCCAGGAATTTCTATCATCTTAAAAAGAAAACTTTCGATCATTAAACAGCCACTCCTTCTTCTCCCCAAAGCCTCTTGAAATTTTTAAATCTGTTTTTGCATTTGTGGATTGTTTTTTTGTTGTGCACTCTGGGTATATCAAATGTGTAGGTAGCATATTATGTGATTTTCATACAGAGCATCACCTGTTAGTTGATAGACATTTTTGGAACATTGTACTACTGTGTACAATTAGAAAATTTTCTTCAGGTTAGCATGTATCTAGACTCCAATTCTCCTCCAAAGACCCAAATTTCAGATTCTATCTTGCGGAACTTTTTTTTTTTTCTTTAATTATGTTCCAACAAATAATGACTTTGTTTTTTGTTGTAATGATTTTGCTCAGAATGGATGTAAATTGCATCAGACAATAGTTTACACAATCTTTTTTTCCCATTTTGATCACCTGAATAAGAATGAAGGGATTGATGTGGATCTACTGCCCACTTCCACTGTTCATCAGCTCACTGAGAGATTGAGCTTGTAATGCAGAGAAGCACAAATTACTAGTCTAAACTGATTTTCTCAGACTAGAAACAGAGTCTGTGTACTTAATGAATCTCATTACTTCTGCTTATTTTAATGAATATTTCAGCTTCCTATGTGTTCTACTTAACACAATTAATAGCAACAAAATATAAATATTACTTTAAAAATGGTTTATATCACATTTGAGTGTAACATGTATCTTTTTACTTTGGCTTTCTCTTATTTATATTACAACCATAACAGTGTCATTTTTAAGTCCCAATACATATGCCATTTTATTCTGTTGTTATGGTATTCCATGAGTTTATTTTTAATAACAAGATAAATGAATTTAACTATGCAAAATTGTATTTGTTTTTAATAGAAATATCTAAAAAATCACTAACAGAATATTTCAAATGATGTTCATGGTGTTTCTTTCATACATATAATTTCAAGCCCTGAAAATATAAATGCTTTACATTAGATTAAAAAGAAATTTGGAGACTGAAGTCATTTAAAAATGTTTTACAGTTGTTTGTGTTTTTATTGTTGCATTATAGACATACATAATCACAGACACGTGGATTATAATTTGTTCCACTTCAATTCCCAGCAATTCAATTGTTCTTTTCCTCCCCTCCGCTCTCCCCCCATTCTTCTTCCTCTACTCTTCTTGTCCTCTTTCTTTGTATTTAGAGCTTTTTTAACTACTATTTTATAGATATGCTGCAAGGTGACATTCATTGTGGTGTATTTATATATGTACATAGCATAACTTGTTCAATTTCATTCCATCCTTCCTCCCTTTTCCTGACCATCCTCCATTTCTGACATTCCTCTTCTTCTGTTTACTGTTTCCCTGTATTCATGAGATTCGCCCCCACTCTGATCTCATTTTAACAAAGTTTGCTTTTTTTTATTTGTAAATTTGATATTTTGTGGGGACAGAGCAAGATGGCAGCTAAGATCCTCCAGCAATTTCTTCCCACAGACACAAGTTCAACAGTTGTACATGCTCCAAACTACCAGCATAAGAATCAAGGAAATCAGATGAGAGATTATATGCCTGCACCTATTATAAGAATTTTTTTTAAAAAATGATGCATTGAAGAAGACAGGTAGGAAGGAGTTTCCAGGGTCATTTCCCTCCTACCACTCCAGGCAGCCCAGCACAAATACAGGCATTTCCAACCTGGGGAGGAGGAGAAAATTAAGTCCAGGCCTCTGACTTGAAACCCAGTCCCAGGACTTTCATGGTGAAAGGCTTGCTGGGCAAAGACTCAGAGCCCCCAATGTCAGATGAATACCTGGAGACAGAACTTTTAGAACTCTTTTAGAGATGGCAGAGACTACACCTTCCACCCCCACCCCCAACAATGGGTGCATTACAGGCAGCAGGACTCTGCTCCCTGGGAATTAAGATATGGAAGTTAGCACAGTTCTCTGTCTCAGAGCCCAGCCTGCTGTGGTGAACCCACCTCTCCAATAGAAACTATCTGCAGACTTCAGCTCATAGACCAACTCTTGACTGGCTCTGAAATGAGGTGGAGCTTAGCAGCTTTTTTGACCACAAGTGTGACATAGGATCCTGAGGCAGTTCCATCCATGGTGAATCAGCTCAGAGATAGGCATAATCCTCATGATTTGTTCAGGGATCCATAACTCTGGCCAACCCTGTTTCCAGAAAAAAAGCTGGCGAGACAGACTACTCTCTCTAGTATTCCTCTGAGAATTCCTACACTCACAGAGTATTTGGGACAAATTGGGGTTTGGAGATTACCCTCTAGCAGGAGTACTAGAGAACACCAACAATAGCAAATCTGGATCTGGGTACGCTCCAGTGCTAAAATAATGGAAGTTACCACAGGCTTAGAAAAAACATGCAGCCTGCTTAGGATTTCCAGAAAGATAGGCATACAGCCAGGTTAACACGACTGTAATAAATACCTCATTCTCCAATGCCCAGGTGCGGTCACACAACTAAAAGTGCCAAGAAACTTTCAGGAAATGATGATCTCACCTAGTACTCAAAATAAAGTGGAAGAAACTGACCAGGCAGTAACTGGTCTTGGGAGAACAGTCAGGGAATTTGAAATAGCTGCGTCAAGGAAACAGTGAGCTGGAAGAAAGCACAGAGAAGCATTTCAATACTCTAACAAAGATACTTAACAAAGAAATGAAGGCAATTAAAAATTTGAACAAATTCCCGAGCTGAAAAATATACTCAACAAAATTAAACACACGATAAAGGTATCAATGGCAGGGTAGATCAAACAGAAAAAAAGAACTAGTGAACTCAAAGACAGGCTTTTTCAAAGTCTACCTTTGGAGGAGAGAAAAAATCGAGGAAAGAAAGAGGCTTATGGGAAACTTGGGACAATATTAAAAGAGCAAATATAAGGGTTGTTGTAGTTCATAAAGGACCTGAGGATGCTAAAGGGGTAGAAAATATATTCAATGGAATAATAATGAAAACTTTGTTCAACCTAGAAAAGTACAGCAAGGTATAGGAGGATCAAAGATCTCCATCAAATTTAATTCAGCCAAGTCTACCTAAGATGTATTATAGTCAAGTTTTCACAGGTGAAAGATAAAGAGAATATTCTCAAGTTAGCCAGAGAAATTAATAAAATAGCATCTAGGGTCATCTCAATTTGCCTGACAGTCACTTTCTCAGCAGAAACCTTACAGGCCATAAGAAAGTGGGATGATATCTTCACTGCACTGAAGGTAAACACTTTGACCAAGAATATTGCACCCAGAAAAGCTCTCCTGCAAAAATGAGGAGGGATAAAAACTCCCAGATGTGCAAAAGCAGAGAAAACATGTCTCCACCAGACCTGCTTCTCAAGAAAATGCAAAGAGAAGTTGTTCAACCCCCCAAAAAAGAGCACAAAAAAACCACAGGAAGTTATAAAACAGACTAGAACGAGTTACAGAAATTCAGAAACTTCTAATATTGTAAGTGTGTTACATAAATTGTTCATATTTTTAGCATACAACTAAAAAAGACCAAAAACTAAAAGTGGGATATCAGAAATTTAAAATGTTGGGATAGATAAGAGAATGTCGATGACAAAAGATACACATCATACGTTCAAGTGGGATATAAGTTATCCTTCAACTCTTCAAGTCTTCCATCTGTATTTTGTTGCTAGTTAAGTGGAATGTGTGTACATTAGTATAAAGTCCATAGTTTATACCAACCTCCGTTTTTATGTTGTACACTTCTATGTGTTTTTTAATTGTTGAGTACTACTTATACATAATAATGTGGTTCATTGTGACATATTCATATAAAACATAGTATAAATAAATTGATCGATTTAATTCCCCAGTAAGTCCACAGTCTTTCCCTCCTTCCTCCCCAAGTTACGTGTGTTTTTAAAGATGCATAATGGCATAGGAAACATCACTTTGTCCTGTTGAATATTTTTGAAATCCTAAGATCTCCTGCACTTCACCAATGTATCCCTTCTCCATCCTTCAATGTTATAACAACCACAGTCTTTTATTCTTTATAGAGTTTGCCTTTTTCAAAATATTCTGTGGTTGGAATCACGGTATTTTATCTTTTCAGTTTCTCCAAGTCTTTTTATGGCTTGAAAACTTCTTTTTATTGTTCTACTGTTTAATAGTATTTTGCTTTGATTTTCCTTTTTGATTAAGCCAACAAATATGACTCCAAAACCTTGTTTACTCTCACCTTATGTTCAAATTTGCAGATAATTTTTCTTTAAGACGTCATGATGAAATATGACAACAGTATACAACCAGAGATATGAAAAAATCGGGCTCTCTATGTGTAATAAGAATTGTAATGCATTCTGCTGTCATGTATAAATAATAAAAAAAGAAATGTGACAACAGATCTACAAAACTTCCATAATAAAGCAAATACTTCACAAAAAGCTAGATGCATTTCTTTAGTTGATCAGATCACTGGTTAGGGCAATTACTTGTAAAATGTTTTCCCTGAATTTCATTTTATAACCAGACAATGAAACATCAAAATTCTATGGACAAATCTGCATAAGTGATTCTTTGATTATTTTTAATACTAAGCCAGGTCATGCTACATCAAGAAATCAATTGAAGAAAAATCTGGTTGATTATGGCACTCTTAAATCTCTTACCATTAAAGTTGCTCCTTCCTCTCTTCTTTTTCAATGACTAGCTGTCACCTTAGTATTTTTCTGTGTATTTGTGCACCAATATTGCTCAGCAGGAATGCCTAAACAGAACATTAACAGGAGCAGTGATGTGTGAAGATTAAAGATTAAAACTTTCATTTAATTTTCTAATCATTGGGAGGGCCACTTGCCCATGGGATACTTCCTTTATCCGGTTGCAAAACCAAGAACTGCATGCAATAGGAATACTTTGGTGTAACAGGAATACTTTTGCCTTACAATGGAAATTTTTAATGTGCATGGATATGCTGAATTATTATATTGATTTGTATTGGTTTTTTATGTCTCAAAGTATGGGAATAGTATAAAAACAAACAAGATAACATTTATGAAAATAGGTTTTAAATATTTGGGAGGAAACATTATTTTCTGCGTTTTTGCTTGCTGTGGACTTAATTGTCATTCAGAGTCACTGCCAGTGGCATTATCTTTTCTGTGAAATGTCATTTTGAGTTTTTTAAGTGGGATACTTAGTTATTCTATTTTCAGAATTTCTATGGACATTGCTTATACCTCCTTACAACATATATCTTATAATACTTTAATGAGCATCTGGATCTTTCTCTTTAAATATATCCCTTATCCCTCTAGCAAAATAACTGCTAAGATGATAATAATAATAATAATAATAATAATAATAATAATAAACAAATTTAAATGAAATATTGTGATATAACACTTTTATTTGACTTGTACTGTAGATTTATCATTCTAATCCTTATTACAGACATTCAGAAATTTAGGAAAGTTAATTCATATTAAGAACCATTGAAGTAGATGTTCAATAATGACTCAAGATAGGACTTAAATAAAAACATGTCTTATTCAAAGATTGATTCTTTGCCAACATAGCTTGTGGTCATATTCCTCAATGACAATATAGGAACTTCCAGTTCTTAACCATATAGCAGGAAGTGAAGAGTAGTGCTGGAAGTTGAGTTGGAACTGTGCCATTTGCCGTCCTAATATGAAAAGTGTATGAATATATTTCGCAACAAACAAAACAATGTGCCCATGAGCATTTTGTTGACTATAATGGAAAATAGCCATTAAACTCAATGGCAGCCAATTAGAGGTTTCATTCCTCAGTTATAAAAATGAGATTTCAAGCTGATATTTTGGTGGCGAGCAAAGATTTATGCTCATCAGTTTCCTTCAGAATCTCAGACTTTGGGAGTCTGAGCACCTGTAACATTTCACAATTTGTTGGCTCTTCTTGGGTTCCGACCTCCAGCTTGTAGAAAAGAAAGAAGTTAGAGAATCACACATGAATGCTGTTTTCAGGCAAGATGTCTAAGTGGTGCACATCATTTTCACAGGAAAGAATGAGTAAAATTACTATCTGCAGAGGAGAATGGAAAATATAGTTTGTATTCCAGGAATATGGGGCAGAAACTGCTTTTATGAAGATCTAGATGATTTCTACCAATTCCATTTTCTATTTTAAGAAGCAATCCTGTTTCTTTCTTTTCTTTCTTTTTCTTTTTCTTTTTTATTTTCTTTTTTTTCAGCTTGGAATGATTCTTTATTTTAGTGTAAAAAAATAATCAGTATGCTTATCAGAAGTTACTACATAGTATATGATCTTAAAAGTTAAGGATTTAGAATATTGAAAATGTACAAATTTTAAGCTCTGCTATGCATAAATATTTATTCTCACTAACACACATGCAAAGAATTAGTCCACATTTAGGCACAATAGCCAACTGGCTCAGTGTTGTTTAAATACAGCAAAATTCACAGGTAACTGACATACCTCCCCCTTCACTAAGTAAAGTATTATCTTCTCTTCTTGTTGAGTTTCAAATTCTCAACTCTAAGGTCAATACCCTAATTTATTTAACATCAAAGGAATGGAATTATTTTTTCTGTACTGTGAAATGAACCCAGGAATACCCTACCACTGAGCTACAACCCTAGCCTATTTTTATTTATTTATTCAAATTTTTATTGATTTTTTAAAATAAATGACAGTGGAATGCATTACAATTCTTATTGCACTTATACAGCACAGTTTTTCATATCTCTGATTGTACATAAAGTATGTTGACACCAATTCCACCAATTTGTTTCTTCATACATGTACTTTGGATAATGATGTTCCTCACATTCCACCATCCTTGCTAATCCCCTGCCCCCTCCCTTTCCCTCTCACCCCTCTGCCCTATGTAGAGTTCATCTTTTCCTCCCATGGTCCTTCCCCCTATACCACTATGAGTCAGCCTCCTTATATCAGAGGAAATATTCAGCATTTGTTTTTTGGGGATTGGCTAACTTCACTTAGCATTATCTTCTCCAACACCATCTATTTACCTGCAATGCCATGATTTTATTCTCTTTTATTGCATAGTAAAATTCTGCAGAGGAGAATGGAAAATACAGTTTGTATTCCAGGAATATGGGGGGGGAAACTGATTTTATGAAGATCTAGATGATTTCTCCAAGTTCCACTTTCTCTTTTAAGAAGCAATCCAGTTTCTTTTCAGTCATTACATCTGGTTCAAATAGATCTCCACTTTTTATTCTAAGGAATACTTTTCCTAGTTTTGATCTCAAATCTGTGAAATACAAATGACCAAACTCAATATAGCAAACTGTTGTTAATAGGTCCTCAAATTTGATATATGCAAGTACCCCTCCTCCAGAGTGAGAACTTGTGGTCTTTGTTAACAGTTCCTGTAGAAAAATTGTCAGTAAATTAATTAGAATAGTTTCTGATTCCTCTCCAGTTTAGACTCCACACTGTAGTTAGTTGGTGGAATTTGGAAGAAAAAAAATACAAGAAATAAGGAAGAAGCTTTGCAAAAATAAGTGAACCTTCACGATGAAAATGCAAACATCAGCATTTGAAATTCAGTTGTATACCACTGTTCTTTCCCCAAGGCGCAGATTAAGAAGGCAAACACATTGTCCCAACTTGACACATGAATGTTGTAGAGATCTGAAATATGCAAATACATAATGTGATAGAAACGCACAGTGTTTGTATTAATATTAAAGATACTTTACAAGAATGACATAATTTACTTTTTCTGTTCAGCAAGGCATATAAGGAATGTCATCATCATTCTAGTTTTGAAGCATTAGTTTGCTGAACGTGTCCTTTTGTGTTTTTGAAGCATGCATATCGGGTGCATAAAACTGCAAAGTACCTGAAATTTTATGAACATTATTTGTTATGTCACACCACCTTTAAAGTGTAACATATTTTAACAACAGCAGAACACTTCATAAACACAAGGAACAATGTATTTGGAAGGCAATTTATAACTGACATGAGGATAATAGAAAGTAGAGAGTTGGCATTCAGATTGTTTGCAGAGATTCTGAGCAACAAAATAAACGTTTGTTATGGAGCATTTTGAACAAGGTCTTCTTTGGAGAGGTATTAGTCTCTATCCTTGAGGGATTATCTATCCTTGAGGGTCCTAAAATTAAGAATAAGTTATTTAAACTTGTTTTTTTCTGAAAAATCTGTTTTATTTATGTATATTTTTAGTTGTATTTTTAAGACAGCTTCAGAAAACTTGTTTACCTGAAGTTTATAGTCGCCCCAATGATTAATGGATGGAGCTTAAAGTAGAGTTTGGAAAGTCTTAATATTAACTACTTACTGCTCATCCTGCCGTGTGTTAGAGCCCTGTCATATTCCCCATGTAATTCTCAGAGTAAATACAATTATTATACTTAATGATTATATTAAATACCTAAAGTTCCAGGTTTTTGTAAAATTTGTGTGGCTATGAATTTTGCATTTTTGTTTTCTTTTGTATACAGAAGTATGGCCATGCAATGGTCAAATATTGAAGCTTACCCTTTGTGTCAGTCAGCTTTTCATTGCTGTGACCAAAATATCTGACCAGAACAACTTAGTAGAGAAAAGCGTATTTTGGCTCATGGTTTCAAAGGTCTCAGTCTGTGTGCAGCTGATTCCATTGAGATGGGCCCAAAAGTGAGGATGAACATCATGGCAAAGGAAAGATTTTTAACTCGTGGTGGCAAAGAAACAGAGAGAGAAAAGGAACAGCCAAAGGAAACAAGATGTAAACCCCAAGAGCATAAACCCCAGTAACCCACCTGGCCCAGCCACATCCCACCTGCCTACAGATACTAGCCAGTTAGTCCATTCAAAAATAGGATGGAATGATCAGGTTATCACTCTCAGAAATTAATAATTTCGCCCACAAACATTTCTTGCATTAACACAAGAGAGAGAGAGACTCAATGAGAAAACCAAAACAATCCTCTGTACCTCTGGGGTAAATCTGTCTCTACCTGGAAAAAACTGAGTCTCTGAAATGTGACTTTGCTAATGATAATTGGGAAAGCTGACATTCAGACTCTTCTACTTCTGAATTTGTAGATGAGGACTTTTTAATTCAAAGTACAGATCATTAGAAAATTGATCTAAAAAGGTGGGGAATGCGCATCCAACTGGGTAGATCAAAGGAGACAGTTCCCTATTTTCATTCCCTTTAATCATGAACCCCAATAGCTTGAGAGGCTTAGAAATTCATAGAAGTGGTCCCTCTTATCTACTCTTAGAGAAGTCAATTTATTTTTCTATGGGAAAATTATAGCATTATATACTAACTATATCTGTACCTTACTCTTTCTTCCCCTGCACTGAGAGCTCATCAAAGACTCTATCTTTATCTTATTGATCTATCTCCAGGGATTAGATCAGTGCATGAAATACAGCAGGTTCCTGTGAATTATCAGCAATTTTTTTGAGTAAATAATATAAATTTTATTAAACCCAACATATATTTTTTTCAATAAACTCAGATCTCTTAAAAAGAAACAATCAGGTCCAAAGCAATTATTGATTATTACATTTGCCAGTGAATACTACCACCTGTATTGAAGCATCTCAACTCAGAGAATGAGACAGCATTCACTAGACCTTCTTTCAGAAATCTCATATGAGCTGTGTGTCTCATCTAATCAAGACCTCAAGTTTCTTGGCATTGAGGCTCAGTGGATCCTCACCATGTAACTCACAGTATTGACTGCTTTTAGGGGTCATCTTTTAATTGTTGACCATTTGATTTACCTTCATGGAAAGTGTGGACATCGTACAGTTTCTCACGTTCGTAAAACCTAGAGCAATTTATTAGTGCCAGAAAATACTACAAAGGAAAAGGTCAACTAGCCATGTAATAGTACTATTTGGCATAAAAATGAAATGTATATTTATGACCTTGTCGTCACTATTTGTACAAATGTCAGAATTTCACTTCAAAATATTCTAAATCAACAGAGAATTATTGACTCAAATGCAGAGAACAATTAAAAATGAAGCTAGTTTCAGAATAGTAAAACCAAGAGTTTCAACCACCCTAGCCATTCTCTTTCCCCTCTGTCCATCTCTGACTTGTACTCTTAGGGTGTTCATCCTCTGGCACTGCAGATGTGTTCTCTCTTTCTTAAAGGGAACATCTGGGGCAGCAATTGTCAGAAAAAAAATCTGGAATGTGGCCTGGTAAGGAATGGCCCTGTCTCCTGCCTACTTCAGTCAGAATTCTTCAGTTGTGGAAGTATGCTCCAATTCCGTCTACTTTACCACAGCTCCAAACCAGTGATCAAGAACTAGAGCTAAAAGAACAACTTAATACAAAAATGGCTTCACATTTAGGCCAAAAAAAGTACTGTATGTCTATTATAATGATAGTTTAATATCAAAGTAAAACTGCATTTATTCAGTATATCCTGAATAACTCAGTTTCAGCAAATGTGTTACATACTCAACTTTACCAGTTCCTTATATGAAATCCCTCTGCTATGTACATGTAATTTAAAATTCTCTGAATTCATGTTTCTTCCTATTAAAATTAATTATTACAGTCTTGCAACCATTCAACTTATGTAATAGAGAAGTATTATGCACTTAATATCTCTTGATAGCATCGTTTTTCAAAAATGTATTTTATTTCTGAGAACATCTTATACATCTAACTTTTAAAGTTTATATATATATATATGCAACAAGTGTTTCAATTGCTCCTAATATATGACAGTTTCATTATCACTTGATAATGTTGCTTCATATTAAAGAGATCTGAATTGAGGAAATACCATCAAAACATCTGTGTAGGCTTTGCTTTTTCTGAGTATTATGCAACAAATTTCCCAATGACTTTTAGAGCAGTAAAAAGTAAAAAAAAAAAAAAAAAAAAAAAAAAAGTGTGACCAGGGCTGGGGTTAGCCCTGGGTTCCATCCTCAGCATCCATACAAATAAATAAATAAAATGAAGGTATTGTGTCTAACTACAACTAAAAAATAAATATATATATTTTAAAAAGTGTGATGAACTTTATTTCTAGAAACTTTGTATAAAAGCTATGATTTGATATTTTATAAATTTGTCCCCAAAGTTTTATCTTTTCATCATATTTTGTACATAATAAATTATGTACATGAAAAAACTAGTTTTCCATTTGGGGAATTTTTAATGGCTTTTTAAAAAAATTATCTCATTGGCATTATTGCCATTTTAAAATTTTTATTAAATTTCTTGTGATCACAGGTCCAGTGTCTGGGATTAGCTTCATTATAAATCAAACACAAGATCAAGCTTTTATTATAACACATATCATCCATATGGAAATGATAATGGCTTTCAAATCACCCTCCTCACCTGTGTGAAAGTGAATTACTATTTCTCTACAGTTTTATTTCCCTCTCACTCCCACACATCTGTCTTCTTATTTCTGTAAACAATTCTGGATTCTTTCTTCTCTCTACTAACCTTTAAAATCTGTGAGTTAATGTTTATTCCCGCTGCTGCTGTTGTTGTTTTAATTTCTGTGATAAAAATCTTTACCCTACACTACACGGGATATTTTTTAACATATAAATTAATTTACTCATAAAACTCCAAGCATCTTCTGAAGTACTCTTTACTATAATAGGCAAGAGTTCAGGAAAAAGCAAATCAATGATGATTATTTACTTTCTTGGGAAATAAATCTTACTGATTTTATTTTTAATTTGCCCCTAACATGATCTCTAATCTGGAAGTCCTAGAGTCCTGTAAAGTTATAATTACAATGAACAAACATTAATTAATTCAGAAACCAAGTGCTGATGTATAATATACATCTGCAAATACACAGCACTTTGTTCAGAAAAATCAGATTAAAATATCAGAGGTTTTGTGATTGATGTGATATTTCAAAATTAATTTTACATAAATACAGCAACACTTTAGTAAGAATTACTAGAGGATGAAGAGTTTTAAGATTCCCTGTGATAACTTACTTGCCATGGGCCAAAAGCTCTGTCTCTGAAGACTAAGAGTACACAATAAAACAGAAGGTTAAAACTATCACTAAGGACTAAAATGATTTCTGGGGCAACCTGTGAAAAATGCAGTGGCATCAAATTCCGCTGAATGAGGGAAGTATGGGAGTATTTTGAAATTATCACTTTCTGTAAAGATATGACTTAAAAATAATACATTAATCTATGGCCACGTTGATGAGGGCTTTAAAAATTCTTCCTTTAATTCAGCTGCACTACTAGTTACTGATGATGTTTAAAACAGTATACAAATTGGCCAATTTTGCAAAATATTTGCTACGGCACTTTATGTTATAGATTATTTACTTCATGATATGTATTTATTATTGAGTCAAATAATACTTCTGGTTTGATCTTCAAATTAAAATAGTTATGTTGAGTTGGAGTAAGAACACCTAAAATGTGTGGAAATCATCATTAAGATTCCTATGGGGGTTGAAGTGGTGGCTCAGTAGTAGAGCACTTGCCTACCATGTGTGAGGCACCAGGTTCAACTCTCAGCACTGCATATAAATATACAAATAGGGCTGGGGATGTGGCTCAAGCTGTAGCGCGCTCGCCTGGCATGTGTGCGGCCCAGGTTCGATCCTCAGCACCACATACCAACAAAGATGTTGTGTCCGCCGAGAACTAAAAAATAAATTTAAAAAAAATACAAATAAATAATAAAGGTCATTGACAACTAAAAAAAATATTTTTTAAAAGATTCCTACAAAAAATTAAGTCAAGGAAGAATACTAATTTAACAATGTTGAATCAGATAAAATGGAAACTATATAACTATAATAAGTTCTATTAATTTCACTCTTAAGTCTTCTCAGTTATCTCCAAAATAACATAAATCATACAGTCCCCATATACATAATTTTGAATATTAGAGTAGGTATGAAAGAATCGGTCTACAATGTTGTTAAGGAGCACTATTTTTTTCTATATAATTTTTAGTCTTTTCCCTTTATTAAGGTTTAATTGACTGATACAATTCTATACATTTAAGGTACACAATGTGATATTTGGATAGATATACACACTGTAAAATGATGATTACCATCAAAGTGATTAACATATGCATTACATTATATCAAAATCTTTTTTTGTGTGTGGGGTAGGAACATTTAAGCTAGATGATCTTAGCAATTTTCAAGTGTAATATACATTATTATTAACTGTAGTTAACATGTTATACAATAGTCCTCCAGAATTTATTTATCCTACCTAAGATTATGTACTCTTTGATCAACATATCCCCCATTCAACTACCCCCCCCCCTATAATGCCTGGTAATGTTTATTTAACTCTTTTCTGAGTTCAACTTTCTTCAGAGTCCACATATACCTGAGATCATGCACTCAATATCTGACTTATTTCACTAAGCATAATGTCTTTGAGGTTCATCCATGTCATCATAAAGAAAAAAAAATCTTTTTGTGAGGCTGAACACTATTCCCAACACATTTTCTTTATCCTTTTCCATCAACAAACATTTCCCATGTCTTAGTTATTCTGAATAGTGCTGCAATAAATGGAAATGTTGATGTCTGTGACATACCTTTCCCATTTCTGTTTGGCTTTGTACACAGGAGTGGAGATGCTGGATCATGGGCAGTTATATTACTGACTCTTTTAGAAACTCCATACTGTTTTCTGTATGTACACAAGGTTCTGCTTTCTCCAAACCCTTACCTGCATTTGTCATCTTTTATCTTTTTGATAAAGAACCATTATTACTTGAACAGATGAGCCTATTTCAAAAATAGTCTCAAGAAACGGTCACTGCCTTTCAACTTTGAGTGAAAGAAATCTTATGCAAATAAAATATTATTCAAATAAAATCTTCATAAACTTAAGGATCCTTGAGTCTCTTTTTTTTCACTTTAGTATCCATCCAATAGTTAATTTTTTTTGGAAGGTGGTACCAAGGATTGAACTCAAAGGCACTCAGCCACTGAGCCATATTCTGAGCCCTATTTTGTATTTTATCTAGAGACAGGTTCTCACTGAGTTGCTTAACCCTTTGCTTTCGCTGAGGCTGGCTTTGAACTTGTGATCCTCTTGCCTTAGTCTCCCCAGCCATTGGGATTACAGGTGCGCCATCACACCCAGCGATAGTAAATATTCTTAAGATGTCTTTTCTGCTGACATAATACGAAATGGTACAGCTGGCATTCTCAAACACCTAACCACTTTTAATTTCTTCACGGTACTGATCATACAGCCCATTGTCCTATGCATAATTATTAAAATTTCACACAGTTCACCTACATCTGCCCTTAGAACATAACTTCAGAGCCAGGGAGAATTTTGACTTCATTATTTCAATATTGATGCCATCAATGCCTAAATTATTGAAGCAATCAATAAGTGTTTATTGTAGAAATGCATATATAAGAGCTACAGATCTAAACACCTTATCATTTAAAGAAAACATTCAAAACAAGAGTGATATTAGGCACACAGAGGACTGACAAGTAGATTAACCTAGAAGAATGCCACATTATTAAGTAATAAAATCCTGCAGTTTCCCAGCTTGAAAAACCCTAAACTGGACTATTTTGACTACCAGGGAGGGTAGGATTTAGATTGTGGTAGATATCAGGGACAGCATCTGAAAGTCTACACACAAGACAGTCAAACTTCTATCTCTAGCACATCTTCAGAGGGTATTGTCTACATCCAGATGTTTATCAACAGAATAAAAGAAAGCAAAACTGACAATTACTGACCCTCCCAAACTCAGCACACTATTTAACTAGGACAGAATATGGGACTTGTTGTCTCAACATAAAATCTGCATTTTGTTATTTTATGTACTGTGAGCCAGTAGATGGTTTGTTTGAATCTCTTCCAAAGGAAGTACCCCCAGATAAATACACAGAGTTTTTGTAGCACATTCTTAAATATAAATGAAAAATCCCTTTATTAACAGATAAATGACAAAGACCAAGATATTTTTTCAAAGCTTTCAAGGTGTCAATAATTGCTCTGAATATGAAAACATCAGAAATAATATTTACAGAAAATGTTAACAAATGGGCTATACAGGAGTCGTATATACATGCTGCTTATTAGAAAAGCACATTCTAAATAAGGAGATGACTGTGATATATGTTGAAAGTAAAAGAAAAAAATGGGTAGAGCATGCAGAAGTACCCTCCTGAAAGGCTGTGCCATCTTAATTCATCAGGCAATAAACAAATTTAAGCAAGTATTATTATGAAAGGAGCAAGTGTATTTCATTTTGATAGAAGTGAATTCAACCTGAAGACTGAAATGAGAGTTGGAAAGAAAGATGTAAACCTACAGAAAGCATGACATTTATGTAGTTTGGAAATCCAAAAATAAAGTTAAAAATGCTGCAAAAATAATAAATAACTTTAGAAAGGTGCTAAACACCACGTCAATATAAATATTTTAAAAATACATATTTCTATATAATAGAAACAAAATTTTAGATTTTATTTTTCCACCATGCCAAGAAGAGAACCCAGGGCCTTGCTCAGACCAGGCAAGCTTCGAACTAAAGAGCCACACCTCCATCCTCAAGGTATAAATTTGAAACGTTCTTTATAATACCTTTATAAACAAACTAATCAAGCAAACTAATAAAAAAATTACAAATGTACCGAAGTACATATAAGATAACCTTAGTTAAAGTTAAAAAATACCAATAAAATAACATAAATAATTAATGTAGAATTGTAACATGCATCAGCCTTTAAGACTCAATATTGGCAATAAGTTTATTTTGTCTAAATATGGTATAGAGCTTAAGTGCAATCCTATGAAATTCCTATCAGTTATGTTTTATGCAAATTGTCAATTATATTTTAAGATTTACATAGAAATTGATGGTCTAGATTTTCCAAATAATGTTTAAAAATGAACTTATCATAAACTATATCATATTTATCTAAAAATAACTTTAAAACAGTGTAGTATTCATGTAAAAATAGGAGTACATGTCAGCAGTACAGAGTAGATTGTGAAACACTCATACATATATTCAATAGCCTGATTTATAACACAGGAACTATTTGTAATATAAAACATATAAACATATGGAAAAATATGAGCTAGGATCAGTAATATATTATGTAAGCAAACAAAATTTAAGATGTATCATAAATCTTATTATGAAAATAAAAATAAAGCTCCCAAAACAAATATAGTATTATATTTATAAAACTGAGGTCAATAAAAATGTTATCTAAAAACCATTAAGCATAAAAGACAAGACTGATTCAGTAGCCTGAAGATATTCATGATACAGTTATTTTACTATATATTATTATTTAGAGTATCTTCTAAATTGATGAGACTAAATAGTCTTTATTTAACAAGGCAAACACTTCAATAAGACTAGAATAGACAGATGTCTCAGGAGTCTTTGCAAATAGAATGTTTAGCATTTATCAGTGAAATGCAAATTATATTAATAATGGTATATCAATACATAATGGTGAAAATAAAAAAAATAATATCAGGCATTGGTGAGAATGTAAAATAATGGAAATTTAGTGCATTGTTATTTCACATATAAACTGCTGCAAACATCTTGAAAATTATTTGATATTACCCACAAATGGCAAGTATCCATCCACCCTGTATCATAGTAATTTTCTTCCTAGTTATATTACAAAAATAATTAGTACTTATCTGTATCCATCAAAAGATTGTGTACATTTATTTTCTAAAGATTTAATACCAAAAAGGTAAGTTGAATGAAATCCAAATGCACATTCATGGAATGTATGTATAAATTACTGTATATTCAACAGTATTTAAAATGTTTTCTTTTTAAAAAAAGATTAATCTCAGATTAAAAGCAACTACTAAAACAATTTAAACACAAAAGACTGATAGAAGTCAGAATGTAGCTATATATCCATGTACACAGAGTGTGAGCCAAGAAGAGAAAAATATAAATCTCTTGGGGTGGTAAAAATGATACATGATTTTATTTGGACTTTATACATGTGATCTTTGCCCTCTGCACTATGTAGGATACAATTCAGTTTTCAAAATATTAAAAATTTGGCAATTTCATAAATGCTGGTATGAACATCTAAAGCATAATTTGACAGGAAGGAAAAATTTGCTAAATGGTAAACACAGTAAAATTCAACTTATGCAAGAAAAGATATTTCCACCAAATGCCATTCCAGAATTGCTCAGGATACAGACAGAAAGGTGTACAGGAACATAAACTAAAAACCTGGTAAGTGCTTGATGGGAGAGGGTAAGGAAGAAAACTCATGGACGTGGAGCAAAGCCCTGGGCCAGAGCTGCTGAACTGCAGAACAGTGGGGTTGGAGCATGGGCATGAGTGAAAGGCAGAAACCACAGGACCTACCATGCCCATGCGGGCTTGAGGCAGCCTAGGTGGCCTGGTCTGCACAGCACTGTAGCCCCAACCCTGAGCACACATTATCCACCAACCTCTACTGCCTGCTTCCCAATAGTTTTGTTCAGCTCTTTCACTGCTGTGACTGAAAGACACAGGCAGAACAATGGTAGGGCAGGAAAAGTTGATTTAAGAGTTCATGGTTTTGGAAGTCTTAGTCCATAGAAGGCTGGCTGTCAGTAAAATAATAAAGGAGATACAGAGACAAGGTGCAGAGACAGGAGAGTGGCTGGCCCTCTAAACAGCCACATTTATTTATACCAATAGGTGGCATTAGGTCGTTAGAGCCACAACTACATTATTGCTTATAGTATCAGTAAGGTTGCTTATTCTGCAGTTACATTCTACAGTTATAATATGCAATGTCAGGAGCTTTCTGCAGCTCTCAAGAAAGTCCATTGTTTGAAATTACTGTTAGGCACTGGAGCTTGGTGAAACATTCTAGCTACCTAGCAAGCAAGTTTCTTTATTCCCAGGAGCTGTGTGCCTACAATCAAAGTTGAGGCTGATGAGGTTCTAGCAGAGGCTTCTCAAGCAGGGCATTGCCATACATTTAGTTATTTTACTAGATTCTAGGAGAAATTGCAGGGCATTTTAAGGGTGGGAAACAGAGCACCTGTTACCTCTCACCCCCAGGATTTTGCTTACCAGAGGAAAACTTCTGTGTACATTTCCACAATCAGAATTCCTACAGTTGGCCCCATCAGAACATCATAGCAAAGGGAAACAACTCACATGGTGATCAGGAAGCAGAGAGAGACTCCACTGGCCAGATATTAAATATATACCCCAAAGCCACACCCCCAGGGACCCATCTTCTCCAGCCACATCCTACTTGCCTTCAGTTACCACTCAGTTAATTCCCTGATAGAGATTAATTCACTGATTGGGTTAACTCTCTCACAACCCAAGCATATCTCCTCTGAATCTTCTTGCATTGTCTCACACATGAGGAAGGTACCTCACAACAAAACCATTACACCAATGAACTATAGGAAAAGGAAAATGAGGAATGGGCTGACCAATAGCATTGGTACTTTTCCTAACTGTCATTAGCATAAATTTGGACAACTGGAGTTGACCCAAGTGCTATATAAACCACCGGTCTAGCACACTAGGCAACAACCCATATTGGAGACCCTCTTGCCCTTGTAAGAGTTCTGTTTCTATTCTCCACATTTGAATAAATCCTAGTCCTTTCATGCTTGCCTTCAATTGTGCTGTGAATTTTATTCTTTGAATTTGTGAGATAAGAAACTGGAGAGAAGTTGGCAGAGAGTTGCTGTAGTCCATTGCAACCCTGAAGGGCACAACCTCTATTTAAAGTTGCAATAGTGAGATCTGCAATGTGACACTCAAAGGTAGTAGGAAAGACTGAGGCTTTCCTAGTGACCTCATAGCTGAAATCCCCAGGCACCCTGTGCTGTGATTAACTTTGAACAGTAAAACAGGCTTTCTTGGTACCAAAGCAGCTTGTACAGGCCCCACACTCCAATAGAAGTGGAGAACCAAGTTTCCTCTCAACTCTAGTTCTATGGGGAGCAGGACTCAATCTTCAACCTCATATTTATTCTTTAATTTTTAAGAGATATTATATTCTTATTTTAAAAAAGACTAAACAGTTATAAAAAGAGCTGTCACACATTCGAATATGACCTTGAAATAAAACAATTCCAAGAAATAAAATTACTTGAAGGAAAAGAGGATAATATTTTCCAAAATACTGTACAAAATGAAAAAAAAAAGGATGAAAAATCTGAGTGAAAATGTTGAAGAAAATTAAGATCAGACTTTCAGGGGCTGGGGTTATGCTCAGTGGTAGAGCACTTGCCTCGCATGTGAGAGGCCCTGGGTTCGGTCCTCAACACCACATAAAAATAAATAAATAAAATAAATGTATTGTGTCCAACTACAACTAAAAAATAAAAAATGAATAATATTTAAAAACATGATATAGGTTTTAAAAAAAAGATTAGACTTTCATGCCTGTGACAGTCTATTGTTTTTTTTGTTGCTGGCTATCAGTATCTACTCTGCCTCATTTTGAAAGTAGCAATCCATTTGATCTCTGTAATAGTTAACAGTTTCTTGATACTAGAAGAAATCTGGTGAGATAGGTGGGAAGATACTCTACAGAAAATTAATTTAAGTGCTTCCCAGATGAAATCATTCCAGTTCGAGCAACTTGACAAGGTCTGAAAGCAGGATAATTCCTATACTTCCTGAGACTGTTATTCTCTTTCTTCAATTGTATGACTCACAAATAATGCATGCATTATTTTCATTAAATTTGCTTACTACTTAAAACAGATTATTCTTTCTTCCTTGAAAATAAAACAATTTTCACTGATAGTATGAAATATTTAATGCACACTGCATGAAGATAAATAGAAAATAAGAAAACTACAATTAGCTAAAAAATAAAAGCAAATATATCAACCAAAGTGGATATGAAATCTCTCATAATGCAAAGATGTTAAGTGTACTTGTAATTGTGCTAACTATAAAACTTGCAAGTATTTAAAAACCCAGCTATTTTACTCTTGAGTATGCATCAGAAGAAAATAAAATCAGCCTAACAGAAAGATTCCTACAGGACCATGTTTATTGTGGCAATATTCACAATAGCTGAGATGGAATCCATCTGGGTTCCTATAATAGATGAATGTATAAAGAAAAACATAGTGAGTATATACAGTGGGATGTTATTCATTCACAAACAGCAAGTATGGGTGGAAATATAGGATGCCATGTTAAGTGAAATAAGCCATATATGGAAGAACAAGTATTGTATGTTTTATCTCTTATGTGGAAGCTTAAAAAAATCAAAGTTGAACTGAATATATAGAGTGATTCCCAGAGATTGGGAAACAGCTGTAAAGAAGGCTGGATTTCACCAATGCATGATGAATAGACCTACTGAAATATGTCAATGAGCCCCATAATGTATATGTGAATACACATCAATCAAAAATAAAATAAATACAGATGAAAAGATACCTTTTTGAATAACACTATAAATTATCAAAACTCATCCAGAGTTTTGATGTTATGAAACAAGAAAATTACTGAATAATGGAGAGGCTGTGGTCAAACAACAAAGACTAAATACTTAAAGTGGGCATTTAGGGAAAAAATAATTATATATCATTGTTATAAATTTGTTCAACAGTTAATATAAAGCAAAGCAACTGGATTTAATTTATTTTTATGGAAATTATAAACAGGGCATTAAACTTGATAAATCATAGCTAAATAAAACAACCAAACTTTTGGCTATACATTGAGGTTGATCGTAATTTTTATGTGAATCAATCAAGTATTGTGGAAAAAAAACTAATATTGTAGAATACTGAGTTGTGATTTAACCCTAATTCTAAGCAGAAACATAGGCAAGCCACAATCCTCTCCACTGTAAAACAAGCATCAGAATACTGGACAGACTTGTGAAATGGAATCTAAATTAAATTAGATAATAAAAGTATTTCCTGTAGTTCCATATGTTTATTTTTGCAGGAATTTTCAATTAATCAACCGATTTTTTTGTGTGGATTCAGCTATGTTAGCAATGTGTGGACTTCATACATAAATGAGTTTGTCAGATTATTTAATGTACAATTATTACCACTTACATCTGTTTTAACTATTATTATCCCTTTTTAGTTCCAGTGTTCATTTACATAATAAATTTCAATAATGATAAAGAACCAAGAACAGACTTGTTGGAGAACACACTGATAGGTCTGCAAATTTTCTATAGCCTCTGGGCATGGATAGTACGGAAACCAGACCCTCAAAAATCACTTTAAGCAGAGTAGTTGGCAGTTGTATAATTTTCTTATATTGACAAAGCAATTATATCTAGCTTCCTGTAATGTTTTCTGTCTTGACTAGAATGGAAGTACATGCATTTTTTATCTTAATATTACATGAAATGCAATTCAAGTCAGCAATTTTATTTGACTGCATATTGAGATAGAAATATATTCTAACAGAGCTCAGTGAGTCAAAATGATAATAAAAAACGTAGTTCCACAAAATTAACGATCAAAATGCCTTTCATTAGTTTTAGCATTTAGAAAAAGAACTCTGATTAAGAACAATTAAAGTAAATGATTCATTATAAACAATGTTTGTTGTAGAATTATTATAATTAAAAATTTCTGGGAAATTTGCCTTTAAATGAGCTATCCACTCACACTCTCCAGTTCTTCTGCAGCCATTTATGTTCTAATTCACATTTTCAAAAGGTCTACTTTAATATGCATTTTACTGCACTCTTAAAAGTTACACTTGGCCTCCAAAACACAAGATGAAAGTATTGCATGAATATGACTCCTCTTACAGTCCAGTTTTGAATAATTTAATCACCCTTGGCCTTTTAATACTCTTTCATTTCTTGTGCAGAATTTTATTAGCTTATTCTCAAACTACTCCTCAGACTGTAGAAAAAATATGGTTCAACTTTGCTTGATACCTTCTCTCTCCCCAAATAAGGTCAACCCTCATTACCTCTTCTTAGGTTGGCCAACTCTCTTTCCCTGAAGTGTATTAATTAGTTTAATATTATTTATTTATTTTAGACAAATGTGTTTGGGAGTCTTCTTCTCTCAAATTTTTATGACCTTATTTGCTCTGTAATTCATTAGAATGTTGATGTATTCAAAATATTTATTAAGAATTTTTTCTATGTCATCCACAAAACATAAAACAGTAAAACATTCCTGATTTTATAAAGCAATATCTTATCTTCAGTTATTTCTATGAGTTTAGGAAAATTTAGTGGTGGGAAGAGACATCATGTGCTCAGTGTCTATGTGTAAGGGAGCTTGCTCTTTTGGATAGGATAGCCAGTGAAATTACTGACAAGATACCCCAAATTCCATACTGTCTTTAACCTCAGGAGGTTGGTATATTGTTCCTTATTTCAGGAATGTCCCCAACCTCCCATTTCACTCTTCAGCCTCCATCTCTGTAAACCTGAATATACCCAATACTGCTGGTTCCATTCCCTTATGCAAGGCAATTTGCAACTGAGATATATCCACAAATGGTGCCTATACCCCACCAAACCCTCAGAAGCAACCCCGACCTGAATGCCTTAATCCTGGTGAATGGATTGCTTTAAACATATGCATTATGTTAGGCAACCTGCTTGGCCTAGAAGTGAAGAAGACAGATTCACATTTTTCTTCAAAAAACATATCATTATTTTTTATTAATTTATTTTTAGTTGGAAAAATTTTTAAAAATGCACATAATTATGGGGCACCATGTGCTATTTGGACTTAAGTTTAAATTATGGAAAGATTCAATCAAGGTATGATACCTATTACTAACATCATTTTTTGTGATAGCGAATTAAAACTCTGTTCTTTCAGCAATTTTGAAATAAACAGCCCATTATTATTAATCTCAGTACAATAGATGGCTAAATCTTACTCTTCTGGCCTAGTTGATACTTTTCCTTCTCGGAGCAAGACTCTTCTAAACCCAATTCTCCCTCTACTCCCTGCTTCTGGTAAATTTCCTGTGCCCTATTTCTACAAGAGTGACTCCTTTAAATTCTACAAGCAGGGAGACCTTGAAGTATCTGTCTTTCCATGCTTGACTTACAGTCTCATAGATTTAATTAAGGATGCTAAACTTTTCCCTAAAGCAGAGTAAGAATTTCAATTGCATGGTCAATTCCTCCCTCTAATTAGCTTTTCAAATCATATATTTCATTTCCTCCGAACCTCTAAGCCTTGATGATGCTTTCTTTAAAACATTTTTTAAAATTCCTCTTTTTCATACACTATCACTGGGATTGCCTTGTGTTTCACCTTATATTCCAAAATACCTCTAACAGCAACAAAGAGATTCCATTATGGCTGTGTTAACAGACCTGAAGCCCTGCCTCCATTCTCACACGTCCTTTAGGACTTGCATGCTGTCACCACATTCTGCATGGTCTAAATCTATTTGCTCCCATGCTCTCCCATTATTACAGTGAAGTAAATAGCACCACTTTCACAACAATGCCGTTGGCTCAAACATACACAAGTAAGAAGCAACAAAATCAAGATTTAACCAATTGCAGGTGTTAGTTTCTGCTGTCTGTGTCCTTAACCATTCCCTATGCCCAAGATATTTGTTTTTATTACCATCTTTTATAAAAAAAATTTCTAGGCATAAAAGAGATAATGAAAGAGTTGAAGAAGAACACGTCTCTCCTGCAAAGAGACAAACGATTTTCTATGACTTGTCCTAGAGCTGTCTCAATGGATGTCACTCTGTCATCAGCCATGCCTCCTCCAAAAGTAGCTCCTTCTAACTGTAGTGCCACAACATTCCCTGCATTGAGTTTTTACAGATAATAAGTCATTGTTTCTGCTCCCCTTTCATCTACCCCCCATTCTCAACTCTCTGAGGTGTGGGAAAAGCAGATGACCCTAGTCAGGGTCCCTGTCAGGTCACAGATTCTGACTTCCTGTTCCATAATCATGTTTTTGGCTTAACACATATGCAGCTGCACTTCTAAAAGGGCACAAAGGTTAAACATTTTGTTATAAATCTTCTGATTATTACAAACACTAATAAGCAGTCACCAAAGTTCTATGTCCCCTTACCTTTTCTTTTTCCTTGCAAGTTGACTTTGTGTTTCTCTAAATTACGTTTAGTTCTGAAGGGATATCTGTGAAAGAATCCCGTAAATGTTGTAGTACAAAACAAGTGAGTAAATGAGATAAACGTGCCTTGCATCTTTCAGTTTGTTTAATTTTTCTTCTAAAATATCTAAATCAGTGTTATGTTTTTCATTTATAGTGTGTAGTCAAGTTCAGAAGCACTCTGATTCAGCATATGTACTCAAGTACACTGTTTGATGATTCTGTAGGAACTGAACAGCCTAAAAAAATAACAACGCTCCACTATCAACTGATTAATGCTGATGAAAGAGTTGGGACTTCCTGGCAAGTTGATTAGCTGACACAAGGGGTGAGTAATTGGTGTGTTTAAGAATAGGAACCATACAGATCTGGTGAAGGAATACAGCCTCTAGGCACATTGACTATGTAATACTGTCTGAATATCAGGAAGAAATTAATGAGTATACTTAAGGGGGTAATAAATAAGTACATACTTTCAATACCCCTGAAAATTTCATGTGGAGAAAAGTTAAACATTTTCTATTTTAAATATTAGCTAAGATTAACAGAGTATGCCTTCCAATCAGTACAGAAGACAACAACTCAGCAAATATTTGTCTTTGTATTTCAAAAATTCAGAGAAAACATCTGTGAAATATGAAAATAAAGTACTGAACAAGCCCTGAGGAAGAAAAAATAGTTATTATAATAAAATCAGATCCATGTACCACCCAACTGAGACAAAAATTAATGATAGGTAGAGTGTATGACCCTGTGTTGTCTCCAGATATCATATATATCCTTCTAATATCTCTGAAGACTTATAAAAATGGGGAACTTTATCTTGAAAAATAAAAATTAATTTATTATTAGACAAGGCACTCGAAATTCTGTTGTGTTGGGGCAGGCTCAAAATAGCTATAGTTATATTCCCTCATCAAGGTTTCCAGAAGGCTATGTTATATTTTTAGTGTGAAACCAAGGCCATGAATTGACTATGTAATGGTCAGTGTGTAGGTAGGGTCAGAAACACTCTGATTCAGTGTATGTACCCAAGGTCATAAACATTTGCTTGTGAGCACATGCACACTGGTGTAACCTGTTGGCAGTGTGCTTTCTTTGTCTGGCTTGTATAAAAGAAAGGCCTACAGAAAAGACCTTGGAGGCTAAACGGAAATGACTGGAGCTAAAAAAAACTGGCTGGGGCAAAAAATGGGATTGGTTGTGGGCTGATGCTGAGGCAGAACACAGTTGCCATCTCTGAATAAAGAATGTCTACTGTCGTAACTGTATCTTGCATCTTGTTCCACCTACCAACCCCTGAACCTTGCAGCCTGGGTATGAGTCCCCTATCTGACATATTGCACCAGACAGGATTCCTTAACACAAAACAAGGTACCACTGCTGTAATTACTTTCATAATTTAGTAAAGTCTGTATTTACATGGTGCATCTATGTTTTCAGACTCATCATCAAACATTGTAATGCATCTAGCTGTAGAGTCCAACCTCCGACTTCTGAAGCACATTGTGAGAAGCACTATTTGTCAGTTCTGAAATGCCCATTTGATTCTTCTCTCATAACTTATGACCACTGAATTAGTTTTTCCTCCCATTTATCTATTTCTTCTATATTGTTATTTATTTATCATTGTTAATATTATTCTATATTTCTATTTTAATTGCAGTTAATAATGATATATTAGTTAATTCTTCTTTGCTAACTCTTAATATCTAGGTCATCTCAGTGTTGGCTAATATTATTTTATCTCTTGATTATCAATCAAATTTCCTAAATTGTCTCCAGTAGTTAATTTTTTTATTGTATTTTATACCACTTACTAGAATGTCTGTCTGAATTATATTACCTTACTCTCAAGCAGAAGTTTGCCCTTTTTTTTTTTTTTAACAAACCAGAGAGTATTGGAGGTTTGAGAACCACATGGGGTCATAGCTACTTACTCTGCAGTTGTGAGTGAAAATAGATCCAGAATCATGAAGATTTATGGTCAAAAATGTGTTTCTATAAAGTTCCTTACCAAAATGGGCAGCTGGCCAAAAGACTGTAGTTAGCCTCTGAAGTATAGAATGCCAACTGTTTTTTTTTTTTTTAAGTAATAAGGCTTTTCAATTTCAAGAGAATAATCTTATTCTGGTCAAGGTTCAGTCTTAGGCTTTATTATAGTAGACCTATTTCAGCTCTCGGATTGGTCTTAAGTTCAGTACTTTTCCAAGGGTTGGCCCATAGGTCTAGGCCACCGGCTTCATGTGGTGCTAAATCAAGATGGCGTATTTGCTGTGGTCTTTTCAGTTAAGCCAGGCCAGAGACCCAGTGGTTCAAGCAGTGTATGAGGAAGCTTCTCTGTGCTGACCTTCTGCCGGTACATCCTGGGAACTGGGCACAGACTTAAACTTAACCCTACAATAGAAGAGTGCCCTCTGACTAGGAACCCCAGCAATCCTGAACTCCAGTCTCTTTTTCTTAAAACAACAAAATTGCTGCCTTCTGTTTTGACTCCACTTCTCTCTGATGCTACTGGAAATGGATCTTCATATCAGACTGGTAGAATAAGATTCAACTCTTGGGATTTGCTTCTGTCTGCTTTTCACTACTGAAGGCCAGAAGTAGGGTTTAATTTTTAATTTTTTAAAAAATTTATATATTGTTCCTTGTTTTACTATGGGAATGAAACTTTTGAAATGAAATTAAAATAATTTACTTAATAGACAAAACTGAGGAATTAAAAAATAAAGTTTCTCCTAGTTACTGAATTAACATTTAAAATATGTTTACACTGTATTTTGGATGCAACACAGACAAATCTTGAGTTCTTAAAGCTCTAACAATGTTTGAGAATGTTCATAACACAAATACACATTCTTCTAGCAAGAAAGAAAATATTAGCTTAATTGGAATTTTTTTAAGTCATTTTTTTGGCTGTACTGAAAGGGCCCAGGGCCAAATTAATCTCTAAAGTTGTGCTTTGGTGAATTTATCAATTATTGCAAATTAACTGTGATGCCTGAGGTGTGCATTCCAGGCTGATAAAAACACAGACAGTCTTTGTTTTGGTTCTTGGGGCCAACTTGCACTTTGGTGAAATAATATTTTATTGAGAATTTGGATTAAAAAAAAATCTCCCTATTTATTAAGAAAAAATAAATGAAAGATTAAATGGCCTCCATAAAAATAATAAGTATGATCAATTCATTTTACTTATAGGTCTAAAGAAACTAAGAAGCATTAATTTAAAATAGTTTAACTCAAAAACATCAAGGAAAAGAATAAATTGAACTTTTAATGTTTTAGATGCAGTGCTGAATTTTCAAAAAGCTTCATTTTCTTTTAAGTAGCGAACAAAAACACAAACGAAAGAGAAAAAAAGGAGAAACCAAATGTAAAAATCACTGGCTAGTAACATAGTAACACACAAAACCAAAAAACAATTTAAAAATTACTGAGGAAAAAAAGTAGTGCAATTATAAATTCTAAACTTTTCAACACAAGTTATAAAATGTAGGTACTTAGGATTTTAAAATTGAATTGATGAAAAGTTTTTAATGTGCCTATTTGACATATGAATATTTTAACAAATTAATTTGTTAAATTATTTTAAATATCTAAAATTACTTGAATTTTCTAAAAAGAAGTACTGAATTTATTTGACAGATAAATTAATTTTCTTTCCATTAAATGTGTTAAGTATATGAAATTATAATTTATGTGTTTAACTATATTGAGTATTAACAAATGTTGTCTTTGCAAAAGATCTGTCTGGAAAATTCTAAATAATAATGAAAATAATTTCAACTGAGCTCTTTTTCTTATTTAATCAGAAAAAAAACATTTTAAATGCCATCTCTCTGACTCTTAATGTCAAGAACAGCCATATTATGCTATAAATATTTAATACCCTTGAACACTTTAATAAATATTAAGTTAACTAATGGATATTCTTTAGTTGTATCTTTCTTTTTCTGATGAATTTCTAAACATATATGTTTCTTAAGTAATAAATAAGCTTTAAAATATATTCACTTTTTTAAAGCTTCCAGTCAAGATGGTAAATTAGATATGAAAATAGAGCTTTTGAGACATCAAGAAGAAAAATTAATTCATCTTTAATTTAAACTATTTGATTTAGACAAAAACAAATGAATAAATTGTTCTCTGTCTTCTTTAGAGAAAGTTTCTTATCATACCAAATTTCAGTTTCTCTAAGACATATATTTGTGGCTGTGCACTGATTTTCAATTATTTTTAAAGATACTTTAACTTTTAAAAGGAGAAAAAAATTAATTAAAATTATTTTATAACTAGCACTTCAATATGGCTTGTTTTCAAATACCCAGGGACATGTGTGTATATCCTTATGTAAGAAAATGTTTAGCAGCTCTTTTTAACATTGTTTTTCCCAAATCTAGAACCTAAATTTAAAAAAAGTTAATTTGATATTTATATCACAATAGCTTTGGGGTTTTGTATGCAATCCTGAACCATACAAATGGGTTTTCCTCTCTTCAATAAAAGAGGACTATTTTATTTAAAATTTGTGCTACATAACTTCTCTTCTTGTTTGTTATCCAAATTCTTGAAAACAAGAAGACATTTATTCGCCCTGGGTTAATTACATAGAGCTAAATGCTATCACCATAAACGTTTCATAAGCAGAGTATTTGTCAGGTTAGGTAGACCATATTAAGGTTCATGTTCAAAAACTGATATGCACCTATACACAAATTAAATTTCTGCTAGGTATAAATATGCTTGTCATTCTTGGTGATTATGACATTTCTATATGGAGTAAATCAAAAGAGTGTGGGGTTAAGAAGCAGCTCACTTCTCATACTACTTATGCCCTCTGTATAATCATTGACTGAATGTTCACAAACTGATAACTTTACTCCATTATGATGATAAGAATTGACATGATTAACTGCCCAGTGCTATTCATATCTTTCACTAACAAAATTATATTCATTTTTTTGTCTCTTACCTACTAGTAAATAACCCTCTACTGCAAAGTGTTGTTAGAATTGAGTTTTCTTTATTTAGAAGAAATAAACATAATAGCCATTGCCAAATTCTATACCTCTATACTTTTTGCCTCAGAGCCAAAAAACAGACTCCTTCCAGAGGCTGGATTCAGAGTACAGACAGATCCCAGCTTAGAAGACAACAGCCTCACAGGAAAAGAAACTCAAAATCCACAAAACAAGAAGTGGGTAGGGCTGTAGCTCAGAGAGACTGCTCACCTTGTGTGGATGAGGCCCTGGTTCAATCCCAGGCACTGCAGAAAAGTAATTAGGAAGCAAGAATTGATTCCCTAAGACTAAATTAAATGAGTTAATTGGGGCTTCCTAATATGGCACTGGTCCTTCATTTAGCATACTGTAATGGGGATCCATTTGCAACCCAACACTTAAAAGTTCAGAAAGAAAAAATTCCTATGAAGGATTTAAGCATAATGTATAAAGCTGAACATTTTTCATAAAATCTAATGAAAATAATTCTGTAAACATGGATCAGTTAGACTCATTTGTAAAATTATTCAAAATGGCAGTTAAATTGCATAATAAATAAGAAAATTCCTAACAGCTTGACCTCGTTGGATAACAATTCTAGTCTTGCTTTCCTGAAATTTTCACAGAAGAAAAGTTTGAGCTTGTTCAGAAAGTAATATTTTAGTCATCATTTAACTCATTTGTATACTAAATTGAGATTTTAGACATCAATTCGAATGACAATTATATTGTAATGCATATTTATGGAAATATCACAAATAATGATTCTGAGAAGAAAGTACTAAAGATGAATTTGCAAACATGACTCTTATCAGAAAGTTAACATAGAGAATTCAATCAGAATAGCTTCGAGAACTGTAATACATAGTCCCTGCAGCTACATTTTCTTCTGCTTTAGACAGTTAGATGGTAGTTGCCAATCTTGGGAAGGATTTTTAGAAAGGGGAGACTGACTAGACTCTTGTTAATATGGATGTTAGGTTTTGAGACCCAGGCCTCCTATTGATTACTGCAATATTTGTTAATTGTTGTTTTTAAATCATTGTAACTGTGTTAGAAGCTTGAATATTCTAGGGACATATTGCAAAACATATGTGGTAAATTATTTTAAGATGTTCTGAGGTGCTCAGGGTATAACTCAGGGATACAGGGTATTTCCAACACTGCAAAAGCAGAATTAAAAGAATGTTATGTTTAGCTATATATACAAGAAAATTAATGGAAAAGATGAAAAGTACATGAGATTTTGCAAGTGTATAAAAAGTCTGCCAGTAAATTAAATGATGGGGGCAGAATCTTTAAAGACAGAAAGTTAGTAACCTGTGAAACATAATAGGCATGATTAAGTAATTTGGTAAATTTTGAGATATTTTAAGCAACGATGAATTAAGTAGATAATATCTTTGCTGAACAAATATTTTTAAAAGAGTGAAATGGACAGGAGACCACAAATATTCATGATCATATGACTATAGAAGAGCCACTCAATATTTATGAAGTAATACACTGATTATCTTATGACAATAATCATACGTGCTCTACCTAAGAAATGCAAATAAAATTCATAGATGCTCATTAACATTATGGTGAACTGCATCTGTTAGGCAGGTGAAATTGTTCCTATTCTGCCTCAATATTACAAACATATGTTGCTTCTAGAAACCTTCTGTTGGCTAAGCACCTTTTATCAACCTCAAGGCTGTTCTTCAATACCACACCATCAGCAGGGCAGGTTGATGCAGTAGAAAGAAGGACAGAAATTAAGAGCAGGTACCCTACTCCAGGTATAGGGAAACCCTTCATCCTTGCACCCTGTCCTGAATATGGTGATCTATTTTTTTCCCCTGTGTTATAAATTAACAAGCTGTGTAGTTCTTTTTCCTGATTTCTTAACATAGAACAGTGCCTAGAAAAAGCCTAGTGTTTGTTAATTTCGTAGATTAAAAAAAATATTAATCTACTGTATTACTGTTCAGGGTAAAATATGGTATAGATCACTCTAAGAAATAATTTAACAATAGATACCATGTAAATGGTCCATATAATTTTGGATTCTATATTTAATATCTGGTACTCAAATAAAGAGAAAGTATTTAGATTTAGGGAATAATGTTAAATTATTTTCTGTGAAATGGAAACATCAGCAATTTTTAATGCTTAATTTTATCAGAAAATATTTTAAGATACAGAGTTATACAATTTGACCTCTTTCAGAGTACCATTTTAAACATTAATAATCCTATCTCTTCAATATTATTTTTGGCCAGTCATTACATTACCTTTGCCAATGTTTTACAGTAATGATAGTACACTAGTTTCCAAATGTTTACATCAAATTTAAATATTTCTTTCCTGAAATAAAGACAGACTTTGCAGTTTTCCAAAACCATAAAAATGATCGCTACTGCAATTAATAATTGTGTTCATTAGTTAGTGTAAGCATAAATAAATTGCAAACACATTTAACGACTGAGAGCATGTGTCACCAACTTCTGAGTCTTAGAAGCACACATTTATTATAAAGCTTAGAGATTTAAATATTTTCAGTCTGGACCTATTTCATTGTATCATGGTTGTATTAATATCCACTACAAATTTGCACATTTTTAAAACTTTATTTTTAGTGGACTGGATTATATATTCAAGAAAAGGAAATGCTTCTCTTTTGTTGATAATATTCACTGATCCTTTAGAGGTATTATTCTAATGTATTGCTGTGGAATTCATTGACCATAACACAGAAGCTTACAGCAACCATTTTATTATGCTGACAGATTTTGTGAATTATGCTGACAGATTTTGTGAATGAAAGATTCAGGTACAGTGGGAATATCTTGTCTCTGATTCAGGACTTCCCATTCCTTACCTGTAATGACTCAGTTGGATTCCTGGAATAACTGAAGACCTGAGGATTGGAGCATCAATATCTAGGAGACCCATTTTCAAAATAGTCCCTACACTTATGTGCCTGGGCCCTGATTTGGAATAAAGAATGAGTTAGGATGAAGTCTGAAGTTTGGACTCTTAACAGAAACAATAAAGCTTACTCACTCCACCACAACAGCCTTAAAATAGCCTTCTGGCATGGCAACTTGGTGTCTCAAACCTGAGATCCCCAATGTTCAAAAAAGCAGCTGTGTAGTCTTAATGACATGACTCCAAAGTCAGAAGCTGGGCTCTAATTTTCTAAGCAGTTGTAAATCAATCCAGATCCAAAAAAAGGGGCTATAGACTTTATCTTTCAGTGGGAAGAATATTAAATCACCTGATGACATATTTTTAAATCAAAGTTTAGAAAATCATAAAAGAAATAAATGGTTAATCCTAGCTTTGAGTTAAGCATTAATGTTGCTTCTTCTTTGCTTTAAAAACAAGGACCTGAATGATAATCTATTCAACTAATAGAGCAAGTGCTATTACAAAGCTCAGAGGAAGAGTATTCAGGGAGAAGTCAGATAGAGAAAACATCAAGCAAGGGGGAAACCAAAAATTATATAGAAGATAATTAGTGGTATTCCAAGAAACCTGAAATTAAGGCTTATATAAACTAAAAAATGATATAGAAATGTTGTGGGTGACAGAGAATATACTTTTAAGTCTCTCAGATTAAGTAACACCAATGTTAAAAGCGATCTGACAATTAATATGGTATGTTCTTCCATTTTATAAAGGAAGCTTGCAAGGGCACAAGAGGTCCTCAAGATTAAACTGGAATTTAAAACAAAGAATCAAAAAACACTGGGTTCCAGTCAAGTGCTCCTAAGTTTAGATATACACAGGTGATGTTAGCAATAGATTTAGTAAATAAATGGGTGAAGATGTTTAGAGATATTTTAAGCAATTCTACTTAAATACATGAAATAAGAATACTATATTTATTTATTTATGATATGGGGAATGCAGGTTTCAGAGTTTTACCATTTTAATAAAAGATTATTTGCAAAGGGGAAAAAGGGAAAATTAAACAACTGCATCTTGCACATTAATAACACCCCTATTAGAGAAGCTTGAATTTAGCATGGACTTATTTTATAATGCAACAGCATTGTCTGTTTGATGATTTTTATCAGCGGGTTATGCTGGTGAGGGGTTATGCCATAAAATTAACCCTAAGCAGTGACCTCAAACAGTGCATCTTAAGTAAGACTGAAAATATATCAGCATAGATCCAACTTTGACTAAGATATTTGACAGTAAAGAAACACATCCTAGGAACTGTTGCTGTGTGTCAAAACCCTAGTATACAACTGGGAAAGTAAAGGGAATAAGACAGGTGAATACACTGTGTGCGCCTGTGTATGCACATGCACCACGGCCTACAGAGAGAATGAGGAATATGGAAGAAGTCTAGTGTAAATGAAATGGGGAGAACAAGAGTGTAGATTTGAGAATGTTCTAGAGAGAGATCACAGTTGCCCTATTAGTCTACTCTGGCTCCAAAATAAATAAGGTAGATTGGGTGACCTAAACAACATTCATTATTTTTTTTTTACTGTTCTGGAGCTCAAAGTCCAAGATCAAGGTTTCAGCCAATTAGGACTCTTGTAGGCTCTCTTCCTTGCTCAAAAATCATTTTATCCCCAGAATGAATCATCTACCTATTAACTCACCACCTGAAATATAAGGTTGTGATTTTCCAAAACAGATGTTAATAAGTGAGCTTATATTGTATACATATTAATATCTACATAATATACAGCCTTTCTTCGGAAATGTATACTATTAGGACTGGGAATGTAGCTCAGTGGTAGAGCCTGCACTTTGCAGGCCTATGTTCAATTCCTAGCAGCACACACACAAAAATTATTGTTTATATATTAATAATTATATATCCAGAATATATCATAGCATATATTTAATAAATAGAGATTCATACACACTATGGAAATAAATTAAATGAAAGATTTTATGTAATAATAAAATTTGGTTCTTTTACACATGATAGGAGTTTTTGTTTTTGATTCATATTACACACTACTAGAATCCGGAATATTCTGCAATGTAAGTAAATGTAAAACTATCATTGCAGGTAAGCTGAACAGAAATAAATCACTCTGCAAAGCTGTTGTGAGATCCATATAATGCCACTTGTTAGAACAAATGATTCAGCCCTCTATCTTGTCTTTTTTTCTTTTTTCAAGTTATAATAATATTAAATAGAGTTGTGAGTATACCACCGTGTTTGGAGACTGATTATCTATTTACCACTCTGCTAAAATGTAGTTAGGTTCAGGTAATTATTGAAATTCAGAGTTTGCCAAATGGCTATTGGTATTTATCTGATTGCCATTAACTCTGTGGTAAGGGAGGGATGAGGAACCTAAGTTGTTTAACATTGTGATTAACATAGTTAATTACCTTAAAAATATATTTGTGGCATTTGAACTTTGACCTTTTTCTTTGCCTTTGTTCACTTTGAATGAAGATGCCTAACATTGCATTTCTCCAGAGTACTGAATTCTATAAAGGCTTTCTATCTTTTTAAGTAGCTGTTTTAATTTTCTGTATTCTTTCATTTTGTGTGTGTGTGTGTGCGTGTGTTTCTCCTCTCTCCAGACATTCAAAATATTATTCCAGGTTTTCTATTGGATAGAAAAATAACCTGGTTAGTCCACCATCTTTGTTATCCCTTTTAACTAACTTCTAATAGGCCAGTTTGGCTCAATATCCCCAAATCTGAGCTATTTTATCTCTTGCTCACTGTCAGGGAAAATATTTTGCATGACTAACATTGGTGTCACAGAAAAAAAGTATGTAAATATATATATGTTAATATATGTGTAATATAAATGATATATTGATTATATAATGTATTATTCATTATATAACAACCAGTCACTATTGGTAAAATAATTATTTTTAATATAATTACATTATATATTATTTAATATGTGGTATGTATTAATAAATGTACATTATATAACTGAATTAATTATAAAACTTAATATTAATTTAAATATGATACCATTAATTAGTATATATTATATACAATAGTTATTCATTCTTTGGTCAAATAAGTTAATATTAATTTGTAAAACATTGGGCCTTACTACTCATCTGTTTCTCCCATTTTATAACTAACTCTTAACAAATTTAATCTGTTGCAAGAGTATATTAAGGGAAACTTAATTAGTTTTGATATTTAAAACTTTTCAATAAATACTGCCAGCATTGGGTCAGGAAATTTGGCCTACATGAATCATTAGTGACAAGGAAACGGCAGAGTTGAATTAATGTGCACATGCATTGTGACATGTGATTTAGGAACGATGTATCCAGTGCAGATCTGGAGTTCATAATGGTATGTGATGACAGTAATGGTAAATTAAGAGAAATGTCTGAGTTAATGGCATCTAGCCATTTAAATCATCCCCCAGATCATCCAGATCACCAAACTGAGCAACAAAAGCTCACTTGGAACCCACACAATAAATTTAAGGAAGAATATATTGTATGCTTTAATTTACACAAAAGTGAGGAAATAAACTATCAATACCAAAGAAAGTAGTGTATCAGTGAGATTTCATTCCCAGAAGAACATGGCCCCCATTCTGATTATTTCCCTAATCAGTACTTTATAGTCAAACTAAATGTACAAAATGTATGTGTATGTATTTATGATATAGTGAATAAATATATGTTTACCTGCCTTTTAATCTATAAATTATATATGAGTAAATATATGCATTTACCTTTTATCTATCACTCAAACTTCTGACACTCAACTGTGATGAATGCCCTCCAAATAAAAGAAATAATATATGCACAATTCTGCCTATTCATTATGAAAACCTGAAAACATTGTTCACTTTATGATGATTACAAATCTTTAGTGAATTATCGTTGGAACATTTTAGAAGATCTGCAAAGTAAGCATACACACCATTCAGTATATTTAACATTAGTAATCAGCTAAGTGTTTTGTGATTTTAAATTGTTTTGTTACATTTTGTACGATAAAATCCAAGACCCATTTTAAATAAATTTTAAAAGGAATGTTTGGTAGTAACTTAATAATCTAACTAGAAAAATGATCATTTGCTGGCTTTTAATGAAAGACTATAAGCATTATGAGGTCCTAAAAGCCATTCACTAAAGCAGGACTAGAGCCAGGTCATATCTCCATCATCCTTACCCCAAAGCCCACATATGTATCTCTACAACATTATTCTCAAAGTGAACACTGGGATTTTAAATGGCTTACTCATATGCTAGCTTTCTCTAGTTTAAGTGAGATTTTTTAAAAATTACACTTGGAAACCAAGTAGCTTATCTTCATTTTTTTATTCGGATGGTAGCTGCTCATAGAATATACATTCAACCCTGAGGCTTCACATAACAGAGTTTATTGACAAGTTCCAGGTACCTGAGGCAAATTGCGATTGATGTAAATTGTACACTAAATAGAGTTTCACTGTAAACAAGGATTTGGAATTAAGCCAGCACATAATACAAAATCGAGCATGGTCAAAATTTTCCTTAAACACAGCTTTCAAAAGCCTAAAAATTTGTGTGCATTTACTAAACAACACAGCTTTTCTCCAGTGCTAGGAAAGAATCTATAGCTTTGTGAGAACACAAAATAAATAGCTGATTTATAATTGGGGGGTGGGACAACATGTATAAAAAATAATAAGTAAAATAAATTTCAAACACTAGAAATAGAGGGTGCTCACATTATGGAAGTTTAAGAGCAATACTGTTAAGATGGATTAGCATCTAGTAACATCCAAGCTGCTGGCGTTTCTCCTCTATCTGGAGCTCCAGTGATATAGATTTGGAGACTTTCTCCTTCACATTTGTACAGAGATCACCTCCACTTCATTTTAAAAATGTGTTCAGTAGGTGGGTGGAGTTTGCTCTTGACCTGTGGTCCATTTCCTCCCCATGTGAGCTCTCAGTCTGCAATTATAACTCAGTGTTAAAAGTATTAAAAGCAGCTGATTAATTGAGCACTACAGCTGGAAAATAAGGTTCCTGTTTATTTATGCTACTAAAATCCTGGCCTTTCCTTGATTGGACACAGTGGAGGCAGAGTGCACAGCTTGGAGAGAAGATCATCAGCTAAGTAATGGCTCCCATTATTCTGGGAAGATTTTTTGACATGACTGAGCTATATAGCGTGAAAGGACATCCACAAATGAATCATACTGCATATCCCCAGTGATTTCAGGCACGTTCAATGTGTTTCTGACAGTGTAAGTATTTAATACACCTTTCCTACAATCCCGGTCATGTGGCAGGAGGTTGGGATCTTCCTTTGCTTCATATAATACACACACGTACCTCATGAGAATGAGAAATGATTCTACAATAATATAGAAAAATCCAGATCCATGTGAAAAATATCATTATTTCCAAAATACATATTCAAACCTATAGAACCATCCCTGCCTATAAAGGCAACTGTATTTTCAACTGTATTTTCCTTTTTATGACAAGAACTACCCTGTTTACCCTTGGTTTAGTTTTCTGCTTTGATTCAGATTGAGTGGGTCAGTGGGCATGGTTATTGGATAGGGCAGGAGTAAAGTATATTACCTCTTTTTAAAAAAAAAATTCACTTTTAACATTTTTTAAGTGTCAATAGATCTTTATTTAACTTATTTATATGTGGTGCTAATCATTGAACCCAGTGCTTATACATGCTAGTCAAGAACTCTTCCACTGATCTACAACCACAGCCCAGTTTATTACCTCTTAGTGTAGTGGTCTTCTTGTTCTTGCCTGTGTCACCTAGCATTAGCATCACCTGGGAACTTGGTACAAATACAATTTTTCTAGTATCACTCCAGATCTACAGAATCAAGAATCCTGAGAGTGAGACGTAGCCATATGAATGAACACACCTTCCAGATTTTTCTGATACATATACCAAATTTTGAGACCTACTTCTTTGCTAGAAAGAACCACATTATGTGCTCAAGACTGACTTGGTTCATAATCTTGAATCCACGCAAAAGCAGAATTTCTTTGGGTAAAGGTGTTCAGGGCAATTCTTGGTAAGTATGAGGCATGTAAGTGATTTAAACCATTTAAAGAATGTTCACTTTTAATACGAAGAAAATGGTTACAAGGATGATATTTAATAAATGCTTTGTAAATTTTTTTCATCTGCTTCTATTGTTTTGAAAATATTGCTACATTTTTCAGTCATTGTACTTAGAAAGTCAGATTGAATTATTTTGTCTTAAGCTTTATAAAGTTCATGTCACTCAAATAATTTTTTAAGAGACTGTTGTCCTGGGATTTTATAAAAGAAACTGAAATAACAGACCTTCAGTTCTCTTTTCACCCCTGGCTCTGAAATCTCTGGAGCTTGGTTAAGTTATATGATCCTTTATTATTAATTTCCTCTTCTATACAATTGGAAAATAGTACCTGAAACCATGGCATCAGGTTTGAATAAGCAATTAAATAAAGTGGCTAAAAAACAGGAATGGGAGTTAAATAGCTGTGATTTGCTGGAGAAAAAAAAATGTGACATCTTCAAAGTAATATTTCAGATCTACTATCTCCCTTTTAAAAGAATGCTCTATTTCATTTCTCTTGTTTAGTAATATGTTTTTTTTTTCACTTTTGGTAATGCTTCAGTGGCAAAGTTTACATTTACTGCAGAAATTCCACTTCTGCCTTCATAATATGTATCCAACCAGTTCCAATGCTTTTTTTTTTTTTTTAAATGGTGCTGGGGATTGAACCCAGGGCCTTCTAAATGCAAGACAAGCACTCTACCAACTGAGCTACATCCCTAGCCCTCCAATGCATTTTTAAATCCAATACTCTAATTCATCTTAGTTTATTAGAAGCATATTTTTAAAAAGAACTGACATTTTCTATCTAAGCTATACATAATCACAGAGTGAAATAAAGGATGCAGATAGATGTGCATAGATACAAATTTTATCTCACATTCTCTGAAGATAATTTGAGAAAAACAAAACAAAACAATCATCCTAAGTATGGTTAAAAATACATAAAAATCACCAAAAAAGTTTATTATTTGTATAAGAAAAATGAATAAATTACTTTCTCGATATCCTCTTCTGTATTATAAAAAAATGCAGCACATTTTTTATTACTTTTATTTGCTTTAAAAGTAAAGTACAAAAATTTAAGAAAGTAATTCCAGTTTAAGTTCACTGATTCATGAGTAGATATTACTTTATGAATCAGTGAAATAATTTTCTGTCATCTATTACAACCTTCAACTGTATTCCCTTTCTCTGAAATCTCTACTCTTTTCTGACTTTATTTTCCCACTAAATAAGAGAAGTAGGTCTTTAATCTAGACATTGGGATGAAGGATGATTGTTTATAAGGTCATAGAAGAACCACTGGAAATAAAATAAATAGCTCAGAGCTTTAAACTTTCAGCTGAACTCAGCATCAGAGAACCAGAGAACTTATTCAGAGGTCCTAAAATAATCCTTTCTACCTTCCAAGCACAGGATCAACTTCAATGACAATTACAACCAAATTTTAAGTCTGGTAGTTAATAATTACACATGTTGAATTCATTTCCATCTTTAGGGGCCATGTGAAGGTTAGAATGGATGGGGTGTGATTTGGTACAAGAACATCTGGGTGCACTTGACAAACCTGGTAATCTGGAACCATTTGCCAATGGAAGCAGATACAGCAATCTGCTCCATATTCAGTGATCCATGCAGGAGTAGTCTAAGGCCAAACCTAAGCATGATTCTTTATATCCTGTCTTTCTCCCTTCTTCATATCCAGTCTAATACCAAGTTCTTTTTAATGATGACTCTGAGAATCTTTTAACTTATTCTTATTTCCTTGGACATTATTCTTACCTATCCCCTAGGGAGAACAGCTCTCTATGTGACTTCAGTATTCTATTCCTGCCTTTTCAGCCTTCAACGTCTGTTCGAAATGTACTATATTAAATTATCTGTAAAAATAATTGATGTGACTTGTGCATCCAGTATCAAATGCACTACCTGATCTGAAATGTGTCAAATGCCTGGGAGGTGTTTACAGAGCAATGAGTAATTCCCTGCATAATCAAGTACTCAATTCATAAGAGAAGTTTTCATTTAGAGTATTCATAATATAACTGTTTATTATGCATAGAAAGCAAGAAAATCATGCAAGAAGAGGGTGATGAAGGGGGAAGTATATATCTACAGGGCCCACAGAAACTCCAGTACTTAGGGGATTAGCAGTTGTAGGAATATGAACAACTAACAACTGATTTGCTTTTCTTGTATATCAGTGTTGCTTTCTTTTTCTTTCTTTCTTTCTTTCTTTTTTTCTTTCTTTCTTTTTCTTTTTCTTTTTTTGCAATGCTTGGAATTGTACTCAAGATCTTACTCATAGTAGGCAAACAGAACCATGAATTGCATTTCCAACCATTGTTGCATTCTTAGATTTATAAGTTTGTTCAAAGACACACTTTCCATAAGTGTTATTAGCATAATAAGCTGATTCAATACCCTAAGTGTTATACATAAATTATCTTTCAGTGGTAGGACTTAAAGGTAAATTTTCTGTTTGAGATTAACTCTTCTCCATTTCAGAAACAGGAACACTAAAATAAAGAAATTTCAATGACTCACAACCTCCTGAGTTAATGAAAGAGTCTAAACTAGTCCTTAGCTAACTATTTTTAGTTAAGTCTTCCTTCTCTTGGACTATTTTCTGAGAATCTAAAGTATCCAATGTTTGGCAGGAGAGTGGAAGCAAATAAAGAATATCTATTCATTTCCTGACAGGAACATTTTGAGAAACTACATGATTTTGATATAGCTTGGCTTTGGTTCTTGAAATGATCCACCTTTTTATTGTATATGGATGTATCTTGATCACTGCAAGGGACCACACCTAGATATCCAGGACCCTTGAAGTTATCAAACTCTGTGACTACTCAAAATATAAAATTATGTGGTATTTGCATATAATATGCACACATCTTCCCATTGCCAGATTATTTACTGTCATAGTTTAGACATGAGGTGTTCCTCCAAAGTTCATGTGTGAGACAATGCAAGAATTTTCAGAGGCAAAGTGAATAGACAATAAGATGTAACCTAATTAGTGAATCAATCCACTATATGGATTCAGTGAGCTGTAGCCTTTAGCAGGTAGGGTGTGACTGGAGGAGGTCACTGGAGGCATGCCTTTGAGGTTTATATTTCGTCCCTGGTAAATGGAGCTCCTTCAGCTTCCTGATTGCCATTTCCTTCACTGTGCCCTTTCACCATGATGGCCATGATGTTCTGCTTCACCTTAGACCCAGAGCAATGAAGTCAGCCATCTATGGACTGAATGCCTGAAACCATCAGTACCAAGTAACTTTTCCTCCTCTAAATTGTTCTTGTCAGGTCTTTTGGTCACAGAAACAAAAGATGACTAAGACACATAATGCAAAGTAAATGCTAAATAAGTAATTGTTATACTCTGGGTTTTTTTTTTTCAGAAATAATGAGAGAAAAGAAAAGTCAGTATATGTTCAGTACAGATGCAATGGTTTGTTTGTTTTTCAAATATTTTCCATCCACACTTGGCTAAATCTATGGATGCATAACAATGGTCCACTGTAATTCCATTTCTACAGTTGACAGTTGTTCATTTTAATACCTTGTTGGAAAACACTGGATTCATTAATTCAGAATCTCCACTCATCTCCCAATATAGCACAGGCATTAAGGGCAAGGGCTCTGTAGTAAGTTTGATTATGTTGAGACAAGCTACTTTATAATTAACTTTCTGCACTTGGAACAATTTATTAGCATCCTTTCTCCTTAATTTCCTCAACAGTAGGGAGTATGATAATAATAATAATACCTCACAATTCAAATAAAATAAATTATTACCTTGAAAACACTTAAAAATAATAAAGCACAGTGACCACTCAGTGGGTTGTCATTCTTAATGATATTACAATCAATCTTCTACTACTCAGAGAAAGTGTTGAAAGTACAATATGGTAGAAAATGACTTGTACTCAAATATCTAACAACTAACATGCAGTGTTAAAGTTTCAGTTTCTCACAGTTTTCTGAAACTGTTGAGTACATTTGATAGATGTTTTTTCAAACTTCTGAACTCTACTGGAGAATAAAAATTAGCTGTTTCATACAGTGATTAATGGTTATTATTGAAGTAGTAACTACCATACTTTTTTGCACTACTTTGTTAATTAGATAGGTATTATTATTTCCATTTTAGAGATGAAAATCCTAAGACATATATTGATCAAATAGGTGGCTCTTAGTCCCTCAGGTTTTAGGTGGCAAAACCAAGATGATATAAATTATCTAATCCCAATTTTATTCAGATTTCAAGAAATCTGGCAAATGCTTCCATTTTTCTATCTATATTCCTGTCAGATATAACAGTTTAAAATAACTAGAGTTATTGATAATAATACAACTTATTTTTATTTTTCTAATTAATAACTAAGTCTATTCATGATGTATGTCAAATCAATCATAATTATAAAGATGAGACAATTCAGTATGATTTTTTCCCCACATATTTCTTTTTTAAATTTGTGACATTGAATAAATCACTGAGAATGTAAGTAGTTCTAGTGGGACATCTCTCATTTAAAGGAAATGTCAACAAAATAATTGATTACATTTTTTCTGCTGAAAAGTAGACAAAAGGCCAGTTATAGTGCTATGTAATTTAAATATGAGATATATGACTGTTAAATATGTATTTTTATGGTAAGAAGAACCTGAGGGACTAAGGGACTAACTTAAGCATATAAAATATACTAATTTGTTTTTCTATTTTTAGTCAAAATATATTTGTTGTATCATAGGATATTTTTTCTTAGTATTCCAGCTAAAGAAAACTTAATATTTTTATCTTCCATGATCTTTTACAATGTGATACATTTTCTCATCATTTGATTGTAATTTTTCTCATTTTAGGAAGGCTTAGGCTTTTGTTACTGAACAAGAAAGAAATATGACACCAATCTCACTTATAAACTAAACTCTAAATTGAATTTAGCAATATATCAAAAGTAATAAATATTGTGGTTTTAGGAACACAAGACTGGTTTATTTCATCTCATTAACAGAAAGCATTGAAAAATAATACCCCTGTCTTGGGAGAGGCAGATAATGTTCTTTCAACCCTCGTATTGTTTAGTGATAAAACTGTTAGAAAATTAGAAATGGAAAGCCACTCTTAATTCTGATAAAGAGTAAAGGTGAAGTCCTTCATCACACATGATATTAGAGAATTGCTGCAAGTTTCCACCCTGCAAACAGGGAGAATTTAAGTGTGCCCAGGACTGGACAATAACAAACAACACCATCCCTGAAGTGCCAGTCAGAAGGATAAAAAACAAAGACAGGGCTAAAATGTCTTTAAAATGGTTAAAAAGAAGAAAAGAAGGAATAGCACTATTGCTATTCACAGATGATATGATCTTACACATGTGAATATGTGCAAAAAGAGATGTGTACATGAATGTCCATAACTGTTTTCCTCATGATAGCCCAACATACAATGGGTCTGTATCCACATAACTAATTACTATACAGTATAAGAATTTTTAAAACTATTATTATATACACAAAAACATGGGTGAATTTCACAGAGGAAAATTTGGCAGCAGAAACCAGATATAATAATCAACACATGGCCTAATTTCATTTAAATAAGAATGAAAAGCAGAGGGATTACTCTTTGACAATAGAGTGGTGATTCTCTTGTCTTGGGTAGTTCCTGGCCAGGGCAAAGTGAGTTTCTGGAGTACTGGGGATCTTGGTTTTCTTGCCCTGTGTCTAGGGTACCATGAAATTCAGTTTATGAAAATTCATCCTGCTGTGCACATTCACTCTGTAAACTGTCCTGTGTGCAGGTTATGGTTTAATAAAAAGATCACATCAATTAAAAAATTGATAAGTAATCCCATTGAACTAGGAACAATAAAAAGGCCTTTTCTCATCCATGTTATATTATCATTTTCTGGAACAAGTAATCTTACAATTACAGGAAGAATTTACAACATTAAATACCCCAAAGCAAAAGACAACAATGATTACTATTTGTTTCTGATGTAATCTATGCGCAGAAAATAGAAAAAAAAATTGAGAGAAACTATTGGGAATAACAGAAGTCCTGCAGTAATAAGGCTTAGGATAAAGTTATATAATAATCAAGAACCTTTCTCAATAAATTTACAACATAATATATAGTGAAAGAAAAATCTGACTCATAATGAAGCACAAAATCTATAATACTTAAGAATACATTTAAAGAATATTTATATAGAAGAGTTTTGTGGATTAAGCAAGTCTCTGCATGTTTTTTTGCTTCCTGTTATTGGCCACTAGGGATTTGTAATGTCCAGTAATAACACTTAGACAATGTTTTCTTAGGTAGATGGCTCACAACAAAACTTTGAGTTTATATTATTGATTCCTCATCCTTCAGAATATGTCTCAGTCTCCTCTTGACAATATAAATTGAATGTTTGTGGGTTACAAATGAGTTCTTAAGCCATGCATAATAAAAGAGCAGCAATACTAACTTGCTACAAGAAATGCCATTCCAAAGCCAAATCTGAATGATCTGTTATGCATACTACTACTCTGCCCAGACTCATTAGCAGGGGTAATTTAAAGCTGCAAATACAAAATATTCATTAACAACTTTTTCTTATTCTTGCTCCCCACCCCCCAACGTTTTGAGTCTAGCATTAATTCTGGTAGTTTTACATAATTTCAACTCTGTACGAATTAACTTTCTTATAGTCATTTTCCATTCTTCTCAGGATAAAAGGAAAGGGAACCAGATAATAGTAGGGAAGTAGTTCAGGTATCAGAACACTAGAATGTCTGATTGTTTAAATATATATACAAATGGAATACAGTTAACCCTCCTTCTTGGAAAAGAAGATGATGTGAGAAGACCTCTGTTTTTATCAGTGCTTTTAAAATAAATGTGTATTCAATTTTAACTTTTATCCATGAATGCCTCTCCTTACAGTATGTAAATAAAATGGCATTTGCTCACATAGCACACATATAATATGAATAATAGGTGAGTAATTTTACTCACTTATAGATGAAGTACCTAAATGTTGCAGGTTTTGAAAATTTTTGACTTGATGGAAAAAAAGTCTTCTTTATTTACTAAAAAAAAATGACAATACTATTCTGGTAAACAAACACTTAGTCAACTGTCACAACTATCACAAAGTTGATTTCAAGTGATGGAGCAACTATTGTAACTGCTTTTTGAAACTAAGATATTTGTACTACTTTGCTAAGAAGATGAAGGAAACAGAACAGGTAGATTGGTCAGCACATTGCATGATACTTAAAGTGTTCCTGACTTATTAATTTTGAATGTTATTTTCACTATTAAAATTCTATATCCAAAAATTTATAACTTACCTCGGATAAACTCAAGTGACAGTGTTCAAAAGCAAACCAAGGCAGTCAGAGATATGAAAATAAAGTAATGTAAGGGTAGGAGGTAATATTTAAAGTAAAAAAATTCTGTTTTAAAAATATAGTGTGTAGGGAAAGGAACAAGATGGCAGATTAGAGGGAGGCAACATTTCTCTTAGTTTGGCTACCCAGAACTCAAGCAGTAGGAATACAAATCTCCCTGAGGCTTAGAGTGAAAAATCTCAGACTGAAGGGGAGTCTGTCCTCATGGAACAAGAGATTGTTTGATTCATTAATAGAATCTAAAAAGAAAACCCCTCTCAAATGGAGTTCATCAAGTGTCGGTGGAGAGTCCATCCATAGCCACCTTGGGACAACAGCGGGCAGAGCCTATAGCAACTGGGAACCCAGATCTGTGAGTTTCCACCAGGGTCTTCATGGGCCTGTCTAGCCTAGCAAACCTGTTGAAAGTCAGAAACTGGGAGCATCTTGCCCAGGGGGAACACTGGTTAGAGAGGCTCCAGGGAGCCAGGCTTTCTGCAGTTCCCTTGAGGGGACTGGCAGGGCTGGCTATAGTGGACTGAGAAGTTGAAATGGTGGATACGGGGACATTTTGCTCTTGACTCACCAAACCAGCCAGTCTGGCACTTACTGGGCCCCAGAACTACCATGGTCCTCGGCTCCCTCTTGAGATTCCCAGGACCCACCATGTCTGGCGCCAGTTCAGCACCCTCCAGGCGTCTCTGGCCCTCCATTCCCCAGTCTCCCAAACCCCCAGTGTCTGACCCTGACCACTGCTCCTCAAGTAGGCATGCAGCATAACTGCTGTCCCGTACCCCTGCCTGCAAGGCGACTGCTTTGCTGTCAAACCTTCATGGTCCAGCATGTAGCTTCATAGCTGGCCCACAGGTCATAGCACCCACCCACCTGGCACATACTAGCTGGGCCGCTGATGTGGCCTGGCCCCACATATTGCTTTAGTGTCAGACCCAACTGGTCCAGCATGAAGCCTCACTGCTGGGCCACAGGACCCAGCACCCAGCCCTGATCCACCTGCCAACCAGAAGGACAGCTGCTTTGCCAGTTGCCCACAACCCAGCTTCCCCAGCTCACCACTTCACTTCCAGCCCTGCAGCCTGGTCTGCCCAACACTGATTTTCAAAGAAGGGAAATTGGGAAGTCTTAAACCCCCAATTTTAAAACAGTAAGCAACACAATAAAAGGAATGACACACAAAAAAATGTCCCATACTCCCACAATTACATTCTTCCTCAAGAAGAAATGAAAAGAAAACCAGGTGGGCATAGACAAGGGACATATACACTCACTGATTATTTTGTCCACTGCAGTGGATATGACTTTTTAATTTCATGACATTTCACCAAGATGTGTTGTTGTAACATAGAAGGACATTAAAAAGAACTACTAAGGTAGAAACTCTACAGCATCAGATCCATTCAGACAAATGACTAGACACATAAACAACATGAAAAAGTAAGGGAAGAAACCATCCCAAACAACACAGGTTACTTCAACAGTAGAATCCATTGACAACCACAGTAGAGGAAATACCAGAGTCAGAATTCAGAAAGTTCATGGTTAAACATATCTATGAGGTAAAAGGTAACATAAGAAATGAAATTGGAGAGAAAATTCAAGAAGTGAAAAATAATTTCAACAAGAAAATAGAGATCCTGAAGAAGAATCAGTCAGAAATACTTGAAATGAAGGAAACAATAACCAAATTTTAAAATGAGTAGAAAGCATCACCAACAGACAAGACCATTTGGAAGACAGAATTTCAGGCAATGAAGACAAAATATATAACCTACAAAATAAAGGTGACCAGAGGGAAAAGACATTAAGAGACCATGAACAGGACTTCCAAAAAATATGGGATTACATGAAAACATAAAACTTAAGATTTATTTGGATAGATGAAGGCTTAGAGATACAAACCAAACAATGCATAATCTTTTCAATAAAAAAAATATTAGAAAGTGTCCCAAACCATAAAAAGGAAATGGAAAACCAAATAAGGGAGGCTAATAGAACCACAAATATACAAAATTACAACAGACTCACACCAAGGCACATTGTTTTAGTCAGATTTTTTGCTGCCATGTCTAAAGGATCTAACCAGAACAATTGTACAGGAGGAAAATTTATTTGCGGGTTCATGGTTTCAGAAGTCTTAGCCCATAGAAAGCTAGCTCCATTCCTCTGGGCTTGAGATGAGGCTGAACATCATGGTTCAAGAGTGTGGCAGAGGGAAGCAGCTCACGTGGTTTTCAGGAAGCAGAGAGAGAGAGAGAGTCTTCACTTGCCAGATACAAATATATACCCCCAAACCACAACCCATTTTCCACTTCCTTCAGCCACACCCACACCACTTCAGTTACCATTCAGTTAATTCCTGTCAGGGGATTAATTCACTGATTGGGCTAAGACTCTTACAACTCAGTAATTTCTCTTTTGAACCTTGCATTTTCTCACATGTGAGCTTTTGGGTGACACCTCACATCCAAACTATAATACACATTAATATAAAAATGCCTAACATACAGAATAGGGACAGGATTTTAAAAGCTGCCATAAGAAAGTTATATATAATATTTAGAGGGAAACCAATCCAGATCTCAACTTATTTCTAAACTCTGACCCTCAAAGTCCAGGAGGTCTTAGAACAATATATACCAAGTTCTGAAAGAAAATGGATGCCAGCCAAGAATACTATACCAAGCAAAATTAAGTTTAGGAATTGACAATGAGACAAAAACCTTCCATGAGAAACAAAACTTTAAAAAAATTTACAAATAGAAAGCCTACACTACAAAATATACTCAATGAAATATTTCATAAAGAATAAATAAAAAATAAAAGTGAAAAACAGCATAGTGAGGAACTACACTAGAATAGCAGTCAATCAAAGGAGAAACTAATTCAAATTAAAAACCAGAAAGAAATAAAAATGACAGGTAATAAAAATCATATCCCCTTAAGGACATTATATGTAAGGGAGGCTAATAGATTATAATGTAATATAATAACATTATATGTAAATGGCCTAAATTCATCAGTCAAAAGACATAGACTGGCAGATTAGATTAAAAAACAAGATCCAGCAGTATGCTGTCTGCAAAAGACTCATCTCATAAACAAAGACATACACAGACTTAAGGTAAAAGAATGGAAAAAAACATATCATTCACATGGATCTTGTAAATATCTAGGAATTTCTATCCTCATATAAGATAAAGTCGACATTAAGCCAAAGTTAATCAGAAAGGAACAAGAAGGCTATTTTTATACTTCTTAAAGGAATAATACATCAACAAGACAAAACAATTGTAAATATTTATGTCCCAAAAAGCAGAGAATATATGTATATCAAACAAACCCTTCTCAATTTCAAGAATCAAATAGACCACAACACATTAATACTGGGTGACTTTAACATGCCTCTCTCACCACTAGAATAAAAACTAAATAAAGAAGTTATCGCACTAATGAATACAACTTATAATTTAGACTTAACAGACATATATATAATATTACATCCATCAAGGACTGAATACATTTTGTCCTCAGCACTGAATACAATTTCTTCTCTATTTCTCTAAAATAGACCATATCTTAGGCCACAAAGGAACTCTTAACCAATAAAAACATAAAAAAAAATACCTTGCATTCTATCATATCTTAATGGAATGAAATTAGAAATCAATGATAAAATAAAATAATAGAAGCTTGTCAGCATCTGGGGACTAAATAATATGCTAGTGAATGACCAATGGATAGAAGAAGAAATCAGTGAGGAAACAAATAAATACTTAGAGGTTAAATGAGAATTGCTACGCTACTTATCAAAACTTCTAGGAAACTATGAAGGCAGTTCTAAGAGGAAAGTTCATTGCTTTGAAGACATTTTTTAAAAGAATAGTAAGTCACTAAATAAATAGGTAATATTACATCTCAAAGGCCTAGAAAAAGAATAACAAATCAACTCCAAAAGAAATAGAAGACAGAAAATATTTAAAATCAGAACTGAAATCATTGAAATTGAAATAAAAGAAACAATTCAAAACAATTGACAAACCAAATGTTGGTTCTTTGAAAAAATAAATAAAATCAATAAACCCTTAACCAAGCTAATAAAAAAGAGAGACAAACTCATTCACTAAAATTCATAATGAAAAAAATATCACCACAAACATTACTGAAATCCCAGATGATAATCAGAAACTACTTTGAAAATCTATACTCCAATAAAATAGAAAATTATGATGACATCAACAAATTTCTAGAGACACATGACCTACCAAAATTGAATCAGGAGGACATAGAAAATTTAAACAGATCAATTTTAAGCAATGAAATTGAAGAGGCCATCAAAAGCTGACCAACAAAGAAAAACACAAGACAAGATGGATTCTCAGTTGAGATCTACCTGACCTTCAAAGAAGAATTTACACCAATACTCCTCTAATTATTTCATGAAAGAAAAAAGGAGAGAACCCTTCCAACCTCATTCTATGAAGCTAATATAACCCTGATCCCAAAACCAGACAAAGACACATCAAGGAAAAAGAACTTCACATCAATATCCCTGATGAACATAGATGCAAACATTCTTAAAATTCTGGCTAATGTCATACAAAAACATATTAAGAAGTTAGTGCACAATAATCAAGTGGGATTCATTCTAGGAATGCAAGGTTAATTCAAAATACAGAAATCAATATTTTTAATTCATCACATCAATAGACTTAAAGACAAGAATCACAGGATTATTTCAATAGATGAAGAAAAAGCATTTGACAAAATTGAGTATCCATTCATGTTCAAAAAACTAGGGAGACTAGTAACAGACCTTCACATTATAAATGCAATAGATGCTGAATCCAAGGCCAACATCACTGTAAATGGAGAACAACTAAAAGCATTTCCCCTAAATCCTGTAACAAGATAGGGATTACATCTTTCACCACTTCTATTCAACATAATCCTTGAAAACCTAGCCAAAGCAATCTTACAAAAGAAAGAAACTAAAGACATAAAAATAGGAAAAAAAATAGCTCAAACAATCCCTATTTGCCAAGGATATGACTCTATATTGAGAAGACCCAAAAAACTCCACCAAAAAGCTTCTGGAATTCATACACAAATTTAGCAACTTTGCAGGATATAAAATTAATAGCCATAAATCAATTACATTCCTATACACCAGTGACAAATCAGTTGAAAGAGGAATCAGGAAAACTATCCCATTCACAAAAGCCTCAAAAAAAGGGAGGGGGATCAATCTAGCAAAAGAGATGTAAGGCCTCTACAATAAAAACTGCAGAACACTAAACAAAGAAATTGAAGAAGACCTTATAAAATGGAAGGCTCTACCATGTTCTTGGAAAGGCAGAATTAATATTATCAAAATGGCCATACTATAAAAAGTGCTATACAGATTTAATGTAATTGCCATTAAATTCCAATGATGTTCTTCATAGAAATAAAAAAATATGAAATTCATTTGGAAAAATAAGAGTCCCAGAATAGCCAAAACAGTTCTTATTAAGAAAGTAATACAGTAGGCATCATGATACCCGATGTTAAATTATATTACAGAAATATAGTAACAAAACAGCATAGTATTAGCAGAAAAATATCATTGAAGACCAATGGAATAGAATAGAAGACACAGAGACATGTTCACATAAATGTAGTTTTCTCATACCAGACAAAGAGGTGCCATAAACATATATTGGAGAAATGATAGCCTCTTCAACAAATAGTGCTGGGAAAACTGGATATCGATATGTAGTAGGTTGAAATTGAGGCCCTAGATCTCACCCTGCATAAAACACAACTCAAAGTGGATCAAGGACCTTGCCATTACACCAGAGACCCTGTGTCGATTAGAAGAAATGCAGACCCATCATGTTGACTCAGAAATGGACTTCCTCAATAAGATTAACAAAGTACAGAAGTAAAATCAAAAATCAACAATGAGGTGGCACATGCCTGTAATCCCAGACGTTTTGGAGGCTGAGGCAGGAGGATAATGAGTTCAAAGCCAGCCTCAGCAAAAGTGAGCCACTAAGCAATTCAGTGAGACCCTATCTCTAAATAAAATACAATGTAGGACTGTGGATGTGGCTCAGTGGTCAAGTGCTCCTGAACTCAGTCCCCAATATCCAATCAAAAAAAAAAAAGAATTAGTAAATGGGATAACATCACTAAAAAACTTCTTCACAGCAAAGGAAACAATCAAGAAAATGAACAGAGAGTCTACCAAAGGGGAGAAAATCTGTACCCCCTGCACTTCAGATAGAACATTAATCTCCAGGATATCAAAAGAACACAAAAAAATTAACACTAAACAAATAAGTAACCAATCAATAAGTGGCAAAAGAACTGAACAAGTACTTCACAGAAGAAAAAAAATATGAAAAAATTTTAAAAATTCAACATCTTTAGCAATTAGAGAAATGCAAATTAAAACTACACTGAGATTTCATCTCCCTCCAGTCAGAAAGGCAATTATCAAGAATACAAGTAACAATATATGTTGGTGAGGATGTTGGGAAAAGGTACACTTATACATAACTGATAGGACTGCAAATTGATGTAACCACTCTAGAAAGCAGTATGGAGATCCCTTAGAAAACTTTAAATGAAACCACCATTTGACCAGTTATCCCACTCCTCAGTCTATACTCAAAGGTGTTAAAATCAGCATACTATGGTGACTCAGCCACATCAAAGCCTCTAGAATCTCAACTTCCTGTAGTCAAGTTATGGAACCAACCTAGGTGTTCTTCAACAGATGAATGGATAAAGAAAATGTGTCATATATACATAATGAAATATTACTCAGTCATAAAGAATAATGAAATTGGGCTGGGGTTGTGGCTCAGTGGTAGAGCGCTTACTTTGCATGTGTGAGGCACTGGGTTCGAATCTCAGCACCGCATATCAATAAATAAAATAAAAATTCATCAACAGCTACAAAAAAAATAATTTAAAAAGAATAATAAAATTATGGAATTAGTCAATTTCAAGTAATAATTTTGTGACTTACACAGTTCTGACGTTGTTCACTGTAGACAAATATATTCCCAGGATGAAAACTCAAAAACTCATGGACTTCAATCATGTCCAGGATACTTTGATAATCAAGGAATGTTCCATACAAAATTCACTTTAAGTTAGTTCCTTTCTCCAAGAAAATAATAATATTTGGTGCTTATTTTCAATATTAATATATCTAATATTATGAATTGGATTTGGCAAAATTGTGTATGACTTCTAATGGAAATTCTAATGGAAAACTGGTAGAATGAACTTGCTCTAGTAGGACGAGACCAGGCTACAGGCAGAACTTGGGAGACTCCAGCTTCCAAACCTATCCTTATCCTTGACTTGGTACATAGCTTTGGGAAGAAACTCATCACATTTCTTGGCTTTAGTCTCACCAATATTCTAGTTAAGTTTTAACTCTGAGTTTCCAAACTCATCTCCAGCAAGCTAGTGAGGACCTGGCTTGTGGGAACATAAACATCTCCAGTATGCTTGTTTAATTGTACTGAGAAGTTCTGAAGGATGTACAACCCTGTGACCTCTTACTAAGAAGCCTGAACACTCCAAAGCAAGTTGTCCATCCTTCACAGTGACATGTACCTTCTGTGTTTTTTTTTTTTTTTTTTTCTGGACAACACTGAAGGAGCCCTACTGTTTCATGAGGATCCAGTGTCCCCAGAATTCCTAATTGCCTTATGTACTGGGTTGTCTCAAGGTTTTTTCCTATAGATTAAATTAGACATAGAGTCCAATGTTTTATAGCCCTCTCAGGGTAAAAGTAACAAACCAAAAAGGAAATTCATTGATTAAATTTGAATGATAAGGCCTGAGGATGTGGCTCAGTTGATAGAGTGCATGCACAAGGCCCTGGGTTCAATCTCCAGCTCCACAAAAAAAAAAAAAAAAAAAAAGAAAGAAAAAAAATTCAAATGATTATTTAGTGATGATTATTTAGTGTTAATTGCTGCTAATTTTTATTTTTCTTAATTTTTAAAATTTATTTTAATTAGTTATACATGACAGTAGAATGCATTTATGAACTTTGATATACATAGATGGGATATAATTTCTCACTTTTTTTTCTGAGTGTACACATTACAGAATCACCTTGATCATACAGTCACATATATACATATATTAATAAAGTCTGTTTCATTCTACTATCTTTCCTATTTCCACATCCCCTCCCCTCCCTTCCCATCACTTCCCTCTACCTAATCTAAGGTAACACTATTCTTCCCTAGTGCCCCCTATCTTATTATGAATTAGCATTCACATATTAGAAAAAATATTCAGCATTTGGTTTTAGGGGATTGGCTTATTTTGCTTAGCAGGATTGAACAAAAATATGCAAAATAAAACAAACAAAAATAAATAAATGAAAGCTCTAACTTACTGCAAGTATGTGAGTTTGAAGGTTAATTATTTACAGATTTGTTTTTAGTCTTTGCTGTGACCTAAATGCCAAATAACAAAGAAGGGAAGGAAGTATAAATAAGAACTGAAGAGCACACTATACGTCATAAACTCCTCTTGGAATAGAAAAATATGTTGATTTTATGATGTTTTCTTGAAGTCAATATAAATGAGACCATGTATTTTTCATTTGACCTAAGCTTACTTCAGTGACAATGCTTATACTGAATTTCACAAATGTAACAGAATTGCTTTCATAGATTTATTAGATGCTGGGAAGAAGCAGGTAGAGTGTCCACTGAGCATGCCCCAAACAAATGTGAACGCTGAACTATGAACTTGGGGTGCTAATGAGGTGTGATCCCCATTCATCAATTGTAACAGATGCCCACTGAAGAGAGGGTGATCATGGGGAAGCCATGCAGGTGGGCAGAGGAGGGGGGGCCGGAGGTCAAGAGGACTCTGCCTTCAGCTTCGTTGTGCTGTGAATCCAAAACTGCTTGAAAAATAGTGTCTCTTCTTTAAATGGGTACTTTAAGGAGCAAATTCACTACAAAAATTAAATGAATAACCCTACATAATTAGTTACCCATAGTTAAGTTGAATTACTTCAGACTACTAAAATTTATTTTCTAGCATTCTGAGAAACCATAGATTAATCTCCAGTTACCTATTTAAACATTTGTACTGAATGAAAATAGATTTTAGGATTGTTACAGTATTCACCATTTTCATGTAAAACCAGTGATGTTGAATATATCCTTGCATAGTATCAAATTATACAGATCGAGACAAAGCAGATATTTTTCCTCCAACTCTGCTGCCCCTATTCAGTCCTCCTTCTCTTTCACATGGGGAGCTAGGTAGCCATACATAGAGTAAAAATACATATGGATATTTATATCATTAATGTATGTGCATATTTAGTTCATTGTGTCTCTTTAATGTGTGTTTTTGTGAATGATCAAAATACATATTAATTTATGCTATTTTTCACTTAACAATAGATATAAATCTGTAGACTCTATTTGTAATTTAAAAACTATGTAATAGTTCATTGGTGGAAAGAAAATAAGAAAGGATCACGTGTTTCCTTTTCAAATGACTGTTTGGGCACATACACTTAGAGTCTCTAATAATTTAATGGTAAAGATTGTTTTTTGTTGAAATTAATTTTGATGCTATTGAGAGTGTTTCTTACCCTCAGTCCTATATATTCAATAGAGATTAATTTCTCTTCTGTGTTTTTAACAAACACATCTTTATACATGTAGATACATCTATTCAGTTGTTTTTCTATGATTTCTTAATCTTCACTAAGCATTTGTTGCATTCATGCAAAAAAATGTAACTGGGGATAGTAATTCAAAGTTTCTATGCTATATCAAGAATTTAAATATGTATTTTTCATGATTTTACAAAACTAAAGATTAGTTTTGTTGCATTCAAAGTTTATACTCTAAGTTCAAGAAATGTGATAATCAATATGAAATCATGGTATTAAAAATAGAAAAATTCATCAAATAAGTAGAGCTAAAGTTAATAGTTTTCTATAATAGCTTTTTAGCTATAAAACATTACTAATTTAAAAAAAATCAAAATCTGCAATTTGATTTGTAAGTTAAAGACATAATTTCATTAACTATTGCAAATAATCACAGAAGAGGACAGATGTTTATCTTTTGCAAGATAATTAATCCACTAGTATGCTGATATTATGTTTTGGATCTCCCTAGAGTGATGTAAAAGTCCACTAAAAATGAGTAATCAGATACAAATTTGAATAGACAATACACATATCAACACCTGATTAATGCTAAAAATAATTTTCACAGCATAGGACTTAAGCTATTCATATTTTCCTTTAACTAAATATAAAACATTGTAACTGCTTATGGTTGACTTCTGAGGAAATTCCCTCTTTTCCCATTTTACAAGAATAAAAAGATCATGCATGAGTTCATTCCTTGGAACCATAAATCTAAGCCTATCAGTTGGATCATTACTAGTAACCTAATTCAAAAATATGTGTGATATGATTTTGAAAATCTCATGGCCTCTAATACAATACTCTGTTTCTTATTTAATATGATGTTATAAATAATGACCCTTCGGGCATTTGTGGATTTGTTGGACTGATTCAGAATGATGCACATGTGCTTTTCAGCACCTTATTCCACCTTATGGAGTACTAGGAAGAAGCACCATGAAATTGTAATGTGACTACATCACCAAAGGGCAGACAGGCAAATTCCTCCTCTGAGGTCAAGACAAAAAAAAAATTGGTAAGACTAGGTTTTTAAAAGTATGAACAAAAGCATGATTGTTGGTTATACAGACAAAGCAAATGAATATAGTCATACATTTTTCCAGTAGTAGATGCTTATAACTAAGATCCATATTTTTCACTTTAAAGGATATGCTTATGTTTTTTAGAGTACTCTCATTATAAACCAATAACAGATTAGATAGTGGCCCTATTTTAATTTCTACCATGTCTGTGGCTGTTTATTCAAGTCATGTAAATCAAAGAATTATATAAGCAGTTTTTGTAACTGTTTCTGTCAATTGTCTTAAATTTTCAAAGGTGGTTGGCTGAGACTTCTGTATAAAGATGCCTCAAGATTCCAAATAGAAACAGAAAATTGAACAATGTCAAAGGGATACAAGCTGACTTTCCATTTTATTTTTCTTAGAACAAGAGAGGCCTGTGCTCAAATAGTATTATTTCCCAGTCTCATTAATTATATGAAAATGCAGAATGACAGTTCTCACAGATTTCAGGACTACCAGTGGACTTTAAATCAGCAACTTCCTCTGCAGTATATAGACCAAATAAAACAATCTGAGGAGTTTATTAGGCTGGGAAAAAAGGTATTTGTCAAATAAAAGATGGATAAAAACAATGGATATAGTTAGAAAAAGTTAAAAAAACAAATATGAACTATTACATCCTGGAGAAAGAAATATTATATGACCACTAGACATGGGTTCTAGGAATACCAGTTGTTCTCTTTGTCAGGGAAAGAATTACTAATTATTTGTTCCAAGCAACTTCAGAGCAAGCAGCATGAATAACACCTCACCTTTAAATACTCATCATATGCTGAGTTTCTTACTATAAAAATCTTTTTTGAGTATGCTAAGCTCCTAAGGGATAGTGGTAACAGCAAATCAAAGAATGGTGTGTGTCTTTGGAGTAACTAAAAATAAAAAACAGAACTTGGAGACAGGAGATAGCAAATTTTGCATTTTAGCAGCTTGATAAATAATTAATAGGTTATTAAAACAACATTCATCACTCACATCTCTTCATCCAACTCCATACTACAAGAGCAGAGGGACACATAATGCCTAGGACTTGGAGAAAATTTAAAACTCCTAAAAGGAAATGGAGTATATAAATGAACACTGAATTATAAATCTGTAGAGCTACAGCCATGTGGGAAATCGCAGAGACAAGTTGTTTACAGAGATTTAAGGGGGACTTGCAAATTCCTGCTGAGCAACTAGAATAGATCAGCAATTTGGAGGAAAATAAAAGACATTATAAAAAAATTAAGTTCACTCTTGATGCTTTAAGATATCACCTGATCCCTAGTTTAAGTAACAGGGTGTTGATATCCCCCACTCAATTGCAAATGAGAAGAATTATAAATGAGAAGACAACAAATTCTTGAAAGTTTCATATTTAATTCAAAACTGAATTTTATTGATTTTTTCCCCCAGTAAATTCTTTAAGTTTCTATTTTACTCTTTATAAGGCCCAGGAGATATATTATTTTGCCTTAAAGGAATTTCCCATGGATTTTAATTCTTTAGTTAAATTCAAAGGACAAAAAGAAAATGCAGTAGATACAAACGTCTAAAATAGTAGAGTAACAAATACTTAAACCATAAAATTATAAAATAAACTCGATTTCTCCAAGTTTTAGCTTTTGCCTTAAAATTTAAACAATAAAAAAATGAGTACAAAACCATGATGAATTATCAGGAGGGTTTTACAAATTGGTCTCGATTTTAAATGCCTGGGAAAGGGTAGTGTGTGCATAAAATTAAACACATTTTGAATAAAAAGATAAAACAACCTGATTATCTTGAAACATCTGGGGAAATAATATTGAATGTACAAGTAAGACACTTAAACTTTACAGACAAGAAATGAGCACCCATACAATAATAAATAATTTTCTGATTTCTTTCCATAGTATCCTGATTAAATAAGATATTATTAGAATATTTCTGTAATATAGTATGAATGTGTGAAAATACATTTCTGTCTTTGTAGAATATATAGATGATAAAAGACAATACAATTCATTAAATTTCTTTTTTCAAGATGTTTCACAATTATATGTATTATTCTTCATATCATATGAACACTATGTATAGTGCAGCAGTCTTTTCTACATAAGCCCTTGCTAAATAAAATAATAAAACTGAAAGTTACGCTATTAGCCAATCATTAAAAATAGAAATGCTCAGATATTTTGCAACTCTTATAGAAAACTTATTGAATATGCTAATTTCTGAGCCTTCTTCAAGATAATGAGTTAGGTAATAGGTTAACAAGAAGTTGCCTATAATCTTTAGTTATAAATTTGAACACAGAAACATATTCAACTCTGATTAAAAGGTAAGCAATACATATCTCCTATATTTAGATCTTTCAGGTAATTATTTATACAATTTTAAGTTTTATAAATGACAATCATATTTTCTTGGATGTCACCATTTGTAAATTATAGTATTTATGAAATAAGCTTCCAAAAATGTAATCATTACCTTTCTATAAGAAGTTAGTAGGTGGGTATGTGTGGAGATGTAGTTAGAAGATTTATATATTTACACTTCTATTTCAATCCAGTGGCCTTTTCCCCATATATTATCTCACTGCAGTTTGGTTTCTGCATTAGATCTGTATAGGAAGACATTCGGAAGTAAGAGTAGTGCTCCTTGTGTCCTAGCTCAGGGTGCCCAGCTGGATCCTAGCTGGCTGGATTAATGAATTTTATGCAGTTTGATCCAACTGGCGAGAAGCATGCAGATTACTGTTCTCACTGGCCCCACAGAAGCAGTTACAATTCATTGAAACCAAAGCCAGGTGATAGACATGCGCAGAGGTGACAGCCTCTGCTAGACCTGATGCTGCAAAGGGCAATCTCCATGCATTTCCCAGGTTGAGGGGCACAGTCAGCTCTTCAGATTTTACTCCCAGCATGAATAAGTTGCCCTTCATTTCAGACAGGTTCTTCATTTCAATCTGTTTCAGTGGTAAAGACATACTTAATAAAAAATAATACCATGTATAGGTAAAAAGATTAACCATCAGTTCAATGGGACTCCATCACATATGGTAAATAATCATCTTTCACTTTCTCCTTCCTGCTTTAATATTATACAATCTATATGTGTTAGTCAACTTTCTGTGACTTTCACAAAATACCTGAGAAAAGCTACGTAAAAGGAGTAAAGATTTGGGTCATGGTTTCAGAGACTTTCATCCATGGCCTCTGGGCTCCATTTTTTCTGGGCCTGCAATGAGGCAGAACTACATGGTGGAGGAGGATGGTGGAGCAGACCCCACAGCAGCCAGAATCAGAGAGGAAGAAGGCAAGGAGGGGGATGGGACAAGATACAGCCTTCCAAGACATGTCCCAGGTGACTTACTTCCTTCAAGGAGGCCCCATCTATCTTTTCCACCACCAACTGGGAGGCAGGTCTTTAGCTCATGAGCCTTTGGGGGACAGTCTAAATCCAAACTATACCACTGAACTGGAGTCAAAGGGCTGCCTCTCTCCAACCAATGCCACGTTCCCCTAGGGCTGAGGCAGCAATGGAGCAAGGATTTCCCCCACAGCACTAAACGGGGAAGCCAAGTAATGAAACAGACTTTATGTTAAGTAGAAATAGATTTACAATAATCTTATTATTTCTATAAAAATCTTTCTGACTATTTGAATGACTGAAGTTCAAAAACAATTTTTTAAACTTAAGATACTGTTTTTAAAAATCAGTTGTTTCTCCTTTATCATGAAGCTCTCCTCTTTCTCTATTGTTTCGATTTTGAACAATCTTTAAAAACTAATCAGCAAAACTCAGTTCTATCTCTAAGAAAGGTATTGATAAGAGCAAATATACTTTAGGTAATTTCTAATCTTATTTTTATGGGTCAATATAAAGTATTTTATCATCAATTCTCCCATGGATGGGCTTTCCTTTTAATAATAAAACACTGTGCGTAATATGTTTATAAATGTCTCCTGATACATCCAAGTAAGATTTTTCTCAAAAATAAACTTTCAGGGGCCAGGGTTGTGGCTCAGTGGTAGAGCAGCGCTTCCTAGCATGCATGAGGCACTGGCTTTCATCTTTGACACCATATGAAATAAATAAATAAATAAAAACCAGTGAAATGAAGGTATTGTGTCCATCTACAACTAAAAAGAAAAATTACAAATAAACTTTCAAAAGGGTTATATCTGGGTCAAATGATGGATCTGTTTTCGTTTTGCAGTTCATAGACATATTGCTCTTTAAAGGCCTTGGGCCAGTTCACCCTTTAACTCACGGATTCTCCAGCAGTGCTCAGCTTTATGAGTTATTTTTTGTACCACAACATGTCATGCATTTGGATAATATAAATGAAAGAACTCTGGAAATGAAAATATTTTGGCAGTCATTTAGAGGAAAGTTTATTTCTTTTCCCTGATTTATTTATTTGGTCTCTTATTTATATCTGCATGGACTAATGGATATTTATTTCATACTTTGAATTACATGACAGTGCTTCATTATTCTTTTTGTGGCTAATTCTTTCAGTTTTGGTGATAGGGGGCATTTTTCAGGTTAGTGACTGTGTCCCTTTACATTTCTCCAGCCTTGTGCTCTTTGAACACTACTTTCTGGTACAAAATATGCTCCGGGCTTAACTGGTACTATCCCTTTCCTACAGCAAGCATCAGTGATTTCTGCAAAGAATACTAGCCCTTTTTCTTGAATAAAAGTACTTAGATTCCAAGATCTGGATACACTTATTCCTTCTGAGGTGTTATTGCTCCTAGGCCTTCGCAGTGGACAGAGCATGACAACACAGGTGTTCATGTCAACCTGAGCACACAAGCCTACCTGTGATTGCTTCTGACTAAACATTGGAATATGCTTTAGGCTAAACACAGTTCATACTGATGTTTCTGTGGCATTTCTTGCCATATGTTTTTAAATCTTTTCTCTACTGATTTATATTTAAGGTCTAGGCATGCATTGGAATATAAAGGATATATTTTGAAAGATGATTATGTACAGTAATTATATATATTTCTGTATTTAATATACAACCATATTTTAATCCAATCGCTCAGTGAATTCCAAATTGTAAGGAAACTGGAGATTAGAAAAATAGATAATTTACTCAATCAAACATCAAAGATGTGTGATGTCTTCACATGATTTGAATGTCCCTTCAAAACTCTTGTTAAAATTTAATGGCCATTTTAAGTATTGAGAGGAGGAAACTTTAAAAGGTAAGTAGATTTGGGGGACACTGCTCCATAAATACATTAAGTCTGCAGTTGCAGGTGCGAGTTAGCAGAGGTAAGGTAGATCAGTGGTCAAGTTTGGCACCTCTTCCTGTCCCTGGCATGCTTCTATACAGCACGACAGACCGTATTAGAGGCTGCCACCTTGCTCTTGGATTTCCCAGCTCTGACAACCATAAGCCCCATAACTTTATGTTGCCTATAAACTACCCAGTCACCAATATTCTGTTAGAGTGGGGAAAATAAACTAAAACATTGTATTTTCTCAGTTTGGGGGAAAACACATCTCACATCAGCTCTATTTCAAGGATGAGTATCTGTGGTGAGAATGAAGGTATAAAATGGGAAAAAGGAGTGGAAGAAGAGAACAATATGAAAGATAGTTATGTTGTTTCACACAACAAATATGAATAAGACCTGAATTAAGCAATTCTATGCTACTGACTAAGTGAAATTAACACATTGGCTCTAAATATTTCCAAGCAGCATCAATTCCTTAAGAAAGATTTATGGTAATAAAGTGTTGACAGTTTTTTGAAATTGCTTATGTATATGTTAGCCAACATTAGCATAAGTAAATTGCTTCGTTCAAATTCACCTTGAAGTCATTTTTTTAAATTAAATAATTCCCTATCCTCTAATATTTAAGTCATATTTAAATGAAAAATGGGACTAAAACTGTGGTCTTTTATTTCCAAGAATTTGTAACTACAGGAGAGGATGATAATTGTTTTTATATCACCAGTGTGTGCACTATTACATAATACGAACTAGAGACCTCAGTGATCCCCTAAGAAAGATGTATGATAATTGATTTTTTACTATATTTAGTTTCTTTGTATTGATTATTATTTTGAAATTCACCAGCAAAGCATCTTAAAACATTTTCTGATAGTATCTGAGCTGGCAGTCACCAACACATTTTTGGTTATTTTAGAGAGGATCCTTTGTAAGTGTGGAGAGAAAATAAACTTGATGGTATGATCAAATCCTCCTTCACTTTGGAAAACGTCTCCTAGTTATGCCTTGATACTTGCCATATGAGTGGCAGTGAGACTCCTAGAGAGGTGTGAACAGTGTTTCACAAAATCTAAAATATTTGTATTAGAAAATAATCAGCAATTTGCACTCAAAGAGGAAAAGAAACCTAACCTTTCTTCCTTCTGATTCATAGTTGATTGAAGTAAACATTCATCATATATAAAATTCTTAAAAGGATATCAGCACAATAATTGAGTTGTATAATTCCTTAATAGCAATGCAATTTTATTTTACACACTCACAAGTATTCAAAATCTGTGCAGACTCCATTTCATTCTCCCTTAATCCCCTGAATTTTTTTTCTTTTCGAATTTCTCAGCTGCTTCTCATATTATGAGAGGTTACAGACATGCTTCTTTTTACTTTTTCTATTTTTTTCAGATATTTGAAATCACCTTTTAGTTTCAGAAGCATTCCAGATATTGAGGTTAAGGATTTAAGTCATTTTACATTATCTCAAAAGAAAATCTGAGTTGAATTACTTGGGAATTCTAGCATGACAGTCTTCCAAATATTAATACATTTTATACTTCACTAAAATAGACATACATCTATTATAAACAGATGTCTATTACTCTCTCCATCAGTCTTTGCAAAAAAAGCCTTTAAGCACTTGTCAGTTCTCAAGTTGCTGGCACCAAATAGGAGGAGCTTTCTAAATTTTAATTTCTGCTTGAAATCTTAGGTTATCATTGTAGCAAATAAATACCTAGTTTGCCTCTTTCATGTTCAAAAAACTATTTGCGGATAATCTGAGTCTGAATAATCATAGTTTGTCAGTTTTTCCTTCAAGGAAAAAACAACATTCTGGATGAGGTTGTCTTTAACTCTCAAGTCAAATGACTCACACATGGGCTTTTGACAACCTTCAATGTCAGGAGATAACAGTGGTATAGATAGTGCTTATTTCATTTTGAAGAATATTTTTAAAACCTGAACTTTACATTGAACTTTCATAAAATTGATACTTTTCCTGAATCTTGAAAGACACTCCTCAGTGAAAATTTTCCCCCTAAAAATATGTGATGGGAAACATCACATAACTATTTGCTAGTGTCAGGGTCTTGATTCCAATTAAGACCACAGCAGTAACCATCAGTTCAGGTTACTGAGTTACCCTGAGGTTCCAGTGGGCTATTCAACTATGAATATTTCAGCATGATTTGTGTTCTTTTCCAATCCTCCCCAGAAAATAGTTTCTTTAATTGTTAGATATTACTGATAACCAAAACCCAAACAGAAAGTTCATCCACCAATTACCCATCATTTCATCTATTTGTAAGGCATTGTTGCAATTCTGCACATAAGACATGGAGTCAGTATTTACACTCACAGCCTACCCTTTAACTTTTCGAGTTTCTCTGCTTTTGGAGACAGCAGTGTTACTTCTCACCATTAGGCACTTCCAAGGTCAACTGCATATAGATCTATTAATCCCTTAGCTAATATCTGAATTTCTCCAACCAAGATAATATTAACTTGGACTGTTAAGATGTTCACTCTTTTAAAAAAAAAATTCCAGTTTGAAAAATCATAATATAAATATTCATTTTAGCTTTCTTTGAAATGTAAACAGTTGGTTAAAAAATTGTTACAATTTATCAAGCAGCATAAGCCTATTTGGAAATCTTTTATTGCATAAGACACATAAGATAAATTATTAACATTTATAAAGTCCCCAAAATGACAGCATCTGTTCATATCTCTCTTCATTATTTACACTACTTTTTCCATTTTCTTTGGAGTAGATGCCTATCTTTTGTGGTCATAAATATTTATGCCAATTTCATCTTTTCAGTGTATTTAAATGGAGAAAAGTAGAATTGGTGGGCTGAAAAGGCCAGGCTTCCAGTTTTCCCCCTTTTGAATTATATAATCTACTTTGACATATTAGCAAAGTATATTAGTAATTCTAAAGTACATAATGAGTAATATTAAATTCTAAACTATATTGGACAAAAGTGTAAATGTGCAGATCATAAGAGAAACATGTGAGTACGGCCAGCAGGAGCACAATAGAAGTAGCTAGACAAGTATGAGTTAATATTTGAAAGTGGAACTATTTATTTCCTCTATCTAATAACTTTGGAATTCCTTGAAAGCCAATACACAATTACACACTTTCTAATTAATCAGAGGGCACTAGTGCGATTGCATGGTGTGAAACTTCTGGAAATCAAAATTGAAAACTTCACTGGGCCCTCATGAGAAAATGAGGGTGAAAATGTAGAGCAGTTATTTAATATTATGAAAGCAATTTAATCTTGCTATCTCCCAGATTCACAGTTTACTCTTTTAGTACACCTAGCCTAAAATACAAACCATCTTATATATTTTCAGATAGGCATGTATGTGTGCATATCTACCTTGACATAAGATGTATTTCTTACTGCCAGTTGCAAGGAAACCAGAGTTCTGATAGGGAGAGTTGAACACTCCAATGCCAGAGAAGCTAGGACAAGAAAGAGAATGTAGTTGGTTTGTTGCTATGACCATCATAGGGAGAGTAGGCATGGTGGGCTTACTTTGGGTTTTTCAGGTGTCCAACTTACTATTGGAAATAAATTCCCTTTAAATATTTGGCAGCTATTGGCTTTTTAAATAATAGAAAATTAGAAGTGATTTAAAAAACCAAGATGATTAAAAAACATACAAATTAACTATAAAGGTTTACTAATACCTTATTGATATCATAAAAAAGTTCTAAGTGTTACTCACTCTGGTTTTTGTACTAAGAGACAAGGGTTTATAATGCAATACTTACGGATTTAAGACCTGAGAAAACTCACATAGTGTTGACATGTACTTATATCTACATGTAAAAGTTCACGTTTACATAAAATTTCTCCTCCAGCCTACCCTAAAACTTAGGGGACAGCTAGGCTATGGTTTACTTCTTTTAGGACAAAATCTCTGAACTACTAAGTAGCCTCTTCTTACCTTCTTAGAACAACGAATGTAAATCTGAATTTTCTCTCTCCATTGTAGTTTGGGATTATAGAAATCACATAACTTTCCTTTTACTTTTACAGTTCTATAGATCAAGGAGAGACACACCCAAGGAAATTCCACTGAACTTGGACTTGTTTTCAATCATATGATTCTGAACTTGAAACTCGTTGCCATAAAACAGACAAGACTTTTGGGAGAACTCAAGGTTAACATAATTTATATGTGACAGAAATATAAATTATTTTTAACCACAGGTAGAATCTTGAGGTTTGCAAATGACTCCATATTCTTTACATCTTTATTTATACTTCTTTTGTGATCTGACTATGGATTTGCTCTCGTAAAGAAATGGATTCAGTGTCATAAATTTTACCTGTTTGCAAGGGACATAATTTTTTGTATGGAAACACCTAGAAACTACACCAAACAAACCTTTTGTAAATGATAAATAAATGCAGAAATTTTGCAGAATATATATATATATTTACACTGATAATTTAATTGCTGAGAAAAAAATCAAGAAATTAGTACCATTCACAATAGCAGCAACAATAACTGTAATAAAATAAAATTAATAGATATGAAATTGTCAAAAAATGACCTTTATAATGAAAATTGTAAAACACTGATGAAAGAAATTAAAGAGGGGACACACACACACACACACACACACACACACACACACACACACCAAATAGAAATGTATCCCATGTTTATGGTTTGTAATTTGTTAAAAAATGTCCATACTAAACAAAGCAGTCTATAGATTCAGTGCAATTCCTATCAACATACCAATAACATTTCTCACAAAAGTATGAAAAAATAAAAAACAAATAAAAAGAACAAGCACTCCTAAAATATGTACAGAACCACAAAGGAACATGCTTGACTAAAGCAATCCTGAGTCAAAAGTACAAAACTGGAGGTATTATAATGCCTGGCTATAAAATATACCACAATGCTATAAGAAATTAAACTATATTGGTTTGTCATAAAAATAAGCACATCCACAAATGGAACAGTGCAAAGAATCCATAAGTAAATCCACATATTTCTAGACAATTCAAATTCTCTAAAGTCAGCAAAAGACTATATTGGAGGAAGAAGAATCTCTTCAACAACTGATATAAATTATGTTGGGAATATGAGATATTCATATGCAAAAGAATGAATTTAGACCTTTATCCCTCAAAATACATAAAAGTCAACTTGGAATAGATCAAAGACTCAGATATTTTCAAACCTGTGAAAATATTAGAAGAATATATAAGAGAAATGTTTAATTATATTGGGCTTGGAAAAATATATTTTTGAACATGACCTAAGAAACATAAACAAAGGAAGCACAATTTCGATTAGGATTACTACAAACTTAAAATTTTTAACAGCAAAGGAAGCAATTAACCAAGTGGAGACACAATCTACAGAATGGAAAAAAAAATTGAAAACCATTTATTCAAGAAGGGATTGCATTCAGAATATATGAGAAATTTAAAAAATTCAGCTACAGAAAGCCCAAATAAACTGAGTTAAATATGAGCAGTTGATCCAAATAATATTTCTAAAGAGAATATGAAAATGACCTGCAAGTGTATGAAAAACAACCTCAGCATCACTAATCATTAGGGAACTTCACTTCAAAACCACTAACAGATAGCATCTCACCCCAGTTACAATGGCTATTATCAAAAAGACAAAAAAAAATAATATGTCGGAATTCAAGCTCCCGTTCGCCTGCTTCCCACAGACAAACAGCTGTGACTCAGCACTAATCCATCCGGCTGAAACAACCGGTCAGCCCTTCTGATCCTACGGAGGTAAATGCCAACCGAGCCTTCATAGGTAGTGGCCACAGGTTTAAAACGGGGCTTTGGAGAGACAGTAAGGACCCACCCGTTGCATTGGTCACCCGGCAAAGGGAAACGAATTGTTGCCATTTGCAAGAGATACCACCATGGCAGACAACTGACGTCATCAGACTGCGGCGGAAGAGATAACTTCATTGAAACCTGCGGCTACAGGTGTGTAATTCGCTACCCTTCCCTCTCCACACATCAGGGAAACCTTAAGGGCCAATACCAGCTCTCCTGTAAGGGCCTCTCCCAGCTTTCCCGTGAGCACGGTAGCCAGACCGAGGGAATTAGAGGTGGCGCGGGACCCGTGGCGCGGGACTACCGCTCCCACCAGTGCTGACAGCTGAGGTCTCTTGCACCAGCTACCGGGGGTGTGGCTACCAGAGGGGCAGTAAAATTCGCTGAGGATTCTCAGCCCCAAGCTCTACAAACTTAGGGTCTGAGGGATTGGCAAACTGGAAGAATGTGCCCAGTCATTCATGACAACAGGGCTCCCGGGAGCAGCAGACCTGGCGTGTACCCAGTATTGTGGTGAGCGGCACCCGTGAGAGGGGCCTGGCTAGAGGAAAAGTGGGGAATTGACTAGACACAAGAGGACGCCCTAGGCACCCAGGATTGGAGACTCGCCCAGTCTGGGATGAGGAGCTGCTGCACAGTGATTGGTTTCCGCGTATTGATAGGAGAAACTTGGCCTGGTGGTCACAGCGCCACCTACTGGAAGAGAAGTTAATCAAACTCTAAGACTGCATTTATTGTTTTTTTGTTTTTTTTTTTAATTTTGATTTCGGGTTTTCTTTCATTTTCATTTTTCTTTCTTGTTTTTTTAATTTTTTTTACAATTTTTCTTTTTCTTCCAATTTTAATTTTAATTTTTTTTTATTAGTTAAAAATTTTTTTTTCTTTTTTTATTTCCTATTTTTTTTCTTCTTTTGTCTTTTCATTTCTTTTCAATTATCTTACCCCCCCTTCCTTGAATTCTACCTGCTTACTCTCATTCTCTTTAGTGACTTTTTCCCTTCCCTTCTAATACCTTTCCTCCCAAGCATCAAATAAATTTATAGGAGTAAACAGTAACTCAGCAGTCAAACAGAACAAGAAGTAACATGAGCAGCTTCAAAAAGCAAGGAAGAAAAGGAGTACAAACAATGCACGACAGCCTAAATATTCAGGAGGACCTAGAGTCATCAGAAAAATGGTCATATAAAGAACTCAAGGAACACCTTAGACAGATGGAATGGAACCTTAAAGAGGATACGAGACAGCAAATTCAAGCAGCGAAAGAACACATTGAGAATGTATTACACAAACAGATAAAAGAGGAAGTTAAGCACCTTTATCAGGAGATAGAGATTATAAAAAGAATCAAAACATAATCTTAGAAATGAAGGAAACTATAAACCAAATTAAAAACTCAATTGAGAGTATCACTAACAGAGTGGAGCAGGTAGAAGCCAGAACGTCAGATAATGAAGACAAAATATTTCATCTTGAAAAGAGTCTAGCCAACTCAGAAAAGCTGGTAAAAAATCACGAGAAAAACATCCAAGAGTTATGGGATAACATAAAAAAACCAAACTTACGAGTCATCGGGATAGAAGAAGGTACAGAGATTCAAACCAAGGGAATGAGTAACCTGCTGAATGAAATAATTACAGAAAACTTTCCAGAAATAAAAAAGGAAACAGATATACAAATTGAAGATGCATACAGGACACCGAGCACACAAAATCACAGTAGACCAACGCCAAGACACATTGTTATGAAGATATCCAATATACAGAACAAAGAGAAAATATTAAAAGCTACAAGAGAAAGGAGACAGATTACATTCAGGGGTAAACCAATAAGGTTAACAACAGATTTTTCATCACAGACACTGAAAGCAAGAAGGTCATGGAACAATGTATTTCAAACACTGAAAGACAATGGATGCCAACCAAGAATTCTGTATCCAGCAAAATTAAGCTTCAGGTATGACAACAAAATAAAAATCTTTCATGATAAACAAAAGTTAAAAGAATTTGCAGCCAGAAAACCAGCATTGCAAAGCATTTTGAGCAAAACACTACATGAGGAAGAAATGAAAAACAATAACCAAAACCATCAGAGGGAAGTGCCTAGGTAAAGACAGAGGGAGAGGGGAAAAATAATCATGGAGAAACAAACTAAATTTTTTTTTAAAAAAAAGGATAAATAATCAAACATGGATGGAAGCACAAACCATATATCAATAGTAACTCTGAATGTTAATGGCTTAAACTCTCCAATAAAGCAACATAGGCTGATATCATGGATTAAAAAAACAAATCCAACAATATGCTGCATCCAGGAGACACATCTGATTGGAAAAGACATACACAGGCTGAAGGTGAAAGGATGGGAAAAAATATACCATGCACACGGTCCTCGTAAGCAAGCAGGGGTGGCCATCCTCATATCGAATAAAATCGACTTCAAGACTAAGTTAATCAAAAGGGATAAAGAAGGACATTATATACTGTTGAAAGGAACCATTCACCAACAAGACATAACAATTATCAATATTTATGCACCAAATAATGGTGCTGCGACATTCATAAAACAAATTCTCCTCAAGTTCAAGAATCAAATAGACCACAACACAATAATTATGGGTGACTTCAACACACCTCTCTCACCATTGGACAGATCCTCCAAACAAAGTTGAATAAGGAAACTATAGAACTCAATACCACAATCAATAACCTAGACTTAACTGACATATATAGAATATATCAACCATCATCAAATGGATATACTTTTTTCTCAGCAGCACATGGATCCTTCTCAAAAATAGACCATATATTATGCCACAGGGCAACCCTCAGTAAATATAAAGGGGTGGAAATAATACCATGCATTTTATCTGATCATAATGGAATGAAACTGGAAATCAATGATAAAAGAAGGAAGGAAAAATCCTACATCACATGGAAAATGAACAATATGTTACTGAATGATCAATGGGTTACAGAAGACATAAAGGAGGAAATCAAAAAATTCTTAGAGATAAATGAAAATACAGACACAACATATCGGAATCTATGGGACACAATGAAAGCAGTTTTAAGAGGAAAATTCATCGCCTGGTGGTCATTCCTCAAAAAAAGAAAAAACAACAAATAAATGAGCTCACACTTCATCTCAAAGCCCTAGAAAAGGAAGAGCAAAACAACAGCAAATGTAGCAGAAGGCAAGAAATAATTAAAATCAGAGCGGAAATTAATGAAATTGAAACAAAAGAAACTATTGAAAAAATTAACAAAACTAAAAGTTGGTTCTTTGAAAAAATAAATAAGATTGACAGACCTTTAGCCATGCTAACAAAGAGAAGAAGAGAGAGAACTCAAATTACTAACATATGGGATGAAAAAGGCAATATCACAACAGATGCTACAGAAATACAGAAGACAATTAGAAATTATTTTGAAAACCTATATTCCAATAAAATAGAAGATAGTGAAGACATCGATAAATTTCTTAAGTCATATGATTTGCCCAGACTGAGTCAGAAGGATACACACAATTTGAACAGACCAATATCAATGGATGAAATTGAAGAAGCCATCAAAAGACTACCAACCAAGAAAAGCCCAGGACCGGATGGGTATACAGCGGAGTTTTACAAAACCTTTAAAGAAGAATTAATACCAATACTTTTCAAGTTATTTCAGGAAATAGAAAAAGAGGGAGCTCTTCCAAATTCATTCTATGAGGCCAACATCACCCTGATTCCAAAACCAGACAAAGACACCTCAAAGAAAGAAAACTACAGACCAATATCTCTAATGAACCTAGATGCAAAAATCCTCAATAAAATTCTGGCGAATCGAATACAAAAACACATCAAAAAAATTGTGCACCCTGATCAAGTAGGATTCATCCCTGGGATGCAAGGCTGGTTCAATATACGGAAATCAATAAATGTTATTCACCACATCAATAGACTTAAAGATAAGAACCATATGATCATCTCAATAGACACAGAGAAAGCATTCGACAAAGTACAGCATCCCTTTATGTTCAAAACACTTGAAAAACTAGGGATAACAGGAAAGTACCTTGACATTGTAAAAGCTATCTATGCTAAGCCTCAGGCTAGCATCATTCTGAATGGACAAAAGTTGAAGGCATTCCCTCTAAAATCTGGAACAAGACAGGGATGCCCTCTATCACCACTTCTATTCAATATAGTTCTTGAAACACTGGCCAGAGCAATTAGACAGACAAAAGAAATTAAAGGCATAAAAATAGGAAAAGAAGAACTTAAATTATCACTATTTGCAGATGACATGATTCTATACTTAGAAGACCCAAAAGGGTCTACAAAGAAACTACTAGAACTAATAAATGAATTCAGCAAAGTGGCAGGATATAAAATCAACACGCATAAATCAAAGGCATTTCTGTATATCAGCAACAAAACTTCTGAAACGGAAATGAGGAAAAACACTCCATTCACAATATCCTCCAAAAAAATAAAATACTTGGGAATCAACCTAACAAAAGAGGTGAAGGATTTATACAATGAAAACTACAGAACCCTAAAAAGAGAAGTAGAAGAAGATCTTAGAAGATGGAAAAATATACCCTGTTCATGGATAGGCAGAACTAACATTATCAAAATGGCGATATTACCAAAAGTTCTCTATAGGTTTAATGCAATGCCAATCAAAATCCCAATGGCATTTCTTGTAGAAATAGATAAAGCAATCATGAAATTCATATGAAAAAATAAAAGACCCAGAATAGCAAAAGCAATTTTAAGCAGGAAGTGTGAATCAGGCGGTATAGCGATACCAGATTTCAAACTATATTACAGAGCAATAGTGACAAAAACAGCATGGTACTGGTACCAAAACAGGCGGATGGACCAATGGTATAGAATAGAGGACACAGAGACTAATCCAAAAAGTTACAACTATCTTATATTTGATAAAGGGGCTAAAAGCATGCAATGGAGGAAGGATAGCATCTTCAACAAATGGTGTTGGGAAAACTGGAAATCCATATGCAAAAAAATGAAACTGAATCCCTTCCTCTCGCCATGCACAAAAGTTAACTCTAAATGGATCAAGGAGCTTGATATCAAATCAGAGACTCTGTGTCTGATAGAAGAAAAAGTTGGCTCCGATCTACATATTGTGGGGTCGGGCTCCAAATTCCTTAATAGGACACCCATAGCACAAGAGTTAATAACAAGAATCAACAAATGGGACTTACTTAAACTAAAAAGTTTTTTCTCAGCAAGAGAAACAATAAGAGAGGTAAATAGGGAGCCTACATCCTGGGAACAAATTTTTACTCCTCACACTTCAGATAGAGCCCTAATATCCAGAGTATACAAAGAACTCAAAAAATTAGACAATAAGATAACAAATAACCCAATCAACAAATGGGCCAAGGACCTGAACAGACACTTCTCAGAGGAGGACATACAATCAATCAACAAGTACATGAAAAAATGCTCACCATCTCTAGCGGTCAGAGAAATGCAAATCAAAACCACCCTAAGATACCATCTCACTCCAGTAAGATTGGCAGCCACTATGAAGTCAAACAACAACAAGTGCTGGCGAGGATGTGGAGAAAAGGGTACTCTTGTACATTGCTGGTGGGACTGCAAATTGGTGAGGCCAATTTGGAAAGCAGTTTGGAGATTCCTGGGAAAGCTGGGAATGGAACCACCATTTGACCCTGCTATTGCCCTTCTTGGACAATTCCCTGAAGACCTTAAAAGAGCATGCTACAGGGATGCTGCCACATCGATGTTCATAGCAGCACAATTCACAATAGCTAGACTGTGGAACCAACCCAGATGCCCTTCAATAGATGAATGGATAAAAAAAATGTGGCATCTATACACAATGGAGTACTATGCAGCACTAAAAAATGACAAAATCATGGAATTTGCAGGGAAATGGATGGCACTAGAGCAGATTATGCTTAGTGAAGCTAGTCAATCCCTAAAAAACAAATACCAAATGTCTTCTTTGATATAATGAGAGCAACTATGAACAGAGCAAGGAGGAAGAGCAGGATTAAATGACTAACATTAAACAGAGTCATGAGATGGGAGGGAAAGGAAGAGTAAAGGGAAATTGCATGGAAATGAAGGGAGACCCTCATTGTTATACAAAATTACATATAAGGAGAGTAATGAATTACAGTAGATGGGGTAGAGAGAGAAGATGGGAGGGGAGGGGAGGGGGGATAGTAGGGGATAGGAAAGGTAGCAGAGTACAACAATTACTAATTGGGCATTATGTAAAATTGTGGATGTATAACCGACGTGATTCTGCAATCTGCATTTGGGGTAAAATTGTGAGTTCATAACCCACTTCAATCTAATGTATGAAATATGATATGTCAAGAGCTTTGTAATGTTGTGAACAACCAATAAAAAAATAAAAAATTAAAAAAATATATATATATAACAGGAATCCCATACAATCCACAGGGACAAGGCATAGTTGAAAGAGCTCATCAAACTATTAAAATGTACTTATTAAAACAAAAGGAGGGAATTGGAAAGGGGTATATATCCCCCAAAGATAAACTTAAAATAACCCTTTTTACTCTAAACTTTTTAAATTTGGATTTATCAGGGCTTAGTGCTGCGAAAAGACATTTGTATCCAAAAAATGTGCATAAGCCCAAGGTACTTTGGAAGGATATTCTAACAGGACAATGGAAGGGTCCAGACCCAGTGATAGTCTGGAGTCGGGGCTCTGTCTGTGTTTTTCCACAGGAGGAACAGCAGCCAATTTGGATTCCAGAGAGGTTAACCAAAACAATTTCTACAGACCAAAAGGAAGATGATTTGACTCAAATCAATAACAGCTGATATCCAAAACTCCAGCTTGACTATTCTTACATCTGCGACAGTGATTAACCAGGATGCTTTTTTCAATATCTCTTTTATTATTGCTTTTTCCCACATCATAAAGTTCCATTTTATTTTTGAGCTCATACAGACCTAAATTAATGTTTTTGTGATCAGTTTTATTTTTTGACTATGGAGTTCTTAAACATTGCAATGGAGATTTCACTTAGGTAAATCTACAAGGCCTTCACTATTGTCTTATGTGTTGTATGTTACGTGTGCACATTTCTGTTTTGTGTTGCATGTCTGTATGTGCGTATGTCCATATATCATATTTGAGGAGCGCTCATAAATATATGGATCCAAAAAATTTTTTTTATTACTCACGTGATTTTAATGGTTTAATTTAATTTGGGTAAACAGCTGTTAAACATTGTTTTAATATGTGTACAAATAAGCAGGTTAACAGATCTGTTTGTTTACTTTCACCTTTCATTTTCATTATATTTAATAATTCTGTTCAGGATAATGTAAATTGTTCTAAAAATTGTTTTCTTAATACCTGTTGAAATGTTACATTTTTTTTTTCTTAACATCATTGTCAAAATCCCTATTTTCATCCCAGTGCCGGTGAAGACAAAGATGAAACCAAACTACAACTTCTTCAATAATTATCACAACAAACTGTATAAACTGATGCATCAATGAATAATAACTCAACAAGTAATGCTCAATCACTGAGTCGATTTATTTTGGGAGGAAATGGACATATTAATAGATTCCTCCACTTTGAACTGCTTACAGAACTTGCCTGGACTATGTATCACTTGTATGCATTGTGCTCTATTTGTTGATACAGCGAATTAGGGTAGTGCTGGAGTATCTTAGCTGATGTGTTACCAGTGTTACTATTTTTCCTAAGGAGCCATCAATTGACTTGATGTTGTGGCATTTCTGTATCCTCCTCCCTTCTACTAGTGATGGTCTAATTTTGGGGGCCAACTAAGGTGAGGCAAAGAACCTCACCCCCCCCCACCGGCACCAAGGCAAAATTTGGGGGCCAACAGAGGTGAGGCAAAGAACCTCACCCCCCCCACACTGGTGCATAGGTCTATCCACAGGTATGGCTATATACTGGACCGGTAGTCAGTGACGGGTATGATTCAGTTGCAGTGGTATCAACCTAAGACAGGAGGCTGACGCCTAGAGGTCAGTTTTCCGATGACGGGTAAGAACCATATGTTGAATTGGAAATACCTAACAGGCACGGTCCCTAGCCACATTGCCTGTTGCTTAATTAAACAGAAGGGGGCAGATGCTAGGAACCACAGCAAAGTATTATGATGCATGGCACCTTTGGTTAAGGTGACGCCAGCTAGCCATTGACATGATATGATTATGTTAAGATTTACATTCATATGGAAATTGGACTCCTGCTGTTCACCTTGGCCTGCTATGGAATGGGACTCCTGGAGAGTTCCCATTGGTTGGGGAAGGATAGTAGGAGGGTTTTCCGGGGGAGGTCCTGGGCCCCGGTTCCGGGAGATGCGAGCGCGTGGAGTGGACAGGCTTGCTGGTCGGACGCGTATGGGGTATTGGCGGAATTTTCAAAAATAAAGTTTTGTTCCTGGTTAAAAAAAAAAAAATAATATGTCAAATGCTGATGAGGATAGGGAGAATGAAAAACTCAAATACACTGTTAGTAGTACTGTTAACTTAGTTTAGTCATTATGGAAGAATATAGAGGTTCTCAAAAACCAAGAAATAGACCTAAGTCCTATATGAACCAGGAATTGTGCAATTTGCATAAATTCAAAGTTATTGACATCAGGATATTGAAGAGACATGAGTACTTACATTTTTTTTGCAGCACTATTTACAATGACCATGATCTGAAAGCCACATAGGTGATGACCAACAGATAGAAGAATAAAGAAAATATGGAATGTATATAGAATGGAATATTATTCAGTCATAAGAAAAAACAAAATCCTGCCATTTGTTACAATATGGATGGAACCAGAGAATGTTAAGTACAATCATTTAGCACAGAAAAATGCCTTGTTTTTACATATTAAAGACAGAAATGTTGACCTGATCAAAAGAACAGAAAAGTGGTACTGGACCCTCAGAAAGGTCTTGATAAGGGGTAGGGAGAGAACATGACTAATGGTATAGGGGGACAATTGGATAGGAGGAATAACATCTAATTTTCCATAGCACAGTAGAACCATACTGTGTTATAGAAAATTAACCATGCAATGGATATGGTTATAAAAAGAAACTAGCCATACAATTACAATTACGATCATAATTATGATCAACAATAATTAATTGAAGATTTAAAAATAGCTAGAGACTTTTGAAGATTCCAACACAAACAAATGGTAAATGTCTGAGTTCAAAGATATTACAATTACCCTGTTTTGTAACGTCACAACATAGTCTATCAACATGTACTGTTGTTACTATGTCATTTAAAAATGTTGGAAAAAAAGAAATGAATGGATTTTGTTTCTCCATCCTCAAAATATAAGCTTTGATCTTTCATTTTTTCTTGGCCAATATGAAATATCAGGCATACTATAAGCAGGGACTAAACAAAAGCATTTATCAATTGATATCTCTCTTCATGCACTTGAAACCAGAGATCACTGTGTCTATAAACCTGGTCTCCATTGAGGTCATTGAAGGAAAAGTTCCCACATAAGGGGTAGTTGGGTTGTTGTGTACACTATCTGTCACTATCTACATGTGGCTAAGTCTGTCCTACATTATGTAGCCGCCAATAGACTTCCAAAATAATTTATAATGATGAGTGCTTCAAAACTGAGTTAGGCAAGGTCAACCTAGACTTCAAGAACTGTGAACAGGGAACTAAATAGAATCATTGCTTTTTAAGTTGCTGAGTTTCAGAGTGGTTTGTTATGCAGCAAAAGTTCAGTGTACTACATCTTAGCCTATATACCAATGCTTAAAGAAAATATAGTGGAAGGAAGTAGAAGCTGTCATAAAAATGATCTCTTTTCATAGAAGGCATCAGTAGACCCCCAGAATAAAGGTAGACTAGGGGAGAAAGCTAGCAACACATGATATGCTGCAGAAAGAATGAATAAATTTGTTGATTGAATGTATATCTTCTTCTGAGAAGTGTCTGTTCAGCTCCTTAGCCCATTTATTGAATGGGTTGTTTGGTTTTCTGGCATTAAGTTTTTTTGAGTTCTTTATATATCCTGGAGATTAGTGTTCTATCTTTCCTGCACGTGGCAAAAATTTGCTTCCAATATGTAGGCTCTCCCTTCACCTCATTGATGTTTCTTTTGCTGAGAAAATGCTTCTTAGTTTGAGTCCACCACATTTATTAGTTTTTTATTTTATTCCTTGCACTTCAGGAGTCTTGTTAAGAAAGTCAGAGCCTACTCTGACGTGATGAAGATTTGGGCCTACTTTTTCCTCTGTTAGCTGCAGGTTCTCTGGTCTAATTCCTAAATCCTTGATTCACTTTGAGTTGAGTTTTGTGCATAGTGAGAAATACAGGTTTAGTTTCATTTTGCTGCATATGGATTTACAGTTCTTGCAGCACCATTTGGTGAAGAGCAATCCTTTCTCCACTGTATATTTTCAGCTCCTTTGTCTAGTATGAGATAACTGTATTTATGTGGATTTGTCTCTGTGTCTTCTATTCCATACCATTAGTCTACATGTCTAGTTTGGTGCTAATACCATGCTGTTTTTTTATTACTATATCTTTCTAGTATAGTTTAAGGTCTGGTATTGTGATGCCTCCTGCTTTACTTCATGCTAAAAATTGTTTTGGATATTCTGGGTCTCTTATTTTTCCAAATGTATTTCATGATTGCTTTTTCTGTTTCTATAAGGAATGACAATGGGATTTTAATTAGAATCATATTGAATCTGTATAGCCGTTTGAGTAGTATGGCCATTTTGACAATATTAATTTTGCCTATCCAAGAGCATGGGTTCTTTCCATTTTCTAAGGTCTTCTTGAATTTTTTTTCTTAGTTTTCTGTAGTTTTTCATTGTAGAGGTCTTTCATCTCTTTTATTAAGTTGAATATATATATATATATATATATATATATATATATATATATAATGTTCAACATCTCTAGTAATTAGAGAAATACAAATCAAAACTACTCTAAGATTTCATCTCATGCCAGTTAGAATGGCAGTTATCAAGAATACAGACAACAATAGTGTTGATGAGGATGTGGGGAAAAGGTACACTCATACACTGCTGGTGGGACTTCAAATTGGTGCAGTCAATATGGAAAGCTGTATGAAGATTCCCTAGAAAACTTGAAATGGAACCACCATTTGACCCAGCTATCCTTCTCCTTGATCTATACCCAAAGGACTTAAAATCAGCATACTATAGTAATGCAGGCACATACATATTTATAGCAGCTCAATTCACAATAGCTAAACTGTGGAAGCAACTTATATGCTCTTCAACAGATGAATGGATAAAGAAACTCTGGCATATATACACAATAGAATATTACTCAGCATTGAAAGGGAATAAAAGTATGGCATTAGCAGATAAATGGATGGAGTTGGAGAATATCATGATAAGTGAATTAAGCCACTCCCCCAAAATCCAAAGACTGAATGTTCTCTCTGATAAGTAGATGCTGATCCATAATGAGGGGCATGGGATAAATGGAGGAACTTCAATTGGGCAAAAGGAGAGGGAGAGGTGAGGAGGGTGGCAGGAAATATGGTGGAATGACCTTAGGTCCTTACTTTAGGTACATTTATGAGTGCACAAATGGTGTAACACTACATTGTATACAACCAGAGAAATGAAAAGTTGTGCTACAATTGGGTACAATGAATCAAAATGTGTTCTGCTGTCATATATACCTAATTAAAATAAATTAATTACTTTTAAAAAAGCATGAATAAATCTTCCAGCTGAAATACTTTGAAAACTAGGCTGCACAGCAACACAATCCATAATTTTGGAATAATTGGTTGTAATACTTGGTTTTTGTATGATTTATTTTAGTAATTATTCAATACATGTCCCAGAAAATCAGGAAGATACTCTATCAAACTTTCACTAGGGACAAGGCATTCCAAGTGTCCATTCTCTTTTCTTATTCAAATAACACTCTATATCCAACATTTATTGGTGTTGAAACAATTATTACTAATGAAGTACACATAAATAAACTAAAATTAACTTCCACTGGAGGTTTAAAGGTATATTTTTACGGTATGTTTAGGCATAAAAAAGTTTTCTTTTTTAATATAATATTTGTGGAAGAGAGTCTGCAAAATAGTGCCCAATAATACTGACCTAATTTCTTATGATCTTCTGCACTCTTCTCCCATTGCAGTAGACTTGTGTGATCTATAGGGCATTACTGAGGTAATGGTATGTAACTTCTGAGCCCATATCACAAGAATTTATCTGTGGCTTCTGCTTTTGTTTCTTGAATAACTCAGGTTGGGGGAGGTCAGCTTTCATTTCTGAGAACGCTTCAGCAGTCCTGTGGAAAGAACCTCATGGGATTGGGTGGAGAGCAAGGCTTCCTGTAAGGAGCCTATTGGCCGTGTGAGTGAGCCACTTGGGAAGTGGTCCCCAACCTCAGTCAAATCTTCAGATAATTGCAGCCTTTCTATTGGACTGAAATCTCAGGAGAGATCCACTAGAATTTCTCAGCCAAGAGCTTTCCATATATCTGTTGTGCTAAAACTGAGGAGGAAAAGTTCATTATTAATTGCATTGTATTTTAAGGCAATTAGTATTACAGCAACAATTACGATACACTTTTTAAAAATTGATTCATACTTTAAACTTTGCTTAAACACTGAGTCATTTTGTCTTTAAAAACTTGGATGTTGTAAGATTTTTAACTGATTTTGTTTTCATATGTGTCACTTCTCAATCTGTGAAATAGAACTGCAGTAGTAATTATGATTGTAAAATTTAAATTAAATAAAATGTGCAAAGAGATTAGAAACATACCTAGAATATAACAAATACTTAATATCTGTCAAAAGTATTTTTTGTGGAAAGGTGATAGTTTAAGATTGAATATTAAACTAACAATGTTTGCCTATGTTCTAATATGTTAAGCTCTTTCAAAATGTAAGATGGGATATAACTTTTATAATTTTTTTCTCATAGAACATTTTTAAAAATTACTTTCAATTCCATTATTATTATTATTATTATTATTATTATTATTATTAGGTTTTCTTCTACAGAATCAGGTAAAAATAGGCTTTATAAAAAGACAGGCTGTGGTAGTTTTTAAAATGTAATAGTCATTGTAATGCACAGTATGAATGACATATCTCACCGGGAGTCTAGACACTGAATAGTGGCTTCAATGGACAGTAAGATGCACTTTTTCAGTTTCAGATTCACATCCTTTGTCTGACTTTCACACTCCTCGGGAGACATTCAAATTGCAATTTGCGCCTTCCCGTTTTTTACTACAGCAAATAACTTATTCCCTTTGTTACTATTCACTTTGCTTTCATGAATAAAACATATTTTACCTATTGTATATTTTATTAAAATGGAGACCAAATTCTAAGACCAAGGTAAGGATTTTATTCCCTTGCTTTAGCCATTTTATTATTCCTTTAAACTACCATGGGTTGAGACTAGGTATACATTGCATGCAATGAATACTCAAAGTCGTTTTTCATTGTGTAACTTTTGTGTACCGTCTAGGCCCTCAAGTGTTGAATTTGTCCTAAATAGATAGTTTTTTCCTGCAGAGCTATTTCTCATACATTTGATGAAAACAATCATGCTCCCTAAGAATAACAAAAATAAAATTCATTAATTTAATTGTATTTTGAATTTTTGAAACTTTTTGCTTTAATCATTTAAGTAAATTATTGACTATTTCAAAAGGCAACAATATAAAAAAATTTGACTTAATGTGACTAATGACATAATAATTAAATAACTAGAAATGCAGACTTCTAAATTGAAGTAAACTTTATTAGTTTAACATAAATAATCAATAATTTTAATTCTTGGAAGAAAATTTAAGGTATGTTTTCAATTGTATCTATCATATCAATGAATGTAATAAACCAAGAATACTATTTTGAACTTATAACAGGAGGAAATAAGAAAATCTATCAAGTCATTGGTTTTACGTTTGGCTTTGTTATTATCTGGACAGCATATTTCACTGAGCATTTGCATGCAAAACATTAAACTGGCATACAACATGAGGTCAAGTTGTTAAAATGAAACAAAAGAAAATCACTTAAGTTTCATTTAAAATTATTACCTTCAAAACAAATCAGTTTCCAAAAGCTATTACAAAATGTAACATTAATCTTAAATTATATTCCACCGTCCAATTCTATCTCTGCTTGAAAGACAATTGAACCAGTGACTGTGAAAAAAAAAAAGCCAGTTGCACCATACAGACATTTGAAAACTGCTGTTATACAGTTCTGTCATTATAGACAACTATAAATATACTTGTGTATAAATACACACATGTGCACACACATACCCCTACTGGATAGCTTCGCACTCTACAGTTATACACAAATTCTAGAGGGTATGCCAAGGGATTATCTCATCTGGTAACATTTCTTCCTAAATAATTTGAAAAAGTGAAAATAAGATGAATAACTATTTTTTAAATTTTCAAATCAGAAAACATTCTCTTAAAAATAATTTGATGCAGAATCTTTTTAAAGTATATGTAAAATGGAACAATATTTACCAGAATGTTTTTTTTTCTAATTATGCTTGAGTACTTTCCTTTTGTGATTATAGTTGCTAGCTAAAATATCAGGAAACAGGTCAGACTACCTATAGCCAAAGAGTATATTGAAAAAAATAATTGTGTGTGCATATTATGTACTTAATTATAAACAATGATAAAGCAGAACCAGAGTGTTTTAAGCCCAATAAATAAATAAAAAGAAAGGAAGTGAGGGAGAGAAGGCGGGACAAAGGAATGGAGAATAGGAGGAAGTTGAAGAGAGGAGAGGAGATTTATAGAGAAAAAAGGAGAGCAGAAGTGGGAACAGTCTGATTGTTGGACTCACAGTTTCTTTCCCTATGACTGTTAAAACAGAAGAAAATTGCTCTTAATAATCACTCAGGGAAACTGTGCCCTTTCAGATTGACTACCATCGACCCTATATTTATTTTTGGAAAACGAGCCCATTTTAGGCTCCATTGTGATTACTTGGTAGCTGGCATAAGTGACTCCACTCTAGTCTGGTCTGTTGTGGCCGGTATAGGAGCACAGTCCGAAACAATGTGTCTTCCATAAATTTCTCTTCAGGAAAAAAAGAGTTCTTGATTTTCTCCCAATGCATCTAATTTACACAATGACAAGTATTTCAGCATATTTTCGGCTTTCTGTCTCTGTAGGAAGAGAAGTGTTAGTGACATCTGAGTCTAGAAACTGTCAATGGCTGAGAAGCAGTGAAGAGAGAGCAAAGAGGGAGCACTCATGATGGAGCACCCTTGCTTTTGCCTAGGATTCACCACTCGCTGTGTGGTAATAACTGTAACTTAGTCAACATGTTTAGATCCTTGGAGTCTTTAAAATAAGAACAACAAAATTTCTGTTCAGAAATTTTTGTAAGATAATTAAATATAATGGCACATCTAATATTTTTGCTACTAAAGAGCTATTTTAAGTGATAGACAATGCTGGAGACAGTGAAGTATAATCAGCCCCAGATCAAATGGAAGACTGACTTTCCCCTAAATGTCTTTCAAAACTGTTACAATTTAAAATTAAACTTATAATTTAAATTTAAAATTAATTTTATGTAATATAGGTAAAACATACATATTTGTGTGTGTATGTATGTATGTATGTGTGTGTGACTATGTATATATATATATATATATATGTATATATATATATATATATATATATATATAATTAATTTTGGGGAGCTATGCATGAACCAAATTGGCATTGGAAATCTAGTATCTGGGAAATCCCTGTGGCACTTCTGCTGGTGAGACTGCCCCAATACATGTGACTTCCTACCCAGCTCTGTTAGGTTCCATATGCACTGGAGATGGAGTGACTTGCTAAAGCCACATAGGCACACAGCCTCCCAGAGATGGGTGTGGCTTGCCAAGATGCCAATCAACCTGTTGACTGCAAAACACCTTGAAGCAAGACTCCACCCACTAAAACTTGATCCCTACCTTTGATGTCCTCTCCCTTAAATAAGTGACCAGAGCCATTTTCTAGATGCTCAGTTTCAGCTCCTGTGTGAACTGGACCTTTCAGGTGCTCCATTCTTTTAAAACTATTTTTCTGACTCTGACTCTCAATTCTTCACTAACTGTTTCAGACCTTCATTTTCTCAGGTGGCTCATCCCCTCTGAGCAAAAAATGCTCAATAATTAATAATATATTTTAGTTGTTATTTATTATAAAAAAATTGTTATTTGTATTACTATGAAAATTATTATGAAGCAATAATTTAACAGTACGTTAAAATGGCACATGACTTGGGAGGCTAAGTCAAGAGGATCCCAAGTTCATGGCCAGCAACTTGGTAAGACCTTGTCCAAAATAAAATGAAATAGAGATGGGAATGTAGCTTAGTGGTACTGTGACCCTGGGTTCAACACCCAGTACTCACCCATTCCCTCATTATATATATATATATATATATATATATATATATATATATATATATATATATATATATATTTAATTTTATTTTAAAATTCTTTGTATTTTTAAAGAACTTCAAATCTTCAAATGTTTATTAAATAGTCTGACACTATAAGAATTTTCAAGACAGAAGGATAAACTACTCAACAACAAAAATACTCATCAAGGTAAAAGAATTTACAAATGCGCTGAGTTTTTTGAGATTTTTACAATAAATAGGATTTTAAAAAATTTTTAAAGTAAATAGCATGGTATCCAAAATTTTGTTCATAGCCACTGAAGAATTAGTCAAAATATTTTCCTAAATTGTTTTCTCAATGGCATAGTTTTATTAAGAAGTCTAAGGGAAAGCTGGAAAATTCTAGAAATGCAAAGAAATATTCGTTATCCTTAAAGAAAAGCTCTATAACAATGAAAATATTTTAGATTTTTAAATTAGTTCATAGCATGAACTATTCATATCACTATATATATATATATATATATATATATATATATATATATATGCATGTCAGGTTTCCATAGTATATGAATATGTTTGAAAAGTATTTAGGATTCTTTTATTTCATAGATTTCAAAGTGGATCTAAAGCAAAATTGGAAGATGTATTGCAATGTTATAATTTAATAATACTTCATCTACTTTGAATGTTGTCATTCTAAAAATGATAATGGAACTAAATTATTTTCAAGAGAGTAATAACCTAGTTTTTAAACATCTTCTGATGAACAGAAGCTTAAGATATTGGATAACTGAAAGGGTTTCTTGACTGTGTTCTCTGGGCTTCTAAATTCATATATTTTTAAAATGAAAATTATGTAAAACAGGTATTTCTAGTAAATCTGAGGAATATATATGGAAGCAATGACTAAGAAAATAACTTTTCTATTTCAGAAAATTACAGAAAAATACTGGGACACATCAGAGCTTCTGTTCTGGATATACTTGGCTTGTGCTGCTAGATTTGTCAGAAGCTCTAATGCATTATGAAATATTAGTCTTGCTACAGGCATCCTATCCAGTTCCTGCTTTTTATTAAAATGGTTTTAATATTTCAACAAGATATTTTTTGTAATTTCTGATTAGTAATGTATCATACTTAGAATGTTTAATTACTCCATTTTTAAATGTACTATTAGCAACTGGGACTTATAGAATACTTTTTCAAGTGTCACATTTTATAATGTGTTTTTTGCTTTTTCTTTTCTGATGAAATGGATTTGTTATGAATTACCTTTATGTTCTGGGAGTAAACCCAAATAGTTACTGAAATTTAATTTAAAAGTTTTGAGGAATTAGTAATTGAATTCAGGTAATTTTATTCAATACAATTAAACTTCCTACATTACCTTTTTGTTTGTGTTTCTATTTTTATTGCTTTTAAATAAATTTTAAATTAGTCCTTAGGAGGCAGAGCAAGGTGGCAGCTGAGTAAGAACCTACATTGATAACTTCCCGCTGGACACACACATCCATTTAATCAACTATCCATGCACCAAACTACCATCACAAGAGCTAAAATCCACCTAAAAAATAAAAATGACCTATTTTAAATATAATAAAAAGATGCATTGAAGTCTGAGAAGAAAGAGTAGCATACATCACCCATCTCCCAACACCAAGCAGCATATAGAAAGATGCCTTCCACTAAAGGGAAGAAGAATGGGTTAGGTATAGTCCATGGACTTCAAATCCAATACAAGTTTTGCCATGAATCCTAGTGCCTGGCAGAAGACCACAATCTCTACCACAAAGCCAGTACTAAGACTTTGCCATGGGAACTGCATTAGTCTGATAACTATGGGAAGGTCTCTACTAGGCTTAACCCAACCACATCAACAGATGGGAGAGCAGGCTTCCATATTTTTGAGAGCATGCCTCCTGACAAAGCACAGAACTTTGCCTTGGAACTCAGTTCCAGGTCTACCACAGTGAAAACCAACACTAGGCAGAAAAATTAACAATCCTATGAACCAGCCAAAGATTTCAGACAGAGACTCTAGTCTTTCTCTAGTATCATGTAGAGACTTATACACCAATAGGGTAGACTCAATTTTGGCCTGCATCATTGTCATTCTTAGAGTGGACCAAAATCATCTCCTACCAAGATGGCACACCCTACCATGGCACCCCCTGTGGCTGTGAAACTCTGGTGCAGCTTAATATTAACCTTGGAGATGTAGGAGCTCTTCATCACCTGCCCCCCACCTCTGGCAGCTCAGCTACTAGCAGGCAGTACTCACAGGTAATGATCTAGATCTGCTCTGGTATCAGGTGGGGACCTGTGCCCCAGAGGGATGGACTCATTATTCTGCCTTCATCATTGCCAGCTGTGGCAAGGGCTAGGGAAGTCCTTGCAATTGTTCAGGTCTTTTGCTTATGACAATCAAATGTGATCCAGCTCAGCATCAGTGTTAAAGCCAAGGGACTGGCTTCATTATCACTACAAGCCCAGGTAACATAGCCTGGAATAAGACTCCATTCACTGGGCATAGGTCCTGGTAGTAAGCAAATGAACTCAGTGCTGGAATGGTAAAACCTAACTCTGGTCACACTTTAACGGACCTCATCCCTATGCCAGTTCCAATGAACAGATCCTGTGTAATTGCCTCACTGTGAGGTAGAGACATGTGGTCCAGTATCTTGGACATCTATTCTAGTTAGTATCACTTGTGATTAGTTGAAGTGGTCATAAGCCAGAAGTCCACTGCAGTTAGCAGGGCATAGTGTGAGTTTTGGTTCTATTTGAGTAATGTGCTGGGTTTTTCTGGGCAGAGAGCATAAGGTATGATACAGCATTGAAGTTTGGGTGGTTATGGACATGACATTAGGGCTTTCAGCTGGTTCTTTCATGGTGGTTCTGCCCAGAGTTGAGCAGAAACTCCAAGGGCCTGATCATAGGTTGATAATTGTGGAAGACAAATCTGGATCTGCCCAGGCCCCAGGGAAAGACTGATATAAATATGCTACTTTTTTTTTTTTTTTTTGGCTATTCCCTAGTTCATGCCCCAAAACATAACAATTGACATACCTAGGCTTGGGTTTCCCTTTAGTACTGAAACAATTACACATCAATATGCACCACTCAGTGAACTGATCTTATGGTGCCATCCAGTGTTCAAATAGCAAGGTTAATAAAAGTTCAAAGAAAATTAACAAACTGCTTAGTTTCTGAAACGACAGGCATAAACAAAGCCAGATTGTGAAGACTGGAATATCATTAAATGTTCACATGGTTCATAAACAAAAATCATGAATAAATTTCAAGGAACCCTGATCTCCCTTAATGTTCAATATAAGAGACCAAAAACTGACTGATGGTAACCAGTATGGATAAATGTTGGAGAATTTGAACAGTTCTTTTAAGGAAAGTAAATGATTTGCAAAAGAAATGATTTGATGTACTAAGAGAGAAATTTACAGTGACAAAAATAGTTTTAAAATATCAAAAAAAAAATTCTTGAACTCCAACATACACTGAGCAAAATTAAAATATGACAGAAGGTAGGTCAAAAAGTGGAAAGAATTAGTGAAGTTGAAGACAAGTTATCTGATACTATAGTTAAAGAAGAAAAAAGAAAAATATTGAAGAGTAACATAGAAAGATTGCAGAAAATTTGGGACAACATTAAAAGAGGAAATCTTCAGATAATTGGGAGTTCTAGAGAGATTTGAAAAAGCCAAATGTAGAATTTTTATTGAAAGAGATCACAGCAGAAAGATTTTCAAAATTGCAAGTCAAAGATCACCAGTCAGATATAATTCAACCAAATCTAACCAAACACATATTATAATGAATTATAAAAAGTTATAAATACTGAAAAGATTGCCAATTTATCAAGAAAAAAGAAAGAAATACCATATAGGTATGCCCCAATTGACCTAATAGCCGATTTCTCATCAAAAAGTGAACAGATAAGGAAACAGCAGCATGTGATTTTCACAATTCTTTAGGGAGAAAACAACAATGTAAGAATACTGCAATCAGCAAAGCTGTGTTTTAGAAATTAAATAAAGATTAAGATATTTCCAAACAATAGTCAAGAGACCATATCTCAACCAGGAATTTCCTACAAAAATTGCTATAATGAGTACTTCGAAATAAAAGAAAGGGAAATTAAAACTAAAAAGAAAACACCAGAAGATAATCAAACTGACTGGTGAATATAATTGTAAGTATTCCAGAATGCTCTAATAATATAAATGTAGTACATAAACCATCCATGTATATAGTGTGAAGAGTATAAATAAAACCATTAATATTAACTTCATTATCATGGTAAGAGGTAAGTAAAATAGAAAGTTGGAAAATGGGGCATGAAAAATTTAAATTGGGAGGAGGAGTGTAGTGCAAGTGAAGAGTTTTATTGTCATATTTAATCTTTTTTGTTTCTCTTTCTAATCATGTCATACTGCTGTCACATCAATATTACTTTTCAAAATAATTTATTATAATCAAAAATATTTTTTCTAAGTCTTTATAATATCAAGAAGGATGAAACTAAAAGAGAGAAATTCAAAATATAAGATAGGAATCAGAACACATTGCTAGAGTAAACCACAAACACACAGGAAAGCTGTAAGGAAGGTAAGAAATAGGAAAAGACCTACAGTTAAGCTAGAAATCAATTTTTAAAATAATGGCTATAGTGAGATCTTATGTTTCACAATGGTAGAAAGATCTGTAGGGGAAATGGAACAGAGAATCCTGGCAGAGGGAGGAAAGGTACTGGAGACTGAATTAGAACAAGATATATTCCATGTTTTCATAATTATGTCAAAATGGATTCTACTGTCATATATGACTAAAAAGAGCCAATAAATACAATTTCATAAAAGATCTTACCTATCAATATTACCTTAAATGTAAATGCTTTGGATTCCTCAATTAAAAGACATAGAGTGACTAAAATTGCAACTCTATAGTGATAGTTTCTGACTAACACATTTGAGATTTTAGGTTCAGTCTTCAGTACTACACACATGTAAATGTGTGTATGCAAATACACACACACACACGCACAAAAAACAAAAAGTGAATTAATGGACACACATGCAACAAAAAGTGAATTAATTAAAAATATAATAAAAAAAGAATAAACAGGGAGGAAGAGGAGAAGGGGAAGGATGAAGGAAAGAAGATGAAGAAGAAAATATATACCATATATAAGAAACTCACTTCAACTCTAAGGACATTAACAGACTGAAAGTGAAAGAATGCAATAAGATATTCCATGCTAAAAAAAAATGTTTAAAAGAAGGATTAATCATCCTTATAACAGATAAATTAGATTTTAAATCAAAAGCTGTAATGTCATATAAGAATATTAACTATATAATGATAAAGATAAATTTGGCAAGAGGGAATAATAACTATAAATGTATAACAAATAGTGGAACATCCAAATACATTAATAAACTTACAGGTAGAAATAGATTCGAATAAAATAATAGTAAGGAACATAAGTATCTCATGTTCAGCAATGGATGGATCATCTCAGACAGAAAATCAATAAGAAAATATAATTTATGTGTCTACATAAATGTTTCAACCAACTCTTGTGGAATGCGGATTCTTCTCATTAGAACATAATGTTTGGTCCTGAATAGGTCATATGAGAAACCATAAATCAAATGTCCAAAAAAAATGTATCAAGCATCTTTTCCACTACAATATCACAATGTAATAAAGCTAGAAGTCAATAAAAAGAAAAGTTTTGGAAACTATAAAAACACATGAAAATTAAACAACTTACACAGAGCAATGAGTGAATCAGGGAAGAAATTCAAATTAGAAGACTTCTTGAAAATCAAATATAAATAGAAACACAACATAGCTAAGACATGGGATTTTGCAAAATCAGTATTAAGAAGGAAGTTCAGAACAATCAATGTCCACATCAGAAAAGCAGAAAGATATTGAATAAATAATCTATCAGTGTCTCTCAAGGGTCAAAAAAAAAAATACAAACCAAACCCCAATTAGTAGAAGATAAGAAATGACAAAGATCAGAAAGAAAGAAACAATAATTCACTTGTTTTTTGGGAGATAGTCATTTCTGAGATCTTCTGGTATCATCCCCAAAGTCTGGATTACTTTGTTTCTTTGGGTGTATATTAAAGGACAGATGACTCTAACTAGTATGAGGAAGAAAAGTAATTCTGTTTTCCCGGCATTTAGGGAGGGGAAGAGTTTAGAGAGGAGCAGAGAGACAGGAAGAGAAACATGTCCATTTTAAAAATAGGTGGCAGTGGCAGAGCACCAAGGGCTATATTCACAGCATTAAGTGGACCACTCTCAATTTTTACATTCAGTTTCCAAGGGAAAATGGGTGACCATATCTCCAAGCTGTTTCCTGCTGAAAAGGGGTGAAGTGAGTGCGGGGAATAACACAAAGTCCTTGTTCTCTATCATGTGGGATATGGATGGTTAAAGGTATTCAGCATTAGGGCAGTCCAGAAATCCACAGTGGCAAATGGCAGGTGACTGGACAAGGCATTCATAGGACAGTGATCATGCTAAGACAACAATAAGCAAACAGTAAAGCACTGCTTCTTTGTAAACAGATAGCATAAAAGAAATTATTACTTTCACTAGTCTGTGAAAACCATGAAGACACTAACCTATAATCATATCAGTGAAAAACAGATTTAAGTTTATCAATGTAGGAGGTTAGGAAGATTTGTAGGTCCTTGAGATCAGGCTCAAATTAACTCAGAACAAACTTTCAACTCTAGAGTCCTTGGTGATTGTTATTTTTAGGCACTCCCACACAAGAACGCTTTATTTATAGTGTCCAGTTTTACTTATTTTGGCATGGCTAACACAAGTGTACATCAAAAGTTACATTAACAAAAACACTTATTTTTCTTTTTAAATGTCCAGGCAGGACTGTGCTTAGTCTATACTTTCCTGACAGGTGATTAAGAATAAATTGGTCAAAAGTTACCCTTTTTCTACCTACTCTTAAGAGTCAGCTGAAATTCCTCAGAAATCAGTACTGGGGATGTTTTCAAAGCCTCTTGGCTCCCTTAGCTTTCCTTTACCAGGGGTGCCATCTGCCAGAATAGGTCAGAGTCTTGTTGATCATATGTGGCTCCTCTTGGATGAATCACGGACATTTCCCTCTCCAAAGACCTTCCTCTTTGTAGAATTTGCACTTGTTCAATTCTGGGGTCCTCTTGATCTCCCTGACTGGTAGATCACATGACTCACCAGAGTTGAAGGTCCCAGGAGTCCCATTATCCAAGTTTTGGTTTTAAACATCCTGCAGGCTGGTTTCACCAGACTTAAAGCGGCAGTAATGGGTTATAACTTAAATTATCTATAACTTTACAGTTACCCTTTTCATTTAGTTAGGGTCATTGTTAGTACTGTATGTAAATGTTACACTCTGTCTGTCCTATAGATGATGGCTTACTATCTCAAATTAACTCAGGTTGTTTGATGAGAAGCAGTAACTCTGCAAAACACTAACAGGCAACAGTTACAATGTTTACAAGGAAATACAAAATGAAATTAACAGAGCAAAAACATATTAGTTTGTGGAATAACTGTGTACCAATAACTGTATTCATTATAAAATGAATTTTATAATCTTAAACCTTTATTTAGTTATGCATTATATCCAACCTTATTCCATGTTCCAATGGCTCCAAAATAGGCTAGACTTGATTTAATTTAAAGTTGTGTTGAAAAGTTTGATTTTTGTTGTAAAGATTCTATGATCTCACCACTCAGAGCAACACTCATCTGAAGGCAATGATGATGCTGAAAACAACAATTTAGAAGAGGAAAAATGTATTTTGTCCCATGGTTTCAGAGGTTGTAGTGATCATGGCTGGCTGGCTACGGTGGTTTGGGCCTGAGGTGAGGCAGAAAGTCATGGAGGAAGGGGGTGACAGTGGAAAGCTGTGGATCTCACATCAGCCAGGAAGGAGAGAGAGAGAGAGAGAGAGAGAGAGAGAGAGAGAGAGAGAGAGAGAGAGAGAGAGAGAGATTGAGAGAGAGAGAGAGAGAGAGCCCATTCATTACTCACATGTATGCATGCATATACACACATGCACAATCACATACACAAATAAATAAAATACAAATACAAAAGAGAAAGACTTTTTTTTAATCAACTGAGGAATGAGTAAAAGAAAGTTTTGGAGATTTTATATATAGTGATTTCTGATTATATATTCTGTCACAAAAAGAAAAAATAACTTATCATTTGAGCAATATGGATGAAATTGGAGGTCATTATGTTAACTAAGGTATGTCAGATACAGAAAGACAAGTTACAAATGATGTCACTTATATGTGGAAAAGAAAAATTTCAGAGAGTAGGGAGGGCAGAGAGGGCTAGAGAGAGGCTGATCAATGACTAAATTATACTTAGAATAGAATAAGAAGTTCAGCGTGGAACTGCATGAAAGGATTGAATATAGATAGTGATAAAACACTACATATTTCAAAAAGTCCTAATAAAGGAGTCTTGATGTATTTATTATAGAAAAATTTAACTGTTTGAGTAGACAAATTTGTTTATCCTGATTTAAATATTACAAAATTACATGTATAGTAACATCATCACATGGTAACCTAAAATAGCTACAATTTTTATGTTTTTATGTGTCAGTTAATAATGTAAAGGATATATCACCCTGATATCAAAACCAGACAAAAACATATCAAGGAAAGAAAACTTCAGATCAATGCCCTTGATGAACATGGATGCAAAAATTCTTAATACAATATTGGCAAACTTCATACAAAAACACATTAAAAATATGATGCACCATGATCAAGTGGGTTTTATCCCAGGGATGCAAGGTTGGTTCAACATATGGAAATCAATAAATGTAATTCACTGCATAATTCAAAGACAAGAATCACATGGTTATCTTAATAGATGCAGGAAAAAGATTTGACAGTACAAAATCCATTCATGTTTAAACCACTAGAAAAACTAGAGATAAAAGGAATTCACCTCAACACTGTAAAGGCTATATATATAAAACAAACATAAAGCCAAAATTATTCTGCATGGAAAAAAAGTGAAAGCATTTTCTCTAACAGGAACAAGACAGGGACATACACTTTCACTGCTAGTATTCAGCATGATCCTCGAAAGTCTAGCCAGAGCAATTGAGCAAAAAAAAAAAAAAAAAAAAAAAAAAAAAAAAAAAAAAAAGAGAGAGAGAGAGAGAGAGAGAGAGAGAGAGAGAGAGAGAGAGAAATTAAAGAAATACAAATAGAAAGAGCTCAAGTTTTCTGTTCTGATGATATGATTCTATGTTTAGAAGACCCCCAAAAAGATTACAGGAACTCATAAATGAATTCAAGAAGTGCCTTTTGCAAAATCAACACCCATAAATCAATTAGGTTCTTAAACACCAATGATGAACCTGCTGAAAGAGAAATTAGGAAAACTATCCCTTTCAAAATAGCCTCAAAAACTAAAATAATTGGGAATCAATTTTAGAGAACAAGATATGAAAGACCTCTACAATGAAAAATATAGAACATTAAATAAAGAATTTGAAGAAGACATTAGGAGATAAGAACTTCCATGTTCTTGGATAGGCAGAATTGATATTTTCAAAATAGACATATCACCAAAAACTCTATATAGATTCAATGAAATTAGAAGTAAACATCATAATATCGGATGTCAAATTATATAGAGGGCTATAGTAAAAAAAAATCAACATGGTACTGGCACCAATACAGGCATGAAAATTAATGAAACACAATAGAAGACACAGAGAAAACCCCACATAAATACAGTTATCTCATACTAGACAAAGGTACCAAAAATATATGTTAGAGAAAAGATAGCTTTTTTTAAGAAATGGTGCTGGGAAAACTAGAAGTCCATATGTAGCAGAATGAAATTAAGTCCCTATCTCTCACATTGCACCAAACTCAAATTAAAGTGGATCAAAGACCTAAGAATCAAACCAGAAACCCTGTACCTGTTAGAAGAAAATGTAGGCATGTCAACTCAGGAACTGACTTTGTTAAAAAACTCCTAAAGTACAAAAAGTAAAACAACAACAAAATCAAAAAATGGAATGTCATCAAATTTAAAAAAAATACCCCATAGCAAAAGAAACATCAAGAGTTTGAAGAGAGAGTGTACTACATGGGAGAAAATCTTCGCCATTTGCTCCTCAGATAAGGCATTAATATTTAGGCTATAAAAAGAACCTCATAAACTTAACACCAAAAATAACCCCCAAATAATCCAATCAATAAATGGCAAAGGAACTAAATACACACTTCCTCAAAGAAGAAATACAAATGGTCAACAAATATATGAATAACATTCAACATCTCTAGCAACTGGGAAATTCAAATTAAAACTACACTATGATTTCATCTCACTCGGGTCAGAATGTCAATTATCAAAAATACAAGTAACAATCAATGTTGGGGAAAAGGGTACACTCATGCATTATTGGTGGGAGTACAGATTGGTGCGACCACTCTGGAAATCAGTATGGAGATTCTTTAAAAATCTAGGAATGTAACCACCATATGACCAAGCTAGCCCACTCCTTGTTCTAAATAATATATTCAAAGGATTTTATACCAGCTTACTACAGTGACACAGCCACAATAAGGTTTATAGCAGCACAATTCACAATAGCCAAGTAATGGAGGGAGCCAACCTAGGTGTGATTCAACCAATAAATGCCTAAAGAAAATGTGGTATATATACAATAGAATATTACTCAGTCATAAAGGGGAATGATTTTATGACATTTTTTTCTGGTAAATTGATGGAACACTAGTGATCATGCTGAGTAAAATAAGCCAATCCCCAAAAGTGAAAGTTTAAATATTTTATCTGATATACAAGAGCTAACCCAAAATAAGGGGCAAGGGACAAAAAAAAAAAAGTAAGGCCAGTGGAGTAGACAAAGGGGAATGACGGGAAGGCACAAGACATGGAAGAGGGAAAGACAAATGTTCTTATGTACTTACAGGAATATATCACAGTAAATCTCATCAACGTGAGAATCCACAAGATACACATTGAATACCTACATGTAAATAGGAGAATGATCTGTAGAGTAGAGGAAAGAAAATGGAGTGAGGAAGGGGAAGGAGAAGGAGAAGTACTGGAGACTAAATTAGAACAAAATATATTCCACATTGTTAAAATTCTGTTGCCATGTATAACTAAAAAGAACATCTCTCTCTCTCTCTCTCTCTCTCTCTCTCTCTCTCTCTCTCTCTCTCTCTCTCTGTATATATATATATATATATATATATATATATATATATATATATAAAATTTAAAAAAATAAAGAACAGGGGATAAAAAAATTGGTTTTACTCATTTTTATGTACAACATTTTCATTAAAAATTAACCACATTTTAGCCAGGCACAGTGGTGCATGCCTGTAATCCCAGCAGCTCCAGAAGCTGAGGCAGGAGGATTGCAGGTTCAAAGCCAGACTCAGCAAAAGCGAGACTCTTAGCAGCTCAGTGAGACCCTATATCTAAATAAAATACAAAATAGGGCTTGGGATGTGGCTCAGCAGTCAAGTGCCTCTTAGTTCAACCCCTGGTACAAAATAAATAAATAAATAAATAAACTTTTTTCCTCCATATAAATATTTCACAGTATCCCATAAATTATTCTGTAGTTTTCAAATTGTATTTATCAGTGCTTTTTGGAATATCTGCTTGTTGCCACTTTTAGTTATCTTCTAGTCTACCAAATTAGGTCTCAAAGCATATTATTACAGTTCATAAATTAAATCTAATTTATTTTTATTAAAAGTAATGAATATTTACCTCCTGAGGACATTTTTTGGTTATTTATTAGAGGGATATAATTTTCAGAAAATTACAAAAGGCAAGAGTCTATTAAATCGGGAAAGCTTACAGAAACAATATGAATACATTCCCATCAGGGATCAGAAAAAAAAGCAAAATTAAGTTACCACTTAAAAGATGCTGTTTAAAACAATTAATAAGGGAACAGATAGGAAATTTCCCAACAGCAAAGAATCCAGTATTCAGTGGAATATTTTTGTAAATAAAATTGTATTACCTAATGAAATTACTCTTATATAGAAGGTATTTAGATACACAGGCAAATAATTAGATTTAAAATTGAGAGCTTCAATATGGAAAATTTAAGGAATTTATTTCAGGATAAAATATAACATCACAGAAGAAAATGTGAAAGTGTCATAAATATAATAAGTAAAACTGGTGGGCAGTAGACAAATAACTAATGACAAATTAATTGCTTGAGCTATTTGTAATAATTTTATATCATTTAAACACATATGGAACAAAATGATTATTTGAAGAAGTATTATTATCTTAAAATACTTGCATCATATGCATGATCCTCCTAATCAAATAAAACATGTAAATTCGGAAGTTCTTTCTGATATTTCTCTCTTTATTATTTTGAGATTTGTCCCTGTTGGTTGAAAAGACTTCTGGATTGGGGAAGCTGTTAATGAAATGATCAGTATTGTTAGCCTTTATGAATTAAAATATTTGCTTCATGGCTTTTCTAAAACCACAAAAGCAATTTCTAAGTAGCTGGATTTATCTCACCTTACGTAATTTTTTCTATTACAGATAACCTGGTACAATCTTCAAGACTTGAAATCAAAACCTTTAGGCTTAGAGATCAGGCTTACAAATATATATATATACACACACCCATACAAAAGTCCTTTTTAAAATTCAAACTGACAGAGAAACACAAACTGTGCTTTCAATAGTAGATATTGACTTTAATCAAGTTATTTCAAATTAAAAATGGTGACACATTTTTAATTTTTTTCTTGGAGTTATATTCATTTATTAAGGATGATGGTAAGAACAGGATTCTAATAAGGAATTTGTTATTGCTACTTGGCAGACTGGTTAATTTTGTTTGTAATATAATATTTTGATAAAAATTATTGGTAACTTCCATAAAAGCAACTTTTGTGGATTTTTGAGAAAAATATATCAATGCTATTAGAAGTGATGTGGGAGAACTTATTATGATGTATTTGAATGTGATTATTATAATAATCTACGTATTGTAGGGGAGGAAGGAGAACTTTTACTCTTATTGTTCTTTTCCTCATTTCACTTTCTGTTGTTGCATTATATTCCTACATAATATTGGGATTCATTTTGACATAATCTTACATTCATGGAGTATCACTTTCAGTCCCCAGTGCTTCCTCACTCCTTTCTTTCCTCCCTCCCCCTAGTCTCTTTCCTCTACTGCACTGGTCTTCCTTCTATTTACTTTTTTAAAAAATTGGTACTTTATAGATAATCAAAAAGGTGGAATTCACTATGCCATATTCATATATGTACATGCCATAATTTTGTTAAGTTGATCCTGCAGGTCCTGCCTTTTCCCATCCCTGCCAACCCCCTTCCTCTACTCACTAATCTCACCTCTAACTTTATTACATCTGTACCCCTACTTTACCTTTATTTTGATGCAGTTTCTTCATATCAGAGGAAACATTCAACCTTTGATTCTTTGAGTCTGGTTTATTTCACTCAAGATGATGTTCTCTGGTTCCATTCATAAACCCCAAATTGCCATAATTTTATTCTTCATTATAGCACATAAAAATTCCATTATCTATGGTGTGTGTGTGTGTGTGTGTGTGTGTGTGTGTGTGTGTGTGTATCACATTTTCTTTGTTCATTTATTTGATGAAAAGCACTTGGGCTGGTTCCAAAACTTGGCTCTTGTGAGTTATAATAATGAATGTGCCTGTATCACTATAGTATACTAATTATAGGTCTTTTTCCTTGTACATGAGAAGCAAGTGCTCTATCAACTGAACTATATTCTCAGCCCAATTATATGTCTTTTGGACAAAGATCCAGGAGTGAAATAGCTAGCTCATTTGGTGGTATTTTGAGGAATCTCCATATTGCTTTCCAGAGTGGTTGTTCTAATGTTCAATCCACCAACAATGGATGAGTGTCCCTTTGCTCCCACCTCCTCTTCAGCATTTATAGTTTATGTATTCTTGTGGATTGATAGTCTAACTGGGATTAGATGTAACACTAATGTAGCTTTCGTTTGCATTTCTGTGATTGTCAGGGATGATAAACATTTTTTTCATATATCTCTTGGTTATTTGTATTTCTACTTTCGAGAAATTTTTGTTTAGTTATTTTGCCCATTTATTGATTTTTTTACACACACATAATGGAGTTTTATTCAGTCATTAAGAAGAACAAAATTGTCAGTTGCAGGAAAAATGGATGAAACTCGAGAGCACCACGTTACGTGAAATAAGTAAGACTCAGAAAACCACGGGTCATATTTTTCTCTTACATGTAGAACCTAGAGAAAAAAAAAGAAAGAAAGAACAAACTGATGGAAATAGACAGGAGACCAGTGGGCAGAGGAAGGCCTTCACCCAGAGAAGGGTGCACAATGGAAGGTCCTGGGGAAAGGAAATGACCAAATGATGTTACCCACGTGTACACATATGCACAAGGAGATCCATCTCTTCTGCATAATTATTATAAATGAGTAACAATATCCAAGTTAAGGCCTAAGATTATGCCTTTCCTTTTCAGAGGACGTGACATGCTTCTGCATTCTGGGCAATGTTTATATGGACGGTCTTATCATCTGTGTTTCTTACACAAAGCCACAGGTATGGTACCCTGTGTAACTCCAGAGCAGACCCATTTTCTCTCTGAGCTAAGGTGAGAGTGGGCAGGCAGATGACCTACCAGGCCTGGTCCATCTTGTCAGTCTCTGTCATGGGTCCTTTCTAGAGCCTGAGGTTTCATATTTGCATTTTGTTACCAGGAAGTCCAGATGGTGGGGTTGTAGCTTGGTTTGATGATCTTGAGTCTCAGCCTGCCTCTCTCTCTCTCTCTCTCTCTCTCTCTCTCTCTCTCTCTCTCTCTCTTTCCTTCCCCAGCTTCCTTGTAACTTCAGGGCTGTTTATAAACTTTGTATCATGAGGCTTCCTGTTATTACTTTTTTTAATTAGTTGTTCAAAACATGACAAAGCTCTTGACATATCATATTTCATACATTAGATTCAAGTGGGTTATGAACCTCCATTTTTACCCCAAATACAGATTGCAGAATCACATCGGTTACACATCCACATTTTTACATACTGCCATATTAGTAACTGTTGTATTCTGCTACCTTTCCTATCCTCTACTATCCCCCCTCCCCTTCCCTCCCATCTTTTCTCTCTACACCATCTACTGTAATTCATTTCTCTCCTTGTTTATTTTCCCATTCCCCTCACAATCTCTTATATGTAATTTTGTATAACAATGAGGGTCTCCCTCCATTTCAGCCACTATGAAGTCAAACAACAACAAGTGCTGGCGAGGATGTGGGGAAAAGGGTACACTTGTACATTGCTGGTGGGACTGCAAATTGGTGAGGCCAATTTGGAAAGCAGTATGGAGATTCCTGGGAAAGCTGGGAATGGAACCACCATTTGACCCAGCTATTGCCCTTCTTGGACTGTTCCCTGAAGACCTTAAAAGAGCATACTACAGGGATACTGCCACATCGATGTTTATAGCAGCACAATTCACAATAGCTAGACTGTGGAACCAATCCAGATGCCCTTCAATAGATGAATGGATAAAAAAAAATGTGGCATTCATACACCATGGAGTATTACACAGCACTAAAAAGTGACAAAATCATGGAATTTGGAGGGAAATGGATGGCACTAGAGCAGATTATGCTTAGTGAAGCTAGCCAATTCCTAAAAAACAAATACCAAATGTCTGTTATTACTTTTTTACTCCTCTTTCATTTTGTCTTCCTTCTTTTTATTTTTCAATTTGTTATTTTTTTAAAAAAAGATGTAGAATTACTGTTGTAATATTCAAATAATACAAACAATTCAAAGGAGAATATCTTTCCAGCTCTAAATAAGTACCGTTCCCATTCTGGTGAGCATCCTTCCAGATTTGCTTTATGTATATGTATCACTATAATGTATTACTATAATGAAAGACCCTGAGGTCATTTATTGATTTTTTTCTTTTGATGTTGTATTTTGAGCTCTTTATATGTTCTGGATTTTATTCCCTTGTCATAGAACTACCTGGCAAAGATTTTCTCCCATTCTTTAGGCTCTCTCTTCATATCTATAATCATTTCCATTGTTATGCATAAGTTTTTTTAATTTGATGTGTTCTACTGATTGATATTTGGTTTTATTTCTTGATTTTGTTAAGGCAAACAGTGCAAATTCCAGTATGTTGAAGTGTTGACCCTATGTTTTCCTCTAGCAGTTGCAAAATTTCTGGTCTAATTTCGAATCTTTGACTCACGTTGACTTGACTTTTGTGTAGAGTGAGAGATAGAGACCTATCTTATTCTTCTACATAATGGATATTTAATTTTCCCAGTGCCATTTGTTTAAAAAGTTCTCATTTCTTCAACCTATAGGTATATGGATTTGTCTCTGAATCTTGTATTCTATTCCATTATTTTCACGTGTATTTGGATGTGGATACCATGCTGGTTTTGTCACTATATAATTTGTGACCAGGTTAATGATTTCTCCAGTGTCACTCTTTTTTTTTCTTTTTTTTTTTTGCCATGCCAAATTCTTTTTTTTTTTAATTTTTTATTTTTTTTATTGGTTGTTCACAACATTACAAAGCTCTTGACATATCATATTTCATACATTAGATTGAAGTGGGTTTTGAACTCCCAATTTTACCCCAAATGCAGATTGCAGAATCACGTCAGTTATACATCCACAATTTTACATAATGCCATATTAGTAACTGTTGTATTCTGCTACCTTTCCTATCCCCTACTATCCCCCCTCCCCTCCCCTCCCCTCCCTTCTTCTCTCTCTACCCCATCTACTGTAATTCATTACTCTCCTTGTTTATTTTCCCATTCCCCTCACAACCTCTTATATGTAATTTTGTATAGCAATGAGGGTCTCCCTTCATTTCCATGCAATTTCCCTTTTCTCTCCCTTTTCCTCCTATCTCATGACTCTGTTAAATGTTAGTCTTTTCTTCCTGCTCTTCCTCCTTGCTCTGTTCATAGTTGCTCTCATTATATCAAAGAAGACATTTGGTATTTGTTTTTTAGGGATTGACTAGCTTCACTAAGCATAATCTGCTCTAGTGCCATCCATTTCCCTGCAAATTCTATGATTTTGTCATTTTTTATTGCTGCATAGTACTCCATTGTGTATAGATGCCACATTTTTTTTATCCATTCATCTATTGAAGGGCATCTGGGTTGGTTCCATAGTCTAGCTATTGTGAATTGTGCTGCTATGAACATCGATATGGCAGCATCCCTGTAGCATGCTCTTTTAAGGTCTTCAGGGAATAGTTCGAGAAGGGCAATAGCAGGGTCAAGTGGTGGTTCCATTCCCAGCTTTCCCAGGAATCTCCAAACTGCCTTCCAAATTGGCCTCACCAATTTGCAGTCCCACCAGCAATGTACAAGAGTACCCTTTTCTCCACATCCTTGCCAGCAGTTGTTGTTTGACTTCATAGTGGCTGCCAATCTTACTGGAGTGAGATGGTATCTTAGGGTGGTTTTGATTTGCATTTCTCTGACTGCTAGAGATGGTGAGCATTTTTTCATGTACTTGTTGATTGATTGTATATCCTCCTCTGAGAAGTGTCTGTTCAGATCCTTGGCCCATTTGTTGATTGGGTTATTTGTTATCTTATTGTCTAATTTTTTGAGTTCTTTGTATACTCTGGATATTAGGGCTCTATCTGAAGTGTGAGGAGTAAAAATTTGTTCCCAGGATGTAGGCTCCCTATTTACCTCTCTTATTGTTTCTCTTGCTGAGAAAAAACTTTTTAGTTTAAGTAAGTCCCATTTGTTGATTCTTGTTATTAACTCTTGTGCTATGGGTGTCCTATTAAGGAATTTGGAGCCCGACCCCACAATATGTAGATCGGAGCCAACTTTTTCTTCTATCAGACACAGAGTCTCTGATTTGATATCAAGCTCCTTGATCCATTTAGAGTTAACTTTTGTGCATGGCGAGAGAAAGGGATTCAGTTTCATTTTTTTGCATATGGATTTCCAGTTTTCCCAACACCATTTGTTGAAGATGCTATCCTTCCTCCATTGCATGCTTTTAGCCCCTTTATCAAATATAAGATAGTTGTAACTTTGTGGATTAGTCTCTGTGTCCTCTATTCTATACCATTGGTCCACTCGCCTGTTTTGGTACCAGTACCATGCTGTTTTTGTCACTATTGCTCTGTAATATAGTTTGAAATCTGGTATCGCTATACTGCCTGATTCACACTTCCTGTTTAAAATTGCTTTTGCTATTCTGGGTCTTTTATTTTTCCATATGAATTTCATGATTGCTTTCTCTATTTCTTCAAGAAATGCCATTAGGATTTTGATTGGAATTGCATTAAACCTATAGAGAACTTTTGGTAGTATCGCCATTTTGATAATGTTAGTTCTGCCTATCCATGAACAGGGTATATTTTTCCATCTTCTAAGATCTTCTTCTACTTCTCTTTTTAGGGTTCTGTAGTTTTCATTGTATAAATCTTTCACCTCTTTTGTTAGGTTGATTCCCAAGTATTTTATTTTTTTGGAGGATATTGTGAATGGAGTGTTTTTCCTCATTTCCGTTTCAGAAGTTTTGTCGCTGATATACAGAAATGCCTTTGATTTATGCGTGTTGATTTTATATCCTGCCACTTTGCTGAATTCATTTATTAGTTCTAGTAGTTTCTTTGTAGACCCTTTTGGGTCTTCTAAGTATAGAATCATGTCATCTGCAAATAGTGATAATTTAAGTTCTTCTTTTCCTATTTTTGTGCCTTTAATTTTTTTCGTCTGTCTAATTGCTCTGGCCAGTGTTTCGAGAACTATATTGAATAGAAGTGGTGATAGAGAGCATCCCTGTCTTGTTCCAGATTTTAGAGGGAATGCCTTCAACTTTTGTCCATTCAGAATGATGCTAGCCTGAGGCTTAGCATAGATAGATTTTACAATGTCAAGGTACTTTCCTGTTATCCCTAGTTTTTCAAGTGTTTTGAACATAAAGGGATGCTGTACTTTGTCGAATGCTTTCTCTGCGTCTATTGAGATGATCATATGGTTCTTATCTTTAAGTCTATTGATGTGGTGAATAACATTTATTGATTTCCGTATATTGAACCAGCCTTGCATACCAGGGATGAATCCTACTTGATCAGGGTGCACAATTTTTTTGATGTGTTTTTGTATTCGATTCGCCAGAATTTTATTGAGGATTTTTGCATCTAGGTTCATTAGAGATATTGGTCTGTAGTTTTCTTTCTTTGAGGTGTCTTTGTCTGGTTTCAGAATCAGGGTGATGTTGGCCTCATAGAATGAATTTGGAAGAGCTCCCTCTTTTTCTATTTCCTGAAATAACTTGAAAAGTATTGGTATTAATTCTTCTTTAAAGGTTTTGTAAAACTCTGCTGTATACCCATCCGGTCCTGGGCTTTTCTTAGTTGGTAGTCTTTTGATGGCTTCTTCAATTTCATCCTTTGATATTGGTCTGTTCAAATTGTGTGTATCCTCCTGACTCAGTCTGGGCAAATCATATGACTTAAGAAATTTATCGATGTCTTCACTATCTTCTATTTTATTGGGATATAGGTTTTCAAAATAATTTCTAATTGTCTTCTGTATTTCTGTAGCATCTGTTGTGATATTGCCTTTTTCATCCCGTATGTTAGTAATTTGAGTTCTCTCTCTTCTTCTCTTTGCTAGCATGGCTAAAGGTCTGTCAATCTTATTTATTTTTTCAAAGAACCAACTTTTAGTTTTGTTAATTTTTTCAATAGTTTCTTTTGTTTCAATTTCATTAATTTCCGCTCTGATTTTAATTATTTCTTGCCTTCTGCTACATTTGCTGTTGTTTTGCTCTTCCTTTTCTAGGGCTTTGAGATGAAGTGTGAGCTCATTTATTTGTTGTTTTTTTCTTTTTTTGAGGAATGACCACCAGGCGATGAATTTTCCTCTTAAAACTGCTTTCACTGTGTCCCATAGATTCCGATATGTTGTGTCTGTATTTTCATTTATCTCTAAGAATTTTTTGATTTCCTCCTTTATGTCTTCTGTAACCCATTGATCATTCAGTAACATATTGTTCATTTTCCATGTGATGTAGGATTTTTTCTTCCTTCTTTTATCATTGATTTCTAGTTTCATTCCATTATGATCAGATAAAATGCATGGTATTATTTCCACCCCTTTATATTTACTGAGGGTTGCCCTGTGGCATAATATATGGTCTATTTTTGAGAAGGATCCATGTGCTGCTGAGAAAAAAGTATATCCATTTGATGATGGTTGATATATTCTATATATGTCAGTTAAGTCTAGGTTATTGATTGTGGTATTGAGTTCTATAGTTTCCTTATTCAACTTTTGTTTGGAGGATCTGTCCAATGGTGAGAGAGGTGTGTTGAAGTCACCCATAATTATTGTGTTGTGGTCTATTTGATTCTTGAACTTGAGGAGAATTTGTTTTATGAATGTCGCAGCGCCATTATTTGGTGCATAAATATTGATAATTGTTATGTCTTGTTGGTGAATGGTTCCTTTCAACAGTATATAATGTCCTTCTTTATCCCTTTTGATTAACTTAGTCTTGAAGTCAATTTTATTCGATATGAGGATGGCCACCCCTGCTTGCTTACGAGGACCGTGTGCGTGGTATATTTTTTCCCATCCTTTCACCTTCAGCCTGTGTATGTCTTTTCCAATCAGATGTGTCTCCTGGATGCAGCATATTGTTGGATTTGTTTTTTTAATCCATGATATCAGCCTATGTCGCTTTATTGGAGAGTTTAAGCCATTAACATTCAGAGTTACTATTGATATATGGTTTGTGCTTCCATCCATGTTTGATTATTTTTCCTTTTTTTAAAAAAAAAAATTTAGTTTGTTTCTCCATGATTATTTTTCCCCTCTCCGTCGGTCTTTACCTAGGCACTTCCCTCTGATGGTTTTGGTTATTGTTTTTCATTTCTTCCTCGTGTAGTGTTTTGCTCAAAATGCTTTGCAATGCTGGTTTTCTGGCTGCAAATTCTTTTAACTTTTGTTTATCAGGAAAGATTTTTATTTCGTTGTCATACCTGAAGCTTAATTTTGCTGGATACAGAATTCTTGGTTGGCATCCATTGTCTTTCAGTGTTTGAAATACATTGTTCCATGACCTTCTTGCTTTCAGTGTCTGCGATGAAAAATCTGTTGTTAACCTTATTGGTTTACCCCTGAATGTAATCTGTCTCCTTTCTCTTGTAGCTTTTAATATTTTCTCTTTGTTCTGTATATTGGATATCTTCATAACAATGTGTCTTGGCGTTGGTCTACTGTTGTTTTGTGTGCTCGGTGTCCTGTATGCATCTTCAATTTGTATATCTGTTTCCTTTTTTATTTCTGGAAAGTTTTCTGTAATTATTTCATTCAGCATGTTACTCATTACCTTGGTTTGAATCTCTGTACCTTCTTCTATCCTGATGACTCGTAAGTTTGGTTTTTTTATGTTATCCCATAACTCTTGGATGTTTTTCTCGTGATTTTTTACCAGCCTTTCTGAGTTGGCTAGACTCTTTTCAAGATGAAATATTTTGTCTTCATTATCTGACGTTCTGGCTTCTACTTGCTCCACTCTGTTAGTGATACTCTCAATTGAGTTTTTAATTTGGTTTATAGTTTCCTTCATTTCTAAGATTATGTTTTGATTCTTTTTTATAATCTCTATCTCCTGATAAAGGTGCTTAACTTCTTCTTTTATCTGTTTGTGTAATACATTCTCAATGTGTTCTTTCGCTGCTTGAATTTGCTGTCTCGTATCCTCTTTAAGGTTCCATTCCATCTGTCTAAGGTGTTCCTTGAGTTCTTTATATGACCATTTTTCTGATGACTCTAGGTCCTCCTGAATATTTAGGCTGTCCTGCATTGTTTGTACTCCTTTTCTTCCTTGCTTTTTGAAGCTGCTCATGTTACTTCTTGTTCTGTTTGACTGCTGAGTTACTGTTTACTCCTGTAAATTTATTTGATGCTGTAGCCGCAGGTTTCAATGAAGTTATCTCCTCCGCCGCAGTCTGATGATGTCAGTTGTCTGCCATGGTGGTATCTCTTGCAAATGGCGACAGTTTGTTTCCCTTTGCCGGGTGACCAATGCAACGGGTGGGTCCTTACTGTCTCTCCCAAGCCCCGTTTCAAACCTGTGGCCACTACCTATGAAGGCTCCGTTGGCATTTACCTCCGTAGGATCAGAAGGGCTGACCGGTTGTTTCAGCCGGATGGATTAGTGCTGAGTCACAGCTGTTTGTCTGCGGGAAGCAGGTGAACAGGAGCTTGAATTCAGCTGATCCAGGTTCAGTGTGTGTTCTGAGAGGCCCAAACAGCTCGCCCCAGATCCACGTCAGTTCAGCATTGCCTAGTGATCCTGAGCAAACATAATTAGGCTGTTTATGACTCCCTATGCCTGCACAGCTGAAGAGGTCAGAGACTTGATATCTCCGCGCCCGCCGCCATGTTCCTGTTCCAGTGTCACTCTTCTTGCTCAATCTTGCATCAGCTATTCTGGGTTTTAAATGAATTTTCAGATCCTTTTCTCCAGGTCTGTGAAGAATGTCATTGGTATTTTGATAGGGATTGTATTGACTATGTGTAATGCTTTTGGTAATAAGGCCATTTAACTATATTAATTATGCATATCCAAGAAAACAGAGTGTTATTCTATCTTCTGAGGTCATCTTCAATTGTTTTCAGCAATACTCTATAGTTTTCATTGTTGAGGTCTTTTACCTCCTGGGTTAGATTTATTCCTGAGTGTTTTTTTAAGTTGTTGTGAATGAGATAATTTTACTGATCTTTTTTTCTGAATATTCATTGTTGTAGTCAAGGAACGTTACTGATTATATTATAAATGTTTGTCTTATATCTTCTCTTTTCACTTTTTCTTGGAATTCTTAAGTCATTATATAGATTTTTAGTCAGAACACTCAAAAATATTTTACAGTTAATATTGTAATCTCAGTGGCCTTTATTGGAAATATTTAGTGTCCAAATAAATCACACTGCTTAAGAATATATTGTTGAGAGGAATTAGATAAATCAGTTCTAGGAACATAAGTTATTTTTAATATATGTAGAATAAGTTGATATAAAAATAACAACAGAGTCCATAATTATTTGGTGAAAGATTAAACTTAATTTCCTGGACAATCACATTACTGAGCAAAACATTTCCCTGTTTCTTCAGTCAATGATATTAACTTCTTTGGATATCCTACAAAAGTCTATTATTCTAGTGGTACTGGATTTAGTCTGTTAATAAAATTTTCTTGTGCATTATTTCGTTCTGCTTTAAGATTCTTAAAGTCATAAAACTAACATATTGGTAATATAGAAACAGGAAACTCTAGGATTAAAAGAGAACAATTTCACCTCTAAATACACAGAATAGATTTTCATCATTTATTTTCATTTATTTTTACTAACTCAATCTATATTTTTTTAACCGTTTTTTGCTTTTAGACATTTGTAGTAGGTATAAAAATAAGGATTTCCTTATTTAAAATCATGTGATCAGGTATTTTAATTAGTAGATAGTTGTCTACAAAAAGTTTTTCAGTCATCCCTCTACTTGAAAAGAAAGCCTTAGGACTGAAGAATTTCAATCTATGTTTTAATTCTTCTGCAGTCTTTGGTCATTAATTCACAAGGAAAATGAGAATATTTCACTCAATGAAAAAGTCCCTCTTCTACATGAGTGGTGAAGAAAACAGAAGTTGGGGAGACCTGAATGGAAGTTTAAACTCAAAGGTTGACCAATACCGTTAGTACTTTTCAAAATTCTTATTAGCATATAGTTGGACCAATGGCATTGGTCATTTTCCAAACCCTGAATAGTAAAGCTGGAACCAATAACATAGACCCAAGTGCTATACAAACCCCTAGACTAGCACTCTCAGGCAGCAACCCTTGTCTGTGTCCCCTCTTGCCCTGCAATATTTCTATTTCTATTCTTGGCACTTACATAAACTCTACGTTTTTCACTTCCATGTCCCATGATTTGCATTCTTCAGATTTGCAAGATAAGAACCTAGAAATAAGTTGACAATGAGTTGCTGGGATCTGTTTCAACACAGGAGGGCACAGCCAGCTCTCCTACACAGAGAGCTAGAGCATACCACTCAGTGGTAGTGGAAAAGAATGAGGCTCTGCTGGCAGTAGACACCTGCAGGCCTCCGCTGCTGTGATTAGCTGCTAAAAACTAAAACAAGCTTTCCTGACTGCACAGGCCTGCACCTTGTACAGGCCCCACTCACCAATAGACGTGGAACATCAAGTAATGTCTCCAACTCTGGTTTCAATATGATAAATGTTTAAAGAGATAAATATTTTACTATACATGTATCTAACATTAGAGGATAACCCCATTAATATGTATGACTCTTGTGATTGTGTCAGTCAGTTAATAATTTTAAAATATAAAATAAATTTATTTAAAAACACTGGTGTTAACTCTTTTTACTAATATGCTTGAAAATTTACAAATTATCTTAAAGTATAATTCTTCCACAGCAAATGACCATGTATCAAAAGTTTTGTTTTAAATCAGTATATTTAATATCTCTATTTAACCTGTTTCTTTATTAAAATGAAAACAATAATTTATATATTGGCAGATGGAAAATCACTTCATGATCAAAATATTAATCCAGTAACAGTTTTTAAAATTAGTTAAATGAAAACCTTCCCACATGAATATTTGGGTAAAATATTCATTACAATTTTCTTTGTAATAGCAAAAATTGATTAGCAACCCAAAAATCTATGCACAAGCAACAAAATGGATCTAACTACTAAATAACTAAGCAACTACTAAATACAAAAAAAAATTCATAAACAGCAGTAGCAAGAAGGAATCCCAGAGGCATCATGCTAAGTGAAAGAAGGCAGCCATGAATGACAGCATATTGTATTATTACATTTTTCAGATCTTAAATTTGGCAAAACCAATTAATAGTAGGTATCAGGCTGCCAGGGTCTCTGGGTGAGAAAAGGAGAATGACTACAAAGGAATACAGAAGGCAGGTGGGTAAACTGCTGGAGCCTAGGAGAAGTGAAAAGTCAAATCCCAAAAAGAAGGTTGTTGCAGAATGAATTGTATTCTCCTAAGAGAATTTATACTCAGAGTCAACAAACACTAGAAGTAGGATTGAGTATCAAAATCTTTCAACTTTTAAGTCATGGATAAGCAGAGCAGGATGGAGAGAAACAAGTCTGCAGACATCTCTGTATGGCATATTGAAAAGTTTTAGAATAAATTCTATCACAGGTAGAGAAAAGAGAAAATGTACAAGAAAGAGGTTATATTACTTCAAGCTTTCTCTGCTCCAATGAATCCACTCAATAACAGAATTCTGTGTTTCTCAAACTGTCATCCAGAGGACCCCATGAAACCTATGAGAACTTCAATGAGTTCAAAATTACTTTTATAATGACACAGACTCTTGTTATTATCATTGTCTTTTTAATTTTATTTTCCTACAATGGAAAATGGAAAATTTCCCCGCGACTATATATGATGATGATATCACTCCAGTGATTAATAAAATCTGTGTATGGATTTGGGTGGTTTTGAAGTTTGTCTTTAAAATTTTTTTTAGCTATTAATTTTGGACTCATCAGGAAAACAGTTCAGTTAGATAAAAGTGTGGTAATGAATAGTAAAGCCCAAAAGTTTGAGAATTGCTAACATAGCTAAATGAATAATGGACACCTGCCAAGATCTGAGTCGACAGTGTCCTCATTCCAGCAGCATGAAGTATTGCATTTGGTTCTAGGTTCAAACTGTGAGAATCACTTTATAAACACAGTGGAATATTTGCATGGGGAGCTCATGTGGTTGAAAAGTACAATATAGCCAAGTGTCTCTTCAGAACCCTGTAAGGGGCACAAATGAAAGAGAAAAACCCAAATTGTCCTATCCTTCCATTCAACAAGGTGGGATTCAGCTTACACTTTGTTCTTATTTAGTCTGTTTGTGGTAGAACACACCTGCCCAAAGGATATCCCTGGGCTGCTCTCTAATGTAGAGGAATAAATATACTCACACAAATGAAAGGGAAAACACAATTCGCATAGTGGTGCCTTTACATATAACAGCTCAGTAAAACATAATTTGATAATTGTAGATAATAAAAAAGAAAATATTTACTATGAATGATGACGATCATTGGTCCAGTCAAAACTAGACCTATGGGTCCAAGGACAAAAATTAACTGCTATGTAAATCGGTATTATAGCAAGAATCAATAGCATCTTACATTTACCAAAAAATAATGAACTCTAAAAGAGGGGAAATTGGCCAGGCATGGTAGCACATGCCTGTAATCCCAGCAGCTCAGGAGGCTGAGGCAGGAGGATTACAATTTCAAAGCCAGCCTCAGCACCTTAGTGAGGCCCTGAGAAATTTAGCAAGACCCTATCACAAAAAAAAGAAATAAAAATAAAAGGGCTCGAGGATATGGCTCAGTTACTCAGTATCTTTAGATTCAATCCCCTTGTATAAATAAATAAATTAATAAATGGGAAAGAGAAGTCATTATAAATTAAAATGTAATTCCTATAAGTAAAACTTTAATAGAATGTCACTAAGAGAGAATGCATGTGTAGGTGACCTGCAACTTAAAACTGTGAGAAATCTCCTAGAAATTTCAGCAATAACTAAAGGCGATAGAAAATACAACAGAAGAGTTTACAGGGACAGGGAACAAAGTTGCAATTCTAAAAACCCTATAAAAGGAATAACAGCAGGAGAAAGCAGACAGAATTCAGAGCAGAAAATATGACCAGGAAGTATTCCTGACTTGAAGAAATCATCACATTTAGAAAGTTCACTCTATGCCAGACTAGAAAATTATTTTAGTGGAACATATATGTGTTCATATTTCACAAAAATAAGAAAAATGTTGAATTTTTCCAGATTTAAAATAAATAAATTAGGCAAAACACACACTTCAAAATAAGTAAGAATAAAACTGACATAAGTTGTCTCATTATTCACATTTGATGCCATTGACTGACAGTGGTAAGGCCTTTGTTTCATCCAGTTGTTGATGATCACTGATTCTAGAATTATGCAACTGAGAAAACAGTCAAATATGGGAACAAAATAAAAGTCTGTTTACATATGCAAGGACCCAAGAGTTTTCCTTACCCAGAGCCATTCAATAAGTTCAATTCCCTCATCTATAAAGTAAAACTCCAGGATCTTTGATTTCTCACTCAATATAGTCCCAGATGGTTACAACAGGCCTTCTCTGTTTGATATTTGCTTGAAAAACTAAAATCTTAGTAATAAAAATGAAAAAAAAAATATGATGAAGTGAACTAGAAAAGGTCAAAGAGAAAGCATGACCTAAATTCAGCCATTGGACAGGCACTGCAGGTCCAGACAATGTCAGAAATTGGAGCATTCCTAGATTCTGTTGAGTGACACAAGACTTTATACAATTTTCTGCATTTTCTAAGGCCAATGTCTAAAATCTTACTTTCAATCATTTATTTTCCAACACAAGATATGTGAAGCAAGCAAATCTGAGTTCATGATTCAGGAGAGACTGTGATATGCTAAAACTGCTCCACATTCTCTGTTTACATATCACATGTTGGGTTTCTAAAAGTTAATGATGGTAGCAGGGTAAAAAAAATGTGAAGTTGATGTAGAAGAGCTTTGAAAAATATGTCATAGTCAAGACAGTACCTAAGAAATGCTGCACAAATCATTTGTCAACAAAATGCACTTCAGTCTCTTCAGGATTCTCTACTCTTGAAAGAACAGATAGTCATTGTGTTTCATGAGCTGCAGAACCTCATCTATATTCAAAATAACCAGGAATGAAGTGACATCAGTAAGTTGCAAAAGCAGTCACTTTGCAGCAAATTTATGATCAACCGTTTCTATCTTTCTTGCATATTCGGTGCAATATTATAAATAGTTCTATTAACAACGTATGAAGAAAATACTGATTGGCCTTGCTTTGTTTTAAATTATTAATTTTCTTAATTTATTTTCCCCAGAAGATGGGAGACAACATGTTTTAATGTAGGCACAATAGATTCCTACTTTCACTGACAAAAGTAATGTAAAAATAATAGCATTCTTCTTTTAAAAATACAAGACTTGTAATAGATTAGTTAAAAATTAAAATCATCTTCCCTATTCTCTTTTGCCACCCCACATCATTTACTGTCATCAATCAGTTTTACATGTACCTTCATAGGCAATTATGTATATTTATATGCCTGTGTATAAAGTTAATGTGGATAGAGAGATGATAGATAGATATATTTATAAGGTGAGAGTCAATGTATGTATGTAATAGTTTCAATAGGTAAATGGACTTATGTTTTACTTTTGTGCATTATCTGTTAACTGTTTTAAATCTCTTTCATAACAAGTTTTACCTTTATTTGTTTAATTAGTGCACTGCGGATAGACATAAATACTCTATATACACATTTTACCTTTGCATTATTTATCAGATATAAAAATCTTTGATCTTTTTAAAAGCTCAGTACTAAGCTAATACTCTACCAGCTATTAGAATCGGTGTACTCTGACACAATCAGACCATTTCTTAAAATAAGGAAAGAATTCCATACTTACAGTTAAGTAGCAAATCCAAATCTTCTTTCTTCCCCATCCAAAATAGTACTTCTTCCAGAACCCATGACCCAGGAATTATATTAATATGTGGCCTGGCAGAAGCCTTCAGAGCTTGCTGCAATTTCTGGCTTGCTATCGCCTGTTCTGAATGTCCATGTCAGTTAAATATGGACCACATTGCATGGATAGATCAAAATTCAATTTTCATTTGACTGTAGTATTCCCTCTCCCACTTCCTTATATTATTTCTTTTCATAACAACTTTCACCTTTATTTGTTTAATTAGTGCACTGGGGATAGACAAAAATACTCTATATACACATTTTACCTTTGAACAGATTATGAAAGAAAATTGCAATGACATTAATATACTGAGGTGGAGGTTTTTTTCTGTGTTCTTTACTGCTATGACCCAAGTGTCAGGCAGGATACACAGGATATGGTAAATACAGTGATATTTTATTGAGTTAATATTCTTATGTTCTTACCACCATTGAAAAATCTTTATAATTTTGACTCATAACACAAATAAAAATATTACATTTTCAACTAACATTTCTCAGATTATAACTGATATTGAACATCACATTTTCAAAAGTGTGTGTATGTACATATATATGTATCTTTTTATTGCCAAATTTCATTTTTTTGGAAATGTTTGGTTAACTGAACTTATTTTCTCTCTTATTGTCTGGGGGAGTCATCGAAATCATCTTTCTTTTTCTGATGGCTATTTTGCATCTGGAACATTTCAATAAATATTTACACTCCCTCCATCCATGAAAGTTTAGTTTGAAGAGTTAGTTTGATTTCCTCTATAATTGTAGGGTAGACTTTTAAAAATTTCTGCTGTTTAAATTCTTTTCTTTTTGTTTCTGTGAATTACTTGTTTCACTGCAGTAAGTAAGGAGCTTGCATGGTTTCTTATTTTGAAACTTTTTAGTTTTGGGAAAAAGTAGTAATATTAGGCCTGGTTGGTATGTACTATGGTATTACACAACTCCAGCCCCACAGTGAGTTTTGATAGAAAAACTCTTTCTCGTTCTTATTCCACGTGGGTTGATATGGCAGGGCAGTTCTATACAATCACTTAGAGTCATGTAGTTGCACCATAGACAACACAAACCTTCTTAAAATAGGAGAGTACAGCCAGGCAGGTAGTGATATGAATCTCTGCCCCACTAGATAATTGTCCAGAACTGGTCACACACACATGCTTCCTTGCAAGGGGACCAGGAAACATGAACCAAAAGATGTTCTTTTTGGTGGTTTTATCCCTTTCCTGGTAATTCCTTCTAGTACTTAATTATTCCTTTGCTCCTTTCTTTCCTTAAATGCAACATAGTCAATCATTCCTGAAAGGAACCAGACACAAATTCCACTCATCCGGTGTGTCAGTCTCTGAGTGACATCATTATCACTCCCCCATTCTGGAAATGTCTCATGTGGGTCCAGAGAAGTAGATAGGACAAACTTATGATGCATCTCCAAGCCCTCACACACACACACACACAAACCCCCTCCCACATTTTATACAGTGGTGAAATTAAGATAGTTTATTGTGATAAATTTCTCCTTACTAGAAAGACAAAGCCCTTGATATGGTTGTAAGTGTAGATATTAGGAGATCTCCCTTCCTGGAAATAAAGAATTTGTTGGGGTTTTTTTTTGTATGTGGGCATTTGTTCTTCTTCTAGTAAGGACTCCTTGGGCTCTGGCTCTGACTGATATCTTGATAGGCTATTGTGGACTGAGTGGTTGTGTCCCCTCAAATTCCCATGTTATATCCATAATTCTCAGTGGCTCTTTGGAGTCTGGTTTCAGTTTTTAATAATGAAAGACTGCAGACTAAGTTCTAAAGAAAGACCAATTTTGGTTTAAGGGTCTATAGGCCCAACATACAAGGGTAGCATCTGGCGAAGGTCTCCACACTGACAGGCTCCTGTGGAGTTGCAGGGAATCTCTTGGAGGGGGACATGGAGGACTGTGTGTGTGTCTTCTGGTATCTTTCTCTTCTTGTAAAGCCACCCATTTTCATCATGGGGGTTCCCACCTGTTAACCTTATCTAATCCTAATCCCCTCTCAAAGGGCTTACCTCTACATTCCAAAGTCAGATTAAGTTTTGACCTTATTAAAACCTCACAATGGGGATTACATCCATCATGGTTTCAGAAGGTACAAAACGTATTCAAAGTATAGCAGATTTGAGTAAGAAACAAACTAATGAGGTTATAAGGGTGAGCCCTGTTCTAATAAGGATTATCTTCCTTAATAAGAAGAAACACCAGGAACGGAAATCTCTCTCTCTTCTTCTTGTTCATGCATGGAGGAAAGGAAACACAGCAAAAACTAGCTTTCTGCAAGCAAAGAACAGAGATCTCTCCAGAAAATGAGTGGTCTGGCACCTTGATGTGGGGCTTCTAAACTTGGAGGAGGTAGATTCTGGTATTGAAGCCACTCTGTCTATAGTGGTGTGTTCTGGCAGCCAAACTGGCTATCCCAGAGGTTTCTTCTGTTGTTCAGGAACATGTGCAGCATTCTCGGGCTCCTTTCTATTCCATCTCCAAGCCCTTCACACATTCACACAAACATCCTACCAAATTCCCAGCAAGGAGGCCAAGCGGTGTTTACTTTCTACCATTTTAAAAATTTAGTATCACAATTTGCTTAGCTGCACCACAGTGTCCAGAATGATTTAACCTTAATCAAGTCCATGTGCCAGTTAGTTTTGAAACACACTTTCTAGATCAGCTACTTTTCTTTGTGTTTGCCTTAAATGTTTCTACTTAGCACTGGAGAATCTGTGATGAATTTGATTTGTGTTGAGAGATTTTTATGCACTACCAGGAATTACAAGCTGCCATCCCATTATGTTGATATAGTTTCTTGAATCATCTTAATCAGGTGAGAAATTTTAGTATTAAAAAAGGAAGCCACATCTGTAATCTAATTTTTGCCCTGAGGTTGTGTTAAAGCCATTTGTTGCTCCTATTTTTATGAATTCATCTTCTATATAAAGATTAAAAAGCAATCAACTACTTCAACACTGGAAAACTCCAAATATATCAGATTTCTTCATAACACTTTTTTGATATATTTATTTTGTCTTGGAAGAGTCTAATTAATTTCCGAGCTCCTCACTTTCATACAATACCTGGTCAAACCCAATCAAAAATGACCACTGCACAGTAGTACAGTTTAATTCTTCTGTGGCTTTCTCAGGAGTTGAAGTTCATTACTCACATGATCTGTCTTTCAAGTTATTGCCATTCCATGACAGGGAATATTACCTTTCTACTATTGTTTAGATGATGTATAATCCACGAAGAGAAGAAGGACAGGAAAATATCATGCCACTCTCTATTTCCAAGGGCCTAGTCAAGTTAGGAGAACAATGCAAATGCGTCTGGGCTGCTTTGTTCCAGTAAATATTACCTAGAAGGATTGTGGCTTTCTGTCTGATGGGAATCAAGGCAAGTTGGTGAGGGAATCTGTGGACAGATGCTCTCTTGCATGCACAACAGATTCCTTGGAATGCTGATCATACAATGGGATGAAGCAAGCTAAGCTGAGGCTGCTTTTACCACCTAACCTATAAGTCCCTCCTCCCTGTGGTAACTGGCACAGATCAGAGCACCCTAAGGAAGAAAGTGCTCATCTAGCTGGCCACCACAGAATAGAGCATGGGGGGGACACAGGGACTATTTTCGGAAGAAGCATCTGAGGCGCCAACAAAATAGGGTGTGCCCATCCAATCCCTTGAACTGGACTTTCTGGGAAAGCATTGTACAACCCATTGTCTCTGGAATTTCTGGTGAAGCACCTGTTCAGCCTCTTATGACTAGATTTTCTAGTGAAGCATACATCCAGCACATTGCCCTGAAGCTCCCCCATAAACATTTTTTAGTAAACATCTCTAAAATCCCTTCTGCAGGTGTCTGTCTTATTTGGTCTCTTGGCAACCTATCCCACTGCCCTGGCACAGCTGGGCGGTAGATGTTACTGAAGGGTGCTCTCCCAAGGTCTCTATGGAAAGTGTTGTTGTTTCTCAGGGTGGTAGTATTGGTCATTAAGTCACTGGGGACATGTCTTTAAAGGGGATTGTGGCCCAGACTGAGGATGTGAGCACTTGATCTGAAACAAGCTCCTGTCATAATGTGGTACTTTCATCAGAGGTCCAAATCCAGGAAGCCTCCCAATCTTGGACTTGAACTTCTGGAAACATGAAAAACAAAATAAACCTCTCTCCTTCATATGTAACCTCTGTCTGGCATTTTGTTATAGTCATGAAAACTTTACTAATATGTTTTCCGTTCTCGTTTTCTATCAGTTTCCTAGTGGCCACCACCTCTTCCTCAGAATAATACCATCTATTTTATACTTCTGTAAGGTCTAATTTAGTTAAGATACAATGGGATATGATAGAAAAGAATAGGGTATATTATGCTCTAGGAAAATACCAAAATTTCATTGGCTTAAAACAGCATGTATAATTCCAGTTCTAATGGCTTGTGAAATATAAGTGAGAAGGGGTTTCCACTTCCTCCATCCAGAAGTGGAAACTTGTTCTCTAACCTTTTAATTTGGACTTGGCTCTGTGATCTGTTTTTGCCAATGGGACATCCTCTGGAGCCGCTGGGATTTCAGGTGTGCGCCACTACAGTAGACTGTGCTGGTCTTTTCAAGTTTCTGCTTTGATCATGTTTCCTACTGTCCCATTGGGCATGGAAATGGGTACAACTGCTGCCTGTGGTAACACAGAATACAGAAATGTGCCCAAAGAACTTGTAAATGTAGCTAAATAGAACATTAGAATTTGTAATAAATTCACAAATATTTATAACTTTGAATGAACAATATTATCAAATTTCTTAGGTGGTCTCCCTTTGCTTCTACCCTTCTTTCTGGGAGGCAGAACTGTGTGGATCCTGAGTAGCTGCAACTCTCTGGCTTGTATTAGGCTCAACAATTCAGAAGTATTGGCACAGAAGAATAGGACGGGAGGGCAGTAATGCCTGGCTCCTTTCCTGTTAAGACACAGGTTCACAGAAACCAAACTTCCTGTCCTACTTACTACTATGCTTGTCTCTGATTTCTCTCTCCCTGGACGATGCTTTAGGCACCAAGCATGATAGCAGCTTCCCACAGTTGCCTACCCATGAGTGCTTCACATCTCCTGATGGCTGTCTTTTAAGGTTTTCTGTACTCCTTAGTGGTACCCTGAATGATATGTCATTTGAAAGATCATTATTAGCATTAATAATATTATTATAGACAATGAGCATTTCAAGGTAATGGATTACTCTAACCAGTCTAAGTATGTAAGAATTCTTTGTAAATAGTATTATGAAGATAAATTTATGAATGACCAATATTACCTAGTTTTCTTAAGACTAAAGAGAAAAAGAAAATGTTTTCTATCCACATTGCAATGACTTTTTAAATGAACAGATGACAGAAAATGGAGTTTGTTTTTTTCATGCTGAATGCTTGGATTTTGCTTATTAACACAAACAGAAAAAAAGACTGCACTGAAAAACCTCAAATAAATTCTGTGAAAAGTGAAGGACAGAATAGAATTATTAACAGCTAGAACATGAGCCACAGCCTATTTTGCATTTATGAACCATTGGTACAAATTTCAACATGAAACTAAATGTGCAGATGAAGAAAACATTTATTTGTATAAAAATCAGTAGAGAAAGAATGGCACTGAAACAAATAAACAAAAACATCAGCTCAATTCCCTCTTTAGGAGGGAGAGAATGTGCATAGGAAAGGTTTCACAGTTATGCAATGAATAAATATATACTAAATAAAATAAATAAGAAATATAAAAAATGAACATAATCCCATGCTATGGAAATATACTGGGAAAAAAATTAATTAAATATTGTCTTCTATCATCTACACAATTCTTGTTGAATACATTGAACTGCAGTGTGAGTTTGGATTTAGCATAGAATAAGACATTTTTTAAACGAAACCTAGGTGAGATTCTACTGCTTAGATGTGAAGTTCTAATTACACACAGTCATGCTACTTCATTGTAAAGAAAGATTAAAACCACAATGGGGAGGGGGGGAGTCATGGAAAAAATGGAGGAACTTTGGGTAAAGGGGAGGGAGGGTGGGAAGAGGGTATGGGCCAGGAATGAGATGGACATCATTACCCTAGGTACATGTAGGACTGCACTTATGGTGAGAGGCTACATCCTATACAAACATAGAAATGTAAAGTTGTGCTACAATTGTGTACAATGAATCAAAATGCATTCTGCTGTCATTAAAATAAAGAAATATATTTTTAAAAACCCCACAAGTTTCCAATTAGGTTTTTTAAATCATGTACATAATGAAAAATAGCAAAAATACACTCTAGGAAAACATAGCAACCGGCTGCTTGTGTATCTGATGATATCAACAAATCCTTTTCCGTTTTAATATTTAAGCCAACTGAAGATTTTGAAACTGGCAATTACGAGAATTTTAGTAAAGATAATTAAAACGAATACTAAATTCCCCACTCAAAACAGAACTTTCTAACTAAGATGCATTTATACTATTTTATCACTAAACATAACAATGCATTTTTAATTTAAAAAGTTTAGTTTTTTCATTCATAACATGATACAGAATTTGAACTTTTTGCAAGTAGCATTTAATAGGCTTATATTGTTCTGAAAAACTAGTAAAAATTGTGAAAGAAATGTGTTTTTGAGAAATAAGAAATATTATTGCATATCATCTGATTAATTTGTTTTACTTTTTCTTTATATTTTATTTTTTATGTTTTCACTGGTGTGCTATATAATTCTTATGTCTGCTGAAATTCATCACTACATTTGATCTAGACATCAAGAAGACACATGATGAAGTTATACCTATAATTTTAAAATGTTGATTGCTGAATTATATATCTTGAACTTAATGAAGAATTTAAAATAAGTGGGTTTTAGAGAATGAACTTGCAGACATATAATATGAATAATATTTCGTTCTCAAAGTTGGTGTTCCACAGGTCTTAGTGTCCGATCATCTTATCTCTTGAGACTTATTCACTTGGTGTTCTCACTCTGACTTCTGAATATAAATATTATTTGTAGCTTGAATAATACAAAGTTCATGTTTCTGTCAGAGAAGTTTCTCTCAAATTTCAGACTTGAGTATCCAATTGTGTACTTGAAAAACCTCTGTTCAGAACTCAAGAAGGTATCAAATCTCACCTTGTGTCTAGCTGACCTCTTAGTCTTCCCAGCCCCCAAACCTGCTGCATGCACAACCTGACTTTATAACATTTGATATGCAACTCATTCTATCATTTGTTCTGATCAAAATTTTCAGAACTACCTTTTATTGTCCCTATCTTAGTTTCCCATCTGGTCAGTTCATCAGCAAACCCAACCAGCTGGACTTTTAGAATTTAACCAGGATCTGACTCCTTCCCTCTACCTCCAATGCCATGGTTCTGTTCCAAGTCACCACAACTGTGGCCTGGATCCCTGAAATATGCTACTAATTGGACTTGGTTTTCATCCTTGTTTAGCTATTCTTATATACCAAGTCATGTTTTTTTTCTGTTAAAAATAGTGCATTTTACTAAGAGTAAAAGCCACAATTTTCCTTCTCATTCTATTCAATCCACAAGGGCCTCCTAGCTGCTTCTTGATTAGGCTAGAATCATTTCCAACTAAGGACGTTAGTATTGTCTGAAAAACTCTTTCAAAATATTTGCTTTCTTAATTTTCTCATATTTTAACATCTTCTCAAATGTCTCCACCACACGGAGGCAGACACAGGCCAAACTGCAAAATGGTTGTAACCTCCTTCATCCACTTCTATCCCTGTTGGATAATGCTGCTCAGGTGTGCGTGTGTGTGTGTGTGTGTGTGTGTGTGTGTGTGTGTGTCACTTTTTCAAAAGCATTTATATATGTACTGTCTTCAGAATATGTGACCAAAATGTTTCTTGACTAAATAAATAAACAAATAAAGGAACTTTTATAATTAATAGATCCTAAAATTAGTAGGAATATTAACATTATAGAACATGTAATTAGCAAGCCCTTTAATTTTTATTAAAATGCTTAGATTCATGCAGGATAGTTAAACATATTAGTGGGGGTTCATTTTCACATAATCATGCATGCATTCCATTTCAGTCCCCAGTGCTTCCTCTCCCTTCTCTCTCCTCCGTCCGGTATCAGACGCCCTCTCCTCTGCTGGTCTTCTTTCTTTCTTTATTTATTTAGCACATTATTGATATACAGCAAATTGGAATTTACTGTGGTATATTCATATATGTACATAGTGTAACTTTTATCAAATTCATTCTGCATTTCTTCACCTTTTTCCCATCCTTCCTTCCTCCCTTTCAGTCTACTTCCTCTACTGCACTGGTCTTCCCCTATTTTTATGGGATCTTTTTGCCAAGGCCAATGTCTCGGCTTGGCACCAGAATCACGAGGCACTCACAGCTTTGTAGGTTCAAACAGCAATTCTTTATTCCCGCTCTCACACCGCCTCCACACAGGTCCAGGGGCAAACGTGTTCTGCTGTCTGCCTGCACAATTCACCTACTCCACGAGGCTATCTCCAAATCCCATTTTAATCTCCCGAGAACTCAACGGGAACAAGCAGCAGGAACACCCTAATCCCAGCAATGATCTTCAACCGCCAACTTCCCTAAAACCCATTATCTTAAACTGGCAACGCCTTAAACTCAAGGAGCCGGTTACTTCCTCAAACCTGATCAGTTCTAAACCTGGATCTGCCTTGGTCCTTGAGCAAGGTCACCTCATTAAAGCATGCATGCAATGTCCCATCAAATGTCCTCTAACCAGCATGGGGTACGCTTGGCAAGGAAATTTAGATGCGTCATTCCTACTTGGTAATGGCCCTCAGCATCTCCCCCCTTCTGATTAATTAAACAACAAGCAATGTGGCTTAGGACCGTGCCTGGTAGGTTGTCCAATTCAACATGTGGTTCTTACCCGTCATGGGAGAACTGACCTTTACACGTCAATTTCCTGTCTTAGGTTGAATCCACTGCAATCAGATCAACCCGTCGCTGACTACCGGTCCAGCATTCAGCCATGCTTGTGGATAGGCCTAAGCACCAGTGGGGGGGTGAGGTTCTTGCCTCACCTCTGTTGGCCCCCAAATTTAACCTTGGTGCCAGTGGGGGGGTGAGGTTCTTGCCTCACCTCTGTTGGCCCCCAAATTTTAGGCCATCACTAGTAGAAGGGAGGAAGATACAGAAATGCCACGACACCAAGCCAATTGACGGCTCCTTTGGAAAAATTGCATCACTGGTGACACCATCAGCAAAGATGCCAGCATTACCACAATTAACATGGGGTGCGCTGGCAAGGAAATTGCATCACTGGCGACACCATCAGCAAAAATATGCCAGCATTACCACAATTCGCTGCACCAGACGATAGTTCACAATGCATGCAACTGATAAATAGTCCAGGCAAGTTCTGCAGGCACTTCAAAGTGGAAGAGTCTATCAATATGTCCATTTCCTCCCAAAGTAAATCAAGTCCTTGATTGAGCATTACTTGTTGAGTTATATTCATTGATGCATCAGTTTATACAGTTTCCTGTGGTAGCTATCATAGAAGCTGTAGTTTGGTTTTCTTAGTCTTCACCGGCACTGGGATGGAGATGGGAATTCTGGTAATGATGTTAAAGAGACATTATCCTGAACAGAATTATTAAATATAATGAAAAGGAAAAGTGAAAGTAAACAAACAGATCTGTTAATCACCTTTAAAAACAATAGTAAGCAAACAGATCTATTAACCACCCTTGAAAACAATCATTAACAGCTGTTTACCTAATTAGATTAAACCACTTAAATCACGTGAATAAAAAAAAAAAAGAAAATTCGGATCCATTTTTTCATGAGCGCTTTTCATATAAAAATATGGACATACACACATACTGACATGCAACACAAAACAGTGCAGACATAACATACAACACATAAGACAATAATAACGGCCTTGTAGCTTTACCTAGGTAAAATCTCCATTGCAATGTTTAAAAACTCCACAGTCAAAAAATAAAAAACAGTCAAAAAACAAAACTGATCAGAAAAACATTAACCTAGGTTTGTATGAGCTCAAAAAATAAAATAGAACTTTATGATGTGGGAAAAATGCAATAATAAAATAGATATTGAAAAAAGGCACCGTGGTTAATCACTGTCGCAGATGTAAGAATAGCCAAGCTGGAGCTCTGGATATCAGCTGTTATGGATTTCAGTCAAATCATCTTCTTTTTCTGTAGAAATTGTTTTGGTTAACCTCTCTGGAATCCAAATCGGCTGCTGTTCTCCCTGTGGGAACAACAAAAACAGAACCCCGACTCCAGACAAACACTGGGTCAGAAGCTTTCCATTGTCCTGTTAGAATATCTTTCCAAAGTACCTTAGGCTTATGTACATTTTTCGGATACATATGTCTTTCCGCAGCACTAAGTCCTGATGAATCCAAATTTAGAAAGTTTAGAGTAAAAAAAGGGTTATTTTAAGTTTATCTTTGGGGGATATATACCCCTTAAAGATCCTTTTAAATTTAAGTCTTTCAAAAGCATTCTGCCTTACTTTTTAGAATTATTTTAGTCCTTATAATTTTTAGATGTGGTTTTAAACCATAGTTGTCTTAGCCTTTTGCATTTTCTATCTGAAATACCTTTACTTGACATTTTCAACCTTTTCTATCTTATTTCTATCTTCTAGTTTTCTACTAAGGTTTTTATATTTACCCTTAGTAGCTTTTTTCTCTCCTAGTTTTCTTGTGGGTTTAAAATTCTTGTCTTTCTACATCTTTTTTATCTTCCTATATCTTTTTTATCTTTCTATGTCTTCTCTTTTTTTTTACCTTTCTGTACTTCTGTTTTTGAAGTTTTCCACTTCAAATTTTTAATCTTCTTTATCTAAATCTTTTATCTTATTATCTTCCCATTTTCATGGGTTATATTTTTTTCTCTGTCATGAAGGCATCTTAACCACCTTCAATTTAACCTTTTAAAGCCTTTTGCAATTTATTTAGACATTTTACAACTTTTTACTTTACCACACAAAGATTATCTCATCTCCCTCTTTTTGGTTTAATAGTACTTTGATGAGTAAAGCAATCTTTTTTCCACCATGAAGGTATCTCGACCACCTTCAATTTAACCTTTCAAAGCCTTCCAATTATCTTATATACTGTACTTTTAAATGTACTTTTTCACCACCTAACGCTTTACTCTTTTAAACGAGGCTTAGATTCTGTATAAATCGCTTAATTGTTAGTTTACATGGCTGCCCTTCAACCAAAGGCTCTTTTTTACTCCATTGAGAAGCTTTGTCTCAATCTGCCATGTACAAATACCTTTTTCTTCTTTCTTCCTTTCTCAAGCTTTTAAAGTAAGTTTAGTTTCCTCAAAATCTTTTTAAATGGCATTTACAACTTTTTACTTTACCACACAGAGATTATCTCATCTAGAAACATTTCTTTTTCCTTTAACCTTTTATATTAAAATATATTTCCACATCTTGAATCTTTTTATATCTCTTTTTTAACCATTAACACTTTTTATAAATTCACATTCTGAAACAACCCTTATAAAATTACTCCACTTTAATAAGATGAAATACTTTTATGTTTTCTAAGGTACTATTATACTGTAATTGAAACCCAACTGAAACTTCTTATACTCTCTGTATATAAATTACACATGATAGAATCTTAACTCTTAGTAACCTTGTTTTAGCAAAGACAAAGACCAAAGCAATAAATTTTTCTATTTACCAATTTATGAAAAAACACATAATGTTTAAATATATTACCTTATGGAACTTAATAAGTAAAGAGTACTTGATTTCATATTTAGTGGTTGATATTTTAACACTTTAGCTTTGTAAATTAATCAGCTGTCTGTAAAAACCAAGATCTTAGACAAGTATAGTAAACAGAACTAGCCATCTCTTTCTTGTTGAAGAAAAATCGTTCTACAGGATACCATGATTGTCCCTTTGATATACTTAATAACTCGTCTTTAAAAAGCCATGGGCTACATTTTTTTATTGTATCAACATATGTCCTAATTGTTCTTGGTCTCACTGGGGTGACTTTTTTCTCTAACAATTTCTCTTCCTCAGAGGCGAACAACTTCAAACCTTGAGTCAACCATTTTCCCCAGTTTGCCTGAGAAAGTTCTAGGAACAGGCAACTTGAAATAAAAACAAAATAAATCAAAACAAGAACACGTTGTTTTTTGAAATGGTCACCCATTTTTTTGCTCTCCTTCAGGATTGAGCAAATTCACTTACCCCCAAGCTTCAGACATCCCAAGTACGGGCCACCATAATGCCAAGGCCAATGTCTCGGCTTGGCACCAGAATCACGAGGCACTCACAGCTTTGTAGGTTCAAACAGCAATTCTTTATTCCCGCTCTCACACCGCCTCCACACAGGTCCAGGGGCAAACGTGTTCTGCTGTCTGCCTGCACAATTCACCTACTCCACGAGGCTATCTCCAAATCCCATTTTAATCTCCCGAGAACTCAACGGGAACAAGCAGCAGGAACACCCTAATCCCAGCAATAATCTTCAACTTCCAACTTCCCTAAAACCCATTATCTTAAACTGGCAACGCCTTAAACTCAAGGAGCCGGTTACTTCCTCAAACCTGATCAGCTCTAAACCCGGATCTGCCTTGGTCCTTGAGCAAGGTCACCTCATTAAAGCATGCATGCAATGTCCCATCAAATGTCCTCTAAGCAGCATGGGGTACGCTTGGCAAGGAAATTTAGATGCGTCATTCCTACTTGGTAATGGCCCTCAGCATCTTTTGCCATCATTTTTACGCTTTCTTTGCTCTAGCTTCTTCATCTGACAAAAAAAAAAAAAAATTCAACCCTTGATTTTCTGAATCTGACCTATTTCACCTAGCATGATATTCGCTAGCTCTGTACATTTACCCACAAATGTCATAATTTCATTCTTCTTTATGGCAGAGTAAAACTCCATCATATGAATAAACTACATTTTCTTAATCAATTCTCCTGTTGGCAGACAACTGGGCTAATTCCGTAACTTGACTACTGGGAATTTTGTTGCTGTAAACATTGATGTTACTGTATCACTAAGGTACCCTGATTTTAGTTCCATGGGATAAAAGCGAGAAGTGAGACGGCTCATATTTTTGGTGGTCCTAGTCTTAGTCTTTTGAGGAATCTCCATTCTGCTTTCCAAAGTGGTTGTACTAATTTGCATTCCACTAACAAAGTATAAGTATCTTTCTCTATATATCTTCGTCAGCATTTATTATTATTTATGATTGTCATACTAACTGAAATGAGATGAAATCTCAATGTAATTTTCATTTGCATTTCCTTGATTGCTAGAGATGTTGAATATATTTGTTGGTTATTTTTATTTCTCTTTAGTTATTTTTTTCCATTTATTTGTATTATTGGGAGTTTTGGGGAATGTTAATTTTTTTTGGAGGTGGTGGGCTTACCAGGGATTGAACTCAGGGGCATTTGGCCACACAGCCCTTTTTCAGTATTTTATTTAGAAAAGGGTCTCACCTCACTTTTGCTGAGGCTGGCTTTGAACTCGTGATCCTCCTGCCTCAGTCTCCAAAGCTGCTGGGATAACAGACATGCACCACCACGCCCTGCTAGGTGTTAATATTTTTTTTAGTTCTTTATACATTCTGTATATTAATCCCCTATCAAAGGAGTAGCAAGCAAAGATTTTCTCCCATCCTGTACGCTATCTCTTCACATTCTTAATAGTTTACTTTGTTGTGCAGAAATCTCTAATTTAATGCCATTTTACTTATTGATTCTTGGTTTTACTTCTAGAGTTTTAGGAATATTGTTAAGGAAGTTATTGCCTGTATCAACATATTGGAGTATTGATTCTCTGTTTTCTTCTAGCAGTTGCAAAATTTCTGATCTAATTCCTATATCATTACTTTATTTTTGTTTGACATTTGTGTAGGATGAAAGATAGGGATCTAGTTTCAGTTTTCTATATGTGGACATACAGTTTTCCCAACACCATTTGTTAAGAAGGTTGTATTTTCTCCAACACATATTTTTGGCACCTTTGTCCAGGATCAGGTGACTATAATTATGAAACACTTTAATTCCTAATTTCAGATGAACAAGTCGTTTTAAAATTCTCTTCAGTAACTTAAATTATGATAATTACACATTAGCTTCCATTTTTTCTCAGGCAAATCTCATTTCATTTACATTTTTATGCCAGATTAATTTTCCTAATTCTTACTAGTATATTCACAAATAAAGGTGATTTAAATTTTAAAATTCATTACCAAAAATAAATTTTAATGTGATCATTTAATCATTTACATTTAATGTAATCATAGAAAGGTTTCTGTGTAAACTACTCTCTTGCTTTTTTAAAAATATTTATGCCACTTAGGTAGTTCTTATTTTTTAAAATTTTCAATAGGTGTATTTTTATATTTATAGAAAGATAAAAATTTGATACTTAAACATATATAATAATATTTTACTACAACCTATAAACCTAACACAATGGAACCAAAACACAGAATCCTGTATAGATTTGCATAATTTTATTCTCATTGAACAGAATTGCAACAGTACTACTTTTAGCCAACATTCAAACCATTTTCATTGTCTCAGAACACAAATATTCATCTTTTTTCCTGAACTTTGAATGAAAGATGTTAGTAAAGAGGTCATCTTAAAGGGTAATAATTAAAATATCAATTTTAAGGGAATGTCATATGCTTTCATTTTTGCATTAAGTTTACTAAAATTTCATCACCTGTGGTTGCAGAAAATGTTAATTACTATATAATACATTTTAATGAGAGAAATATAGTACTTTAGTCATCACTTGGCTATAATACCCACATTATGATTAATATTGTTTTGTAGTAAGAAATGAGCACTGTTGGGGCTTTAAGGTGGAAAAGTATGGAATCCCTTCTCACCCATCATAAGGGTGAAGGTTGACGTTTATACAACAAGAGAAAACCAGAACAAAAGTATTGAATCAAAGATGAAGACTCAAAGGCCCAGGGTTGACTCTTTGTTTTGACGTGTGTGTTTGATGAAACATGGACAGTTGTGTATTCATGCAGCTGGACAAAGGGGTTTGATCCCAGGGTAGCAGAGCACAGAGGAAAACTCAATGAGCCTGTCTGTTTGGATTCTTCTTGACTCATCTGGGTAGCCTCCCTTCCCCAATTAGAGGCCAGAATACCTCTGGAAGGAATGTCTTCAAGGGGAAAGGAAGAAAATAAGGTTTCTAGGTTTTATGACTTACTTTGGGAAAGAGGGTTTCCAGTTTCTCTAATCTACACTGAGAAAAATATATCTGGCATCTATGACTCATTTGGGGAAAGAAAAATGGGGTAGGAGATAAGAGGACAAGAACAGGTGAAATGCCTGTTCTGAGATCTTCCAAATGCCTTCATTTCAAATTACTCAGTGTATCAAAGTACCACACATTGGGGTATCATGTTCTCAGCACTGAAGGCTCAGGGCTTGAGATCAGAATACACTAACTCAAAGTAAACTTTCTTGGTGTACTCAGGGTGGGTTATTTTAAGCAGACATAGGAATAGCCCTGAAAATCTACAAGTTTGTAAAGCAAACTTACATATGTCAGGAGAACTTTCTTAAGTAAAAGGTATTTGTATCAGGAAGTGAGCTGCTCTCAAATATCTTTATCATTGGAGAAACTTACCTGAGCGACAAGACAATCATTATTCACTATCCATTCCTTACCCTTCCCCACCCATATTTTATCTCCATCACTCTGGGGCCTTAATGCCCTATTTTTTCTGTATGTCAAAATAACATTTAAGCTTCAACCATCTGGTCCTCCTTTGACTTTGTTATTTTTGTGGGAGTCCCATGCATGAGAACATAATTACAATTGTCTTTCTCCTGAGTATCTCTGTTATGTCATTTTAAGCTGTGCCCCAGGCATAGAATTTAGAAGGGTAAAGTACAGACATTTTTTTTTTCCTTCCCAACAGTGTGAAGAAGGATGAATAAATGGGTAGATGAAGATGGGTGGAAGCACAGATAGATAAATAGATCTTTGCAATTCAATCATGGAAACAAATTATATAAAAAGAAACAAATATGTGTATATAAAGGAAAATGTAGCTGAGTATTGAGGAGGTATTCTCATCTTTATGTGAGGATGGGGAGGAGACACTGACTTAGTCAATACCTGTAGGGCATAATTCCTCTTTGACTCTTGAAGAGTCACTATACCTATTGCAAATTACTATCCAGCGTAGACAATGTTAATGGTAAACAAGTGTAAGAGGGCTTGGGAAAGCATGACTTTCTTATAAATCAGAGCAAAATGTCTTCAGAGATTTTCTTTTACGTTTTTTTTTTTTTCTCCACCAATACTACAAATGATCTCTGCTTTCCCAAGAGAACACCCTTCTGATCAGGCCATGATCAATGTAAACTACGACACTGTTTAAAGTATTCTAGAAGCAGTATCATACGGGTCACTGAATTGGATAATTTCCATTGAGAAGTGAGAAGTATTTCAATAAAAAGGAAAGCACAATGTTTACATGCTATTTACCAAGGTGATCTTTTAAATATCAAAAACGATCCTTTAGAGCATGGCTCCTAGTCTTTAATTTCATGTGTCATCTTCTCTTCAAGACACCATTCACATGTTTCTAAATGACAAATAAATACATTTGTGTCTGTGTACACAAAGGCATTCAGATTAATAGAGAGAGAAGGTGGTAATTTTTCTGCATGGAATCACTTTGTACATTTATTTATACACTTTATTTACATATTTCATTGCAAATCCATGAGAGTAAAAAACAGATGGTATAAGAAAATTATAAAAGCCTTGGGTTTCCAAGGACATTAGTTCCCAGAATGTCTATTGGGGTGAAATAATTATAGATAATTACTCATTTTATTGATTTTCTTGTTTGTATGAGTTCAATCTCAAGTGTATAATATATTTTATTATTTACACTGGGCATGTCACTAGTTGATTGACAAATGGAACTAAAAGAGTTATTGTATAAGAAAAGTTCCTCATGAAATTGTACCATTGAGTTTATCCTCATTGTACCATTCTAAAATCTTAATAATCATTCTAAATACTTAAGATAATCTTCACATCACATAATAAATTTAAAAATTACTTCATTTGGCTTAGCTCATATACTTATTGCCAATTACTAAAACAACAATTCAAAGAAAAAAACTAAAGATGAAGTTGGTTTATGTAAGGAAAAAGTAATTTTTTTTCTTTCTCTCCTTCATAGTTGTAAACTGGAATTTCCCATAACAAAAGACCAGCTAACAAGAAGAAAAAAAGTCAGGAATTTATTAAGTACTATATTTTATGTAATTGTTATGGAAAACCCAGAGACATTAACAATTCTTTAAAGTAGATCTCAAAGAAAGCCTTTCATTTTCAGATTTACATGACATCATTCTCTAAAACATAGGGGGGAAAAGGTTATATTAGGAAAGCTTAGCTGGTATGACATGGTAAGAAAAGCACCTTAAACAAAGTATAGTAAAATAGGCTGAATTAAGTGTGAGTAAGGGTGTACTCAGTCATCCCTCTGTTCCTGGTGCAGAGAGGGTAACACATACAAACAGAAGACACCTGTGTCACATAAAATTTGATTAAGATAATTTGTTATTGTTTTCTCTTGTTAATCTGCCTTTTGTTATGGCAGGTTGGTGGTGACCCTTATGGTGTGCAAGGCAAGGTATCATACCTTCCTCCCAATCTAAGTGCACTTGGGAGTAGAACACTCCAGAGTCCTACAGTCCTATTTGGGCATGGTGTGTGTGCTGAGCTCAAGCACTTTTTATTTTGGTTATAAAGCAGAAAAAGAAAAACACTGGGATTCTTGATAAAATAATAAGACCTAAAGATACTTTATCATTAAATGTCACATTATGTAAAATTCCCTATGCTTCAGCCATTAAAATTGAGTTTTCCTTTTATTTGTGACTGAAAGCAGCATACACTTGTATGTGCACAAATTTGGAAGATATAGAAACAAATTAAGATTAAAAATGGATTCAGAAAAGTAAATACATGAAATATCTTACTTTCACTTATGAATGAAGACAAGTCTAAAGAGTTAACATAAGAAGACATTACTGTGTTTTTTTAAAGTCATCACTAAATGGCAGTTGTTAGTCAGCTGTTGAGTTGGTATTTCTTTCTTTTATGTTCACATCTATTTTTAGTTTGTGTTACCTAGGGGAAATGTTTACATTTCAAAGAAAATTTAGAAAAAAAAATGATGTGGAAATAATCTTGCCTCCGGCGGTGTGAAATACTCAGGCAACACCACGCAGAGCAGTCACACAGGCACTGGGGAATGCACATGCACATCTGCAAAGCAACATTTCACGAAACTAAGTAAAGTTTAAGGCACATGACATATGTGAAGGGCTTTTCAGTGTCTTCAAAAATGTTTTATTTATGATAAATTAGGCCCTGCTTTCAGTTTTAGTTTAATCTGGACTTTTCAAAAGCAGTTACAACAATCAGTGCTTTTATATTACTGCAGAGGCCTGGGTCACAGGCTTCCCAAGTCACAGGCTGGTGGGTTTAACCAGGAATCATGAACCTTCCTAGTGAGGAACCAACAGACTCCCAGTGGGCCTCTGTGGAAATATTAGTCTCAGCAGGAGCAAAGCTCAGAGTGGGGTTACTCTGAGGAACACCCATGTCTTTCTATTTCAAAGCCAATAATCCTAATTCTTGGAATTTTATTTAACATCATGGAATAATTTGAAAAGAATAATCAAAGTGAATTCACATCAACAGATGAATCTTAACTAAGATCATCTTGTAACAGGCCCAAATTAAGTCATTCACCACAATGACCAACAGTCCCAGTGATTACTTCCTGGGAGGTATCTGTGTCTGTGTGTTTAACCCTCACACAGGATTTAGATTTGCTTATATTTTATAAATAAGGGGCATCAAATATCTACATGTCCTACTAAAATTATTCACATTTGAAAATTTATTTCCTTTGAACATTCAAGGGCTAATATCTGCAGTATATATTCACTTAAAGATAATATTGGTTCTCTGACAAAGAAATAATTTAAGCTAGTACTTCAGGGTACCAATAGGACTCGGTGCCCTTGCTGTGTGGGAAATGGTCTTGATGTAACAGTAAACCCCAAGTAGACTACAAAAGCAACCTTCCTGGGTCCTCATGAGCCACACAGATGCGCAGATCAAATTTAAATGTTCAAATCACATGGCTTTTGAAGTGCATTTAATACACACAGCATGAAGCAAGGGAAAAGAAACAGAATAAGTTAACACACTTGTGAGGGAGTGAAAGTGCATCTGAGGGGCCATGCTATCTGCATTCATGGCATGGCATGATGTTCACTTGACCCATGTCTCCGTTTCCCCTATGATGATATGGATACCAGAGTGAGAAAGCCAGGGACCCCGCCAGCAGAAGAGCCCTGGGCAAGGGACATGTTCTTGCTTTACTAGAGAGACACAGAGACAAGTTCCCCTGGCTAACAGCTGTAGTTTGCAAGCTGTCTTACTGCACAGCCATGGGTTTTATGTGAGTTTCTTGGGCATAGAACTCTCAGGGCCAAAATGGGTGTCAACACTGGGTGACTGAATGAGACCTCATGAATAATGAATGCTTTGCATTCCTCATGTATATTTAAAGTGTTCTGCTATTCAGTGCCTCTGGTGCCTCATGCATATTTGATGCCTTATGAATAATCTGTGCCTGTGGTTCTTCCCTTCCTCTCTGTTTTACTCACGTGTGCTCTCATTCCCAGAGTTATCTACCTTTAACACAGCTTGTGAGCTCCATCCAGTTTTTTTTCTGGATGGAATAAATGGTCTCAAATAAGCAAATTCACATTATAATACTCTGAACTACTTGAAATCAACTAGAGGAATAAAAAAATTTTCGAAACTTGGGGAAAATATTTGTATGGATATGATATCATGGATGTGGGTTTGTGAATAGGTAGGTTGGGAGACAGAAAAACAGCTAAGTTAGATACAAGAAGAGGATTGTATTCATATGTAATTATGAGAAATTGAATAAAATGTATGAGAATTATTTTAATTTAGAAATATGGGATTTAGAAGGTATATAGCTATGAGAGAAATTTAATTATTATTATTTTTTTGTACTGGGGATTGAACTCAGGTGTCACGACCCCCTTGCCCGCAAGGAAGACGCGACTCAGGAATCTTCTTTCAGCAGTTTATTCAGGCCCTTGATATTCTTCTAATGATTCTTCTACTACCCGGAATAATAATTGGATGCCCCTCCCAGCCTTAATAAAGCACCTCGAACCCCAATGCAAAGCTGCCACGTGTACCCTTCTCACAGGGTGCTAGAAAATGACACGCCAACTTTCTCTGATAAGGAGCTGGGAACACGCCAACTCTCTTTGATATGGAGTTGTCCTTCACAGACCACAACGGAGCCAGCGCCATCATGTAATGGCGACCACAGTCCGCAGGAACGGCTCACCACAGCTCCCCCTTTTTGTTTCACTAAGACAATACAGGCGAGAGTAGAGGTCCTATCCCACTGTGCAAAAGTGGCTGCATAGTATGGGCCAGCCCCAGGGGGCGCCTTCCCCAGACCTGACACCATATCAGCCGACGCCTTTTTTCGTGGGGCGGGGCGGAGACACGTCAAACCCGCATGCAATAGGACATGCTCCCCTTGAGGTCCCTCTTCTCAATGGATCACTCAAGTGCAGTGCCTTGCCTCGCATCCTGTATCGTGACGATGGTGAGTAAGAGGGAATAGCTGAGGTTGAACTGTGGCCATGCAGAGGTACAACTACAAACAAGTTGGCAGCACCCTGAAAGAAAGGCACGGACTTTAAAGTGATAGATAAAGACCAGTGTGGAAACCCTTCTGCGTGCAATGGCAACAAGACCCGCAGAGTGCAAGGGCTTTCCAGCACTAAAAGAAAGACAAAAGAAGGACATGTCGTACCCAGTGCAATGTTATAATAACTTGGGGTGCAACGACCATGTCAAAGGCACTAGTGTAGAAACCCATCTGCGTGCAATGGTAGCAAGACCGGCAGAGTGCAAGGGCTTTCTGACACTAAGAGAATAACGAGGAAAGACATGTCAATCCCAGTGCAATGTTATAATAACTTGGGGTGCAATGACCATGTCAAAAGTTTAGTGCTTAAGATGCGCAAGCCAGACCTGTGGCGAGTTGCCAGTTTCTAAAGCAGCAAGAGCTTGTATGATCATAGCCTTATCTTGAGCACTACGAGCCTTAAGGCGACAGAGAAACCACAAACAGAGGAACATACCAAAACAACACAGCGCACCAAAAATGCCTACTCCCACCCACTCTTTAAAAAAGGAAAAAGCAGAAGATATCCAATTGGTGAATTGACCCAGAGTCACGGGATCGACACGGGTACTATTCAAGACAGCTATCTGGGTTAGTTGAGACTGGATCATGTCTTCCGCTTCCATGGGCCAATTTCCGGCCAGATATCCACCAATGATGTGGGAAGCATTCCTGGAATCATTAAATCTGACAGAGGTTATACATAAATGTGCACGTTGGTCAATGCAGCCTAAAAGTACTAGGTCAGCCAATTCTTCTACCTGAGCTTGAAGAAAATCTATTCTTTGGTTGGTAGCTAAAATCCCCGACAAAATATGTTGATTAATCGCATTTTGCGATTCAAGTATAGTGGATGTTTGTTGAACAACTTGATTAATAGTGGCAGCAGTTTGTACTTGACTGGCCATGGCTACTCCGGCCGTAACTGCTGCAGCAGCAGATGCCGCCACGGCTGTCACTATGGCTGCCGTGATTCCAAAATCTCTGCGGACTCTAAGTAGCTCTACAATAGGAAATTTATCTGGATCCGCAGTGACTGGGATTGGGACAAAAGTTGGAATTTTCATAATTACTGCTACAGTCCAAGAACCATTCCAACACTCAGATAAGAAACAGGTAGTATGAGAACAATCCAGCATCCCCGACGAGGTGTGATTAGCTAAAAGGAACAGGAATGGGGATTGGATACAGACCATTGCAGGAGGCAATGTGGCATAATGTAACAGAGAGTTGAACGAAACAGATGTAAGCCTATTACCTCTTTCACTCTCCTTAGTAGTGCCAGAAACATTAGCCAGCCAACTTTTGGCTCCTAGTAATTGAGCCAATGCGGAAATATCGGCTGAAGCCCCCTTCTCATTGGAAATGAGCCATTGAAACCAAGACCAACCTGTTCCTGTAGAGGAGTTGGCATTGTTGTTAAAGTTATAAACATATCTCTTCAGAGGGGGGGAAAAGGAGAAACCTTTAGCAACTTGATGTTTCTCCCAAGAATGATCCTGACAAGGCGTAAATGTCGGGGGAAAACCAAAATTAGGGGTACAGTAAGGAGAGGCCTTGAAATGAGTGGCATAGCAAGTACTATTAGAAGAAGGAGGCATTGGGATTAATACCTCGGAGATAATAGCTAAAGTAGTTATGTTTAAAACAGAGCTAGTTGCGGGGGTCCCTGAGCCTGATTGCTTCCCTGAAACTACTTGGCTCAATACAGCACTGAGAATACTCCCTGAGACTCGACTGGACCGCAATGGGTCCTCCCAGTTAGTCAAATTTTTGGTCTTAAGGCTAATACAATTAGTGTTCCCAAGGCTGAAACAAAAAACTCCTGTGAGATTAACTTGAGACTGATTAAAAATATTTTTCATGTCCCCTCTAGGAGAGGTACAAGGAGCAGACATCTCACATGAGGTAGAAAAAAGAGTGGGGAGGACACTAGAATTACTATGAACTGGCATTGGCATTGGCCATGCCCGTGCCACTGCCCACCACTGCATTGGTGCCATCTGTACCGTTGGCACCAGCATCAGAGCCAGAGCACTCATCAGAATGAAGCTCCTCATCATGGGACTGTTGTGGCACCTCCTGCTGCTGGTTAGTAGATCTCGAGACTCTTCTTGTCAGGCGTTCAGGGATCCACAGCGGCTCCGTGCGATCCTGGGGAAAAACACATACAGATCCTCGTGCCCATGTCAGCACGGGGTCAGGGCCGTTCCATTGGCCCGTAAGAACATCCTTCCACTTAACATAGCCAGTCACAGAGGGCTGAGGGGACACATATCTATCGGCCGCAGAGCGGCCATGAATATCCAAATTCAAAAAATTAATGGTAAAAAGAGCTAAGGACAGGCGTTCTTTAGGAGTGTGGTCAACTCCTATTCCCCCTTTTTGTTTTTCTAAGGTTTCTTTTAAGGTGCGGTGGGCACGTTCAACAATGCCTTGTCCTTGAGGATTGTAAGGCAACCCATGAGCAAGTTGTACTCCCATAGTAGAACAAAAAGATGTAAACTGTCTGCCCGTATAAGCAGGTCCATTATCAGTCTTAAGGGATGCAGGTGCACCCCATGCTGCCCATGCCTCTAAGCAATGAGTAATAACATTACGTGCCTTTTCTCCCGATAAAGCAGAAGCATGAATAATTCCAGAGTATGTGTCAATAGAAACATGTACATATTTGAGGTTACCAAAGTCAGGCACGTGAGTGACGTCCATTTGCCAGACGACCAATGGCTTCAATCCTCGTGGGTTTACACCATAAGTAGGAGGATGAAGAAATGTGACACAATGGGGACATTGTAATACTATCTGACGAGCATCTGCTCTGGAGATGGAAAAACGTCTACGCAGCGTCATAGCATTGACATGAAAGTTGTGGTGAAACAATTTAGCTTCTTCTAAGGAGGAGGCCAAGCATACCAACTGGCTTCTAGTTGCCGAGTCAGCACAGGCATTACCCTGTGATAACGGGCCAGGAAGAGAGGTGTGAGCCCGAATGTGCATTGGATAGAAGGGGGCAGTACGGCTACGGATAAGCTGTTGAAGCTGATTAAAGTAAGCAGACACAGCATGGGTGTCACTAATAGCTCCTACAGCCTCCAGAATTTTGAGCGCCTGCACCACATAGATGGAGTCCGAAATGAGATTGAACGGAAAAGAACACTGTTTAAAAACTTCAATGACAATTTGTAGTTCTACCCATTGTGGATTTCCAGGAGCAAATTGATGCTGGACAGGGGGAGAGTCATTAATCACATAAGCTCCCATTCCAGACTTAGAGCCATCAGTAAAAATATTAACAGCCCCTGGAATTGGAGTGGGTGAAGTTACTTTAGGGAAAATGATAGGATGCTCTTTAACAAAATGGAGTAATGGATGAGAAGGGTAATGATTATCAATATCCCCTTGAAACGAGCAACATAGAATAGCCCAGTTGTCTAGAGTAGCACACAAAACATTAAGTTGAACTTTAGAATAGGGTATGATAAGAGAAGAAGGTGCTTTTCCAAAAAATTGAATGCTCTGTTGAATCCCTCTAAGTGCTAACGCTGCAACAGCATCAGGATAGTATTCTAAAGATTTTCCTGGGGATACATGTGGGTGGATCCATAGTAAAGGCCCATCTTGCCACAGTACTCCAGTAGGCTGCCGCATAGTGGCAAGCACACATAACTGGAAAGGTTTATCACTCTGGAGCCTGCATAGAGTAGCATGTTGTATAGCTTCTTCTACTTTTATAAGGGCCGCTCTGGCCTCTTTAGTGAGGGTACGAGGGGAAGTAAGATCTGGATCACCCTTAAGAATAGCATACAAAGGCTGGAGCACGATATTAGGAATATGTAAATAACCTCTTATCCAATTAATATCTCCCAACAGTTTTTGAAAATCATTTAGAGTTTGGAGATCTTGAGTTCTTATAGTAACTTTTTGTGGTTTTAACATGTCATATTTAATCGTCGCTCCCAAATACTGAATAGAATCCCCTGTTTGAACCTTCTCAGGTGCAATATGTAATCCATACTGAGCTAACAACTTCACCAAGTCTTTATAGGCCTCATAAACTGACTGTTGTAATTTGGCTGCCAATAATACATCATCCATATAATGAATAATCTTAATGGAAGGATATTGTTGTCTGAGAGGTGCGAGTGCCTTCCCTACATACATCTGGCAAATCGTAGGACTGTTAGACATTCCCTGTGGTAAAACAACCCACTCAAACCTTTGATCTGGTTCCTCGTGATTACACGAGGGAAGGGTGAAGGCAAAACGCTGTGAGTCTTTAGGATGCAAAGGAATAGAAAAGAAACAGTCTTTAATGTCAATAGCAATGATATGCCAGCCCTGAGGAACAGAGGAAAGCAGCAGCAGCCCTCTTTGTTTGGGCGTGAAAACTTTGTCCTGAAACACCCCTGCCATACGGAGGCGGATCCGGAGGCTGTCTGTTCTTGAGCCCTTGCTTATCTCTGTTCCCTGTACCTAAACTCCCTAGCTGCCGGGACAGCGTTCTTATCTCCTCCTCCTCAGCGTCTTCTGCCTCTGACCCACTTTCGCATGGGGGCGTGCGCAGCACACTGAGATCTGGATACAGTCTCCTCCTGTTCTCCACGCCCCGCACACTCCCCTCTTCCTGAGACACTTCACTCCCTGTTGTTTCTGATTTTTCTTCATGCAATTGTTCTAAAACCTCCTGCCCTTTAACAAGCGCTTCTTGGCATCGGCCATCCGTAAGACAACTACGGACCATCTTCCAGAGGGGTATCACCCCGCCCTCTAGCATGCCCTGCTCACGAGCAAAGTCAAGGTCTTTGCCTAATTTATCCCAGCTGGGTGTAGTGAGGCTGCCTGAAAATGCAAACCACGGTGCAGCTGTATCTACCCTCTGTAAAAATCTCTCTAAGGTACTGCGTTTCACCTCCAGTCCCTTGGAACGTAAAAGGCCATCGAGGGCTAGAAGGAGTGGACTTGAAGTCACAGCACCCATAACGCAACACAAGAAAACACAGAAATCGAAAGTGAAAGTACACAAAACAAAACGAACATACACAGAAAACAAAAACGAAAATACAGAGTGCAATTGCTATGAGATGTAACGCCCTCTCTTTTTACAGAGGAGCAGGTACCTTTTAATGCTCCCTCTTTATGTATAGAGGAGCCTCCGCTTTTTAACAGCGGGTCCCACCTTACCTGGGACTTACCGGCGCGCCTCCCTGACTGCTGAAAGTTCTGGTTCCTGGGTGTTTCTTTGTTTCTTTTCTCCCGGGTTTCGGCACCACTTGTCACGACCCCCTTGCCCGCAAGGAAGACGCGACTCAGGAATCTTCTTTCAGCAGTTTATTCAGGCCCTTGATATTCTTCTAATGATTCTTCTACTACCCGGAATAATAATTGGATGCCCCTCCCAGCCTTAATAAAGCACCTCGAACCCCAATGCAAAGCTGCCACGTGTACCCTTCTCACAGGGTGCTAGAAAATGACACTCCAACTTTCTCTGATAAGGAGCTGGGAACACGCCAACTCTCTTTGATATGGAGTTGTCCTTCACAGACCACAACGGAGCCAGCGCCATCATGTAATGGCGACCACAGTCCGCAGGAACGGCTCACCACACTCAGGGGCACTTGACCACTGAGCCACACCCCCAGCCCTATTTTGTATTTGATTTTAGAGACAAGGTCTCACTGAATTGCTTAGTGCCTTGCTGTTGCTGAGGCTGACTTTGAACTCAGGATCCTCCTGCCTCAGTCTCTTGAGCTGCTGGGATTATAGGGGTGTGGTGGCACACCTGGCGAGAAATTTTTTTAAAAAAATTAAATTAAATTCATTGATAAGAAATTCAACAATGAATTTCTCCAAGCTATTGTTTTAAAAGAGTCATATTTGTAGAAACACCAAATTATTTGATAGAATTAAAAATATCAACATCATGACAAATCTTTTATGTTTTTTTTTTTCTTGGAAACCTATGTTTCATTATATGCCATTAATTTAACAGTATGTTCCATTATTGCTGAAAATAATACTCAAATAATTGCAGAGAGGTCTGTTTTCACCTCAAATCATTTTCTGCAAAGATAAATCTGGAAGTAATATATAATTGTTTCCAGTTTGTATTTCTGTAAACATCATCGCATTCTTTCTGGACAGAATCTCTTCATCCAGGCATGTTTGTCTGCTTGATGCATTCAATTTGCACTGTACACTGCCTGTACAGTTGCATTTGTACAAATTTTAGACCATAGCCAAGTGTGTGTGTGTATGTTGGAGATGAGGGTAGTGGTGATGCTCCATGTTCATGAACCGACCCAGACACCATCAACAAGGAAGATGATGATGATGGATGAAGCTTTACCTCTGGAGAAAAAGGAAAGAGAGAGAAGGCATGGTGATATAAAATGTCAAGTTTAAATGATTAGAATTCTATGAAATGACACTCTATTTTAAACAGTAGATATTTATTTGTTTGTCTGTTTTGTTTTTATTTTTTATGTGGTGCTGAGGGTGGAACCCAAGTGCCTCACACATGCTAGGCAAGTGCTCTACTACAACCCCAGCCTTAATTATTTTTAAATGTTGAATCTGTGCAGTTTTGTTGCTTCTGCTATCAGCCAGATCCCTTTCATTGTCGTAAGCTGCCAGTCACTTCTGTTGGTGGACATCAGGTGGTACCCAAGATTTTGGTCTTATGAGCAAAGTTGATGAGATACTTGTACAAGTACTTTTATGATAAAATATTTGTGCCAATTTATCGTCATTATTACTGACATATTAATTGTACACATTATTTTAATTAACTCTAGGATTTTCATACATGCATACATTAGGCATTTATCCTGTCCATCCACACAACTATCCTCACTCCTTCCCATCCTGGGCATCCTTCCCTTTCTCCAGTAACCCTCCTCTATTCTCAGACCCACTTTTCCTTGTTAGTTTCCATTCATGAGAAGGAACATGTAATACTTGTCTTTACCGTTTGGTTTATTTCACTTAACATGATGAGCTCCAGTTCTCTCAGATTTGCTGCAAATGAGAGGATTTTTCTTCTTTACAGCTGCAAAATAATCCTTTGGGTTTCTACATCATGTTTTCTTCGTCCATTCATCTGTTGATGGACACCTAGATTGATTCCATGTCAGCAACTGTAAATAGTTCTCCAATAACACTGGCATGCGGATATCCCTTTTGATGCCAGCTTCACTTCCTTTTGAAGTCGAGAGCCATCTGTGAGCTGTGTGTGGACTACAACTTGCATCACAGACTAATGAATAGGAGAATTCGGTGTCTGGGAACTTCTGTTATGGTCTGAGTTAATCAATACAAGTTATAGGTTATAGGTTATAGATTAGAAAATATAGATTAATAAAACAGTAAGTATAGCCATAGTGACTCCATCTTTATGGTTCCATGTGAAGCTGTTATATAAGCTATTTTAAGATATATTTTTCTGTGCTTCATACACCTGCAAATGTACTTGAACCCGGAATGTACAACCATATCTGTGCTGGAACCCAGGGTGTGGTTGTCTGATTCTGCTCTGCTGCTTTTCACAGCCCTTGTATCCTGCTTGCTTGTAATTCACAGATTCCACAGAATGTGGTTTTCTTCCTTAAATATCAGAAGGCCACTTAGGCTCTGGCAGAAGCATCCCTGGCCAGAAAAAAAAAATAGATAAAATAAAATTCTTTGATTTGTTTCAAATTCACACTTAGTGTGTTTTCTGAGTGGTCACCCCATAACACTTCCAATGGATATTTCCTCTGGCTGACTGTCCAGACACATTGTGAGTCCTATTCAAGCTCTGGCAGGTCCTACACTGCATCTGGAGTCAGGGTGACTTTCTATAGCCGCACATCCCCTCTGAAATGGGTATGACCTGCCAAGATGTCAATCAATCCGCTGACTGCAGGGCATCATGAAGCAAAACTCCACCCCTAAAAAATTACCCTTGCCTTTGATGTACCCACCCCCTTAAATAAACCACTGGAGCGATTTTCTAATTGTCCAGCTCCTGTGTGGACTGGACCTATCAGAGCTTCATCCTTTTGAAAGTATCTTTTCCACTTTGTCTTTTGTTCTTCACTAATTATTCTAGATTTTAATTTCTTAGGTGGCTTACACCCTCCTTGGCAGGAAGAAACCCCTAACGAGGTGCTATCTCCCCTATTTTCATATATGCCCAGGGCTAGTATAGCTGGATCAAATGACATTTCTATTTTTAAATTTGTGAAGACCCTCATACTATTTTCCATAGTGGCTGCACAAAGTTACACACCAAGCCACAGTGTACTTGTGTTCTTTTTCTTCACACCACTGAAGGCATTTCTTTTTTTTTTTCTTTTGTGGGTGTGTTTTGATAACTGACATTACTAGGGTAGTTTTAATTTTGTACTTTCTAATGATTAATGAAATTGAACATTTTTCATGTATTTCATTGGATATTTTCATTTCTTCATTTAGAAGCATCTATTCAGATCATGTCCCACTTTTTAATAGAATTACTTGTTTGATTGTTGTTCTCCCATTCTTTCCTGTGAATTCTTAATCTTACATAAATAACCCTTTTAAAGCACTTTGTAATAATTTCTCAATCTGTGTTATTTACTTGCTCCTTCAAATTTCTTGAACTTTTAATAGGATATTGGGTATAAAATAATAGGGCTGTCTTAACAACAGTATTTGTTTCCAGAATGGAAGTGTCTTTATAAGGCTGGTGGTTTAAGTGGAGTGGGTCCTTCATATATTTGCCAATAATCATTTTTTTCTGTGCCTGAGCATGAGTTTATGAACACTTATCTCGACTTTATAACAGTTTGGCACATTAGTAGTGTTGGTTCATATATTTTTTAAGAAGTGTACAGTTTTGCTACAATTCTATTATTTAAATATAAGAAAATGTAAAATATTTATAAGCTAAATATTATAACACTAGCAGTTACCTAGTAAAATGTATACAATATATTTGCTATACCTATCCTTAAACGCATGATCTTAATTATACCACATGAAAACAATTCCCAGCACATGTAGAATAAGAACCATTTAAGAACAACAAACATTTAGACAAAAATCATAGCAGAATACAGTGTTATTTAGAATGGAGGGTGCTTTAAAAATTAAAACCTGTATTGTTTATTTGAATATTTGAATACTTGGCAGAAGGGGTGTGTGTGTGTGTGTGTGTGTGTGTGTGTGTGTGTGTGTGTGTGTTTGTGTGTGTGTTTGTAAATGTCAAAATCTAAGGATAATTCATAGATCAGCAAAGAAAATAGTGTTGAAAATGGTTTAAAAAATGTCAATGAGCTGGAAAATTAAGAATGTACAAGGTATAAATCATGCTTTTTTTCAATGTCTTGAATTTATAAGCTTTGGCAAGATTATAAAAATGAGAGAATGAAGAGTCATTTTAAAAACTATTGGAATCAGTACAGGAGAGTTGCACTGCCTTAGAATTTGCTTTACAGGTGGTGATAAAGGGCAAACTATGTTTATTAGAAATTACAAAAGAGGAGATGAATATTAGGTAACCATAAAGTAATACTTAAGGTTCTGCATAAACATGTGTAGGTTGTTTGTGTTAACTGCTAATTTATCTGTAGTTTCAGTAAATACCAGAATATTATGAATATCTACAACCTGATGCCGCAGTCCGGCTGGGCACAATTCAGGAGCCACTTGTCAAAAGAAACTAACTTTATTTTTAGAACTACAAACGCCAAACAGCTCCTCAGGGAAAAAAACCCTCAGAGCCCAACTACCACCACTGGCTTCCACAAGCCTCTCACCCACACAAACCTCACCACCTCCCACAATTCTCCTGCTCTTGAGGCCCATTGGCTGGGTTGCATGGGCGGAGCCAAAGAAGTCCCCCAATGAGCAGCTCCGTGGTCTGAAAGTTCAGGGAAACAGCCCAATGAGCAGCTCCGTGAAGGAGCCAATCAGCTAGATGTTGCTGGGGCCACTGTGAGCCAATCATCAGCTGGCAGTCTGAAGGGCAGGGAAACAGCCCAATGAACATCACCACAGAGGAGCCAATCAGCTAGATGTTGCTGGGGCCGCTGTGAGCCAATCATCAGCCGGCAGCTGAAAGTTTGCTGGCAGCTGGAAGTTTGCTGGGGCCCCTTTGGCTGTGGCTCTCAACAACCTGATATATAAAATTGACTGTTCTCTTTAAAATTCAGAAGTACTGGAGAAAACATCACCAAGTAATATAGAAAGAAATAACTAGAGAGAAAGAAAGAGGTACAGAAATAAAGCATAAGAGATGTCATTATTTCTTCCATCGAATTCCCCCATGAAACAATCTAGAGTTTTCCTCATGATAAATATTTTAATTATGAATTTAATTTCTTTAATAGAAGATTATTCTAGTTACATATTTTCTTGAATAATCTTCTGGAGTTTTTGATATTCAAATAATGTATCAATTTCACCAAAATTGCCACATTTGATAACATAAATTTATTAGTAACTTTCACTTATTTTCATTTTAGTTTCTGTAAAATCTGTAGTGATATTTTCTCTCTCATTTCTCACATGATATGTTGTATTTTCTTTTTTAAATTTTTCTTATTTTGTTGTGGTTTTGCTGATTTATTGGATTGTTCCAGGGAAAAGGATTCAAGATCTATCAATTTTCTTTTTTAGTTTGTTGTTTTATGTTTCATTGCTTTCTGCTCTAATATGCTATATCTGCTTACATTGAGATATTTTTCTATTTTCTAAATGTGTGAGCTGACACCATTGATTTGATACATTCTTCTTTTCTGGTGCGGGCATTTGGATTGACAAATTCTAGCAATGCTTTGGGATCCTTACCCACATTTCAATATTCTACTTTTTTTATTTTTATTCTCTTTAAAAACCTTTATACTTTCTTCTTCCTGTTTTCTTTTTTTTTAAACTTCAAAGCATTTCAAAGTTTGCTATTCAGTGTAACAGTATTTATAGAACTTCCAGAGCTCTTTTTATTATGATCATAATAAATGTTCACTTGAAATTCTACAGGGACAGAAGACATTAAAAAAGACATAAAATGATCTTTTGATTACATCAAAGTGTTCAACTTAGAGTCTCCATTTTTATTGGTATGATACAGTTAGTGACATATAATCTATATAGTATTTATTAAGAAATTATTAACCATAGTTCCTAGAGTTTTATAAAAAATCAACATAGATTTTTCTTAATTAAATTGTTTTCTAGGTTGAAAGACAAAAATAAGATGAATGGCATTACAGTCATGAAGAAAAACTGGTAGAAAGGCTAAAAAGCTAAAAATTGAGAAAAATGGCCTAATATCATGACATCATGGCAAGAAATCTCATGTACCTCTCATTATTAATAGATAAATTGATGTACACAAAGGATCAGGGGTGAACCACGGAGGGGAAGTTCCTATAAGATAGAATCATGTTCCATTTGGGAAAAAAAATTATGTTCCATTTGGAAGTACATACGTACCAAGGGAAATAATTTCAAAGGACATTAGAAACAGTGATCTCATTCTTTGTACAAGTAGGTCACAGCTGGACACTCAGAAATACTTGGTGGTGGGTCTGAGTGTGGGCACTCCATTCACACCAATACTCTTAATGTGTACCTTAAAAATGCTAACTGCAATTTGGGATGAATTTTACCACCAAGTAAGACCCAGAATCATCAAACATCTAATGTTCATACACAAGATATGTACTTTTATTCTCAGTTTATAAGTTCTGGTTTTATATTCTAGGCTTTATGTTCATGAAAGGATTGGATAATTAGAGAAACAGAATAAATATTGTTAGTTCTTATAAAAATTCAGTTATATGGATTGATAAGAGAACTCAGAAATATTCCCAGGAATCACTCACTACAGAGGCATTATTGATGCACAGGATGATTTTAACAAAATGTTACATTGTACACATCCCGGGTTTCCAGTAATGCATATTTATTTCATCTGTTGGACTAGAAGCATCACTTCTCCTTATAAACATTATTTTACATATATTACTATACTTGAAGATGCAGTTAAATATTTCCAATGCATATAATTAGTTAAATACTATGGTATGCTTTGGGGGGAAGAAATGAACTACAATATATTTTGTAGTTCAATATATTCTAAAATCTTGCTTGGGCGCAATGATCCATGCCTGTAATTTCAGCAACTCGGGCGGCTAAGGCAAGAGAATTCTAAGTTCCAGACCAGCCTCAGCAACTTAGCAAGATCCTGTCTCAAAACAAAAACTAAAAGGAAATAGGGATGAAACGCAGTAGGAAAACAACACTAGATTCAAATCCAAGTACTAAAAAAGTAAAATAACATTAAATAAAATAAATCTATGTTTTATATTCCACATAATAAATATTTATCATATTCTAATACCACATTTCTGGTGATAATTATTAAATAAATTATTGGCACAAGAAAATTTGCAGAGCATGATGATGCATACCTATAATCCCAGTGACTTGAGAGGCTGAGGCAGGTGTATCACAAGTTCAAGACCAGTCTCAGCAACTTGTAGAGCATTTTAGGATTTGGTCCTTAGTATTACCAAAAAAAAAAAAAAAAGAAAGAGAAAAAGGAAAAGGAAAATAAAATTTGCTTTAGATGTTTTTGAATTATTTTATAGAATTAAACATTTAGAAAGTAAATATATATATGTACATATATAATCAATTTTTAATTAGATTTGCTTAATATATAATAATCTTTTTTCAAATTAAGCAGAGAAGTCATTTATTGTGATAATGCCTGGAATATACTATAGTGCCAGAAATTAATAAAAATCTTTAAGATTATGAGGAAACCCAAGAAACAAAGAAACCAAAGTGAAGGAGTGCAAAGTTGAAAATTGAAAGGATTTGTGCAAAAAATGATTATTTTACTGCATTTGTCAGCTTGCCAATGCTATGAAAAAATACTGGAGAAAAACAACGTGAGAAAGAAAGCTTTATTTTGGCTCACAGTTTCAGAGGTTTCAGTCCATATTCACTTGGCCCTATCTTGTGGATTTAGGGTGAGGTATAACATCATGGTGAGGAGATCATGGCAGAGCACAACTGTTCACCTCACTGTGGCCAGAAAATAGAGAGAAGGGCGAGCCTGGACAAAAAATTGTCCCCATGTACATGTCCCAAGCTTACTCCTTTTAACTAGGTTAAACCTCCTATAGTTCCTAGCACCACCCGCTAGTTCTTGAAGCTATGATTCTATCAATAAATGAATCCTATCATTAGGTCAAAGCTCTCATGATCCAGTCACTTCACCAAACTCCTAATACCTGTAAACATTGTACTTTGGGTGACAAATAGTCAACACAAGAGCCTTTGGGGGACATTCCAGATACAAACCATGCCAATTATAATATTTGATTATGGTAAAAAAAATTAAAATTAGTATTCATGTATCTATACTAAAAATTAATAACTCATTAAATAAGTAAATAAATGGATGAGGGATAGATTTTATTCATAAACATAAGAGGAAAATATAAAATGCCATTAGATAAACAATAGGAATTTTAGCAGCTTGCTGAAGATCAGCTGGTGAAGATTTGGGGATAAATAGAGTATGAGTAGTCTCAAAGTATCCCTTGGAAGGTATTTTTCAATTGCAAAAGAAAATTAGTAAAATTTCAGTGGTGAATTTCAGAGATACCACTTAAACTAGTGAAATATGGATAGGGGATGTTTATTGCAGCTTTATTCTTAATAGACAAAAATTGAACTAATCTAAATGCCAGCAAAATGAATGGATATACAAATTGTACTACATTAGTGAAGTTGAATGCCTTTTAGTTTTAAAAAAGATTAAAAATTGAATTAGGCAGATTCATGGATGGACTTTAAATACATTTTTTAATTTTTTTAGTTGAGGATGGACACAATACCTTTTTTATATTTATTTATTTTTATGTGGTGCTGAGGATCAAACCCAGTGCCTCACAGGTGCTAGGCGAGCACTTCACCACTGAGCCACACTCCCAGTCCTAAATGCATTTTTAAATGCATTATTCAAGTGAAGGAAACTAGATAGAAAAATACTGTGATTCTATTTTATGTAGTTCTCCAAAAAGCAAAGTAACAGTGACATAGAGCAGATTTGTAAGGGACTGATTACACATTCCATAGGGAATTTTGTGGTGATACAAATATTCTATACTGATCATAATAAAGCTGGATGAGTCTCTCAAAATTCATCAATTGTACTTTTAACTGGATGATTTTATTGTAAACAAAACTGATTCCAAATGCCAGAATTTTTAAAATGCTAACAACTGACAGTTATTAAATGAAGTTAAATAAAACTGTCTTCTAAAAATATAGATGGGAATCAATCTAAGAAAATAGTTGAATGATTTCTACAATAAAAATAATAGAAAACCAAAGAAAGAAGTTGAGGACAACTGTAGAAGACAGAAAAACCTCTTATGTTCTCAGACAGGCAGAATTAATATGGTGAAAATGACCACACTACCAAACGTGGTATAGAGATTCAATGCAATTATCATCAAAATTCTAATTATGTTTTTCATAGACTTAGAAAAATAACAGTCATAAGATCTATCTGGAAAAAGAAGAGGCACATAATAACCAAAGCAATCCTTAGCAAGAAAATCAAAGCAAGAGGCATCACAATTCCAGACCTAAAATTATAGTTTAGAACAGCATGCTATTGGCACCAAGACAAGCAAGAAGACCAACAGAACGGAATAAAAGACACAGAGAAAAACTCACAAAAATACAGTTACTTCATACTAGAGGAAGACACCAATAACATCTATTGCAGAAAAGATAGCATCTTCAACAAATGGGGCTGGGAAAACTGGAAATCCATATGTAGAAAAATCAAATTTAACCCTTATCTCTCAGTCTGAACAAAACTCAGTTCGAAGTGGGTCACCTAGGTATTGGACCAGAAACCCTTCACTTACTGGAAGAAAACATTGGCCCAACACAATAACACATTGGTTCAGGAACTGACTTCCTTAATAAGCTCAAAAAGTAAAATAATTATCAATAATTATTATCAATAAATGGAATGGTATCAAACTAAAAAGCTTCTTCACAGCAAAAGAAACAAGAATGTGAAAAGAAAACCTAAAAAAATGAGAGAAAATATCTGCCACCTAAACATTAGATAGAGCATTATTCTCCAGAATATACAAAGAACTCAAAAAAACTGAACACTAAAAAAAAAATCCAATCGATTAATGGACAAAGAAATGAAACAGTCACTTCACCAAAGAAGAAATATTAACAAATATATGAAAAATGTCTAACATCTCTAGAAATTACAGAAATGCAAATTAAAATTACACTGGGATTACATCTCACTTCAGTCAAAATGGCAATTATCAAGAATACAACTAACAATAAATGTTGGCAAGGATGTGGGGGAAATAGTACACTCATACATTGCTGGTGGGACTGCAAACTGACGCAGCCACTCAGGAAAGCAGTATGGTGATTCCTCAGAAAACTTGGAATGGAACCACTGTTTGACCCATTTATCACACTCCTTGATCTGTATTCAAAGGAGTTAAAATCAGTATACTACAGTGATACAGCCCATGAATATTCATAGGAACTCAATTCACAATAGCTAAGCTATGGAGCCAAACAAGGTACCTTTCAGTGGATGAATGGATAAAGAAAATGTGGCATATATACACAACGGATTATTACTCATACATAAAGAAGAATGACTTTATGGCATTTGCCAGCAAATGATCTGGATACTATCATGCTAAGTGAAGTAAGCCAGTCCCCCAAAACCAAAAGTTGAATAAGCAGAGGCAGGGGTAAGGGGAAGAATAGAAGTGCAGTAGATTAGACATTAGGGAATCAAAGCAAGGGAGGGGGAATAAGCAAAGGAAAGTCATGGGAATGAATCTGACATAACTTTCCCATGTACACATATGAAAATAACACAGTGAATACCACCATCATGTGCATCCATAAAAATGGGCTCTAACTAGAATAAAATATATTCCATGCATTATATCAAAATGGGTTCTGCTGTCACGTATCACTAAAAAGACTCAATGAACAAAAACGAAATTGGCAAGAAGTCCATGAAATGGTTTCTACAAATCCGAAGGTTTCCTGGGGTTTTAATTATTGATTTAAGACAAACTGAGGCAGTGAAGTTATCCCCAGCTCATTAGGACAATAATTATATGAATTTTATAGTCTCAAAATTTTGTAACTTAAAGCTATTAGTACTTTGAAGTTTTTATTTCCTTTCTCAGAATGAATTTCTTAAGACTTGGTAGTATGAATTTTCATAATGCAGAAGAAGGAGTAAACATGCAAAGAATTGAGCACAAGAGACAGTCAAAAGATTAAAATTATGGAACTTGGATGTTGGTGAGATGATAAATTCTAAAAATGTTTAGTTTTATATATCAGGACATATCTGGGTAGTCCATTTTGGAGGTAAGGTAGAAATAGTGGGTTGATATTTGGGATGACAGGAGGCTTGGACGTCACATTTGAAAAGTGGTGTTATAATGCAGCTGGAGGAATTCAGAGAGGAAAGAGAAGCATAGAAAAGTTTGGGACATCCTTAAACACAGGGCATGAGAAGAAGAGGCTAAATCATTCAGTAATGTAGAAAGGGCACAGAAAGGGGCCCGAGAAAGTGGCTATAGCCAAATGCAAGTGCTCAGCAACCCAGAACTGTGAGGTGGATCCCCAGGGTGTTGCTGATTTTTATCTTTAGATGCTCTTTCTTTTCATCTATTTGTATGTTTCACCTTTAATTCGTTTGACACATCCACATTTTTCTTGACAAAATTTAGGATTGTTTTTATTACCAGGGGATTAGGATTATAAGAGTATGTCTTTTTATATTATACTTCACAATAAAATGCACTTCATAAAACACTATATATTAGTTAGTAACTTTGTAGTGATAAAATTTCTAGGATAAAAACAACAACAAAAAAACCCATTCCTATAATTACTGAATCATTATTTACACATGAGATAGTTACCATGTATATTAGTAAGAAATGAATACGGCCTGAATTATCATAAATAACTTACAGTTTTATTGTGTTATTATTTTTAACAAATTGCAGATGATATAAACTACAATATAAATATCAAATTTAATTACTATGAATACCGGGAAGGTTTTTTTTCAAATTTATATACTAGACCAAATGTATATCTGTTCAGAAAGTGCAGTTTCATGGAGTAATAGAAAGACACACAGTACTATCTATGTAAGAGGCATTTCTAAATATTTCAGCATTTTACATATATTAATTCAAGCATAAATATTCTAGATATTAAATCAATAAAATCTTTGGATTATGAAATGTTTATTATAATAAATAACAGATTATTTAATCTGTTGGAAAACGGCCATGCAGTATTGATCTCCTTCAACTAAAACACATTATTGTCATTTAAGAGATTATAAAGGCGTTTATATTAGAAATAAACAAATTGAGTTATATATTATATATATGCAATTATACAGTTTTTCTACTGCTGTGACTAAAAGGTCTGACCAGTACAACGATTTGATAGGGAAAGAAAAGTTTATTTGTGGGCTCCCACTTTCAGAGGTCTTAGTCCAGAGAAGGCTAGCTCCATTCCTCAGGGCTCAGGGTGAGGCTGAACATCATGGCAGAAAAGGGTGGTGAAGGATCATCATGGTGATCAAGAAGGAGAGAGAGAAACTTCAGCTCTAGATTCAAAATATATACTATGGGGAGGCAGCCAGTGCCTCACAAGGGAGTCCTTTTTCCTGCCCAGGCGGGTACAAACACCTGAGAAAATAAGTCAGAAATAATTAGTGAAGATCAGAAGACAGAGCTAGAAAAATAATTTTAAAGGAGAGCACCTGATAGACCCAGCCCACACAGGAGCTGAAGCTGGACAATTGAAAAATGACCCTTGTGGTTTATTTAAGGGAGTACATCAAATGCAGGGATAAGGTTTCAGATTGGAGTCTTGCTTGGTAATGTCTTACAGTCAGCAGGTTGATTGGTATATTGGCAGGTCACACCCATCTCTGAAAGGCTATGTGGCAACAGCAGGTCACCTCATTTCTGGTGCTGGGCAGGACATGGGGCAGAGATTTAATAGGGTCATATGTATCTGGGTAGACTTGGCCAGAGGAATTTTCCACAGGAAATACCCAAACACCAGATTCTCCTATTCACTAGGCTGTGATACTGATGAAATCCACACACAGCTAATGGATGGTTTTCAACAATATACTCCCATAGCCATGCCCCCAATTAACCACTTCCTCCAGCCACACCCCACCTGCCTCTAATCACCACCCAGTTAATCCCATCAGGGATTAATTCTCTAATGGGCTTGAGACTCCCACAATCCAATAATTTCTCCCCTGAAACTTCCTGTATTGTTTCACATGTGAGCTTTTGGGGGCCACCTCATATCCAAACCATAATACTACTCTCCAAACCATAATATTACCTCACTTCTTGGTACCAATTTCTACTTTGGTCTCTTTTTCGCTGTGTGACTAAAGGACCTGACCAGCACAACTGTAGGGGAGAAAAAGTTTATTTGAGGGCTCATAGTTTCAGAGTCTTAGACCAGAAAAGGCTGGCTTCATTCCTCTGGGTTCAACATCATGTTGGGAGAGGGTGACAGAGGAAAGCAGCTCACATCATGGTGATCAAGAAGCAGAGAGACTCCAGCTCCAGATACAAAATATATACCCCATAGCCATGCCCCCAAGTAACCACTTCCTCCAGCCACAGCCCACCTGCCTCTAGTTACCACCCAGTTAATCCCATCAGGGATTATTTCACTGATTAGTTTAAGACTCTCGAATCCCAATCATTTGTCCTCTGAAACTTCCTGCATTTTCTTACATGTGAGCTTTTGGGGGACATCTTATATCCAAACCATAACAGCATATATATAATTATTAAAAATAAAAAAAAAATTGTGATTTGATATCAGAAGTGTTCTCATACAATGCCAAGGATAGCAAAATCTTTCAATCATATGTTGTAAAATTATCTATATATTATTTCAATAAAGGGATTGTTTGAATTAAATTTACAGTCAATTTCCCACTGGAGAAGTGTCATACCTCACATTAATTGATAAAGTTTACCTTTGCCCTTCACCTGTAGAAATTTCACCCACAGTTATCATTGCTGTTTTCAGTTTGCATCCACTCAAATCATCTATACAGCCAAAGCTGAATGACTGCATAATTGTAAGTATGATGGTCAGTATGGTCAAGTCTTAATAGTTATCTCTCTGTAAATTTCCTGGCTTTTATATTCCCACCCATTATTCTTCTCTCCAGAAATCATCAAGCATTAAATAACAATAATTTTATTTTATGGGGAAAAATGTTCTGTCTTCTCAGCAGACCCACTGTGTAGAGGTTCTCTGACAAATTCTGAGAACCTCTCATGCTCACACATGAGAGTATGAGTTTAGTCATGTTAGAATTAGCCATGTTTTCTGAAACAAATATAATGAAATGATACATCTTTTGTCTAAAGAAAGATGAATAATAGAACTGAAAATAATACTGGGAGTTCATGTGATATAGTGGCTCAGTTTTGCAAATGAAAATCTGAGACTTGGAGATCAAGGAGATAGGTATGACAGGAAATGTGCATCTCTATTAATAAAAAAAAACTGTTGTTTTGGTGTTGGCTTATGTTTTAAAGGGTTTTCTATTCAGCATCAGGCAGGATGGCTTAATGGCCCATAATTATACTCTTCAGAAGAGATTGTGGCAAGTCTATCTTATCACACTAAAGGTTGTACAGAGTATTTCTTTCCTAAGAAATTATATCTTTGAAGTTTTGACACTTAGCACTGATTTTCCATCAAAATGATAATGATGGAATGATGGATGCAGAAGTTGATATCTCATGGAAAACTTTGTCATATTTATCATTCTGGCACAATCATCTCTTTGGGTGGGCACTGATATGCAGAGTTGACTATATTATTACTAAGTGAAAGACATTTTAAAAATAGCAGTAAGTAGGCTTGTTCACTTTGTGAACTCTCAAATGAACTTGAATTCCAAACGGAGGTCCACAGAAACCAATAGCTGTAAGTTGTCTCTTCTGTGTGGATTCTTTTATGTCTACAGAGCTGTGATGGGTTGCCTAAGTTGGGAGAAATCGTACATAGGTTTTCTCTTTGTGTTTGCTATACTGAATAACTCTCTGTAATTGAATCCTTCGTGACTCTTTTTTTTTATTCTTTAAGATGTTGATGGGTCTTTATTTTATTGATTTATTTATATGTGGTGCTGAGAATTGAACCCAATGTCTCACACATGCTAGACAAGCTTGCTACCACTTAGCCACACCCCCAGACCCTTCATGACTCTTGATGACGGGTTTCCTTCATATTTCAGCTATTCTCAGACTCATAAAGGAAGGTTATCAAAACAAGCATTTCTGACTCGGGTCAATTGTAGAATATTCTCTGATCATTTTGATCAGTGACCAATTTGTATTTTCATTAGGAAAAATCTTTAGGATATACAGACTCATGAGTTTTTCATTTTGCAATTTTCTTTTCTTTTTTTTGCCTTGGCAAGTGATGAGCCTTGATAATACAGATTACAAATTCAGATTTTTCTCTTTTTGACTATTTGTGGGAGGTTTCTTCTTAAAACTGCTCCTCTGTCAGTATCATTCCTAATTATAAAACATTGTATGTTTGCTTCCAAGAAAATTCAAATTAATTCAGAGTCCTCAAACTCTAGCTCTAAGGAGACACCAATTCAAGAAGTCACCAGGCCTAATCCTTTGTTGTTGTTTTTAACAATTTTATATTATTTACATTTACAACTTCCTCCCTTTGTTCTTGAATCCTGAATGTGTCTCATTGAAATGTCACTGTGCCTTGATTCTCTCACATATACAACTCCCTTTTATGAAGTTTATAGGAAAAAAAAAAACAATATAGTGGTAAGGATTTCCTCTAAAATATGTTTTATCTTGTGTAACACTTCTTTAAAATTCAAACAGATTTTTTTTTCCAGAAATCATAGTGAACATTATTTATACGCTTTCAGGTATATAGAACAGTGGCAGAATTTTTTCTTTAATCTAGAGGAAGTTTTTTGTATTTTCCTGGTACTATGACATTAAATTTTTGAGTCAGAAAAAGGAGTGCTACATGGATTGGATTACAGTCCAAGGCTGTATTCTAACATATTCCATATATAGACATTATTATAATTATTCAAATAATGTAAAAATGTGGAGATTTTCAGAATATGAAGAAATGATCAAAGGATCCCAAAATAAGAAAAAATCATCTGTTTTACCTGTAAGAATAGTCAAAGCCAGTCTTTTTAAAGAGTATATCTCAGAAAGTGAAATGCTGGTTTCTGAGAAGGAGCATTACATATCTGATCCTAACCAAGGGAAATACTAAATCTATGGTGTAAAGAAGCACCTTACTATGATTACATGTTTGATTGCAGGGGTGCTCTTCAGCACATTCCCGTCAGTGTCCTCTGATTATACAACAGAGCACTGATTTCAAACAGACTGATGGAGAACTCAGAATAAAACAAACTTACAAAGAAAAAAATGGTATCTGGGATTTCCTTGAGAAAAGAGGAAAGTGTAACTAACCTTTTGTTATTCGTGTTTTCTACTCTGTAAGTTGTTTTTATTCATTTAGCCCATGTTACCTTTATTTGCAAATCAGTTTTTATAACTTGTGGGTCTCACTGGGTTAATTAAGGTCTCACTCAGTTGCTGAGGCTGACCTTGAACCTTGAACTCGAGATCCTCCTGCCTCAGCCTCCCAAGCCACTGGGATTACAGGTGTGTACGACCATGCCCGGCTGGCTTGTCTCCTGGTTCTTATAAGAGCAATGATACTTATTTAAAACTTCCTAACAAACTAGATGAACATATAAAATAAGCACAGGCCATAACTTTTTCAACAACCAGGGTATAAATCAAATATAGAATATTTGATATTATTTAAAATCATCTGCTTTATTTTTTGTATTTATTCTGTCTTGAATCACGGTTAAGTGAGTTGAGAGGAGGAGAGCTTGTGAAAGAGAGACTTAGGAAGTGTTATTGTTCCTTATGCCAAAGATTACTTGCACAAGTTGATAAAGATCTGGGATCACCTGTCAGTCTACTTTTAATATAAATAGCTGTTCCTTTTGAGAAGTTAGAATTAAAGGAAGATAGATATCAACAGTAATGTATCACCATAGCTCTGTGGAGTTGTCCATCTTAACCATACTCAAAATCTCACATAAAAATATTGAAGAAAGTCTGAGTTATAGAGTCAATGTATAGTTTATTCAGTGCTCTTTGAAGTCAGAATGATTCTGAGTTTTGATGAATTAGAAAATAATTACTTTACAAAAACCTGGCTTCTAGCAGCAGAAGGTGTGTGTGTGTGTGTGTGTATGTGTGAGCACACACAAAAAAAAAGAAAAAAAAAGAATGTTGGAACTCATCTCAGAAAATCATGAATCACTAGAAGCCATTATGATACACCATTTCTCATATAAAATGAAAAATCAAAAATAATTGCTGTTAGGCTACATGTATGGAGATGTAATGAATGTCAGTCACATCTTTTCAAGAATAAGAGTAGAAAAGGGAAGAAATGTCTACACCATTCCTACCCACTGGCTTGAAAAAATGATCCTAGAATCATGTCTATTAGACAGCACTGCAACACTTGGAGAAATTCCAAGGAATCCAAAGAACATTCATGCAAATTGTTATAAGCACAGTAGGTATTGAAGATGGGCAGATATGTACCATCAGAGATTTTAGCTCTGGGAAAAGGTGGGAACTATGAGGAAAGCAGAACACTAACAAAAATTACTATCTGTCTTACTCAAATCCAGTGATTCTATGTGTGAGTATCTGGGTCAGCAACATTGTCACATGAAAATTTATTAGAAATGTAAAGTCTCAGGCCACATTCCAATTGTCCAAACAAGCTGACTCAGAAAAACTGAATCAGAAACTCTGAGGATCCATTGGAACAACCTGGATTTTAACAATTCTACCAGATGACACAGTTACCAAGAAATAGAGTGAAAATCACTGGTCTACTACTTCTTCTTTCATTGTGAAAATTAAGAAATACTTGTGACTATTTTCTCCAACACCCATGTTTGAAATACAAGCTAAAATCATGCATCCAGACCCACTCCAGGGAAAGCTAATTCTTCTCCTCTGGAACAGAAATCATTTAAAAAATCACCCAGTAACTGATACAAGGATCTCATTTTCCTTATGGTTTAATTTAAGAAAAATAAAAACAGTTTATCTCCTCAAATAAAATGTGGTGATGCATTTTTCCAGTTTGCTGAAACATAAATATCTAAGAAAATATTTATCAACAACACAGTGCAAGAATTATTATGTAATGCACAGAGGAAAAGTCAAAAGAAAAAAACTAAAAACTTCCATTAGAATAATTTCTTAAAATATTACTTCTATACCATGAAAAGTAGTTCTAACCCCATATCTACACTCCTTTTATGTTTGCTTCTCAGATTTATTTTTTACATTCTATGTATCCTATCATTTTTTCCTCAGCACAGAAGGAATTCTGATGCTGTTAGAGAGGGATAACCTTATCTGGAAACTTCCTTAATGAGATGAAGGGGTCATGCAATTCATGTTCACTGTGACTGACATTAACAAGGTCAAGTAGATTTGTCTGCTGGGAACTTGTCAAGCAAGTTCTGGTTTTCTTGCAGTCGATTTTGCCTTTCTTCCGTAGCACACATGAGAAGCCAATAGACTTTAATGGTACTGAAAAATAACTAGTTTAACTTCTCAATCTGCTCTAAATGAATTAAAATTGTATTGAGAATGGAAGTTGATAGGAATTTTAATCCATCTTCCCCAAAGGAATACATATTTCAAAGTGAATCTTCTTGTTTTACATAATCCGTTGTAAACATTTGCAATTTTTCACGTCACAAAAAAGTCTAACTCTGTCATCCCAGAGTCTCAGGAGGCTGAGACAGGAGGATTGCAAGTTCAAAGGCAGTCTCAGCAACTTAGTGAGGCTCTGTCTCTCAATAAAATTGAGTTCAATCTCTGGTACCAAAATAAATTTATTTAAAAATATATATAGAAAGAGAAGCCTAAAACTGTTCCTATTTTGATTTGCAGCTTTAAAATTTTGAGTAACTAAGGAATTTTCAGTCCCAAAGTAAGCATACACCCTACAAACAAGAGATGCAAATTCTGGCTCACTAGTAATAATGGAATAGGTTAAAACCACAAATCTTGGAGAATGTTTGGTAGATGAGCTGGCAGAAAACTTCATTTTTGTAATTTAAAAAAAAAAAATTACAAGGATTTAGGGTCTGAGGAAAATTGGTAGCAATTCAATTCTTAATATTCTCCTTACTGTCCCCGAAAAAATGTTGAATCCAGAAGAACAAGGATCATCATAGGCAGCAATTCTGCCTGACCAGACAAAGAGAACATTATAATCTTTAGATCACGTGCAAATATGGAATAAAATAGTCTTATCCTGTACCCCTTTGCCTGCCCTCGATTATAACCCTGGGATTTGAGAGCATGAAGTAGAAGGGACTTTGAAACACGATGAAATAGGCAGACAGGGAATCCATACAGAAAGCACAGAAAAAAACACAACCCAAAATGACAAATGCGAATGCAGAGAGAGACACTGGTTCACAGGCTGCATTACAGCAAGAATGTGACACTGGGGGCATGGAACAGTAGCCTTGGAAAAAGAAAATGCCTCTGGGAGAGAATTAGGCAGAGAGAGATGGATAGAATACAATGGTGCTTCTTGAACAGGAAGCAAGGAAAGCAAAGAATCAAATAAGGCAGTAAGGTGCAATTGCAGATTCTGCAGTAATTTTGACGGAGGTACAAGAATCACCAATCCCTTCTGCCTTCTGCTGTCAACACTGCTCTTCACAGCCTGAGAAGAGGACCCCAGAAACAGATGCAAAGAAGCAGTCTCAGCAGGAAATCATGAACTCACAGTGAACAGGAGCTGAAAAGATAAAACCCGTCCACTTCCAAACAATAGTGCAAAAAAGGTCAAACCTTTAGCAATGTTTTCTGTTGTGGAAAGTCTTGCCAAAATGTCTCCAGTAAACTGAAGATAACTATAAACTGACATTACAGGATGAACTTGCTATCTCAAATAATGATTTGGGAATGTGGGGGATGGGGACTTAGAACTTAAAAATAAAAATTAAGACAGTGGGCAGAAACAAAAAAAATGAAAACAACAGTTGAATGAATTTAGGAAAGTAATTTAAGAAACGACAAAATCATATCAGTAATGAAGACTAAATTATCAGGTTTCCAGGAAGAGTAGATTCAAGTGAAAACTTAATAAAGCATTTTGAAGTAGAACAGGAAACCAGCCAAGGGAAAAAAATGAGATTTAAAAAAAAAAAAAAGAAAGAAATTAAAAGGTCCAGAGAAGAAGTTTTGGGTGAGAAAGGCCGATGAAGCTTTATACATGCAAGAGGCTGTCTCTCTACAGGAAAATGCCAACACAAAGGAACAAAAGTAAGTTTTAAAGTAGTAATTCCAGAAAACTTCCCAGAAATAAAAGGCAACACAGTTCTCTACTTTGGATAAGGTTCCTGGTTAACAGAAGAAAGGGATCAAGAACAAACAGCTCTGAGATCTATTCTAGTGAAATTATAAAACTGTATAGGCAAAGAAAATAAATTCCTCACGTTTTCCAGCAAAGAGACTAAAGTAAATTAAAAATACAAGAGAAAACTATAACATTAATTCTTTTAAAAATCATTTAGAGAGAGCAAAATGGTGCAGAATTTTCAAGAATGAAAAATCAAGGAAATAAAGTGCAAACCAAGAAACTGAAAGAAAATACAAACCAAGTTGTTCAAGTTTTAAAGGCCAAACATAATAGTTTGGAATTTTCTGGGACTCGCGAAGTTCTTGAGAAGTGCTTCCAAGGAATCCACTAAAGGATCAGCTTCAACTAGCCAAAAGATGACTAAGAAAACACTGGAAATGCACAGATGGGTTTTCAGTTGATATATTTAAACAGAGCTAGAATTAAAAAAAGATGGGTTCATGAATTGGGAAACAATCATCCAACATCATTTTGATAAAGAAAAAATTTTTAAAAATCATAAACTAGGAGGACAAAAAATAATGTCTAAAAAGTCAGATAATGAAATTGACTATTGTTCAGGGCAGTGGATAGAATTCAGGACACAGTGGTGCACATCTGTAATCCCAGCAGCTCTGGAGGCTGAGGCAGAAGGATTCCAAGTTCAAAGCCAGCCTCAGCAAAAGCTAGATGCTAAGTAGCTCAGTGAGACCCTGTCTTTAAGTAAAATTCACAAAAGGGCTGAGGATGTGATTTAATGGTGAGTGCCTCTGAGTTTAACTCCCAGGATTACCCCAACCTCCTCTACACCCATGCCCCCCAAAGTGAAAGGAAGTAAAAAATGACAAAGAAAATGGGGGCTTAGGATTTGTAAAACACATTAATATAAACAATAGAAATTAACCTTCCTTTAAAAAAAAGGAAATTGCTTTACAGAGGCTAGGGATGTGGCTCAAGCGGTAGCATGCTCACCTGGCATGCATTCAGCCCAAGTTCGATCCTCAGCATTACATACAAAGATGTTGTGTCCGTGGAAAACTAAAATATAGATATTAAAAATTCTCTCTCTCTCGCTCTCTCTCTCTCTCTCTCTCAAAAAAAAAAGGAAATTGGAGGGTGAAAGCAAACAAAATAAAATAAACACAATAAATACAAAATATTTCAAATAGCAATTAAAACATAATGTGATGAAATTCTGATTAAACATGAGGACTGAGTCAACCAATAAAATGTCTTGACTGTGAATGGAAAAGATTATAAAACTGTGGCATAAAATAAAACATAATGAGATACATTTAAAATACAGTATTCAAAAGGGTTGAAAATAGCAATGTGCATAAAGATTTAACAGACAACTGAAACAAAAAGAATACAGTGCTTGCAATCCAGAAATCAAACAACATCAAGCCAAAAGCATGAAATGAGGGGACCAGAAGGATGCTTTATAATGTTAAAAGTCACATTCTAAAATGCAGATGGTAGTTAAGCCTATCTGTTCAGGAAATAATATTGACATGTCTTTATTAGGCAAAAAAATAAAGAAAATGCAAGAAGAAATAAATAGAAACATGAATAATAGAAATGAATAATAAATGTGTTCATGACACAGGTCAAGTGAATAAAATAGAGATATAAGAGATCTAAAAAGCATAATCTGGGAAGTATACCTTTTGAATATTTACGGAACACTGTAATCTGATAATATAGAATATTCCTTCTTCCCAAGTTCTCATGAAATGTTCTCAAGAATGGTTCATATTCTAAAGACTGAGGAAAACATCAAATAGTTTTCATGGAGTAGAAAGATTATGAAAAATTCTGTTATTTCTATCCAATCATGTACAAAACAACAGCATAAGACTAATCATTAAACTGACACAGAAAGACCCCCCACACACACACTTCTTATGTGAATGTAGATCCTAATTACCAGATCCCATGGATGCTGAGGGGAAGCTGTGGTGCCAGGGCAGGTAGGCAGGAGGTGAGTCTGGTCCACAGGCACCTTACAGAAACCTAGGAGGAGCAAATGCTGGTGTTCCATGCAGAGCAAGGGCAATATAAATGCATTTTGTATCTCAAAATTGTTAGAAGAGAGAATTTCAAATGAATTTATCATGAAGAAATGATGAAAGTGGTGGATATGTTAATTTCCTTGATCACATCATTGCCTAATATATACAAGAATTAAAGAATCACATTGTCTGTCATAAATACATAGATTTTTATCTGTCAATCAAAAAATAAAAGTAAATGAGATATCTTTGATAAGCAAAAATAAAAATATGTATCAGCAATAGGACAGACATATCATGATATGAGTTGATTCATTGGGTTGAAATATGTTAAAATTCATTTCATGAAGAGAATATAAAGTTGTAAGATGTGTGCACATTATTCTAATCTAGTATAGTTTAAGATAAAGACTTTGTAAGTAAAAAAATAAATAACTAGGTTTAAGTCTCGATTGTCTCATCACAATGAGGTTTTGAAATAACAGGCTCATTTTCTACTTGTATGTGTAAGAAAAGCAAGTACCAAGGTCCTTGACATGTGTGCATGGTGTATATGGCAGCAAATATTGTTTTGATAGTTTTCTAAACAGAATGCACTAACAAATGCAGGAACACTAGGATGCCAAAGGGGTGTAGTCAGCAATAACACACTTTATGAAGGTGACTGACTATGGTGTGCAGGGTTCTTCAATGTAGAAAAAAAAAGATATTTCAATTAAATTGTGTATGAACAATTAATTCCCAAGTATTAGTAACTTGTAACTTTATAAAAAGGGTGAAAATAGCAACATCCATAGATTTAACAGACAAATGAAACAAAAAGAAAACACTGCTTGCAATTCGGATATCAAAGCAAATGTCAAGACAAAAAATTCTTAAATGAGGGGACCAGAAGGATGCTTTATAATGTTAAATGCCACATTCTAAAACGCAGATGGCAGTTAAGCATATCTATTTAACTGCAGCTTTATATTGAGAGCATCAGGATGAGAGCTGAACCAACCTGGAGGAGTATGGGTTAGCATGAGTGACATCAGAGCCACCCTACAACTGCCACACTTGCCTGCAAAACACAGCTCTTCATTTTCAACTGCAAATGGATACATCTTCTTGGAAAAACCTTCCTGCATCCTACAGCAAAGAAGTTTGGGAAACATGTGTTTGCAGACTTTCTCCTTGAAATGTTGACACCTTCACACTGAGAAGAGATCACAATGTGAAGGAGGTAGTCAAACATTTCAGCACAGTTTCAAATAGTAATAGTCAACTGCAGAGTCAAAAATTGTCATTGCTTGTTTAAATTTTGCCTTGGGAGAATGATAGATACCTCGTATTCAAAGAAAAAATCACTCTTCAGTGTTAAAGAATCATATTGGAAAGCTGAATGCCATAATGCTTTTAAATTATGTAACTGATTCCTTTCAATAGCTGCGTGCCATGAAATCATCATTTGATTTCTTAAATACTTTTCCTGGAACAAGGGATGTTCACTTCAATTTAAAACTCTACTGTAATGTACAATATTAATAAATATTCACAGGTTGGCATTTTAAATTGGTTTATGCACTTTAGTCTCTTCCGTTTGCACTCTGCTCACATAGCATTGGGAGCTTGATCAACCTGTGATCCTGATGGTGTGTATGGATTAGAAAGTACAATGCCACTCTTATTTACTTTAATTACACACTACTGTTCTTCCTTGTTGAGGATCAGTATCATAGTCCTTCTTCCTCAAGCTTCCAAAGTCCTATCACCCTAACAAGTAGACTTGATTTTGCCAGTTCAGGGCTTTGAAATCCACATTTTGTCTTGGTATGTATTTTGTATAGCTTTAATTGTATGCAAGGTGCTTTAGAGAAAATGACCACACGCTGGACAGAGTATTATTTAAAATGAGATCAGTTTTTATGTATTTATGAATGCTTGAAGAAATTGCAAGATGGCCCTTTTTTGACCACAGTTCACTTCCCACCTTGGTACTAAAATTGCCTATCATCTTCATGATTATCATCATAATCTCAATCAGCCAATTTTTCAGTACATGTATTAAATTTAACTATGGCAGCCAGATGATGCAAATGCAAATTCTAACTTTATGTACTTTGCATACTGCTGTGTGGGGGTGGGGAGAGAGTTCATTGGAGTTGTTTTAAATAAATTCAACATTGCATCAAGAAATAATTCTGGCATTAATCTGTCGATCTCCCTTATGAGCACAGTATTAAACGATTCCACTCAGTTCCGACTTAGTCACATCATCTTCTTGCAATCTTCCACACTCCCCAAATTGCTGCTATTTATGTTTCCCATTCCTTCTAGAATCACTGCAGTCACCCAAATATATCGAATCAAAAATGACAAATGAGAAGAAAATCAATACATTGACCCAAGATATGAGATACATTTGGAAGGGTGTATGCTGGCACAGACAGTCAGACAGATAGAAGCACACACTCACATTCTCACACTAAGCTCTGAGGATAGAGGAGCCATTTCACTGAAAACATTTCAGCTTTCCCAGATGATATGCTAATGAGTGAAGTGAGCAGTTCTAAGTCATTGATATCACATCATTCAGCACACAATTTCCAAAAACAAGTTAACGAACCAATTTTTGAAAATCATTTAGAAGCACAGTTTGACACATACCAATGAAGACAGTTCATTTGCTTGCTGAAATAGACCACATCTTGGGTCTTTTCTAAGCTAAAGCAAGCTTGACTTTGGCTGTCATCAAACTGTTACAAAAATAAAAAATGAGTAAGTGTACCCTAAGTCTCTCAAGGGAACTGTTTTATATATATATATATATATATATATATATATATATATATATATATATATATATATTTTCTCTATTAGGTTAGATAAACTATAATCAAATGACACTTATAACATCGTAGTAATTAAATGTTTGATGAGAAAATTGAGACTAAATATGTTTCTTTTCCTTTAGTGTCCTTGTAGTAATAATTCAAAGACCCTGAAGGAGGAGAAAACTGTTTTCCTCATTTGGAGGTTCTTGTGTATCATTTCATTTTGTATGTGCTCTGTATCTCTGGTGGATTATATGGACCTACAGCAATATTTTAATTGTTTAGTCTCTTGATTCAGATACACATTCTCCATGATAAATAACCAGATAAATTCTGTTGCTCATGCAAGTGCTTGAATTCAAAGATTCAATCTGAAATATTTTCAGATTAATCCAGGAAGAAATATTCCTTGGAGATGTGAATGGTTTGTCTAGCATTATATTACCTTTTCTTTAAGCACACATGTTTCTTCACTGTTAGGATACATAACCGTTTGCACAAATCAAGAAAAACTTATCCCCCAAATTCCATCTCTGAAATCGCAAAAAGAGCAAAGCTCTGACCATAGGGTCCTTGATTTTAACCTAACCCACTTTCCTTACTCTGTACTCATTTTAAAATCTCATTCAGACTCACCCATCCTCTGACACCTGCTTCCACAGAGACCTATGATGCTACACCATGCCATTGTAGTATGATTGAGAGCCAAAATAGGCCATCACTTTCTCAGCTCCTGTGGGTTCTCTTTGCTTCGTATCTCCCCAATCTACTCACTTCTTTTCTATCTTCACTCCATTTTTAAGAAATATCACAATCATGGCTTCCCTGGATGACTGAGAGAGTTCTTTAGCAAAACTTGACACCTAAATTATCTGTGTTCAATCCAACCCAAGTTATCCTTTCAATACAAGCATCTTATATTCTTTCACCTTTCAAATATTTCCTGTGGCCATTCCATTGATACTGGAATAAAGAACAATTTTTTTAAAGTGCCTTATGAGGCCCCCAGACATTTCCTCTGTTGTTCTCACTCTCCCTGTTCTCACCTTATTCCCTGCCCTTCCACGCTCGCACACACTGGACAGACTAGCCATGCTTCACTGCTTTGGAAAAAACATGCTTGTTTATACTCAGCAAAAAACACACATGCTATTTCTATGACTAATACACAATCCTAGAAGTTTTATTTATTGGTGGGGAGAATAATTCTTCCCTGTTCTTATTGCATCATTCAGCCAGGTTGGATGTCTGAACTGTTCAGAAGCAAAATTCTGCAAAGATTTATACCTTAAAAATTCTGTGAATAAATAACTAATGAGCATGTCTTTAGAAAGTTGCCCTGATTAGCAAGGGGTATTAGGTTTATTGCGTGCTTTAATAAATAAGTCATTCTGATTTTACTACATTCACAGTCAAAAGTGTGGACTAACAGTGTAGACCAAACTGTGAGATTCAGTAGCAATCCCATGGCCAAATATGACATGGAGCTCGGGGGGAGCCTGAAGATATTAATCACATGAGCTGTACACCTAGAGGTAGATTTCAGAGACTTAGAGTATGCCTACCATCCATAGTTGAATGAAGAAAACATGAGAAAGAACAGGAGTCCTAATTATAAAAAGAGCTGGCCTTCTTTTTGGATTCAGTAATGAAAAAGAAGAAGAATGTATCTTATGAAATTATTGCAAACTAAAGGCCAAGAAGATATTTTGAAACATGTGTGCCTAGTAAAATCTCTACCTGTAAATCAGATTTTCTTAGGAAATCAAAGGTTGATTGGATTTCTTTTAAAATGCTTCTTTTAGTTTTCCTTTCAAAATAGGAAAAATGTGAGCATAAAACAATTATGAAGGAAAATAGGCAAGTTAAAGCAGAGGAAGAGTAATAATTCCTTAAGAGAACATTTAAGATGTGGGAGAAAACAGTAGATAGATTTGAAAGAGAAAAGGAAATGAACCTGGGTATAGTTGCTTTTGAAGAGATTTCAAAAGAAAGACTTCTTAGGTGTTAATAGAGCCAAGAGAATAATTACTACTCAAATAAAATTGAAGAATGTTGGTCTGGCTACTCTTTCAGTGAGATCACACATCCAATAAAGTGTTTGGAGTTAAATCATTAATGTATAGTCCATAATGAGAGCAGTTGCTAAACTAGCCATTAAAGACTGAGGCAGCTTTGCAATAAAAGATGGTTAGATTTAAGAGGTAAAAGTGGAGATGTCAGATAAAGTATGAATTTTTCCTTTGGAGAGTTTCACCTGACACAATTACCACAGTCGGAATTACTACAGTTGCATAAGTCCTGAAGATATCTACAATATTAATTTGAAAAATAAACTTTAAGGGAAGTGATAGATACTGAAAATTGAATAGGAGACATAAAGAGATGAATCTGGGAAGGACCAGGAGAGATTGAATGGTGACTTAAATTAGTAGTTAACCTGAATGGAATATGCTTCCTGCTGTTCCCACTGTCCAACTCAGGGAAGTAAAGATAGATTAGATGGCGTTTGAACAGCAAACGTGTTCTGTTATTTGTAAGGAACTGAATTCATGTTTCTTACTCAGAATGAACCCACAAGAAGAAAATATAGCAGATATGCTGGAAAATAAATGTCTGAGCCTGAAAGCAAAAGTTATATTAAAGGCAGGCACAGTGACATAAGCCTGTAATCTTATTTAGGGAGACTGAGGCTAGAAGATTGCCAGTTTGAGGCCAGCCTCGGCAATTTAATGAAAGCTTATTTCAAGATAAAAAAAAAAATAAAGGACTGTGACCCAGTGATACAGGGCCTCTGAGTTCAATCCCCAGCAACAGACACACACACACACACACACACACACACCTAAGTAGGGCCTGAAATAGTCACTGTTAAGCAATATCACATACACAGAAATCTAACTCAACCAGATTACATTTTTCTTTAAATACAGTTCACACCCTGTTGAAAGGAGTAGAACCAGAGAAAAATGCCACGTACTGATATATCTCACAACTACTTAAGATAAAGCAGAAGAATGATCAGCACATTTTCATGTAAGTTGGACAAATGTCTTGTTCCAAGTTCATTTCTCCCCAAATGTGGCCATAGATGAACTACAAAGGAGAAATAAAAAGTTATCCAGCCTGGAAATCATAGGAGTCCTTATATCAGTTTCCACTTGCAATGCAATTAATCACCATCAACTTAATTACTTAAAACAACACAAATTTATTATCTCCTTTGCTATAAATTAAACTTCCAACAAAAGACTCACAGGGATCAAGATCAAGGTGTCAGGAGGGCTGTGCTCCTGTCTGGATTTTCTAGAGGACAGTCTATTTCCATGTCCTTTCCCACTTCTGGATGTTGCATGTTTTCCTTGGCTTGTGACGCCTTCTTTCATCCTCAAACTCAGCAGCCGTAGGTGGAGTTCATCTCACATCTCATCACTTCTGTTTCCCTTTTGCACTTTCAGGTATGATTCTGATTACATTGGGTCTACCTAAGTTCAAGACAGTTTCCCTACTACAAAGTCAAAACTGGTGGCCAAATCTGACATTCACAAATTTAACTCCCCTTTGCTGTGTAACAGGATAATTGGTTCTGGGGGTTAAGAGGGCATCCTTGGGAACTGCTCTTTTGCTATCCTGTGACAGGAAGTGGGACAAAAATGATCAAGGCAGGTATGGGCCTGAAGTCAGAGGTCACCTGGGAGTTTGATTTTTGAGAGACATGAAGTGCGAAATCATCTATTAGATATAAAATATGTGTAATTAAAACATATAATGAGTGGTCTTGGGAGACTTAGATATTTATATGGAAACAGGATAAAATTCTTCATATATGCCAAGATAAATTTCAAAAATTTAAACTCAAAATATAAATCATAAAATATTCAAGAAAAGCAGATGTCAGGGAAATCTTCCCATCTATGACTCAAAATACACACAGGCTGAAAAAAAAGATTCATAAACTTAATTTAGGAAGAAAAAATAAAACTACTATGAACTAGCCTCATAAAATTGGGAGCAGTACTTTACTAAGATATTATTAATCTCCTCCCACTAAGAGGCAGTGTTTTTGCTGGGTAACTGGAGACCTAAAGACCAAACAAAATTAGGGAATGTTACAAAATGTCTTCTGTCACCTGGTCTCATTTACACGGGAGTAATCAGCTCCAGTCACAGTCCCCAGCCTCCTCCACCTGTTCTCTTTCCTGAGGAAATTCAACATCCCTTGGATATTAACATTTTTAAATTGATTGGAACTAACACATTAAATATTAAAAGTGAAAATTCTTAATTTATTTTGGTTATTTCCCAATTGTTTAATCTTTGAACATCCTCAAAGTGCTGTTAGGTAAAATTTCCCACTCAGATTTATTGAATCAAATTTTACATTACATGGAATATTTTGAAAGGTAAAGAACACTACTTCTCTAGCTTTAAATCATAAGCATATGCTTCTACATTTTTCTTCTGAAATTTTAATAGTGTTGCTTTTCCTATTAATTGGCAACTCCATGTTTGGTTGCACATGGTTACACCCATTTTGGGACCCCAGCCAGGGCATGGGGACTGGGTGCCAGTAGGTTTACCACCACAAAAGCCTCTGTCTTGGGACTCTAACTGAGACCTGCAGGTCCAGTGTTGGGGTGCCTGTGGATTTGGAGGAGCCTGGGGTCTTCCTGCTGAGAGTGCTTGTGGCCCTTGTCTTGCTGCTGCATCTCGGTATTGCTCCTTTGCATGAGTGTATGTCTGGTGGTCTCTCTGCAAGTAGGAGCAGCATGGAGATCTTGGGACTGCAGCAAGGCCAAGCCTGAGGTATATGAAGCTGAGATTGGTGGAAGAGAGACTGGGTTTCTGAGGATTTATATGGGTTTGGTGATCCTGAGAGATTTCAGAGACAGTGCTGAGAAAATGTTGATCACTGACAGACAGTTTGACTTTCCAGGAAGATTTATTTTATTTTATTCTATTTTATTTTTTGATTCATTAGTCTCTCTATCATATTTGGAACAGGATTTTTTATGCTTCAGTGTGTGGAGGACAATGATATATGAATGGTGTTTTGCATTTTTGTTATATTCTTATGTCTTCATTTTTTTCTCTTTGTATTCTTCCTCTTCCTTTTCTATTTTCTTTCCAACTTTTCTTCATCCAACAGCCAATCTCTGTTGGCTCCTCTTCCACTCTTCCTGTGAATTTTTATTTCTATCTTCTCTCTTCCTCCCTTGCAAATATCACATACTACCTTACCGCTGTTGTCTCATCCACCATTTGAAATTGGAAATCATTTTAACAAATATTCTGTTTGTACTATAGATAGTTATTGAATTCATCATTTTGGTTTCATGAGAGAAAGTAGTAGATGCCTTAGTGGGAGGTATTAGGTTGAAGGCATACAATGGGTGCTGTTGATATTGATCTCACCAGTAAAGGTGAAGTTCTGAAAACCTTCAGGAACACTATAGGTCTACAGGGTAGAATTTTTTTCTCCTTAGATCCATACTTTTAGATGGGAAAACACACTAACAACATAAAAAAAACAAGGGAATAAAGCACCCCAAACAAACCAAGATGCTTCAACAACAGAAGCTACTGATAACAAAGTAGAAGACATGTCCAAAAAGGTGTTCAGAGTGTACATAAATTGATATGTGAGGTAAAGAATAGTATAAGGAGTGAGATCAAAGAAAAAAATACAGGAAGTGAAAGACCACTTCAATAAAGAGTTAGAGAGTATGAAAACCAAGCAGAAATCCTCAAAATGAAGGAAACATTAAACCAAATTATAAATTCAATAGAAAGCATCACCAACAGACTAGACCACTTGAAAGACAGAACCTCAGACAATGAAGACAAAATATATAATCTTGAAAGTAGAGTTGACCGTGCAGAGAAGATTGTAATAAGACATGAACGGAACATCCAAGAATTATGGGATAACATGAAAAGACCAAATTTAAGAGCTATTGAAACAGATAAAGGAGCAGAGATACAAACCAAAGAAATGCACAATCTTTTCAATGATAAAATAGCAGAAAATTTTCTAAACCTAAAGAATGGAGTGGAAAACCAAACAAAGGAGGCTTACAGGGCACCAAATGTACAAAATTACAGCAGACCCACACCAAGACACATTATAATGAGAATGACTAACACACAGAGTAAAGATAAAATCTTAAATGCTGTGAAAGGGAAAAAATATCAAATTAAGTATAGAGGGAAATCAATTTTGATCTCAAATGATTTCTCAATCCAGACCTTCAAAGCTAGGAAGTCCTGGAATAACATATTTCAAGATCTGAAAGAAAATGGATGCCAAACAAGAATTTTATATCCAGCAAAATTGTTTCAGATTTGAAAATGAAATTTAAAAATTCCATGATAAACAAAAATTAAAAGAACTCACAACTAGAAAGCATACAGTACAGAGCATTCTCAACAAAATATTCCAAAAGGATGAATTGGAAAAAGAAAAAAAATGTAAAAACCAGCAAAGGGAGGTTCTACACTCAAGGGATATTCAACTATATGAGAAACTAAGACAAATCAAAAACTAGAAATATATCAAAAGGGAATACATATCTCAATAATAACCTTGAATGTTAGTAGCCTAAACTTATCAATCAAAAGACATAGACTGTCAGATTGGATTAAAAAGCAAGATCCAATAATATGCTGTTTTAAAGATACTCACCTAATGGTCAAAGACATCTACAGACTGAAGGTGCAAGGATGGAGAAAAACTTATCACTCATATAAATTGCATAAACAAGCAGACGTTTCCATTCTCATCTCAGATAAAGTAGACTTAAAATCAAAGTTAATCAGAAGAAACAAAGAAGGACACTTCATACTTCTTAATGGAAGTATATAGTAGCAGGACATAACAATTATAGATATTTATGTACGAAACAATGGTACATCTATGTACATCAAACAAGCCCTTCTCAATTTCAGGAGTCAAATAGACAACAATACAATAATACTGGGTGACTTTAACACAGCACTCTCACTACCAGACAGATCTTCCCAGAAAAAAAAAAAAAAACTAAATAAGGAAACTATAGAACTAAATAATACATCAGAATTTGACTTAACATATATATATATGATATTTTATCCATTAATGAGCAAATATACTTTGTTCTCAACAGCACTTGGCTCATATAGACTATATCTTATGCCACAAAGCAACTCTTAGTAAATATTTAAAAAAAAAAACAGAGAAAAGACCCTGCATTTTATCAGATCAAAATATAATGAAATTAGAAATCAATGATAAAATAAAAAATAGAAGCTACTATAACAAATGGAGACTACATAATACACAATTGAATGATGAATAGATAGTTGAATAAAGCAAGGATGATATAAAATAATGCATGGAGTGCATTTATTAAAAGAATAAAAAGTCAACAAATAAATGACCTAACCCTACATCTCAAAGCCCTAGGGAAAAAAATGAAAAAATCAACACCAAAACCAGTAAAAGACAGGATATAATTAAAATCAGAGCTGAAATTAATGAAATTAAAACAAAATAAACAACTGAAAATATTGACAAAACAAAAAGTTGGTTCTTTGAAAAAATTTAAAAAATAGATAAATATATGGCCATGCTAACAAAGAGAAAAAGAGAAAAAACTCAAAATTACTAAAATACAGGATGAAGAAGGAAATATCACAATGGACACGTCTAAAATACAGAAGATAATTAGAAAGTATTTTAAAAATTTATACTCTAATATAATAGAAAATATCAAAGACATTGACAAATTTCTAGAAACACATGACCTACCTAAACTGGATGAGGACATCATACATACCAAAATTCATACCCAACGGTAGCTCCTTTTAAAAACTTTCTTCTGCTTTCTCCTTATAACTACTGAAAACCTTCTCATGTGCCTCCTACAATCAACTCTCAAGTAATGAAACCACTTTATGACATTTGGTTCACTTATATAAGATAGGTTTTCTCTATTGCACATTGAACATCGAGACCGCAGAGACAGATATATTTTGAATTCCACAAAGAGTAGAACTTCTCATCCACAGAATTAATAATTTTGGTTTTTTTTCCCCTTTCCCCTCACAAACTCTTATATGTAATTTTGTGTAACAATGAGGGTCTCCTTCCATTTCCATACAGTTTCCCTTCTCTCTCCCTTTCTCCCACCCCACTCGTCTCTGTTTAATGTTAGTTTTTTCCTCACTCAAATCAAATGTATGGAAGATGATATGTCATGAGCTTTGTAATGTTTTGAACAACCAATTAAAAAACATAAAAAATAATAATAATTTTGTTTATTAATCAGAGATTGAAATTGAATTGTACATCAAAAGCAAAGAATTGAAATTTTTGCAAAGAATTAGAACAATCTTAAGGCTAAGGTCAGATTATGGAGGAAGTGGTAGTCTTGATGCTTTGTTTCATTCATTAATTAGAAGAGCAGAAGTTGAAGAGCAATGTTGGTCGTAGGGTGTGTAAGTTGGACAGAAGAAAATATGATATTGTTAACCAAAAAGCAATGCATCTTGCTTTTTAGGAAATGTCAGTAAGGCTGTGTGTGTGGAGGTTTGGAGTAATGGCTGGAGTATTTTCAGCACATAGAGTAGCAGTGTGTGAACTGCAAAGTGTTTTACAGGAAGTTGTCCTCTCTGAACAGAAAATTACAAAAAGGCACCCTTTCTTCTGTATTGACACAGATACACCTCAGGCATGTGGATTAAGAGCTAGGATACAAGTAGAACTTTAGCTTCCCTTCACTTCTCTGTGGAATGGACTTGATCAGCATATCCCTACATAGAGGTTTCTTCCGTGGACTGGGTCATGGGAAGCAAAATGATGTGGTCCATGTGGATTCCTTTGATCCTTAGATTGATTCCTATCTACTTAGGTTGGAAACTGAGACCTTGCTAACATCTTACAGGTGCAGCAAGGCTTAGATAATTGTATTTCCAGCTCCCTTGTATCTTCATATCTATTCTTATTTCCCACTGATAACCCTCTGCTTGGGAAAAATTAAACCCCTTCTTCCATCCAACAATTCCAGTTCATCCTTGAAACTTTCCTAAGATTCCCTGTCCCAATAGGGAAGATCTGTCTGTCCAGCCTATACATGTTATGTGCTCCTGATATCACTTTAATAGGACCTCATTTATCTTTTTTTTTTTAAAGAGAGAGAGGGGGGAGGGGAGAGAGAGAGAATTTTTTTTTAATATTTATTTTTTAGTTTTTGGCAGACACAACATCTTTGTTTGTATGTGGTGCTAAGGATCGAACCTGGGCTGCATGCATGCCAGGCGAGCGTGCTACTGCTTGAACCACATTCCCAGCCCCCAAGACCTCGTTTATCTTTATCACATCATTAAACAAACTGTATTGCAACTATTTTCTTTGAATGGGCTTTATTGGGTGACATTTCTGGAGGCTAAAATTTCAAAACCAAAGATATGTGCAGAGTCCTGCTCTTTGCAAACTTTAGATAAGAATCCTTCTTTGTCTCTTCCAGTTTCAGGGTTGCAGCAATCTTTGCTGCATGTCAGCCACTCTAGTCACAGGGATCTTCTCCCTGTCTTTCACATTGGCTTTCTTCCATGCATGTCTGCTTCTCTATCCAAATTTCTCCTTTCTAAGAGGATACAGTTCATATTGGATTATATAGTCCATGCAAATGACTCCAGTTCAACCCTTTGTCTTGTAAAGACCCAATTTCAAAATATAGTCACACAAGACTGCAAATATTCACTGGCATGGGTACAGTTCAATCCCTAAGATCAAACTTTGATGTGATTCCCTTATAATACTTAGAATTCATTGAGTTTTAGGCAAACAGGTTATTTGTGAATTTTTCAAACTTGTTTTCAAAGCAAGAATCTTGTCCATAATTATATAATAAGCAATTCCTCTTGATATTAATGTTAGAGTTTAGAATTATAAGACACAGCTAAAATATGTGGATTTAACACCTAGAAAAATTCCAATACTAAATAAATGGGTAAACTAACATTATCTCTTAGCAAAGAGTGAATCCTGAATGTACTGCTACCCCTCATTCAACCTTGCCTTATGTTTTGTTCTTTTGGAAGATTGGATTTGATTCCTGAGCAGCAAATCTGATACAGTAAAAATTTCTTTTAAAAAGTACAAAGAAGGAGGGAAATAACTTTTTAAGATATTGTCTTTTCAGAGTCACATTTGTGATTAAATTGAGCAATTTCAACCTACTGTTTAAAAAAAGACTATATAATGCAAAAATTATGCACAGAGAGAATAATAAAAGATGTGACTGGAGAGATTAAAAGTTAAAGAAACCTGCAGAAATCACAGCATGACAGCAAATTCCAGATGGCTGCAAAATCCCCAGGGTCCTTGAAGAGCTTTGAAAGGGCAAGTTGTGTGTCATCCAACAGATTTTCATCTTTGAAAGCCTGTAAAGGAAGAAAGAAATGCTCCTGAAAATACACAACTTGAAAAAGTCGTTGTTTTGAACTCAGTGTGGGATCTTGGTAAGTTCACGACCTATTCATCCAAGAAAGCCCAGGCCCAAGGGATCAGAGTTGTGCTATCAAGACCTTCCCCGCTGTGGCCTCAATGCTATTCATTTGTTTTGCAGGTCAGCTCATAGAAAATTCTTAAATCAGATCTCGCATTTTCTTTTTTACCCCCAGCTTTGCTGAAGTATAAATGACAAACAAAAATCATATGTTTAAGGTATACAACGTAATAGTTTAATACACACATAGGTTTCAAACTGATTGTAACAATCAAGGACAAAGCCATCACTTGATATAGTTAACTGTGTGTGCGTAGTGTGTGTGTGTGTGTGTGTGTGTGTTGAGAATACTTAATATCTACTCTCCCAGCACATTTGAAGCCCAAAAGAATATTATTAACTGTAGTCACCATGTGATACATTAGATCCTCACAACTTATCCACATTCTGGTAATCTGAGCCCTCTGGCCAAATTCTCTCCATCTACCTCCTGCTCCACAGCCCCAGGAAACCTCTGTTCTATTCTCCCCTCTGAGTTCAATTTTGTTAGACTCCATAAAACATTGAGATCACACAGTACTTGTCTTTCTTTATTTGGCTGAGTATACTTAGCTGCTGAGGGCCATTACCAAGTAGGAATGACGCATCGAAATCCTTGCCAGCGTACCCCATGTTAAATGGACTTGCCTTGGAAATTTGCTGCCACCTTGCTTGTGTGTTTGAGAAAGGTGACCCTGCTCAATGACCAGGGTGGATCCAGGATTAGGGTGTATCTTGCAGGAAGTATCCCTGTCCTTGGGTTTAGGGTGTGACAATAGGAGTTTTAGGGAAGTTGGAGGTTGAAGATTATTGCTGCTGGGAATAGGGCGTGCCTGCTGCCTGAGTTCCCGCTGAGTTCTCATGGAGAAAAAGTTTTTAGGACTTGAATTGTGCGGGATATTGGGATTGCCCCTGGACCTGTGTGGAGGCGGTGTGAGAGCGGGAATAAAGAATTGCTGTTTGAACCTACAAAGGTGTGTGGTGGCTCGTGATTCTGGTGCCAAGCCGAGACCTTGGCACTTAGCAACATTTTCCTTGGACATCCGTGTTGTCACAAACGATAGAGTTTCTTTCTTTTCAAATTTTTTTTTGTTTTTTTCTTTTATATTTTTGGTATTATAATTGAAGCCAGGGGCACTTAACCACTGAGCAACATCTTCAGCCCTTTTTAATTTTACCTGAGACAGAGTCTCAGTAAATTTCTTAGGGACTCTCTAAGTTGCTATGGCCAGCTTTGAACTCATGATCCTCCTGCTCTGGAGCTGTGTACCATTGTGCCTACCACTTTCTTCTTTTTCTCTCTTTTTTTTTTTTTATTTTGTTTTTGTGACGCTAGAGATCGAACCCAAGACCTCACAAACAACAGGCAAGGACTTCAACAATGAGTTACAACTCCAGACCCTTTTCTTTCTCCCTTTTAAAGGTTAAATAATATTATATTTTATATATTTCCTAACTTTAAATAAATTCTTTCCTCAGTAAACCCCTGTGTTTCTTCCATATCTAGGTCACGGAGAACAGTATTGCAATCACATACAGTAGTGCATGTCGGGGACTTGAAGGACATTCTCCTTCAAAGATTAGGCTGACAGCCCCCTGGGAGACATCCTGCCCTGAAGGCATCCTGCAGCTACCTATCTCCCTGGAACATCCTGCGGTTATCAGGATCATCAGACATCTTGCAGCTGGCAGTTTTACCACCCACATCCAGCAATTGCTGATTGGAGACCTTCCCCAACTCCAGCATATGAATACCCACCCACATCCAGCAATTGCTGATTGGAGACCTTCCCCATCTCCACCATATGAATACCCACCCACATCCAGCAATTGCTGATTGGAGACCTTTCCCATCTCCAGCATATGAATACCCACCCATATCCCCCAATTGATGATTGAGAGCTTCCCCATCCCCAGCATATAAATACCCCTGTGTGAACAATAAAAGTTTGCAGCTTGATCAGAACTTTTGTATTGCTGTCACCCTTCGTGTCTCTTGTCCCTTCATTCCTCCCCATCTAGGTTCGCTGTCCACGTTGATGTGTCCTGCTGGTCGGGACAAGTGCAAATCTCTCTTCATAGCATTGCTTTCACTCCTTTGGATATATAGCCAGAAATGGGTTTGCTGGTTCATGGGGTGGTTGTATTATAAATCTTTCAAGAAATTCTCATGGTTTTTTCCATGATAAATTTGCTCATTGCATTACTACCAGTATTAAACAAGTTTCCCTTTTTTTCCATACCCTCAGAAACATTTATTATCTCACAACATTTTTATACTAAACATCCTAATAGGTATGGGATAAAACTGTTATGATTTGAATATGGAATGGCGCCCAAAATTCATGTCCCAAAATTCATGGTTCCCAGTGCTACAAGGTTCAGAAGTGGGGCTCTTAGGTAAGGATTGAACTTTAAGGAATTAATCCATCAAGTAGATTAGCTGAATGGACTACTGGGCAATGGGGCCTAGTTGGAGGAAGTAGGGCACTGATGGTGTGCCCAGGGAGTATTCATCTTTTCCCTGCCCACCATTCCCACTCCCATCCCCTGCACCTTGGCTGCCTTTACCTGAGCATCTTATTCCCCAAGAATCTTCTACCGTTTTTCTGCCTTGACACCTGCTGAGCATGGAAAATATCTCCAAAACAGTGCACCCAAACAAGCCTTTCCTCCTCCAAGTTGTTCTTGTCAATTATTTGGGTCACAGCAACAAAAAGCTGATTAACAGGAAAATTAGTTTCATGATGTGGGGTCATTTCGGTGGAAATACTTGACTATGTGATTCCAAAGACTTTGGAACTGGTTTTTGGAAAAAGTTTGGAAAGATTTGGAGATGCTGGCTGGGGAATCCTTTAATATGTTGTGGGCATCAATTAAAGTGTAATTCTGGTGGGAGCTCAGAAGACCAGAATGCCTATAGAAATGCAGAGAGCTGAGTGCTCATGAGATTCCAGATGAGAACAAGAACTCCACAGGGAATTGGGATAGAGACCACTTATATTACATTCTGGCAAAAAAAAAATTGTCTTCATTTTGTCTATATCCCTGAGATTTTCTCTGAGGCTAGATTTAAGAGTAATGGACTAATTTATCTCATAGAAAATTCAAAGCAACACAGCATTGAGGCAGTAGCATGGATTTTGTTTGCAGTTTATAGCCAGAGTAAATGGGATGATCTAGAGCAGAAGGCAAAGGTGAAATATTTTAAAAACTTGCATTTCAGCCAGAAAACACATGTAAAATTACACCGAAGGAAGATGCACTTGCTGGAAGTAGGTCCCTTAAAGAAAAACCAATTACTATTCACAGAGACTATGGGAAAAAGGCCTGAGGGTTTCTCAGGAATCTGCAAGACCCCATCCACAGCAGTTTTAAAACGTGTGAGAAGATTGAAGTCATATCATATATATTTTCTAACCAAATTGAATGAAACTAGAAATCAATAACATGAAACAAACTAGAACATTCACAAATGTGTGCAACTCATACAAAATCCTCCTTAATGATCCATGTCTCAAAATGGAAATTAGTTGGGAAATTTTAAAATATCTTAAAACAAGCATGGAGAGTTAACATACCAAAACTTATGGGATGCATCAAAAGTAGTTCTAAGAGAGAAGTTCATAGCAATAAATGCCTACTTCAGAATAAAGACATGCTTTGTGAACTAACACACAATTTATCTCCAAGAAACCTCTAGGCATACTTGAAGAGACTATATATCTTGCTACTTTTGGATGAAAATTGTGAAGAAATGGATGAAATCTATTGGATGGAATCTGTGAGTTTCATTTGGTCTAAAGAGCAGTTCAAATCTGATGTTTCTCATTGATTTTTCCTCAGGATAATCATTTGCAATTTCAATAAATCTCATATACATGAGATACATACATATGTACAAATATTATATATTTGTGTGTGTGTGTGTGATATCTAATCACATAAATAACCTGCACATAACATGATGATATATAAAATACCATGCATTTTAAATGCATATGGGTATTTGTGTGTCTGTGTGTCTGTGTGTCTGTGTGAAGAGAAACATCTTCTTTTCAAAAGACTGGAATAGACTCCACAACAGGACAGACACTGTTATGTACAAAGTTATCTCTCTATTGCAGAACTACACTTAGGAGACAGAAAGAGAGTTTGTGAATATTTAAGTTCTGAGCTTTGTTGGATTTGACAACTATCTGCCTAAGGAGGTTCTTGGTTTCCTTTCCTCTTTACATGTCTTCAACTTGCTTTTCTTTCAGTCTCCTGTTTTAGGTACATTTTTAAAATATTTTTTTTAGTTATTGACAGACTTTTATCTATTTATTTCTATTCAGTGCTCAGAATCAAATCCAGTGCCTCATGCATGCCAGGCAGGTGCACTACCACTGAGGCACAAGCCCTAACCCATCAGGCACTTTTTGAAACTACCTGGAATGCTCTTCCTGGCTCTTTTTGCCCTATCCTCAGAATAGCTTTTGTTTCTTTAGTCTAAAATAGCTATTTTTGTCTTTTTTTATTTAAAATATACTGTTAATAATACTCCATACCCTTTATAAAAATGCTAATTTGTTTTTGTTTTCATGATTATTTGTATATTGTATCCCTCTTTCACTAAACTGAAATATTCATGAAGGCAATAATTATGCTCCCCACTTTTTAAAAATCATTTTCTTTTTTTAGCATCTTGCTTGGCATCTAATAAATACTTAATATTACCTTAATAAAATCTTTGCCTACTTATGGACAGTCACAGTATGCTGTCATATGCAAAGTCACGTTGAATGTAATTAATGCTATAAAGTAATTTAAATTGTTACTGAAGTCTGTGGAAGATTCACCATATGGGCAATTATATCACATGAACCCGTCTCCTGAGTCTCCAAATCAGTCACTCCCAATGTTTCCTACTCTCTCTCTCGTCTCTCTCTCTCTCTCTCTCTCTCTCTCTCTCTCTCTCTCTCATCTCATCTCTATCACCTACCTATATTTCTCCATATTATAACTCAATTTTTTAATAAATGCATAGATTTATTCTCTTTAGGATTATTTAAAATGCCTCCATATTCCAGTCCACATAAAGAATCTCCCAACAATTTAAAGATAAATACAGAAACAGGCTATCAATCTCCTAGAAAGTTGTGCATTTAAACACTTTAAAGTATTTGTCCTTCTCAAAAATGATTAAGTAGTTGATTAATAGACCCATATTCTACATGTGATTCAATCTATTTCAGTGGACCAGCATGTATTTTAAATCACTCTGTCTTGACCTCAAACACCTTCTGTGGCTCTTATAGAAGGCTAAACATTGAAATGCTAATTTAACTCTCTAGAATGATTTTTCCTGCTCGACAAAAATGGAACTAAAATACATATCACATGAGCAGGATGGTGAGAGCCACATAAAATGACTGTAAATAACTAGCAGATGATTTTCAATTTATAGCATATTAGGAGCTTGACAAATATACGATGCTTTCCTCTTTAAAAGGCAAATAACCCTTTGAACATTTGTGCTACTATCTTTTAGCACTAGAACTATTTCAAATATTGCAATTGTTCATATAAAATACCTCACTTTAAGAAAGCAGTGCCAGGGAAACTGCATTTTTCCTTTCTTGAAGGGAAGAATACAATCACTGGGTGTTCTCCATCACTGGTCAGAAATCACTTAGAATCTCTTTACCAAAATGACCATATACATTTTATAAAATTCCAAAAGAAAAGACTCTTTCTCTTAACTGTATGAATTCTTACATATCACCTAAGAATGAGATACTTTCTGTGATTTGAAGAGAGAAGCAGTATGATTCTTTTCCTCATTCTTCCGTTTATTCTTTTAGGCTCTAAAGGAAAAAAAAAATCTAACAATAATACCCAACTTACTCATGTCCATCCTGCAGTTGAGAATGACTAGGCTCTGAAAGATAATTAGTACCTCTAGGAGGCTCAACATCATGTAATTCAGAGACTCTTTGAGCCTGAATTAAGTACTGATGTTGCTGTTTATTCTCCACATGAGATGACAATTGACATACAATATTTTCTCTGGGGGAAAAACACATCCTTAAGAAACAAGCTTTGCATACTTAATGGTGAATTACGCTCTAGCAGCAATGAAGGCCTATCTTCTTTTGAAAATTTCAGCAACAAAAGCAAATGCAAGATATGATGTCATAAAGAATATATTATAATATTTGTTATGATGGTAAAAGGGGAACTACATGTTATTGTAAAATAAAATCCAATTTACTGCCTGCTGCCTTCAATTTTGATTTGACAAGTGCTCAATCTTTTGCTGTTTCGATTGCATTCATTTATCTTTTGGAGCATGTACTGTAATGTCTCCTTCAGGCAAACAAAACAATCTTCCCATTTAATTTACTAAACATGCTCAAGTATATTTGAGTTTACTAGATACAAGTACGTTAAAAGCTATTTATGTTGTTAAAGATCTCTTTGGCAGTGCGAAATCGATCCTAACTTTATTGTTTCAGTTCAGAATTACTGATTGCATCCCTGTTTATGTGACAAGAAACATACACAACAAAACCATTTCCATTGTCCCCAGATTTGCATCATATAATTCAGTGAACCATAGCCAATGTATGGGAAGAACTTTCTAAGGTCAAGGTATTTAATAATCTTCAAACGATTGAATGTGCTTCTAAAGTGAAAGCAAAAGTTTTGCATGAGTTTTGATTATTTTCAAATTTGCACTTAAAACAAAGAAAAATATCTGTGGGAGCATAGGAAAATGTTACTTCTGTTTATGGGTTTACTTATAGACAATAATTTCAGAAAATGTAACACAATATATGAATGAACATCTTAGAAACTAATATCAAAAATTTAAATAATTGTAAAGACTACTGGGCAATTTTTTAAAATATATTTATTAGTAGAGTATAGTCATACATAATAGTGGCTTCATTGTGAAATAATCAAGCATGCAGGGATTAGAATTTGCTTCATTTTCATGGATTCCTCCCCTCTTTTTTTCTTTCTTATTTTGTTCTAACTTCCATCTATGAAAAAAAAAACAAAAACTTTTGACCCTTGACTTTCAGTCTTATTTCTTTTTTAATTTTTTTTTTAAAGAGAGAGAGACAGAGAATTTTTTAATATTTATTTTTCAGTTCTTGGCGGACACAACATCTTTGTTTGTATGTGGTGCTGAGGATGGAACCCGGGTCGCATGCATGCCAGGTGAGCACGCTACTTCTTGAGCCACATCCCCAGCCCTGACTTTTTTCACTTATCATGATGTTCTCCTATTCCATCCATTTACCAAAAAATGACATAATTTCATTCTTGTTTATGACTGAGTAAATCTCCACTGTATACATATGCCACATTTTCTTTATGCCGTCAGCTGTGCAGGGGCACCTGGTCTTCTTCCATAATTTGTACATAAACCCTGATGTACAATTGTCCCTGTAATATGCTGATTTTATTTGGATCATATGGTTGTTCCATTCGTAGTTTTTTGAGGAATCTTTATACAGCTTTCCAAAGTGGTTGAACTAATTTGAAGTCCCACCAGCAATATATGAATGTACCTTTTTCCCCCACATCTTCATCAGCATTTATTATTATTTGTGTATTTTTGATGATTGTCATTCAAACTGAAGTGCGATAAAATCTCAGTGTAGTTTTGATTTGCTTTTCCCTGATTTCCAGCTAAGTTCATCATTTTCATGTATTTTTTTGGCCATTTATTTTTCTTCTTTTGAGAAATATCTGTTTAATTCTTTGCCAATTTACTGATTAGGTTATTTAGAGTGTTTTGTTGTTGTTGTTGTTGTTGTTTGTTTTAACTTTTTGGAATCGTTTATTTATTCTGGATTTCTGGATATTAATTTCCTATTAGAAGAGAAGCTGGCAAAGAGTTTCTTCCATTCTATAGGTTCTACCTTCATGTTGTTCTTAATTGATTTCTTTGCTGTGCAGAAGTTTTGTCATTTCACTTATTTATTTTTTACTTTGTTATTATTTCTGAAGTTGTTTTAAAATTTTCAGAATCTTAAAAACTTATCACCTAATGCATATCTTCCCAACAAGAAATTTAATGGATTTTAGCTCTTCTATAATGTTTGTAGGGAAAAAAAGAAAGATTGCTTATGTATTGTTTGATAACACTTATGGTTTCCTCTGGAGTTTGGAATGTGGGTATATTACTTATCACAAGAAATTATGTTATTGGTGTTTACTTCTTTGGACCTTAGAGTACTCTTCATTCCTGAACTACAGGCAAGTAACAACCAAGTAAAAATGAAAATTAAGCAACAAACAAACAAACAAACAAAACATATAGTGATTCAAAAACCTCTCAATTGAATAAGGAACTCAGGTAACCATTATATAACTTGGAGCCATAGAATTCCAATCATCTTTTGGAATCAAGTTCTACAGTTTAGATAAAGCATCTATCTGTGACTTTAATTACTTGATTAAAATAATGCTAACAAAAGAAAGAATGAAAAGCACAAAGATAATACAATTTCTAAAGCTAAAAAAACAATAAAAATGTGTCTCTTGAAGCTATACACATATTATTTCTCATATCCACTTCATTTAGTAACATGAGCACTACGAGCTGACACATGTTATTTAATACCCTTCACAGATCTAAGCTCTTTGGTTCCAAACATTACACTCCTTGGTGATAAAATTGTGTCAGTTAATCGCAGGTTTAATGAATAAAACAGAGGTGACCTCTAGTGCAATGACAAAAAGGTAATTAATAACAGGTCCTACCAAGGAAGTCAAGCAGGAAATTGCTGGGTCTATTTTAAAAAGAAGATAAAAGGAATAGCAAAAGACTAAGACAGTTGTGTGCTGCTCTAGTTACCCATCAATTAGTAATTATTTGGAAAGACACATAAATCTAAAGTGGACTACCATATGAGTGGTAGTTGGCTTGTCTTCGAAAATAATCACTTGAGTGAGATGATACTTCAGTGTAGTTTTTATTGATATTTCCCTGATTGCTAAGGATATAGAAATTTTTTTTCATATATTTGTTGGACATCTGTATCTCTTCTTTTCAGAAATGTCTCTTGAGCTCATTTGCCCATTTATTGACTTGGTTGTTTGGTGGGTTTTTAGTATTTTTAGTTTTTTATATATTCTGGATATTAATCCCTGTGTTAGAAGAAGAGCTGGCGAAGATTTTCTCCTACTTCGTAGCACTCTCTTCTCATTCTTAATTGTCTGTTTTCTATGCAGAAGCTTAGTAATTTGATGCCATTCTGTTTATTGATTCTGGTTTTATTTTTTGAGTTTTAGGAGTCGTATTAAAGAAGTTTTTGACTTTATGTTTTCTTCCAGCAATTGTAGCATTTCTGATCTAATTACTGAGTTCTCCATTCACTTTGAGTCAACTTTTTTTTTTTGCAGTATGAGACATAGAGATCTAGTCTCATTTTTTAACATGTGGATAACCAGTTTAACTAGCACTGTTTGTTTTTAGCACCTGTGTCAAGGACCAGATGTCTTTTTCTATTAAGGAAAAGGTACAGTTATATACTATTGATGAGACTACAAATTAGTACAACCCCTTTGGAAAGTAGTATAGAGATTCCTCAGAAGACTAAGAATGGAATCACCATATTACACAAAAAAACTAAAATCATAATATAGTGATGCATACATACCAATGTTTACAGGAGCATAATTCGCAATAGCTAATTTATGAAGTTAGCCTAGGTGTTTTTAAACAGATGAATGGATAAAGGATATATGATATATATATATAAAGAATGAAACAATATCATTTGGTAATAAATGAATTGGACAGGAGGACATCATCCTAAGTGAAATAAGACTCAGAAAATCAAGAGTTGAATGTTTCCTATCATTTGATAATAGCTATGGTTTCCTCTGGAGTTTGGGATGTGATTATATTACTTACCGAAAGAAATAATCAAAGATACTAGGAAGAGAGGGAGAGAGAGAGAAAGAAAAAAGGAATGAAAAAAGGGACTTCACAAAAAGGAAAGAAGATCAATAGAGTACAGAAAAGGGATTGAGAGAGAGGGATGGAGGAAGGGAGAACATGAAGAAATACTGGGGAATGAAAATATAACTTATGCTATGTACAAATATATCACAGTGTATCCACTTATTATATGTAATAATAATGCATTAGTTAATAATAGGAAAGAGATCAGTAGAGTAGAGCAAATGGATTGAAGAAGGAGGAAGAGACAGAAAGGGAAGGTACTTGAGAAAAATATTGAGGGAATTACATTATGCATATGAATATGGCATAATGAATCTTACTATTATGCTTACTTACAATGTGCCCATAAAATAAATAATGTATTTTTTAAATCATTTGAATTATTTGTAGAATGATAGGGCATCTTTAGAATAAGCACCTTTATTTATTGCTGAGGGCCATTGGCAAGTAGGAATGACACATCGAAAACCTTGCCAGCATACCCCATGTTAAATGGACTTGCCTTGGAAATTTGCTGTGACCTTGCATGTGTGTTTGAGAAAGGTGACTCTGCTCAATGTCCAGGGTGGATCCAGGATTAGGGTGTATCCTGCAGGTTTGAGGAAGTATCCTGGTCCTTGGGTTTAGGGCATTCCCGGTTTAAGACAATAGGAGTTTTAGGGAAGTTGGAGGTTGAAGATTATTGCTGCTGGGAGTAGGGCGTGCCTGCTGCCTGAGTTCCCGCTGAGTTCTTGTGGAGAGAAAGTATTTAGTAGGTAAATTGTGTGGGCAGATTTTGGATTTCCCCTGAACATGTGTGAAGGCCAGTGTGAGTTCAGGAATAAAGAATTGCTGTTTGAATCTACAAAGTTGTGAGTGGCTCGTGATTCAGTGCCAAGCCAAGACATTGGCAATTTATATCAAGATTTCCTTTCTATTTTTTAGTAAATATTTGAAACAATGAACTGGTTCTTGTCTAGGTTTTTCAATGAAGCTTGTCACTTCTTTATTTGGCCCCCACTTATTTAGTTTGCCTTGTGGACTATAAGTAACAGTGTGTGTTCCACACTGGGACATTGGAGAAGTTGTCAAAAGGTGGTAGTCCTATAGTATGTTTTAGTACACAGAACAGCGAGGGTGGAAATATGTAGTGGAAACTGACATTTCACTGCAGGGGCTTCTCAGAAGCAAGAAGTGTAAGAACATAGGATTTTCTGATATTAACCAGGACATAACCATAGGAATGCTAAGGAGATTGGTAGTGGCAGCTGTAGACAACAGATACAAAAATCAGGATGAGGCTACTCTTCAGAACAAAGCATTAATTGTTTTATCATATTTTTAAATAATATTTTTTGTTCATGTTATAGAATCATTTAATATCTCTATAAGAAAATTTTTCTTACCATGAAAATTATTTGTAGATTATTTTACTCGGTCATTCAAAAAACTCATTCAGAAATATTCATTCAAAAATTCAACTGAGCTCTCACTTTATACTGGGCTAGGAATAAAGCCATATTAAGAGATGCTATTCCCACTTGATTCAAGTTTAACATTCTAATGAAAAATGGGAAAGGTTGGTAATAACCAAAATAAATAACTGAAATATATATTATTCAAGAGGAAGAGAAGGACGGAAGCCAGGTAGGGAAAAATGGAGGGATATTTCAATATAAAATATTGAATTAATAATAGTGTATATTGTTAGGTTGGTTCAGGGAACAGGAGATGCATAAAGAGTTATTATAAAACATTTAAAATACAATTTTGTAAGTTAGACCAATGATTCAAAGAAAGAAATTTGGATGAATTGATGTTTACCTGAAATAGATTTTTAAAAGTAATAGTTAATGTTAAAATTTAAGTCTGTGGGTACAATTTTCTAAATATTGTAAGTTGTTGTCCATGAATCTATAATTGAAGAATTAACCTAAGTCCTTCAAAAATGGATTAATTAGCTTCTCTGAACTCCATTAAAAAATTAGTTTTAGAACTTTTAGCCTTTGGGTAAAAAAACAAAACAAACAAACAAACAAACAAAACCCTTAGTTGTTTGTGACAATCACCTAACTCACTTATTAATACTGAAGATTCTTGAGGTTCACTATGGACTCACTAAATAGAAACGTCTATATATGGGACAAAAATCAGCAGTTTTAAATGAACATTTCAAGTTATTTATACATATGGAAGTCAGGCAACCACTCACTTACTAATGTGACAAGATATGATGAAGTCATGCAGTTTATACTCTCATATATTTTGACTCTCAGTTCAAGGTCAATAAGAAACTGTCTTTCCAGTACTATAACATGCTAACATGTATTTTATTTTTTTATTTTTTAGTGCTTTATAGTTATACATAATAGCACTTAATATGATTTTGCACTCACCACTAATAGCACTAATATGATTTTGATATATTCTTAAGTGCATAACACAGTTTTCTCCATTTTAGTCCCCAGTATTTCCTCTTTCCCTCACTTCTTTTCCCTGCCTCCTGGATCCCTTCTCTATTGGTCTTCCTTCTATTAATTTTTAAACTTTTAATTGCTACATTATAGTTTATATAAAACTTAAAAGCATCTTTATATATTCATAAATGTATATAGTATAAATTGATCAACTGCATAAACATTTATTTGTAATCAGGAGATTACCATAAGAATGAATTTTCAAAACTACAGGACCCCTAATTTTCATGAGCTTTTTCAAGACCTTCTGCTTCACTTTGTGATGATTCCAAACTGTATAAACGTATGATCTCACCAAACATAAGGAATCACTTTTTACATATTATTCTGTAGAATAGTCTTTTGAAAACTATAAGCAAGAGTGAAGGTGCAAAATCACAGAGCCAATATCAAAATCATGATCTGGCATTCAATTTAAACAAGTTAGCAATTTATGATTTGAAATTGCTTATTAGCATTTCATATTAGGTAATATTAACATCTTTAGATGAGAAGGAAACATTGGTATTTGAATAATAATCTATGTATTTAAATGTAAATTTTTTCACTTTTGGCTATTGACTATTACCACTACTATTGCTACTGTTACATAAAAAGAAATCACAAAAATTACATTTCACATTAGAAGTGGTCATTTAGTATAGTATGATTAGTTGTAATTAATTTATTATTGTATAATTATAAATGTGTAAAAGAATAAGTGAATACTTAGAAATAGATGTCTTGATGAGGTTAACATCCTTAATTGGTATAATTATTTAAAATATGTTTTCATATTTATAAAGAATCTGGGAATTTATCTTGCCCAATAAAATACTGAAAAATTTATTTTTAAAAGACATGAAATTCTACATTGATTTACCTAAATTTACCAGAGCCTTAACATCAAATATTAATTCAATTTTTGTTGTTATCTTGAGACACATACACATAAGCACTCTTCAGGAAGCATATACACAATTACTCGCAGATTATTGACAATGTAATTACCAAGCCTAAAAGACATATTTATAGTAAACTAAGAAGACTTCAAGGTGAAAAAAATGGGTATTTTTAGAATCTTGACATAAAGGATAGCAATGGCAGTGAGTACTAACTTGAAATTTAATGAATGTTAGATGACAAATGAATAAATGAATAAATTCTGACCTATGTTCTTGACTGTAAACTAAGGTGACTTCTTCATCACATGGTTGAATAAAGATTTTTGTGTATAAACAAGATCATGAAAGTTGTTTCAATAGAGTTTAGGTGCTAAAATACAATAACCAGATCAATTTATCTCCAAACCTCTATTCATGATCCAGCATGATTTGCTCATGATTGAGAACTAATGGATTCTTCTGGTATAAACCTCCAGATTCAAAAATAATCTATTTACAGGGACCAGGCTGACATCCAATTTCAGTACCTATAGAAACACATTAGAGAAAATGGACATTTTTTAAAGAATTGTTTTCCCTGACATGTGTTGCTGTGTGATATTTACGCTGCTGTCTGTGCTCATTATGGACTGCATTGATTATACAGCAGGAGTGTCAGTGCAACAGTACTTTATTCATCCATTGGACTGTCGCACAATAAGTAGTCAGGCTTATTTCAGTGTGTGCTGAATGCCTAAGAGAAATTTTCAAAGATAAAATTGAACCAACTATACCTCTTTCCAAAAAAAAAAAAAAATAAGTGTCATTGCAGGGATTTTTATTGTCCATAAACATTTAAAATTAAGAGAATAGTACGTTCATTGCTTTTTAAAAATGAACTAACAAAAAGTAGTCTTATTTATATAAATCAGGCAATACAAAATTGTATCAATGCATGCTAATTGAAGTCCCCTGCGTAATTCTTAAAAAAAAAAAACTATAATAAAACTCCACAATTTTATGTAAAATGACCTTTATGAGCTTAGGTAGAATTTTTTTTGTATTTTAAAGAAAATATCCTAATAGAGAACCCTGGTACTTTTTACCATATCATAACATCAAAGGATATTATTCAGAAGAAAAATAACAGCCAGGGAATGGGTGAAGATGGTCACATCACATAAAATACACAACGGTTCTGTATTTAGCATATAACAAAGCTCTCTCCAATCATCAAGAAAAATAGAAAATGACACAGTGGTATTTCATAAAAGGGGATAAAAAACATAGCTGAGAGGTCAATAAGTTTAAGGCTATTTAATGTCATTGAGGGCAATGATGTAATCTCATTGATATACAAAGAATAACTAAGAGCAAAAAGTTTAATAAGGTTGTGAGACAAGGTATTTTATATTGCAAGAGGTAGAGATAATTGAAATAATCAAATTATAAAAAAATTATTGGCATTATCTACTAAATAGGAAGATATGAACTCTTTTTATTCAGCAATGCCTCAGCTAAATATATAATCAACAATTTTGTGGATACATGTGTGTCAAGAGGCATTCAGTATCATACCAAGAGGCGTTCACTACCATGACTATAGCTTTGCTATTTTCAGTAGTTAAAAATTGGAAATACTTTTATGTTCATCAACAATAAAATAAAAATAGTGTATTCATATAGTGAAATAAAGAAGTAAAAGTAAACTATATAATTACACAATACAGACTAATTCCTCAAACATAGTTATTATTAAAGATACTCAACAATAAAAAAAGGTTATATACTATACAGACCATTTCTTTGAGATCTATCCAAAACATAATAAACACTAGGTTTTGTAATTTGTATTAAAATACTGAAGGAAGATCCCACAGAAGGGGCAATATGACTCCAGCTAGCTCCCCTTTCTGTGAAGCACCTTGATCTGTAGCAGTCTCCAGAGGGCAAGGGATTGAAGTCCTTCAACATGAGTAGAGCAACCAGCATCAGAATCCCTATCAATTTACAGAGCGACTATCAACAGCCATTGGGGAAACCTTCAACTATTGGCAAGGGCTGTATCCCATAGTTAATGTATAAATAGCTAAATGACTTGTGGAGGAAATGTAGGATATGAATTGAAAAAAATCAATAAAGAGAATTTAAAAAAGAATCCAACAAAAATCTTGGAAATGAAAGCTCAATAAGTCAAAGAAAAAATTCAGTTGAAAGCCTCAACAACAAATTAGCTCAAGCAGAAGAAATAATATTGAACATTGAAGACAGCTCTATTGGAATAATACATTCAGACAGTAATGTAATAAATAAGAAAGAATAAAGAGAATATATAGATCTCTGATTCATCATAATTGGCATACTGGAGGATTAAGAGCTACATGTGTTGGACACTAAGAGCAAAAATTTCCTCAATTCTCAGGTAATGTGGATATCCAAGTACAAGAGGCATTTAGAATCCCAAATAGATATGCTCAGGGGGAAAAACTCTCCTCAACATATTGTTTCACTAAAAATATAGAAAAAATTAAAATATTCAGAGCTACAAGAAAGAAGTGCCAAGTCATATCCAAAGGCAAATCTGTCAGAAGAGCAAATTTCTCAGCAGAATCTTTAAAGACAAGGAGGGGAAATGAATGATGTATTTCAGATCCTCAAAGAAAATAAATGTCAATGGAATTATTATTCTACGCAGAGAGTTCTCCTTTAGAATTGAAGAAGAAATAAAGATATTAAAAAATATACATAAACTTAGGGAATCCATAACCACTATACTAACATTATAGAGGATGGTTTAAGGGAAGAATAGTCTCAGAAGGGGAAGAAAGATGAACACCATCATGAGAGCTTGTGAAAGAACAGCCCCACTTGAATGTAGATATACAAATGAGAAATATGAAAGAATCAAATTTCATCAACACAAAAATCTATCAGATTTCTAAGATGAATAAGAGAGAAAGACACATATCTAGAATATTCTGAAAAACATGTCTGGGCACTGTCTGGAACCCAAGTGCATTGCTTAATCTACAAATGTTTTATTACCTTTAATTATCAAATGCCATTTGTCTTTCAATTTAATCCCTAGCAAGCTGTAGGAAAACCAGAAATGTACACTCTTTTATTTACTTTTAAGGTGTGTAAATTTGGAAATACTCAGTTATACTTTTTCTTGTATTACAGAATCTTCATTCCTCATTTAATTCTTTTGACTAAGATAATTACAGAGGACCAAAATCTAAAGGTCATAGAAAACCCAAACTTCAGAGTATGGAATTACATCAGAGCACATCCTTCTGAAAAGGTCTTGTCTCTGCATTCATGCTTTAAAATTTTGCTTTTTGTTTGCATTTATTTTCTTGTCAAAAGATTAAATTGAAATATGTTATGAATTAGGAGAATAAGGATGCTAGTTACATCCAATTATAAACTACATTTTCATACAATTCATTTTTCAATATGGAGTGTTAATATAGCCTAAGTAGTGAGAACATGGAATGGAATGAAATAATTATACCCAATTTGGTTGCTGTGTTTTCAGCAGGGCCTGTGACCAACACTAAGCCTTCCTCTTAGGGAGGGAGAAAGTCTTTTTGTCTAAGAAGACATAACCAAAATGTGGGGCAGAAGCAATATTCTTTTCATTGTTACCAGAAGACTGAGGGGAAAACTATCACTGTCTGTTTCTTATGTTTCTTACTGTATTTATCAAATTTGTACAATTAGCTAATGGAGATTGGGCTCATAAAATACTCCATACATTTACGTAGGCTTAATTTGTCCTCAGAGTGATTGTATATTTCAATTTAACACACTATCCTGCAATTATTTTCCTAAATCTTTCTATTTGTTTTCAATATGAGGTGATGATCTTTTCAAAATTTATTTTTTTATTTTTTTTTAAATTTTTTATTTTTTTTATTGGTTGTTCACAACATTACAAAGCTCTTGATATATCATATTTCATACATTAGATTGAAGTGGGTTATGAACTCCCAATTTTACCCCAAATGCAGATTGCAGAATCACGTCGGTTATACATCCACAATTTTACATAATGCCATATTAGTAACTGTTGTATTCTGCTACCTTTCCTATCCCCTACTATCCCCCCTCCCCTCCCCTCCCCTCCCTTCTTCTCTCTCTACCCCATCTACTGTAATTCATTACTCTCCTTGTTTATTTTCCCATTCCCCTCACAACCTCTTATATGTAATTTTGTATATCAATGAGGGTCTCCCTTCACTTCCATGCAATTTCCCTTTTCTCTCCCTTTCCCTCCCATCTCATGACTCTGTTAAATGTTAGTCTTTTCTTCCTGCTCTTCCTCCCTGCTCTGTTCATAGTTGCTCTCATTATATCAAAGAAGACAGATTATGCTTAGTGAAGCTAGTCAATCCCTAAAAAACAAATACCAAATGTCTTCAAAATTTATTTTAAGAAGCATGTATTTTAAAGTTTATTGATCACACAGGTATCATTCATATAATTCGAATAACACTGCTCTTTTACATTATTAATATAGGTATCCTCCTAAGGCATATCAAGAATCTTTTGACTTTATTTATTAAATTTTTGGTGTGATGAATTGGAAACCAGAGTAAGGATATAGATTATTTTTCCTCCATTTTCCAAATTTCATAGATCACAGATTTAATTATATCTTACCATGCTTATTTTTCAAACTAAAATTAGTTTTAGCAATCATTCAATCTTTCCTTGAATCTAGCTGTAAAATTTTGATACTGTATTAAAACAGTAAATCCTGAAATTTTATCACATAATATTTTGGGGAAAAATAATAATTTTTTCTTAATTTACTTTTGGTTTTATCATGATTACTTAGTTTTTTCAAATAAAATTATCCCATTTTATATTTGCCTAATTTTATGGATTTTCCTCCATTAGAGAGAGAGAACAAAATAAATGCCAAAGAGACATTAAGTTCTTTGATACTAAGAAAATTTTTTTCCTCTGGATGGAGATTATAAATGCAAAATTTGAATTAGTCTTAAGTACTCCATTTTTTCCCAACCCCATCCTGCTAGTCTAAGAAAAAAATCTCATCAAATATATTGTGTTTGCTTATTAAAATAATTTATAGTAAGTTTCACTTATAAGGTGAAAGAAAATTTTATTTCAAAGTAAATTATATACATTTTTTTAGTGAATTTGAACAGAATGTCTTGAACAGATTAGAGGAGACTCCAAACTAGAAACTGATGTTTTTGAAAAATAAAAACATCATTTTGTTTTCATCAGGCTTGAAGAAACCCAGATAAAAAGTAAACACTGAATGCTACTTAACATTATTGAATGTAAAATCATTTCTAATTCCATTGTTCAACAACATATTATGTTCCACATCATCATTGATAACATTTAACATTTTTGAACTAACACTGTGTATAAATTGAATTCTACCAATGCCAGATACTTCATATGAACATAAGGACATTCCACAAGCCAGGCACAGAAAGATAAGTACTATGTAATCTCACTCATTTGTGGGATTTAAAAAAGTTGATCTCATAGAATTTGCTAGTAGAATAGTGGTTACCAGAGGGTAAATTGAAGTAAACAAAGACTGATTGGTGGATACTAAGCTACAGTTAGATAGAAACAAGAGGTTCTGTTGTGCTACTGCATGCTTTGGATAACAATCATGAACTCCACAATTTGAAAAACTAGAGTAAAGGCCTTTGAATGTTTACAACACAAAAGCTAAAATTACAAATAGTTGAGGAGATAGTAGTGCTTAACCTCATTCAAAAATTACACAACACACTGAAATCCTACAAGGTATCTCATTATTATGTACACTTTTTATATTTTTTATATTTCATTTAAACTTACTTAAAAATGACATTTCATAGGAACATGTATACACAGCTGACAAGGCACAGTTTTAATCTCTTTGCATGTATTATTTTAATCAATCCTCTCATAAGCTTGTTTTAGTTTGCCAATTTACTATTAAAACAACTGAGTGATGTAAAAACTCAGATAAATGCCTCATCATTATAAGACCTAAACAATTTTAATTTAACATTTTTAATCACTACTCAGGCAGCCTGGCTCCAGAACCCACACTATTAACTTATGAAATTTCCTTTGCCTTCCAGTAGGATAAATTTTCCAGTTTGATAATCCATGGATTTTATGTCTGCTCCTTTCACTGGTATTTCTGTCTTATTTCACCTGTACATGTTTTCACAAGTCAGAAAACAGTCTACTGAAAAATTGTATGATCTTGAAATTTCAAAACTTGAAAAAGTTAAGTGGTTTCTCAGTTGAGAATTATTTCAAACTAATGATATAATTTTTGAATTTCAGAATTGTTGCTTATCTCAAGGTGGAAATAATTTCAGTGTCATTTCATTTCTTGCCACTGAATAAGAATAATCATCTTTTACTTTTCATTCTTTTATGAGAAATATAAATGTTTATAATGAAAATAGGTTAATTTATACCACATAATTTATAATACTTAAAACCCAGGCCAATCAATGTATTAATATGACTAACAAATTTGTATAATTCAAAGGAAAGGTTGGAGTGGCTACAAGTGGCTTGGCCCCTATAATCAGTTTTTAAGAAAAATGTGAGTTCAAGTGGTATGTTTCTTTCTGACTATGGCCAATATATCTCATGTTCGTGTTCACAAATTTAGAACTAAATTAATTAAAATATAGCATTATTTTTGTTCATGGCATATTGCTGATAGTTGTCTTGGAAATCAGAATTGGGTCCTTGTCCCCTGATGTTGAAGAGTGAACACCCAAGAAATAGTGCAGCAAGCAAAGAAGACAAGTTTTATTTAAGAGAGAGAGACAGAGACAGTGGACTCCTTAAGAGAAAAGCCTGGGAACCAGAGTTGGTATCCCTGCAAGTGGAGGTGTCTTGCTTTTTTTATAGACCCCCCCCACTCTCTCTTTCTTTGGAAGGTAGGAAAGAGTAGCCCTAGAGAGAAATCACTTTTGTTGGAAAGTGTGATCCTTCCCCTGCCCTGGAGGTGTTAACAACCCCTTGAGCAGGGAACAGGGAAGTGCTATCTAGAGGTTAGTTTTTTAGCAACACACTCCTTCTTCTTCTTATTATTTTTTTGATAATCAGCTACCAGCCCTTTTGTCCCATCACATTATAATGTGATATAAATAAATAAATAATATATAAATGTTGGCTTATAGAATTTCCTTTGCCTTCTAGTAGGGTAAATCTTATAGTTTAATAATCCATGGAATTTATTGACAACATATATAATATTGTCAGCTTCCAATTATTAGAGCTGGATTCTTGACCCTCTGTGCTGGCCTCTACATATTGGATAAACAACGGCTTCTCCCAGTGTTGAGAGCCACAGCCGAAGGGGCCCCAGCAAACATCCAGCTGTCAGCAAACTTTCAGACTGCCAGCTGATGATTGGCTCACAGTGGCCCCAGCAACATCTAGCTGATTGGCTCCTCTGCAGTGATGCTCATTGGGGGACTTCTTCGGCTCCGCCCACATGACCCAGCCAATCGGCCTCAAGAGCAGGAGAATTGTGGGAAGTGGTGAGGCTTGTGTTGGTGAGAGAGGCTTGTGGGAAGCCGGAGGTGGCAGTTGGGCTCTGAGGGTTTTTCCTGAGGAGCCGTTTTGTTTGGCCTGTGTGGTTCTAAAAATAAAGTCTGTTTCTTTTGACAAGTGGCTCCTGAGTTGTGCCCAGCCAGACTGTGGCATCCCAGTACTTCCAGACTGGCCATATATAGGAAATGATTCTCAACAAACAACCCAGTCAGAGATGCTGGGGGCCTCTCCAACCGTTTTGCCCTTCAAACTATTCTCTCTTTTCTTAGTGGCCTCAAGAGACTAGATTATGCCCAGGCTCATCAGTGACCCAAGACTAGTGAGGTAGGAATGAGTCCCTTGAGATGTAGCCCAAACAGTGGTGCCACATATGTGGTCCAAGTCCTTTTCTCCTTAGGGAGAAGCTGGGAACTGCATTTATTATCTGTTCCTTCTTCTTTGGATCAGGGAGGGAGCTGTGACAAATTACTGCAGGCTTGTTTGCACTGTACATTTCCAAATAATTTCTTTGTTTTCTGTTGCCCCAGGGACCTATAGTCAGCCCTCAACTATATGGGGTTAAAGGCCAATCTCTCTGGGATCAGCCAGAAATGTTGGAGTATTCCATGAGTAGTCCAACTTCTAGAGAGAAACTGGAGTGGTGTCATTGCTGGAATGAGCCTGTAGGAGTCCTTGGATGTTTTCAAACTCTTGAGGCAATAAGAATGACCTGCTTTCTCATTACCCAAAGACAGGTTAGTTGGAGGCCAGATTCCCAGGCAGTACATAGAAAAGAGGCATTAGGTTTACATTCTCATTCCTTCCAGGCAGAAGCTAGAATTTGGCCTTCATAGCTTGGTTGCTCAGCACTAAGCAAGGGATGAATGGCATTGGACATACCCCAGAACCTATTTAAAACTACCTCTTTGTTGTCCAAAGTTCTGGGAACCTACTGAATGCTGGTTCCCTTGGATTCCAGAAATAGTGAAGCTAGGAGTCAAACCTCTTATCCAGCAACTTGAAAGTCAGGATACCCCAAGATTGGTTTAGCTTCTTCCAGGAAGGAAGCTGGGGACTTGGTTCATTTATTACAGTTCTGGAGAAAATATCAGGACAAATGTCCTCCTTCTATTCATGCTCCTATAAGACCCTATCTATTTCAAGATGTGGGCAAATTAGAAGCCAGACTCTCTGCCAATAGTCAGAACCCCCAAGATGTAAGATATGCACTCGAAAGTCCTCTATGAAGAAGGTGAGGCTGGGCTATATTTCCTTCTCACTCTGTTCTGAGCCAGAGAGATGAAGCATGAGAAGTGCTGATGGACTTATTTCAAACCTTTTCATTGTTCTCCACAGTCCTGGGATCTATGCATGATGGCCAGCTTCCACATAAAGGCAATTTAGGAACCAGTCTCCTGATTAGGACCTGAAAAACTGCAGTGATAGATGTGTGGTTTAAATTCTTCACCCCTTGAGAAGAAGCAAGAACATGAGACTCCAGTCCACATAGTACTGTGATATGTCAAGGTTGGGTTCATGGTGAGAGGCTCATTTTATTTATTTATTTATTTACTTACTTACTTATTTATATGACAGTGGAATGTATTACATTCTTAATACACAAATAGAGCACATTTTTTCATATCTCTGGTTGTATACACAGTATATTCACACCAATTCATGTCTTCATACCTGTACTTTAGATAATAATGATCATCACATTCCACTATCATTAATAACCCCATGCCCCCTCCCTTTCCCTCCAACCCCTCTCCCCTAACTAGAGTTCTTCTAATCTTCCCAAGCTCCCGTTCCCTATCCCACTATGAATCAGCCTCCTTATATCAAAGAAAACATTTGGCATTTGGTTTGGGGGATTGGCTAACTTCATTTAGCATTATCTTCTCTAATCCATCCATTTACCTGCAAATGCCATGATTTTATTCTCTTTTATTGCTGATTAACATTATATGCCACATTTTTTTTTATCCATTCATCTACTGAAGGGCATCTAGGTTGGTTCCACAGTTTAGCTATTGTGAATTGTTCTGCTATAAACATTGATGTGGCTGTGTCCCTGTAGTATGCTGTTTTTATGTCCTTTGGGTATAGACTGAGGAGTGAGATAGCTGGGTCAAATGGTGGTTCCATTTCCAATTATCTGTTGCTGTCAGTTTGAAAGCAGAGGTTTTTTTCAGTTACTTAATATATTACTCAATATATAGTCTGTCAATTTCTGAATTTCTCTCACATGGAATTAATCCATTTGCAACTATTTATTTAGTGTTTCTGTATTAGGAGAGACTTGAACCTCCTGTTCTGTCATCTTTCTGATGTCACCTCTCAGATATAAACATATTCTTAATAGATGATGCAGCAGTCACATTTCTTGATGTTTGTATATAAGCAAACTTAGGTCAGCACAAAAACTTGTAAATATATGTGTATAACAGATTTACTCATAATTGCTACACTCGGAATAAGGATGTCTTTCGGTAGGTGAAGAGATAAATGAACTGTGTACCTCCAGATGATAGCATATTTTTTAAGTGCTAAAACAAGTGAACTATTAGGCCATTTTAAAACACTGAAGAAATATAAATGCATATTATTAAGCGAAATAAGTTATAAATGTAGAAAGACTTTTGGTTTCAACTATATGATATTTTGAAAAAGATAATACTATGGGCATAGGAAAAATATCAATTTTCTCTAGAGGCTTTGGGGAAGGAGGGAAGAATAGGTAGAACACAGAGGATTTTTGAAGCAATAAAATTACTCTTTATGATATTATAATGTTAGATAAAGGTCATAATACATTTGCCAAAACCCAGAAAATATATAACGCCAAGTGGAAACTCTGTAAGCTATAGATTTTCAGTGATAATGATGTTTCTATATAAGTTCAACAATTATAACAAATGTGCCACTCCCGGTGGCAGAATTGACATTGGGAAGATATACATGCACCATGGGAAGCATCCCTTCTGTACCTTCTGCCTGATGTTGAAACTGCTCTAAAACAATAAAGTCTATTAAAAATTTTTTTATTGGTTGTTCAAAACATTACAAAGCTCATGACATATCATCTTCCATACATTTGATTCAAGTGGGTTATGAACTCCCATTTTTTACCCCAAATACAAGTTGCAGAATCACATCGGTTACACATCCACATTTTTACATAATACCATATTAATGACTGTTATATTCTGCTACTTTTCCTATGCCCTACTATCCCCCCTCCCCTTCCCTCTCATTTTCCCTCTCTACCCCATCTGCTGTTGTTTAATTCTCTCCCTTGTTTTTTTTCCCCTTTCCCCTCACAAACTCTTATATGTAATTTTGTGTAACAATGAGGGTCTCCATTTCCATACAGTTTCCCTTCTCTCTCCCTAAAAAAATTAACTATATTCATTTGCTAAGGATCCCATCATAAAATATTGTGGACTGGGGGACTTAAACAGCAAGAATTTATTTTTGTAAGTTTCTGAAGGTCAGATATTCAAGATAAGATGTCAGTACATCTTTTTTTTTTTCCTGAGATCTCCTTTGCTTCCCTAATGACCATCTTCTATCTGCATCTTCACACTATCTTTTCTCAGTCTAATGTGCATCCTGGGTATCTTTCTTTGTATCCAAATTTCTTTTCCTAATCATGACAGCAGTAATATTGAATTAAGGCCCACACTAACGGCCTTATTTAGCATAATTACCTCTGTATGAGGTACTGTGAGAGCTTCAATATATAAAATTAGTTGTGGTGGTGGGAGAGCCAATTCATAATTCATCGCATATTTTATTTGACATTTATTTGTTCGACAAAGAGAGAATCAGTACAATATATTGAGTTAATTTGTGTGATTAATATCTAATGGTAATGAAAAATTCATAAAGACAGTGAACATGAAAGATGAAATAATAAACATTTCTTTCTGTCATGATTCTAGAATCATTTGGTGAATGAGTTTCCATCTTTCCAATATCCACTTTCAACTACATTAATTAGTGCAAACTGCATTTTTCTCAGATATGATTGTCAATTCATTGTGAAAGAGGAGCTTATGCTCTTTAATTCTACACAAGGACTGAACTTGTACTTTGCAAAGACTTCATGTATAAATGGTTCCTAACAGGGTGTTCACATGAAAGATTATACACAAAGATATTTATTTTATGTGGTTCTGTGTCATAATTTTTGGAATTTTTTTATCAACACACAATGAATATTAAATAAAAACTATATCATAGAAAAAAAATTACTTCAAGTAAGGGTAGACATAAAATATCCCAAAGATGATAATGTCTCATTTTAATTAGATTATTGCTAACTTTTAATCGCTTAATGCATTAATTTGTGATAAAATTTTCTGAAAGACAATTTACCAATGTCTGATTAAACAGATACATAATAGTAAGCTTTCACTTTAGTGTAGCTATCTCATGTCTTCAAGTTTATATATAGTTTGTGTTTTCTATTTTTATAAAAGGGATTTCCATTTTCAATCAAACACTTAAAATTATGCTTATGCAGGATTTATCCTAAATATTTCTTAACATAATCACAAAAAGAAAATATTTAGAGAAAACGGGTTACTTCAAACATCCTGCACTTCAGAATTCTAATTTTGCAAGTCCACTGTTAAGTTAGAGGAAATGAATACAATTACCAGTAAAAAATAAGTTTCAAAAGATCAGAGATTACAGAGAGAGCAGTGTGAATCCTTATAGAGTAATACTCTTCTCGATGCAGAGGGGGTTCTCAATAAATAGTTCTTGAAAGGGTAGGTGAGTGAATGAAAGCATGAATATCTCAAAACACTGGTGAATTTTCTCTGGCATGTCTGTGATAAATATATTTTTGTAGTCATATATCAGATATTTTAAGTCACTATTAAATTGAAATATTGTAACTTGTGTTAGTCAGCTTATTATTATTGTTGTGAACAAATACCTGGCCAAAACAACTTAGAAAAGGAAGTTTATTTAGGGCTTATGGTTTCAGAGGTCTCAGTTTGTAGTTGGTTCTCTTGCTCTTTGCCCAAAGTTAAGGTAGAACATTGTGACAGAAGGACGTGGCAGAAGAAAGCTGCTAAGCTCATGACATGGAAGGAGCCAGGGACAAATATATAATCCCCAAGGGATGGCCCTAGTGACCACTTCCTCAGCTATACCCACCTGCCTACAGTTGTCACCTAGTACAGGACTCCTGTCAAATTGTTAATCCATCAAATGGATTAATCCACTGGATTGGGTTATAGCTGACATAATCTAATCACAAGATTTGGGGGGATAGCACAAACTGTAACATAATATTCATAAATTCTGCCTAGAAATAGCTTAAATATTAATTCCCAGCATAAAAGTATTTTGAATTTATTTTTACAATGGCTTTTATCTTTTATGGCTTTTTCTCTTTTCCCTTGAGTGAGTTATAAATTGCTGTGGTTAAATTTAGAACTTGTCATCATCAGAAAGTTGATTATCCTGAATCCTAATCCCAAAGGTTTCTTTCACCTCCTACCCAACTTATTCAAGGACAACACCAATTTTATTTGCGTTGACAATGCTAGTCTATTGGTTCAATAATTATTCCACTATCTATCTTTCTACTACATTTTTTAAAGTTTATATTCCAGATCAACTCATTTTTTAATTTTTAAATTTTTTAAATTTTAAAATTCTTTGCTTCCTTAGTTCAGAGGGTTTTTCTTCTGTTCCTTCATTAAACTTCTTTTGCAAATATATAAGCTACATTTTTCAGTTAATATCACAAAACAAACAAAAGCATACACATGACAGAGTTAATTGATAAATTACATGATTTATCATTAAAAATTTATATTTTTATTTCCCAAATGGATACTTTGTAGTGTCCTTTCTGCTTGCATATACCTTATCAAATGCAATGGTTAACAACCTCACACTCTATCTTCAAAAGTGACCTGTCACATGGAAACTTCATTGATTTTCTGCTACAGTTAAGACAATGTTCCTGAATCTTCACACATGTTCTCCTTCTACATTTTGCTGATGGTTGAGCAATGGTTCTTGCTCTAGACCTAGGTTATGTGTTCAAAAACCCTTGTTCTTTCCCCTTCAACTTTATCACTTCCATTTCTTGCATTATCAGTTTATGACTATTATATTTTCCTGATTCACTTCCGGATGGGTACCCCTTAAAAATCAGTCAAATCAGACACCTGCTTCTGAGCATCACCTCTGGCCACTACCAGAGGTGCAGTCACTTATAAGAATGTGTTCACTCTGTGCAGTCACTTATAGCACTTTCTCATGGTTTATTTGCTCATAGAAATTTGCATTGCATAGTTTTATTTTAAATTTTAAAAGTTGCAACTATAGCACAGGGCAAAATAGTCCATAAAACTTCCTCTCTACCAGTTCATCTCTCTAGATTCTACTCTTTTCCTGAGTTCCCCACAGTTTTGTTTTTGATATATATTCTCCAATAAAGTTTTTTTTTTCTGTAGATTCACTTATATTTCTGTCAGTGATATATAATTTTAATTTTATAAGTTTAAAAATAAATGGAGTCATATGGTACATATTTTATGTTATTTTTACTCTCAAAATACTCATTTGCATTAGTTCATGCCAATGCATATTAATCTATATCATGTATACTGGCAACTACATGATTTTTATTTTATGGACGCATGTTTATTTGATCACTTCTATGTAGCAGATAATTAAATAGTTTATTATCTCTGCTTTCTAGTAAGTAATATGGTAACAAAATTTATTTATATACTTATTTGTGATACATAAAATTTTTATCAACCTAATTGAAGTTAAAGGTCAAACTATAGACATGTATGAGTACATTTTCTGTTGCTATTGACACAATATCATGGACTGGGTAAGTTACAAAGAAGAGATTTATTTTGGCTCTTGGTTCTAGAAATGCTTGCAAGATTGACAGGATGCATCTGGTGATGACCTTTTTGCTTTCATGGCATCACATGGCAAGCAGCAGGTGTGTGTGTGCGTGCGTGTGTGTGTGTGTGTGTGTGTGTGTATGTGTGTCCCTCTTCTTCTAAAGCTACCAGGATTCAATCATAGGAACTCCACCTAATGCCTTCCAAAGGCCACATTTCTAACCCAATGGTACATTACACTTCCATTCTCTTAATACCCCACCATGGGGATTAAATTTCAACACATGAAGGCTTCTAGGACCATGCAAACCATTTCTAAATTTGAACGATATACATATTACAATTTTTTAACATAGTTTGAATATAGTTGTCTTTCTGTATCCATGTAGGATTTATTCCAGGACCCCACAGAACACGAAAATACATAGATGCACCATTCCCTTAAATAAAATGAGGTGGTATTTTTATGTGACCTATGCACAGCCTTGTGTGCATTTTAACACATCTCCAGGTGACTTATCAAAGCTAAAATAATGTAAAGCTAGGTAAATAGTTGCTACACTATATCATTTATGAAGTAATAACTAAAATAAAAAGCTCATACATATTCAGTGCTGGTGCCATTTAAAAAAAATATTTACTATCTGTAGTGAGTGCAATCCACAGATGTAGTGACAGAAAGTCCAATGTGCTAACTGTATTATTCTTCTTTCCTTTTTCAATATTTTTTAAAGAGAGAGAGATAGAGAATTTTTTAATATTTATTTTTTAGTTCTCGGCAGACACAACATCTTTGTTGGTATGTGGTGCTGAGGATCGAACCAGGGCCGCATGCATGCCAGGGGAATGCGCTACCCCTTGAGCCACATCCCTAGCCCTTTTTTCAACATTTATATATGGAAATCATAAACCTACAAAAAATGTAAAAAGATTGTATAAAGAATCAAATGTGCTCTTTATCTGGATTCACAAATTGTTACCTTTTGCACATTTTGTTTTTGTCCCTCTCTAATTTTTTATCCTCCTTTGTTGGGGATTAGTTTTCAGGCATATTGAAACTTCTCCTTCAATTACTCCAGTGTATTTCCTCAGAATAATAATATTGGCATTTTGGAAGGGTACACAGTAGTTGCTTTGTAGAATTGAATGTTCCTTAGTTTGGGTTTGCCCAAGTTTTTCTCCTGATTAAATAGAGGTTATTAGGCTTGAATAATATGAAAATGATGTTGAAGATATTTCAGCTGACAAAGAGAGAGTCATTAGGTCTACCTAGGGTAGAGTAAAATTCATGGTCTCTATTTGGAATCTGATATGTTCTTCCGGTTAAAAACCTCAGTGAGGGCTAACCATGTCTAACTGGCTCAAGATTCTTCTTCTTCTTCTTCTTCTTATTATTATTATTATTATTATTATTATTATTTGTTTCCTATCTTCCTGCCTTCGTTCATTCATTCATTTGTTCCTTCCTTCCTTCGTTCCTTCCTTCGTTCTTCCTTCTTTCCTTCCTTCCACCTCACTCTCTTTATCTCCTCTCTCTTTCTTTCCCTCACTCACTTTTTCTCTTGGCAACAAGTACCCTTACTTCCCATTGTCCAATTTGACAAAAGGAAAGAGGTAACAAGACTGGGAATTATAGGCACAGCTCAGGAGAGGCTGGATATGCAGTGGCTTGTCACTTGGACATGCTGGTTCTTCTTTCTCCCTGATCAACATTTCCATTGTCCTAGGAGGTCCATCAGCTTTTTTGAATTATTTGTCTTTGAGTTTAAAGCACTGTGAAACTATTTCTAGCATTTCAAAATCCCTTTTTGTGATGTGTAGGGCTGAATGTTTTAATGTCAGGGCAATCCCTTCTTTTAGAGATCCCTAAAAAATTAATGTTCAACTCTTAATTCTCTGTCTCTCTCTTGTCTCTGTACTATCTTTTCTGTAGGTCTTATATTCCTAAATACATCTATGGGAAAACATGCATCCCTACATGTATGCATATTCAATAGTAAGTAAAGGTTAAATTTAATAGTTTTACTGGCCTGATGACAGATCAAAAAACCTACGACTGCTCTTCATGATGCTTGGGAAAGCATTCAGCTGTCTTACCGAGGCCAGTGGACCGACATAATCTTACTTCTCCTACCTGTCATAACTTGTTCTTCCTAATATTTTTAAGATTTACATTTAAATACTGCCTTTTCTGAGAAAAACACCCTCACCACTCCTAAAATATCACCCCCCTCCCACACAGACACATACCCACAGGTTCTGTGTTTTCACTTCATGGAATTTATCCCCCAAGTAAAATACTCATTCGTTTTATGTTTCAATGTTTGATTACCACACCATTTTGTAAACTCTATGAGTATAAAATGTCTTCATCAAGTTCAGATGGTTGACCCACTATTTTTAATTCACACTTAGTTTTGCTCAAATAATACAGTAGGTAGTACAAATGCAAACTAACCTATACATGCAATATTCATTTTTAATCTGAATATAATTTTATCAATAATGCATGTATACAAGTTTAGAAATTGTTTTTCAAACGGAAATACATCTGTGGCCATGGGAAAAAGAATATTTTGTCTTCTCTCCCTCTTACAAGGAGACAGAGCAAAGGTAAAAAAAAGAATAAGACCTAGATAATATCTTCAACAATAGAGTAAAACTGTATCAGTAAAATCTCCAACACACAGTTTAGAGAGAATGAAAACCAAGAGAAAGTGTTTGAAAAAGAATAGCTATTCAAGACTCAGACAAAAGGGATTCTAAAGTTCTAAAAATTAAAAAAAGTAAAAAATAAATAAATAAATAAATAAACTTGTAATCTCCCCACAAGTCCTTAACCCTGTGAGGAAAGTAATCAATTAACCTGGGAAAATCAACATGGGTCTGATCAATAATCAAGAGTATAAAATGATTGCAAAGGCTCAGATTTTATAACTAAATAATCAAATGAAGAAAGTATGGGAGCCCCAAGATACTGGGGCCCTCTACTCTCAGAGATATTTCTTTTCACAAAGAAGAAACTGCTAAAAAAAAAAAAAAGAAAAAACAAGTTGATTGAGACAGGAATTCTGGAGAAGGAAAACTAAGGATTATATACTTGGGTATAGGAGACAAAGTGTTATAAGTCAGAAAGAACTGAAGAGGAATTAATTGAGAAGAGGAAGCACTAGACCCCAGGACCTGGCCCACCCCATCCCATAAGGGATTACAGACCCACATACTAGTATATTGTAATGAAAAGAAGATAATAAATATCTGAAAAAGCTATGGAAAATAAGGGCACATTAGGAAAAAAGTGTCAAAAATCAGCAGAGAACTGTATTGTAATAGTAAATAAATGAGCTGGAGAGAAATAAGAAAATGCTAGAGGCTAGAATAGAACAACATAAATTAGAATTATAAAAGCTTTCAAATGAGATGGTTAGACAAAAGGAACACATTGAGGAAGATCCGTCAATTCTCAGACAATAATAGAAATAGCATCTAATGATATTTAATAGATTGGAAGATTAAGTTTAAAAATAAAACAATAAGAGCAAATGGCACTTAGGCAATATTATGATATAAACTATTTATAATAATAATGTTTTGAGTATAGATATCTCTTTTAAGCAAACCTCCTCCAAAGTAATTAAACATACTATACAGATTACCATGCCAAGAGACACAAAATACTTCATCTAGTAATGGTACATTTTTTTTTTTGTTTGTTTCCAGGGAATGAACCCAGAAGTGCTTAACCATCGAGCCACATCTCAGCCCTTTTTATATTTTATTTTGAGCCAGGGTCTTGTTAAGTTACATAGAACCTCGCTACATTGCTGAGGCTGGCTTTGAACTTGTGATCCTCTTGACTCAGCTTCTAGAGCTGCTAGGACAACAGGCGTGCACCACTGTGCCAGGCTGCTGATGGTGCATTCTCTTGATAATGGCAGATAATTGGATGTCCTACAATTTAGCCACAATTTGCTGGAGTCATTCTGTAAGGATTGTAAGGATGTTTTTAATGTATATTTTGGGGTTGTCAGTCCAGAATATGACTGAAAAAAAATCATTATAGTCAAATAATTAAAGATGAGGCATGATCATTTTAGCCACTGAACTCTTTGAGAGGGAAAGAAATGGACTATAGCAATTTCCTTGTGAAAGGAAGGCTCTTCCTGTTCTATCAAAGAGCTTTTACTTGAGCAAAGGAGCAATATGACATTTGCTTCAAGCCTTCAGGAAACGCATTTGGACAAGACTGAGGCAGAGTCTCTTTTTTTAGTGTTCTAAAGTCCAAGAAATGGCAAAATTCACTTTTAACCACTGGAAGGTACTGATTAATTATCACTTACCAAGTATGCTGCTAATAGTCTTATGTAATACAATTTGTTATGAGGGGAGGTGCTAATGGATTTTTATATTCTGCAGATAAAAGCACTGACATTTGATAAAGTTGAGCAAATTATATAGTATGTAAGACGTTAAGCCCGATTTACAAATTCACCATTCAATTCCAAAGCCTAGGTAGGTGCTTACCCAGTCAGGTTCTGCTGCCAGAAATTGTGAACCTGAATTTTCCCATTGCTCTGTCTCTGGATCTTTTACATTGAAGACCTAAATCTCAACAATAGGAATATGTATTTGTGGAATTCCATTGTTTTCATGTTTTGTTTTGTTTTGTTTTACTAGAAATATAAAAGTTATTTAGAATTAGGCAATTGTATTGAAGTGTTGAAACACAGGAAAGTAGTAACTATGTTAAGGACAATATGTTTTAAGTTAAACAATTATCACAGTAACTGAGTGCAAATCATTAGGATATAACACTGCATGATTGGGTATATGCAATATGACAAATGCTGCAATAATCACCAGTGATAGATGCTTGATTTGTAATTAAAATTATACTATCAGGATTAAAATATATTTCATAAATTCAGAAACCATTTTAAAATTATATCTACCTTTTCATTTGCAATTATTAGGTCAATGGAAACCTTGTTATGCCTTTTAGTAGGGTATAACTTAAATGGAAATGATATATTTTGGTATTCAGAATCCAACAACATATAATAACTTGTTGCTGAAATAAAGTTCAGAGTACATGTTTTATTTGTTACATCTTCTTGGGCAGACTTATTATAGTGATGAATATTATCTTACATAATTCATAAAATTTCATGTTTATATTTCTTCTGTCAGATAAGAACTGAGGAAAAAGGTTAAAAGCAACATGGCTATTTTAACTATTCTGACAATGACTACCACATTGGAAAAAAAATGAAATATGTATTCACTGTACTACTACTTATCGATGACATTACTCCTTAAATATATATAAAATATTTGGAAAGTATGAAAAGAAACAGAATCTGGACTTTAGAGTGGAGCTAATACTCAAAGTTATCTAATTCAAGCCCCTGGCCTCATTGAAGAGAAAGCTGAGATTCTTTCAAGCTAAATATGTGTCAAACATCTAAACCTATTCAATGGCCAAAGTGAGACTAGAACATATTTTCTTTTTCAGTTAAAATTAGGACTAATTGGGGCTGGGGTTGTAACTCCATGGAAAAGGACTTACCTAGCATTTGTGAGGCACTGGTTTCGATTCTCAACACTACATAAATACAAATAAATAAAATAAAGGTATTGTGTCCATATACAACTAAAAATATTTTTTAAAAAAATAAAAGTCAGGACTAATCTGTGACATCCATCATAAAGGCCTAGAATTTTAAAAATTTTGATTATAAAACTCCAAAATTAAATGAGTTCTGGTAAGAGATAAAAACTCCCTTCACATGGAGATCAGTTGAGAATGAATGATATTTTGCCATGAATTCAGGCTTGGTACTGAAGGAAGAGCAATCTTACAGGAACTTCAGGTGAGGGTCCACAGAAACTTTAGTTCTGGTCTGAAAGATCCCTGGTTCATTTAGTTGCACAAACAGAAATCAACATCAGATATTCTTGAGCAGCTCCATCTCCTTCAAGACCAAATCTAACCATCTCAGATTTTAGTAAATGAAACGGGAGCACAGGATTCCAAGGTTTTGCTCATAGATATGTCATCAACACGTTAGAAAAACTCACTGGGATTTGTTTGTAGTCTATGGATTTGTTAGATAAAAACTCTTAAGGGCAGTAGAAAAGCAACTTCAAGTCTAAGAAAATGACTACCTAACTATAGACATGAAGGGGAAAATAAATTGGGGAAAATTTACAGGTTATGTATGTATATACAATACATATTTATACTATATATGTATATATATACACATACATAATACATTTGTTTCATATACACAATACAAAATATGTGTACACATATATTTCTGTATAATATGGTAGATTAAAATAGGACATTAATATCAGAGTCTCCTAGCATCACACGCATAAAAGAATTTTGTTCATCTATATAATTCAATAATTCTATGATATACATATATAGACATAAACGTATGTCTATATATTATTTGTTCTAGAAATAGTCAAGAAAGAATTGAATAAAGCAGATAATACTATATTGGTCATTACAAATTGTAGTAAAAGATAAAATAGGTAAGGGGAATTTTCCTAAACGAAAAAGAAGTTCAGAAGAGAACATTTAAAAATACTAGTGCAACTTGTTTTTTTTTTTTTTTTAAAAAAATCCTTTATGTGACTACAGATATTTGTATTCTTTTTATTCCTTTAGTCTCTATTTTCATAATGTTTCATTAAAGAGTATCAATTTGTTTTTTATATAACTCATTGATAAATATAAAGTGAATATGTAAAAAAATGCATTTATAATAAATTATACATGTTATTATAAAGGCTTTATCATTTGAAATAGTACTTAATTACAGGCATAAATATTTGTCATATCTACCCTTCTCTTTCCTGTTTATTATGTCATAATTCACTACACAAAATATATAATTATAAATGTATAATTACTTCCTCTATGGTTAAAAATAATATATACTTCCCTGTATTTTCAAGTCCAAAAGAGTCAAAAGTCTTTTTTTTCCTGATTTTATCCATATCCTTCTTAGTTCACTTATACATTTAATCTGGATCTCCCTACTTTAAGTATCTTTTAAAAAAGGCTTTTTATTCAATTTGATATGTTCTTCATAAAAATATTTGTTAACAGTGCTTTCAAAGTGACTTATTAGGCAAATTCATCACATATTCTAAAATGACTTTGGTTGATAGTTAAAAAGGGACCATAATTTACACTTGGTAATATAAACTAAATGATGGGATGCTTTTATTTTTCTCTGGTGTGCTATAATGGATTTATCATTTTTTTTTCTTTGTTTCTTCTCATCATTGACAGGTACATAGCCAAGGTTTAAGTTCCCATACAATGCTTCCATAATTTTTTTTTCATGGTGCTGGGGATTGAACCCAGGTCCTTGTGCATGAGAGACAAGCACTCTAACAACTGAGCTATATGCTCAGCCCCATGCTGTCATAATTTTTAAAATTAGCAGCCACAGGAAGCAAAGATGCTAAATATATGCAAACTAAATTATTTGTTTCATTCCGTCTTCTTACTTAAACCAACTTTCAGTTTAAGAGACCTGGATATTGAAGAGTCTTAAATGTAACCAACCAAATCAACTATGGTGCTTTCAATGAGAGAAGATTAGTTCCTTATTAAAAAATGAAAGACTGTAACATAATGTAAAGTTATTACTCATCATTGGCAAATCCATTTATATCCCACTTTTAAATGTCCAACTTATACCATTGCATCATGTGGCCCAGTACACAAAAATATATGCCTTCTATTTTACCCTTAATCCCCTGAGTATATAAAATTGACAGTGTCACATACAGAATAAAAGTTGTGAATAATTCATTAACTATAGAATTCAGAAAAAATAAAATTGATAGGAAAATTTAATATTAAACTACAAAAAAGCTTTGCAAAGGAGACCAAACCATTTTTAGGCAGTACTGAAAGGACAGCAAAGAGAGGGGACTCCCAGGCAGTCTTCACTGCAATCAGCTGGACCATGCATTCCAGAGTCAGTACCATGGAGTCCATGGGAAGCCTTCGTTAAATAGTCAGTAAGAGTCATATTTACCTCTAGGATGAAGCTGTGAGTATAGGCACACACCTGAAAAGACAGATTCTTCTTCCAAATAGATAGAAACTCTGGAGCCCTGGAAGGAAACCTACTGGTAGGTGAACCTACCAGGAACCCTAGGAGCTATGCAGCACTCTCCTTGCAGAATCTCTCACTTGAGGCCAACTCCATGCCCTGTCATCAAAGCCAGCATCTTGGGATGGTCAAAATGAAAGTCATCAAATTATATAATGACCACACAGTAGAACAATTACAACCTGGAGTGTGGCAGGAAATATTTAATAACTGGCTCAAAACAAAACAAAAACCACATTGATTTATGTACGGAGTATGCTGGTTTCTGTGACATAAATTTTTCTAGGATGACCTCCCTTATGCTAATGTGGAGTGTATGAATCAAGATTCAGGGAGGGGTGCAGACAGTTGGTTCCATAAGCCAGTATGAACTAGACTGAGCTCAACACTGTTAGATCAATGATCATTCATTTTAATTTACTTAAGAATGCCCATTGAGCTTCTCCCATACCAGGTAGTTAAAGGTATTAAATGTATTTTGTAAACATGGTAAAAAGCTTATATTCTTGTAGGCAAAAATCAATAAAATAAAAAATGAATAATCTCATATTTTTGTCAAGTACTTTGAATCAACAAATAGAGTGATTGAGCTGGGTGTGGTAGCCCTGCATCCCACTTCTGGACAGAAAAGAAAGTTGACAGATGGCACAATTTCATATAAAGAAAATTCTTAAAAACTCAAACTAACATATAGTGATATACAGCCAAGCCCTATATTTGCTTGGGGATGGAAAGAAGGGAGAGATGGTTAGAAAGTATGAGAAAACTGGGATAGGAATGTTGGTCATTTTGACCATGGTGATGCTTTCATGGTTGAATGTATCCAAACTTCTCAAATGATACAATTTAAAAATGTGCCTCAAATGTCACCTTACATTCAGGAGTTGGGAAAGGCACTGGTGGTCAATGTAAGCAAACGTTTTGGTGATTTGGTCTGAAATGTCATATTTCAAGTGAAAGTGTGTCAGATTTATACTGCATTTTAAGTTGAAGTGGATGTAATCTTAGGTGACTTAAAGGAAGAGAGCTGGAACAGAGAAATGCAGGCTGATGTCAAGGTATGTGCACCAGGAGAACAGCTGTCTTCTTTGGAAGTGTTCTCCCCCTTTTCATCCTTTGTTGCTGCTGAGAGAAAGAAGTTTTGATATTCTTTTAAAAATGCTTCTGTTTTGCCTGACTGAATGTCTCAGCTCTATTAAGTACCAGCTTTAAAAGAAAACATTAAAAGTAATAACTTATCTAATCCAATTTCTTTCTTAATTTTTGTGACGATTTATTTTCATTGCATTATAGATGAATATGCAAGAGTGAAATTTCTAGAACATTAATTGCACATTTAGCCAGCAATAGTAATGCAAATGCCAACATATTACTCACAGGCATATTAGGGACAAGCAAAGGAAGAATTACTAATCACATATTAAAAATTACAAATTGGTGGAGAAACACAGCAAAAGTGGTAATATGATTAAAATGACCCTTAAGGTTTTTCTAGTGTATTACATAGTACATTTAAATAAGTGAACTATTTAATGTTTTCCTTTTGTTTATTTGTTTGTTTGTTTGTTTGCATTTAACAATAAAGAAGGTTGAGTTTTGAAGAACTTAAACAACATGCATGGGAATCACAGGACTAGGACTTGATGGTGTTAGGTTGAGCTTCAGTCCTCTATTCTATATCAAATCATCACTCTCTCAAATACATTAATTGTAATCTTAGATTACCGTTTTAAAATCTTACTTTAGAATGCTCTAATTTCAGGTCACTTCTTTTTTCTTTAGATCCATCTTTAACTTTAATTAGCATTAAAAACGCATTGGGAAATGAGCTGTCAGAATTAACCTAGATTATACTTTTCTAACTTCAATGAACAGAATATAAAAGAGGTGGGGTCCCTACCTCTGAATTACTTAAACTACATTAGAAATGTGACACATCTTCACCAGAAACTTACCATTTTTTACTAGAAATAAGGCTCCTGGTTGCATTTTTGTTCCCAGGCTATACCAACTCTCTAGCTCTAGGCCCACATTTTATCTCTACATCCTACAGAAAAGAGGAGCTGTGATTGGCAACCTGCTGTATTTTTTAAAAATTTTTATTGTTGGTTGTTCAAAACATTACATAGTTCTTGATATATCATATTTCACACTTTGATTCAAGTGGGTTATGGACTCCCATTTTTATCCCGTATACAGATTGCAGCATCACATCGGTTACACATCCACTGTTTTACATATTGCCATACTAGTGTCTGTTGTATTCTGCTGCCTTTCCTATTTTCTACTATCCACCCTCCCCTCCCCTCCCCTCCCCTCTTCTCTCTCTACCCCCTCTACTGTAATTCATTTCTCCCCGTTGTATTTTTTCCCTTTCACCTCACTTCCTCTCGTATGTAATTTTGTATAACCCTGAGGGTCTCCTTCCATTTCCATGCCATTTCCCTTCTCTCTCCCTTTCCCTCCCACCTCTCATCCGTGTTTAATGTTAATCTTCTTCTCATGCTCTTCCTCCCTACTCTGTTCTTATTTACTCTCCTTATATCAAAGAAGACATTTGGCATTTGTTTTTTAGGGATTGGCTAGCTTCACTTAGCATAATCTGCTCTAATACCATCCATTTCCCTGCAAATTCTATGATTTTGTCATTTTTTAATGCAGAATAATACTCCACTGTGTATAAATGCCACATTTTTTTTATCCATTCGTCTATTGAAGGGCATCTAGGTTGGTTCCACAGTCTTGCTATTGTGAATTGTGCTGATATGAACATCCATGTAGCAGTGTCCCTGTAGTATGCTCTTTTTAGGTCTTTAGGGAATAGAACAAGAAGGGGAATAGCTAGGTCAAATGGTGGTTCCCTTCCCAGTTTTCCAAGAAATCTCCATAGTGCTTTCCAAATTGGCCGCACCAATTTGCAGTCCCACCAACAATGCACAAGTGTACCCTTTTCCCCACATCCTCACCAGCACTTGTTGTTGTTTGACTTCCTAATGGCTGCCAATCTTACTGGAGTGAGATGGTATCTTAGGGTGGTTTTGATTTGCATTTCTCTGACTGCTAGAGATGGTGAGCATTTTTTCATGTACTTGTTGATTGATTGTATGTCCTCCTCTGAGAAGTGTCTGTTCAGGTCTTGGCCCATTTGTTGAATGGGTTGCTATCTTATTGTCTAATTTTTTGAGTTCTTTGTATACTCTAGATATTAGGGCTCTATCTGAAGTGTGAGGAGTAAAGATTTGTTCCCAGGATGTAGGCTCCCTATTTACCTCTCATTGTTTCTTTTGCTGAGAAAAAACTTTTTAGTTTGAGTAAGTCCCATTTGTTGATTCTAGTTATTAACTCTTGTGCTATGGGTGTTCTATTGAGGAATTTGGAGCCAGACCCCACAGTATGTAGATCGTAGCCAACTTTTTCTTCTATCAGACGCTGTGTCTCTGATTTGATATCAAGCTCCTTGATCCATTTTGAGTTAACTTTTGTGCATGGCAAGAGAAAGGGATGCAGTTTCATTTTGTTGCATATGGATTTCCAGTTTTCCCAGCACCATTTGTTGAAGATGCTATCCTTCCTCCATTGCATGCTTTTAGTCCTTTTATCAAATATAAGATAGTTGTAGTTTTGTGGATTGGTTTCTGTGTCCTCTATTCTGTACCATTGGTCCACCCACCTGTTTTGGTACCAGTACCATGCTGTTTTTGTTACTATTGCTCTGTAGTATAGTTTGAAGTCTGGTATCGCTATACTGCCTGATTTACACTTCCGGCTTAGCATTGTTTTTGCTATACTGGGTCTTTTATTTTTCCACATGAATTTCATGATTGCTTTCTCTATTTCTACAAGAAATGCCATTGGGATTTTGATTGGCATTGCATTAAACCTCTCGAGAACTTTTGGTAATATCGCCATTTTGATGATGTTAGTTCTGTCTATCCATGAACAAGGTTTATTCTTCCATCTTCTAAGATCTTCTTCTATTTCTCTCTTTAGGGTTCTGTAGTTTTCATTGTATAAGTCTTTCACCTCTTTTGTTAAGTTGATTCCCAAGTATTTTATATATTTTTTTGAGGATATTGTGAATTGAGTGGTTGTCCTCATTTCCATTTCAGAGGATTTGTCACTGATATACAGGAATGCCTTTGATTTATGCATGTTGATTTTATATCCTGCCACTTTGCTGAATTCATTTATTAGCTCTAATAGTTTCTTTGTAGACCCTTTTGGGTCTGCTAGGTATACAATCATGTCATCTGCAAATAGTGATAATTTGAGTTCCTCTTTTCCTATTTTTATGCCTTTAATTTCTTTTGTCTGTCTAATTGCTCTGGCCAGTGTTTTGAGAACTATGTTGAATAGAAGTGGTGAGAGAGGGCATCCCTGTCTTGTTCCAGATTTTAGAGGGAATGCCTTCAATTTTTCTCCATTCAGAATGATGCTAGCCTGAGGCTTAGCATTGATTTCTTTTACAATATTGAGGTATGTTCCTGTTATCCCTAGTTTTTCTAGAGTTTTGAACATAAAGGGATGCTGTACTTTGTTGAATGCTTTTTCTGCATCTATCCAGATGATCATATGGTTCTTATTTTTAAGTCTATTGATGCGGTGAATAACACTTATTGATGTCCGTATATTGAACCAGCCTTGCATCCCAGAGATGAATCCTACTTGATCATGGTGCACAATTTTTTTGATACGTTTTTGTATCTGATTTGTCAGAATTTTATTGAGGATTTTTGCATCTAGGCTCATTAGAGATATTGGTCTGTAGTTTTCTTTCTTTGAAGTGTCTTTGTCTGGTTTAGGAATCAGGGTGATGTTGGCCTCATAGAATGAATTTGGAAGTTCTCCCTCTTTTTCTATTTCCTGAATAGCTTGAAAAGTATTGGTATTAGTTCCTCTTTAAAGGTTTTGTAAAACTCTGCTCTATACCCATCCGGTCCTGGGCTTTTCTTAGTTGGTAGTCTTTTGATGGTTTCATCTATTTCCTCAATTGATATTGTTCTGTTTAGGTTGTCTATATCCTCCTGACTCAATCTGGGCAGATCATATGACTTAGAAATTTATCAATGCCTTCACTATCTTCTCTTTTATTGGAGTATAAGGATTCAAAATAATTTCTGATTATCTTCTGTATTTCTGAAGTCTGTTGTGATATTGCCTTTTTCATCCCGTATGCTAGTAATTTGAGTTCTCTCTCCTCTTTGTTAGCATGGCTAAGGGTCTGTGGATTTTATTTATTTTTTCAAAGAACCAACTTTTAGTTTTGTCAATTTTTTCAATTGTTTCTTTTGTTTCAATTTCATCTCTGATTTTAATTATTTCTTGCCTTCTACTCCTTTTGCTGTTGTTTTGCTCTTCTTTTTCTAGGATTTTGAGATGAAGTATGAAATAATTTATTTGTTGTTTTTTTCTTTTTTTAAGAAATGAACTCCAAGCAATGAATTTTCCTCTTAGAACTTCTTTCAATGTGTCCCATAGATTCTGATATGTTGTGTCTGTGTTTACATTTATCTCTAAGAATTTTTTAATTTCCTCCTTGATGTCTTCTATAACCCATTGATCATTCATTAACCTATTGTTCATTCTCCAAGTGATGCATGATTTTTCCTTACTTCTTTTATGGTTGATTTTCAGTTTCATTCCATTATGATCAGATAAGATGCATGGTATTATCTCTACTCCTTTATATTGTCTAAGAGTTGCCCTGTGACATAATATATGATCTATTTTTGAGAAGCATCCATGTGCTGCTGAGAAAAAAAAGTGTAACTGCTTGATGTTGGGTGGTATATTCTATATATGTCAATTAAGTCTAGGTTATTAACTGTGTTATTGAGTTCTATAGTTTCCTTATTCAACTTTTGTTTGGAATATCTGTCCACTGATGAAAGAGGTGTGTTGAAGTCTCCCATGATTATTGTATGGTGGTCTATTAGACTCTTGAACTTGAGAAGAGTTTGTTTGATGAACATAGCTGCACCATTGTTTGGGGCATATATATTTATGATTGTTATGTCTTGTTGGTGTATGGTTCCCTTGAGCATTATGTAGTGTCCCTCTTTATCCCTTTTGATTAACTTTGGCTTGAAATCTATTTTATTTGATATGAGTATGGACACTCCTGCTTATTTCCAAAGTCCATATGAGTGATATGATTTTCCCAACCTTTCACCTTCAGTCTATATGTCTTTTCCTATCAAATGCGTCTCCTGAAGGCAACATATTGTTAGGTCGTGTTTTGTGATCCATTCTACTAGCCTGTGTCTCTTAATTGGTGAGTTTAAGCCATTAACATTTAGGGTTATTATTGAGATATGGGTTGTTCTTCCAGCCATATTTGTTTATTTATGTTACTAAACATGGTTTGTTTTCCTCTTTGATTATTTTCCCCCCTTTACTGTATTACCTCCTACTGTTGGCTTTCATTGATATTTTCCATTTCCTCTTCCTGTAATATTTTGCCGAGGATGTTTTGAAGAGATGGTTTTCTAGCTGCAAATTCTTTTAACTTTTGTTTATCATGGAAGATTTAATTTCATCTTCCATCCTGAAGCTTAATTTCGCTGGGTACACAATTCTTGGTTGGAACCCATTTTCTTTCAGTGTTTGAAATATGTTATTTCAGGATCTTCTAGCTTTCAGAGTCTGTGTTGAAAGATCAGCTGTTCTCCTGATTGGTTTACCCCTAAATGTAATCTGCTTCCTTTCTCTTGTAACTTTTAAAATTCTCTCCTTATTCTGTATATTAGGCATCTTCATTATAATGTGTCTAGGTGTGGATCTCTTATGATTTTGCACATTCGGTGTCCTGTAGGCTTCTAGGATTTGGGATTCTGTCTCATTCTTCAAGTCTGGGAAGTTTTCTCCTATTCTTTCAGTGAATAGATTGCTTATTCCTTTGGTTTGGACCTCTATACCTTCCTGTATCCCAATGACTCTTAAGTTTGGTCTCTTTATGTTATCCCATATTTCTTGGATGTTCTGCTCATGGTTTCTTAACAGTCTTGCTGAGCTGTCTATGTTCTTTTCAAGTTGAAATACTTTGTCTTCATTGTCTGATGTTCTATCTTCTAAGTGCTCTACTCTGCTGGTAGTATTCTCAATTGAGTTTTTAGGGCAGTTTATTGCTTCCTGCATTTCTAGAATTTCTGTTTGTTTGTTTTTTATAACCTCTATCTCCCTGTATAGTTGATCTTTTGCTTCTTGGATTTGCTTATGTAATTCATTGTCAAAGTGATCTTTCATTGTCTGATTTTGCTATCTAATGTCTTCCTTGAGACTCCAGATCATCTGAAGCATGTATATCCTGAATTCTTTATCTGACATTCCATCTGCTGCAGCTATTACCTCTTCTAAAGTTGAGTTGACCTGCATTGCTTGTGGTCCTTTCTTTCCTTGTCTTTTCATACTACTCGCGTTTCTTTCTGCTTGGTGAAACTGTTGTGTTATTGAATTTTCCCCTATATGTTTATATTGCTCTTGTATAGTTGCAAAGTCTCCCTTGCAGGGGCACGCAGCGGCTGTCATCCTCCTCCAATTGGGGTGACATGTCTACCACGCCGGAGGGCCGCTGGTCCTGTTTCGGATGTGGGCGACAGCTCTGCTCTTCCCCTACTCCAATTGGGGTGACGTGTCTACCATGCTGGCAGGCCGTGGGGCCTGTTCCGTCGGTCGGTTGCAGGTCTGCCTACCTTGCAGGTGTGGGCGGCGGCTCTCCCTGCTGTATTTTGAAGGCAATGTGTGCTTCATGAATGCACAGTGGCTTAATGCATTTATAGAGGTCTTGACTTTCTTCTAGCATTAAGAAGAGATTAGAGCAAAAGGGCTCAGGTTGTGAAGAAGATCTGTCCCTTGATCCATATAGGCAGTGTTATGCAATGTTATTGCGAAAGACTGAGGTATATATGGCTTGAAGAATTCCTGGGAAGAAGAGTAGAGACCGTCAAAATTCTGAACCAGAGCCAAGGGCCTTTCTTCACAAACTAATTTTGAAGAAAAATGCTCGTCCCGTAACTATGCCACAGTAGAGATCAAATATCTGATCTTAAAATAACACATAATCAGCAATTGGTGTCAATTATCATGAAATTTAAGTTATCATATCCAACAGCTTGTACAACCCTTTGTCATCTGATAGCAGTAGTTTTATCAATTCCCAAAGACACAAATAATTTGGTTTAAATCTCCAGTATGGCTCTCTCTCACCATCACTCCTCCTTAACTCACTCCAATGAACTCTTAGGAGGTTTAGTGTAACTGATTCACTGAAAAATGTAGTCTGTTTTATAGTGTAAAGTTTGGAGGCACCATCTATATTTATCTATCTGTCTATCTATTATCTATCTATCTTTCCACATCTATTTATCCACCCATCCTTTTCAGTATATAAAGACAGGAGACTACTTTTGAGCACTCAGTAATAGTCCTAAAAGCAATGGTGAAGGAGAGATTCTCATTAGCTTTAACTTCCCAAAGTTCTAGCCATTGTATATCCTGACCCAGGAGCAATAACTAATAGTTTAGCAAGAATTTTATTGGTGTGAAAATAAGGGGATTGGTAGAGTGGTGGTTAAAAAAATATATAGAAATTTCTGTAAATAAATCTCTCAAAGAGCCCAGGGTATGATAATATTTTGTTCCAGGTGAACTACTTACCAAAGCTTTCCCTGATATAGGGGCATCTCTTAACAGTCAAAGAACCTAAAGGTCCTTGTGAAGATATGTCTTGCTTCTGTGGCAACACAGCAGTGCTTGCCTGATGGATTCATAAACAGAATGATTCTGGTAGCATAAGTGAGTTCAGATGCCAGCTCTACAATCAGGACACTTTCTACATCAGTATCATCCATATGCCACCATTGCTTAGTATGTGACTAGCCAACATGAATGACCTAGGTTGTGACTTTGGTGTGCAAACATATTTCAAGGTACCAGTCAAGCATTCAGGCATGGTTAATTAAGTTTGATTTCTTATAGATATTTGCTTTACTGATTTGATATTTGCCTGGATTTGCATTTACATTCTCTTCCTCCTTTGCTTTTTCAAACAAGATAATCCGTGACCAAATGACTTTTCACCAGCACATAATACTGTATATATCTCCTAAGTAAAGCATTTTGCAGTGAATGATGATATAACTCAATAGAACTTACTTATGGTATTTACTCATTAATATGTGCCCAGCACACAGAATCACCAAATGCATAAAAATGTTGGATTTCTTAAAACCTCACTTGTACCTTTTGGTGTTAGCTTCTGAGATGTATGCTAATGATTACATGTATGCTAATGATGACATTAATAGAAATCTATAGCAAACTGACAGTCAAGACCACTGACACCCTAGTAAGATATGAAACTAATGTTTGGGATACAGTGTCAGGGAAAAGTCCTGGTTAAAGTTCTGATTTATGGCAAAAAAATTATAAAATGGAGAGTGGAGAAAGAATATCATGTATACAATGTAGCCCCAGGACCACCTGAGAAAGCAAGAACTTATACTTAATCATAAGTACATTTCTGTTGATCCTCTATATATTTATATATTTTACATACTAACCGATTTGTTTTTCTTTTCCCATTTTCTATACCATTTTACAGAAGATTTTTTAAAGCGTGCTTTACAACTTATGATCACTTACAGGGTATCATGATGAGTTTTTAAAGAGGTATGGGAATGGACATCACCTAGATCTCTTGTCCTTGATTCTGGGCACATAAAACTTAGGGATCTCAACATTTCTGGAAGTGAGGTAAAGTCTTGTGGGTGAGGTAAAGTCATTTTTGGGGGGGGGGTGGGTGTGGGGAGAGTTTCTTTAATGTTGAATAAAATTACTGTTCTTTAAATTTTAAAAATAGAAAAAGGATAAAAACACTCTGTAACATCTTTTATCATTCTAGTCAATTTTGAAAAATGAACAGAAAAGAGGAGTGTATTGATATTAGAGAGATAATAGTTACTTTAGTCAGCTTTTTGATTGCTGTGACTGAAAGGATATGATGACCAGAACAATTGTAGAGAAGTAAAAGTTTATTTGAGGGCTCATGGTTTCAGACATCTTAGTCCATAGAAGGCTGGCTTCATTCCTTAGGACTCAAGGTGGGGCAGAATCTCATGGTGGAAGAATGTGGCTCAGAGAAGCAGCTCACATGCCAGATCAAGAAACACACACACACACACACACACACAGAGAGAGAGAGAGAGAGAGAGAGAGAGAGAGAGAGAGAGAGGGGGAGAGAGAGGGAGAGAGAGACTCCACTCGCCAGATGCCAGATACAAATATATACCCCAAAGCCACACCCTAATTCCCACCTCCTCTAGTCACATCCCACCAATTCATTTACTACTCAATTAATCCCTATCAGGGGATTAATTCATTGATCTCCTAACCCAATCAGTTTCTCTCTGAACTCCTTGCACTGTCCCACATGTGACTTTTTAGGGACAACTCACATCCAAACTATAACAATAGTTTATAGATATTTATTGAACTCTGTGATCACCTGGAATTTCTAAACACCCTTCAATCTGATCTTTAAGATATTGACTTATTCCAGTTCTGGATTTCCAAGAAGGAAGCTAAAAAATCTCATTCCCCAGCTTTCTTGAATACAGTTCACAGACACACAACCTAGGTTCTGCCAACAAATGCAACTGCTGAAGACCTCAATTTAGGATGGAGAGTGGAGAAAGAATATCATGTATGCAATGTAGAAAACTTGTATGAAGAAGCAGGATCATGAGGGAATAATAATGGATTTTAGGGTAAATGATGTGTCAAGCTTATAGAGGACTCCATGGTGGAATTTTGACTTATGATGTGCACTGCCCAGGTGAGCCATGGGTTCTGTGCCTGGGGAACCAGCAGAATAGTCTTTCTTGGAGGCTCCATATTGTGTGATGTGACACCAGTCTTCCCTGAAATGTTCCTAGGTCTGATTCTCTGATTCTCAATTTAGTAATTATTCTTTCTTTAACTAACCAAAGTGGTTTTATTTCCTGAATCTAAGAATCCTGGATGGTACAAGGCAGCTGAAATTTAGAGAAGCAATTTAACTTGCTCCCAGTCTTTCTGTGGTAGATGAATGGGTCAGAAAACTATCTATAACTTCAGAATGTGTTCTGTCTTTGTAACTCTTATTCTTGTACTATTTCAGGATTATAGGTTTAGATTTTAAGTTACATGGGCCTTATTTCACAAGCTCCTGCGTCTGCCTGACTCACTTCTAAATCAAGTTACATTTTAAATGCCACTTGAAATTTATGTTTAGTTGGGAATTTCATGGTTGGTATTTATTCTAAGTTGCTTTTCTATCTTCAGAAATTAAGAAAGAGAGAGAGAGAGAGAGAGAGAGAGAGAGAGAGAGAGAGAGAGAGTAATGTAATAAGCAAAAGAGGGCAAAACAACAGTATGGTGATGGATGAGCAAATTACTAATTAGTTAATTACAAGTAGTTATAATTTATCTTCATTGAAATGTTGAGACAAGCGTGATTGAATGTGAAGGACAATACATCCCATTGGTTTACAGTACAACAGAGGGCCAGACTTAACAGATTGGATTCACTGTGCACTTAAAACTATTTTATTTCCTCTTTTTCCTTCAATAACATTTTTAATAATGTGAGATCTCTCTTTTTTCCAAGCATGGAGATAAACTTACTTCTTAAGAATTGGGGGATAAATCCTTCCTATGCAAAGCTCTGCTCATTTACAAAAAGAATTTGGAGAATGTGTCCCCCCCCTCCCCTAGAGTATTACCAAACAACAAGTTAAGAATGATTCAAAGAAGAGGGTGATGTTTTTGCAAGACCCATACACCAGTACTGAAAGCATTGATTGTGAAGACATTTTCCTGGTCACTATCAGATTCCTTTGATTCTCCTGAGTGTCTGTGAGTGTGTGTGTGTGTGTGTGTGTGTGTGTGTGTGTGTGTGTGTGTGTTTCATAATAGGGTAAAAAAGAATAAAATTGTTAAAATGGAAGGCCAAACTGAATGTGTAAGACAGAGTCTAGTCAAGTCTACAGTGACATTACAGAAAAGTGGAGGGAAGTTTTCTACTATCCAAAACTAGTTTAGCCTCAGTCCAAAGAAAGTTATTATTTCAGAACATCTTGTATTTATGTATATACAAAACTCTGTTACTCTCAAGTAGGCAAATGTGCAAAATCATTAACAAGAATTTTTCTGTTAGAAAACATGGACCAAGAACCAAATCTTGTCAAAATAAAAGAAGACATATAGCAAGTATTGACTTTTTTTTTAATAATAGAAATATAGACGGTATCTTTGTATGCCAATATTCATGTTGTGCCCAGAAATAAAGCTATGCAATAATACAGTGTACCATGATAATTTAAAAAAAAAATGTGTCACATTTCATTTATTTAAGCTACTTAAGAAGAACTCACTTCACAGAATAAGTGGCAGCCATGAAATCACACTAAAGATGCAATATTCCAGTTCTTCACCTGTCCTTCACATGCTCTTAGAATGCTTCATGCCGTGACTTTACTCTGTGTAGTGTGTTTAAACTGAAAACATTCAGTCAACCATAGCCTAGAATTCACATGTGTGATTTTTAAAAAGTTTGTGCAAATTTTTTGATGTGTATGAATTTAGAATGGACTAGGTAATTCCAGATGCCTCCCTGTGTCCTGCTGGCTGCCTGGCAAATACTCTTTGCTACAGCAGGTAGTGACTAGGCACTTTTTGAATTAATGGATTATGAATTTCAATGAACATAGAATTGGAAATATATCTTCCTTCAAGTAAAAATTACTTTACTTCAGAAAATTCTAATTTTGTAGCGAAGGTGCAGATGGTTATAGAATTATTCAACATCTTACAGAATCTTTAATAAATACCTCAATTTTTACTCATATATTTAAATTATGTTGGTTTCACCATTAGGTGAAAACAATCTTTTTTTTTTCAGTTGAGTCAGATTAGTATTTCCCAAATAAGGGAAGCAGTATAGGCAATTATAAAGCACAAGAAAAGAAAGTAAAATCAGACATATGAAATTTCATCTAACTAACATGTTTCTAGAATAGAGGAGTTTGGAGGTTTCTAACACAAAGAAATGATGAATGTTTAAAAAGATAGAAATTCTAATAATAAGGATTTAATCATAACATATTTCATGTAGTTATCAAAAAATAACACTCTACCCATTAAATCTAGAATTATCATGTGTCAATTAAAAATTTTAATAAATTTAAAATAAAGATAAAATATAAATGATTTAGATAAACTTTAATGAAAATCAACAACAAAATCAGCAATGCAAATAAGCCAGGTAGTCACTGCTCTTCACTAAAATGTGTAAACTTTGAGTTACTGCAAAAAATGACTTAAGAGAATGCACTTCATACTACGCTGATGTAATTATTTTAATTCACTATGATATTATTTTGTTATTCTTTAGTTTTTTCAGATATTTTATGATTCCCGAGATAATGAATTTATATGTTATTTGCAAAATCTATAGTTGCAGAAAATTCATTATTTGAAAACATGCTCATTTAGAGTTTCTTTGATCAATAAAATTATAGATTTTTTTTTTAATATGAGTTCAAAAGATTAAAAAAGGCACATGACTCAACTAGGCGAATTTCAGAAAAACAAAATGTGTTTCCAAGATGTATCTGGGGTGATTAGAAAATAATATTGGTAAAAAGAGGTTACTTTTAATTCTGAGGAGCAAAGATCTTCACTCAGAAAAGCTACTTGTAATTTGCCATGACAGTTGAAGGTCATTATTCACTGCATAAGCTTCAGGGGCATGGGTTACATAGAAATGGCACTGCAGAATGTGCAATACTGGCTGTAGCAAAGCAGTGGTATTTTTAGGAGAAAAAGAGCTCCTTATTGATAATCAGGGATTCGTATTCACTTCAGCCAGTGCAATGAAAGGCCAGAGAAGTCACAAAAGAAAAATTAAATTTTGGAATATTGTAAGACTTACAATGGTGACAATAATTTTAAAGAACATTGATCCTGAAATATTATTTGCTGGCCCAGTGAATAAACAATGATAATAGAATTGTTAGTAATTGCTCTATGAGTACTTACCTCTTTCCTAAAATTTTATTTTATTGTATGGCTGTACATAAGTTCTAATCAACTTTATAAGAAGATAATTTCATATTGCTTTAAATGCTAAATTAAATATTAAATATATCATTTGAGAATTTTGAAAATGTCATATATTATACATCACTGCAATCACCAGTATAATCAAGATGTAGAATATATCCAAGTCCCTAGAAATTTCCTTACCCACTTTTCTATTCAAGCTCTCTGAAGAATCCCCAGCAAATCACAATCTGTCTTTTATTACCATAGCCCAATTTCATCTCTCCTTATATACAGTTTTGTGATGGACTCTTATGGTTTAGATGTGAGATGTTCCCCCAAAGTTCATGTACAAAACAAGGCAAGAAAATTTAGATGTGAAATGGTTGGGTTATAAGAGCCTTAACCTAATCAGTGTATTAATCCACTTGAATGGATTATCTGGGTAGTAACTGTAGGAAGGTAGGTTGTGGCTGAAAGAGGTGTGTCTGGAGGAGGTGGATCACTGGGGATGTGACTTTGGAGTATATATTTTGTCACTTGTGAGCTGAGCTTATTCTCTCTCTTCTTCTTGAGTCTCAATGTCCTGAACTGCTATCCTCTTCTGACATGATGTTCTGCCACATCTTGGGCCCAGAGTAATGGAGTTAACCATCAATGGACCTAGATCTATGAAACTGTGAGCTTCAAATAAATGTTTCCTCCTCTGAAATTTTTCTTGTTGGGTCTTGTTGGATCTTGTCAGGTCACTATAGCAAAAAGGCTGACAAAATACTGTAACATTATTTTCATGAAATCCATGACAATGATGAATTATTATTTTCATTTTTACTGCTGGTTAGTAATTCATTATAAAGGTATATCTCAATTAATTTGTCCACTCACCTCTTGATAATTTCCTGTATTTGACTTCTATAAACTTCAATTTACAAGTCTCTTGTGCACATATTTTTTTTTCAAATTTCTTATATAAATACATAGAATCAGAGACTAGTTGGATAGTTAAATTTATTATACTCTCTAAGTTTTCCAAAGTGGTTGTATAATTTTACATATCCCTAACCATTGTACAAGCATCTACTGTCCTCCACCAACATTCTCTACCATCAGTCATTTTTATTTTTGTCAGTTATGGTAGGTATTAAATATGATCTCCTGGTGCTTTGCATTTTTTGTTCTGACTTCTAAATGATGTTCAGTATCTTTTAATGTGTTTATTGACTGCTTGTATATATTCTTAAGGGAAAAATCTATTCAATGATATGAATTTATTTTCCAGAATCATTCAAAAATATATAATTAAATCATCATAATTTCTTATGATGGGAGAGTTTTTTCCAACCATAAATTACTATAATGTTTTATCACATTCTGGAAATTACTTATGTATTTTCTTACCAGTGTCTTTTTTACTTAATTTTTTATGAATATGATTGCAGAATCATCATGTGATTATATGAAATAATACAGAAAAAGCATATGGTAAAACTCTTCCAAATTTCTAGAATAATATAAGACATTCATACTTAAGATACATAACATTTCCATCACCAGAAAAACCCTTTATTATGTTTGTATGTTTGTTTTTTGTGGTGCTAGGGATAGAACCCAGGGCCTTGTGCAGTCTAACAACTGAGCTATATCCCTAGCCCCTTATTATGTTTTGACTGATTGTAAATGGTATAGTTTTAGTTTTATATTCTGTATGTTTGCTTTAATCACATAGAATTGTAATGCATTTGCATATTGATAGGATACCTCATAGCCTTGCATAACTCACTTGTTTTGTGGTTGGGTTTGAGGGTAGATTTTTTTTTTATTATGTAATATGTGGACACTCGTGCTGCCTGCAATGTGGTAAAATTCTATTTCTTTTGCTAAGATTGGTATTCTTTTCATTTCTTTTCTTGAAGTCTCATTGCAAACACAAGAATTTCCAATACTAGGATGAAAAAAAAAGTGATGAGAGCAGACATACATGCTTTCATATTGATTTTTTATTGAGAAACACATTCTATTATATTCACCATTAAGTATGTTGTTATATCATATTTTTTGATGTTTCTAATTAAGTATTGGCAATTGCTCCCTATTACTAACTAATTGATGTTTTTCATCATGAATGAGTGTTGGGTTTCCTTGAATGCTTTTTCTACAACAGTTATATTGACATACATTTTTTCATTGTTTTTATGGTAGACTACATTGATTGCTTTTTTAATGTTGAACTACCCTTGTATATAACTTGACCATGGTTTAGAATTGTCTTTATAGTTATTGGATTTGGTATTGTTGATGATCTTTGCATCAGAGTTTATGAAAGAAATTGTTCTGATTTATTTTGGTTTGTATCAGACTAATCATAATCCATAACATGTGTTGGAGTATAAAAAAATTAGTTGTATTTGCATATGCTAGCTCTGGAAAGTCTAAAAATAAAGAAAGCAAATCCATTAACAATGGCATCAAAAAATGAAATATTTAGGTATAAATTTAATATAACTAGTTATGCAATTTTACATTTCTACTGATATTTTGTAAACATTTAATATCCTCTAGCAACATTCTTTTGTTTTGTCAGTCCTTTTTTATTTTTTTGTCAATTATGGTGTATATAAAATGAAGTTTCTCTGTGCTTGGAATTTTTTTGCTCTGGATTCAGCTGATGTTGCATAGTTTTGTATATGTTTATTTGGTATGGAATTCACAAGTTCAACTTTGTTCTAGGCTCCTTAGTTTCAGATGTGAAATTCATCATTTGCCTTGGTACTTCCCAATGGGTAATACAATATTTCTTTCTGACTATGGTCAATTTTTTTTTCTAAAAGTTTAATTAAGCTGTATATTGATCTGTTATTTAGCTTACTTTCACTCTGTGGTAACTCAAATTCTTCTCATCACAGGCAAATATTGTCTTTCACAAAATTTGGGGTGTTTTCAAGCATTATTTCTTTGAATATATTAAATACTGTTTCTGTCACTTTCGTCCTGGAGTAAAATGATATTAATGCTGAATATGTTGTTATTATTCTAGAAGTTCTTGAATCTCTTCTCATTTTTCCCCATATAGTGTATCTCATTATTTAGATTAGAAACATTTTATTGCCCTGTGTCAAATTCACTGAATCTATGCTCTGTTATACCCTCAGAACTATTGAGTTCACTGAGTTATTTTCCTTCTGCTTTTATATTTTTCAGTAATAGTAGCCACGTTTTATTTTATTTTTTTACAACTTTTGTTTCATTGTTGAAGAATTGTATCTTTAAGTACATTTTATAATGATTTTTGAGCATTTTCATGGTTCTTGCCTTAAAGTACTTGTCAGATAATCTCAGTATTGATATCAGTTTGTTGTCATTTTCATTTGAATGCTTTTTCTGATTCTTTGTCTAAAAGTACAATTATTGTATGCACATTAAACATATTGTCTATTAGGTTGGAAGAGACTGAGTCGCTTTAATTTTTTTTTTTTCAGGCAGTGACTATCTTTAGGTAGTATCCTGTTTCCTGGCCTATTTTATAGACCTCGATTTCATTGAATTACTTTTCAGAGGCTTTTGGTCATTATTTTTGGTCTTCTCAGTTTATCTGATGGCCACTGGTTCTTCCACATATGCCTGCTAATGGAATCTTAGAGGAAGGAAGAGTCTTCCTCAGGCCACCTACCTGAGGTTTCCTGGTGAGAAGGGCAGTCTCAGTCCCATAAGAACCAAGAGGCTTTTCAGGATGGTCTACTTGTTGGCATCTCTTGCTAGTACCACTCAATACTCTTGTATTATCTTTTCAAATACAGAAATTTTAAATTATTGCAATATTCTTTCCTTGCTTTTGTGTGTAGAATGTGTACATGGTAAATGTATTACTTACTCTCGGTGCTTTATATATATTTAAATATTTCCTTTCTCAGCTACAAAGCTGTTTTCTTCTAGATATTTCCTAATTTAACCTTTATGTTTAGGTCTATGTTTCCAAAAAAATTTTAATCTACGGTATGAAGTAGATATTTAGAAATCTATTGTTACAAATATTTTTCTAGTGGTTTCAGCACCATATGTAGAAAATAAACAACATTTTTCAATTTAATGGCCTTAATGATTTTATAAAAAGTTTAATGTATGGCTATTTCTGGACCTTTTTTCTCTACAATTAAGCCAATAACAAATGTTTTTAGAATCATAGATTTATATTATCTTGAAATCAAACTATTTAGTGTTTCAAAATCTGCCTTCTTTTAAAGAGTTTGGATATTCTACATTTTTAGAATATCCATATAAGTTTTAGAACCATTATTAATTTCTGTAAGAAAAAAATCCTACTGGAAATACTTATTGGACTGTATTGAAAAATGTATTTGAAGAGTATAATGTTTTGAATTTTATATACTCTTCAAATTCATATGTTGGTGTCCTAACATCCAATTATTTAAGAATATGATCTTATTTGGTACTAGGCTCATTTCACATTATAAAAGAGGTGGTCATATTGGCGCAAAAAGAGTTGCTAATTCAATAGGATTGGTGTCTTTATAAAAGAGAGAATATGCATACAGACACAGAGGAGGAAAACATCTTGTATGCCATTATGGGATTAACTGAGTGGTAACTATAGGCAAGTAGGATGTGGATGGAGGAAGTGGTTCATTAGGGTTGTGGCTATGGGATTTATGTTTTGTATCTGGAGAGTGGAGTCTCTCTGCTTCCTGATCACCATATGACTCCTTACCTCTGCCACCCTCCCCTGCCATGATGTTCTGCTTCATCTCAATCCCCAAGGAATGGAGTTGCCATCTATGGACTAAGACCTCTGAAACCCTGAGCCCTCAAATAAACTTTTCCTCATCACAGTTGTTCTTATTGGATCCTTTAGTCACAGCAGTGAAAAGCTGACTAAACCTTATGCAAATGTACAAATTAGAGTCTGGTGCATACAAACCAAAGAATACAGAATATTGCCAACAAACAAGCAGAATCCAGAAGGACAGCCTGGGACAGGATACCCCTAGCAGCTGACAGAGGAGTCCACTATGTGTAGTCTTGACTTCAAATGTCAACTGCCAAATTTGTGAAACCATAAATGAGTTTTGTTTAGTTCACCTACTTCATGAAACTTTGTTCTGTTAGCTTTAGAAAAGTAATATAAGAAGAAAGGGCATCTTAACAATATAGGTAGGATCTTCAAGTCTAAAAGCCTGATCTTGCCACCCAATTTGTTTAAATATCCTTTACTCTCTGAAACATTTTGCAGTTTTCTATGTAGAGATTTTTCATGTTTTTCTTCCAGTTTATGAATTTTTTGTTCATTGGTGAACAGTGAGTGATAATTTTAAAATTTATTTTCTAATATTAGATTCCTAAAATACAAAGATTCATTTTGTTTTTGAATATTGACCATGTCGTCTCTGCCCCCATTCTAAATTCAGTTACTAATTTAAGTTACTTTATTTTTCTTTATTTATTTTTCTTGCATTATTACCGTGACTGGGACTTTCAAAATACTGTAAACTAGAAGAATAGAGAATGGATGCCTTTTTCTTGTCTCTAATCTTGAGAAAACATATAATGTATAAATGTTGAATACAATTTTTGATGCAGCTTTTCATTTGGTACCTATTACAAAATTGAAAACCTGCCTGTCCATTCTTGGTTATCGTGGATGAGTGCTGGCTTTTGCCAATGTGTTTCTTTTCTATTTAATAAAATGATTGACTGATATTCACCTTAACCCAATTGCTAACTTCATTTATATGGATAGTTGCGTACAAATTTTGGTGAATAATCACCTTTCCACTCCAACACAACTTGATAACTCCCTTAGACTTTTTCTGTCTTTCGAAATACACTTTTAAAAATAAAATTCATAGTATCAGTTTTCAAAAATGAAAACTCTGTACACATGTTTCATATGACAAAGATGACAAGACTATGTTTATTAATACTTTATACTATGTCAAGCTTCAATAATTTTAATTACTGCAGTCACTATAGCATAAAATCTGTAATGTAATGTAAAGCAATACACCGCTTAGCTTAGTGATATAAAAAATTAAGTGGTGATACATGACATTTAGAAATATTAACTTTTGATAGTGTCACATCATTAATAATTCCATTATAGGTCTGTGTATAATTTTAGATCTCTGACCTTACTATGTTAAATATAATGCACATATTGAAAAGGAAACATTTAGCATTTGGCATTTCTTAAATGGACTGACTCTATTATAAATTCAACCCCATGTCATGCTTTATCCCAAATAAGTAATCTAAACCATTTTTATACCCATACAAGATTAGAGTTAAAATACACTTAATCAGAGGGAAAAAAGTCTTCAGCCATTTGTCATAAACTTTCAAAAATTGCCAGGCAGGGCAAAGAGCACAGAATGTATTTTCTTTTTCTTGCTGTTTCTCAAGAAATGTTAAAGCATTATTTATAATCAGACATCTCAGGAAAGCTAATCTGGAGATAATTATTTTCCTAGTGCTTAGTAAAACTGACCATCAATTTTGCTAACACAGTTAGAAGGAAACAGTTACGTTACATGCTAGATCTCCCCTAGTCAGAGCAAAAGGACAGCTGGTATCCACTGTCAAAGCTGATAACTAAGGGTACTGTGCTCCACCCTGAGTGTGGCAGTCGCTGTGCTCAAGCGGTCTCTGATGATTGACCTCAGGAGGAGACATGCCCTCCCTGTGTTAATGTCCTGTCTTCAGGGACATCCCACATTTAATAGCGGGTGAACAGGGCAGCTTACTTGCTCGAATGAGCATGATGTAGAAGTCCCATTCAGCTCCAGATGTCAGAAGGTCTCCTGAGGCTTTGGTTTCAATGTCATCACACACAAAGTTGAACTCTTCCCCTGCCCAGACCTGCTGGCTTTGCTCTTGAGTGGCACTGCTCTTGAGAAATTGTCCCAATAAACATCTCTCATAAAATCTCCAGTTCAGAATATTTCTTAGGGAAGTCAATCTAAGTTAAAGAATCACAATTTCCTAGTTTTAAAGGCACTTTATCCACAGAAAGTTGTTGTTGTTGTTATTGTTGTTGTTATTATTATTATACAATACCCCCCAACCCTGCCATTACTACATAGATCCCCTAAGTCCTGCTAATTGGTTTAGTACTGGTTCAAAAGTAATCTCTTAGAAGGCCCTACCTGATCTTCCCCACCCCTGATAAGGGAATTCTGCTTCCCTTATGCTACCGTACATGTGTTATTCTATTTTTTATTTCTATAACAAAATAACTGAAGCTATATAATTTATAAATAAAGAGGTTTATTTGGCTTACAGTTGTGTTTACTGGAAGATTCTAACAATATGGAACCAGTATTTTAGCAAAACTCCCTTAAGTGTTCTCCATCACCCTAAGGTGGTGGAGAAGCAAATAGAGAAACAGCCACAAGCAGAAGGGACTGATCATGTGAGGTAGGCTTGCTCTATTACAACCTGCTCTTATGAGAAGAAACTCACTTGCTGCAGTCTGGCTGGGCACAAAATCACGAGCCATTCACAGCCTTGTAGATTCAAACAGCAATTCTTTATTCCCAAACTCTCACCGGCACTCTACACGCACATTCTGGGAAAATCCAATCCTCCACTGGGCTCTGCATCCCAAAATACTCTCTGAATCCCTCGAGAACTCAACGGGAACTCAAGGAGCGGGTGCCTGGAGACAGCAGGATACTCCCTATTCCCAGCAGGATACACCTTAAAACTGGAACCACCCTAAACCCAGATCGCCCTAAACCTGGATCCGCCCTGGTCCTTGAGCAGGGTCACCTTTCTCAAACATTCATGCAATGTCACTGAAAATGACCTGGGTCCAAGGCGAGCCCATTTCCAAAATGGAGATTCCTCCCTCTAAGCAACATGGGGTAGGCTGACAAGGAAATTGTCATGCATCATTCTTACTTGGCTATGGCTCTCAGCACTCACTCCTCCTAGACCCATCTCATTTTCTGAGACCAGCATTCACTTAAGAGGATGGTACTTCCATGATACAATCACCAGCTGCTTGGCTCCACCTCTACTGGATTCCAGCTCCTCAGTTACCATCATATTGGTGACTGAGCTTGTAGCATGGGAAATTTTTGTAGGACAACCATAGCAATACCAAGTTATTTATGCCTATCTCCCAGTAGGTAACATTCTATAAAGTAGTGAACTGGTATCCGTTAATGTGGAGAAAATTGCATTTTTCAGAATTTCAGTAGAATTAGACAGGCAGAAATACCTGGGCACTAGGAAGTGGGTGTAGAAATAGTCTCTTGAGAAGCTAGAGTAGAACAGAGAACCAAGACAAAGTGTTTAGGTTCTCCACATGATAGGAGAGCAATCAGGAGGGACTGAGCAGGCTCCAGAAGGTGAGGGCGTGCCAGGACTGAAGGTCTTATAGGGATGAGGCTATACCTGGAACTTGGGGATTCTGCACTATGGACTGTGGCAATCATGGGATTGCTATATGCAAACACTGGTGTGTTGATGGCACTGCTCATGGAAAATAGTGAAGGAAACCAAGGTACATTCAGGTCTGAGGTGGGTCACACCAAAGCAATTTACAGGTCCCAGAGTGAAAAGAATGAGATGAATAAGAGACAGAACCACAGCAATGGCACACTTGATACCTGTATGAAAGTTCCTAAGAGCCTGAGCCTTAGGTGTCAGGACTCGCAGATGCTTCCCTGGAGGGGTCTGTGTCTCATGACTGCACTGTATGGATCTCTATTATTCTTCCTATGCTGGAGCTAGAGTGATATGATCAGTTTTCAGAGGGTAGTCCCAATAGAAACATTTACACATAAATCTGTAAGTGCAGACCTCTAGAAAGGGACCTCAAGTGTTTAAAGTGCTCCACCTTGAACTCTCAAAATGGGAAAACAAGTTGCTATGGCTTGGATGTTTGTGTCTCCCCAAATATACATATGTTGAAATCTTATCTCCTAAGCTAATAGAATTAGGAAATGGGCATGAAGGTGAGGGACCAGGTGTGGGATTATTGCTGTATCTGAGAAGACCCATGAGAGCCCTTTTGGCCCTTTCACACTGTGAGAACACAGAGAGACAGCTTCCAGAAGTCTGAGAATGCATTTCCATTGTTCATCAGCTCATTGCTTTTTGTGAAAACAGAACACAGAGACGGAGATACCAACGTTCCACTCAACTTTCTTCCTTTTCCAAGAGCCATGGTCAGAAGCCGAAATTTATTTCTCTCTGGGTTACATTCTCCTGAAACTAAACCAAAGAGTGAGAATTATTAAGATGATATTTGTTCAACTGTAGTATCTTATAAAATAATACAAATTTATTCTTAATATGTATCAAATATTCATCAAGAAAATTGATTGAACAATCAAGTAGGTATTTTTTACATATGGAATTTAATTTTTATAAACTATAATAAATCAATAGGTTTGGAATTACATATGTTCTGTTTCAGTATATTTTGTTCTCATATGAAACCAAAAATCTTGATTTCATGTAGCTGACTCCTGTAGTTCAAATACTAATTTCTAAACATGACTAGAATGCCTATTGAAAGTAAAGATGATTTCCAACAGTCATTTGGGAATAAGAAAACAACAAAAGCAGGCAAAAACTTGTCTTAATAACTGTCATTCGTCACGAAGCATGCTATAAAATAACAATTGTGGGCAAACAAGTGCTGTGAATGTCTAATGGAACACAGGGAACTAACAGGGTGAGAGGCCTGGAATTACGGCTCTCTGATGTTATATAAATGCCGTATAGCCAGCCATTTTATGAAAGACAATAAGAACTATAAAGAAAAATATAGCAGAAAGACTTGATTTCAAGAAACAATGCTATAAAAATGATAAAGGCCGACTTGGTAATATCCATATAACCTGTGAGAACGATAGAGTTTACACATCCTCTACAAACCTCCTCCTTTATTGTGAGAGTTTTGATAGAACCTTCAGAACTGAAAATAAAGCCATCTATGGCCTCTTACCCAGACACTGGCTGCTTATCACAACTTAACAGAGAGCGAGATGAAGCTTGTCAAGAAGAAAATATGGAGTATTTTAGTGGCAAATCCACCAAGACTAGGCTGCATACAATTATTTGATAAATTTAAAATAGACCATATTGTCAGAATTATTTTCCTGCAAAGGCACTGCCGAGTGACACAGAATTGATGTGTTATAGAAATAGCTGATAAGGGACTAAACGGCGCCAACACTAATCAAATTCCAGACTCTAATAGCCCAGGGGAGTTCAAATTCTTCCAGCCAGGGGCACAAACTATAGCCAATTCCATCAGAGTCATTATAACAATATGCTTACATGGGAAACGAGTCTACTCTCTGTCATCACAAACATAAATGATAAATTCTAACCTTCTCTCCTTCAACAGACCCTATTACACATCCACAGGGTTTTAAATTTCAGCACAAAGCAACCGTGTGTTAGAACCTAATCAGAAACCAGAGAAGTAGTATTTGGCATTTGATTCCTGGAAACAAGCAATTTGATGTAAACCCCTACTTATATCTAGTTAGAATAAACCAGGTAACAACTGAAGGTATGAAGATTGCATCTGTGAACAGTTCTAGATCACATTCTCCAGAAGATTCTGGTGTGAGCATTTATTTGGATGCAATGATTTTTATTAAGTAAGTGCTCCCAAGTGAAACCCAGTAAAGGAGCAGAGGAAGCAGGACAGAGGAGTGGCCACCACGTAAGGCTGTCATCTTAAGACAAAGTGTTGCAGAGGACAGATTTGACCAGTTCCCAAGGGGAAGAGTTACATTAAACAAGACACATTTGAGAAGGGTTTTGTAACCACTGACAATCATGATCAACTAAAAAAGTCACCAAAGAACACAACCAACAGATGGAGGATACCACTGACAGAAGGGAAGACGATATTAACAAATCTGACAAGAGATTGATTTCCAGGTTGTGTAAGGAATTCATACAACTCAACATCAAAATAAATAAATGAATAATACAAGTAAAATAGGCAACTGGCTCAAATAGACATTTCTCAACACAAAAAGGATATAGAAATGACCAATAAGTTTAGGAAGAAATGTTCAACATCATTAGTCATCAGAGAAATGCAAACCAACACCCCGAGGAGATATGCTTTCACCCCAAGTAAAATGGCTATCAACAAAGAGACAAAGGCTGGCAAGGATGTGGAGCATTTATTTGGATGCAATGAGTTATTAAGGAAGTGCAACAAAAGTGCATTTATTTGGATGCAATGATTTATTAAGAATGTTATACACAATGGGAATTTAAATAATCACAGCCATTGTGGAGATCAGTATGGAGGTCCTTAGAAACCTAGACAGGGAACTACCATATGATTCCATATTTCCACTAGTAGATATACACCAAGGAACTTAAATCAGTATGTTGAAGAGCCATCTGCACTGGGATACTTATTGTTATTGTAACACTATTCAAATAATAGTAAAGATATAGAATCAACCTCAGTGTCCGCCAATGGATGAATGGATAAGAAAATGTGGTATATGTGTACACAATGAAATGTTATTAAAACATAAAAATAATTTCTGTCATCTTCAGTGACATGAATGGAACCAGAGAATATTGTATTAAATGAAATAATCTAGGCACACAAAGATAAGTACCACATGTTCTCATTTATATGTATGAGCTAAATATAATCTCAAAGAAGTAGAGAATAGAATAGTAGTTGCTGATCCAGAGAAGAGTACAGGGCAGTGGGAGAAAGGAGGGGTTTTAGTGTACATGGGGTGCAGTTGATAGGAGGAATATCTTCTAATATACTATAGCACAGAAGAATGACCAGGGTTGACAATAATTAATTTAATATTTCAAAATAGCTTAGAAAAGAGAAATTTCAATATTTCCAATGAAAAAATAATAATGTATGAGGCAATGCATATGCCTATTATCCTGATCTGATTATTATACAATAAATACACATATTGATGTGTTTTACTATGTTCCCTAAATACGTATGAGTATAGTTTCTTAAGTACATAAATTAAAAATTATAGCAGATGCCAAACTGATCTCTCATTTTTTCCAGTTGTTGAAAAAACAGAATGCTGCTTCATTTCTTTATTTAACTCCTTTTTTAAAACAGGCTTTACAAAAAATTAAAAAGGATTTTCAACAATTATGATGGATCAACTTTCAATACTTTCAATGACAATGTGCCATTGTCATTGGTAGTTTTTTTTATTGGTAGTATTTTGTTTTATTATTATTATCCCTTACACTCTTGTTATCTATTGGATATAGGGAGTGATATGCTTCAACAAGTAATTAAGAGTAAGTTAGGAGGCTATCTGCTCCAAAGTCATTGGTCATTAATTTATCAGCAACAGGGCATCAGTGGAGTTCTAAAAACTTAGGTGTTTGAATCTGCAAATTAAGAAAGACATTGTAGTAAACTGTGATGGCTAGTTGGAAATGTGAGCTAGTTTAAAATACTAGTTTTTCCCTGGAGTAAAAACTAGTTTGATTTGGGGTCACCAAAAAGAGAATGGAAAGAGGAAACACTGCATAAATGGAATCCAAAGATTTGACAGCTTCGTAGATAGAGAATAAAATGTGAGTCTGCTTTTTTCAATCTGGGTAATTGAAAGAAAAATAAATGGTATATGTAACAGTAGATAAAAAATCAGTGGATAATAACTGAGTCATTCTGTTTGTTTGTTTTTACATACCCTGGTTATTTGTAAAACTAATGGGAATGAGATTCAACGTTAGAAACAAAATTAAATTTATATTTAAATATGAATGCATTAATAAGCAAAAAAAGGAGGCTTTATCAAAACATAGGAACAGAACAAAAATAGATTTTTAAACATGTGATGTAAACTCCAGCTGATATCTATTATACTCATTAGGAAATGCCTGCTTATTTGCATATTTTTGATCACTAAACACTATATGGATACAGCATGCCTAGAAAAGAACAAGCTCTGTCTAGAATTGTCACTCAGGAAAGACTATAAACGGCAGACAGGAATCACCAGGAAGCCAAATCAAGTAGAGAAATTATCAGAATTGGCTCACACAAGGAAAGGGATGTGTACACCTGGTTCAGATACAGATGTGGGCTGCGTTATGTATTACACAGAGCATAAAGTATTCCAGGAGGACACAAGTATATAAACTTTGTTAGGAAGGAAAGAAAAGAATCATAGGCTTTAACATTTGTATAAATATGCAAATATGGAAAAGAGAAGTGAGAACATGTAGAATACAGCACACTTGCTGGACAATCAATGTAATCAATAAATCTTGTAGTAACCATTCAGCAGTGCCTGGGGTCACTCATAGCAAAACTGTTTTTTTCTGCCTCTGCTGCTGTCATGTTGCAGCAGAACCCAGACCACTTGCCATAGGCTTCTGTCCAGCTTCAGCCTCCAACTTTTTGATTGGTTAATTCTGTCATTTGGGATCTATATGAATTTTCACAGAACTTATTGTCCTTTCCTTTTGGGAAAAAAATGTTTATATAAAGAAAATAATTGAGAATAATACTACAACCATATAGGAGGTATAGACTTATTACCCATAATGAATAAATTCCAGCCCATTATGAATTGCCTCAAATTTAAATAAGTATGCATATTCATGAAGGCAGTGTGATGCCTCCAGTATTATTCTTTCTTCTCAGGATTGCTTTTATTCTCTGGAGTCTTTTGTGCCTTCATATAAACTTTAGAATATGTTTTTTTAATTCTTTGAGGATGATGTTGGTATTTTGATAGGGAATGCATTGAATCTATAGATCACTATAAGTATGATGGCCATTTTAAAAATACTACTTTGTTCAATACATGGACAAGGGAGTTCTTTCCAGCTACCAGTAACTTTCTCAATTACTTTCTTAGTTATTTTAGAATTTTCATTATAGAGGCCTTTAACCCCTTCATGAGGCTTATTCCTGGCTTTTTTCCCCCTGCTCTTTTAAATGGGCTGTCTTTCCTGATTTCTTTCTCAGTGAGTTCCATATTGGTATATAGAAAACTACTGGGTTTTTCTTTTTTTTTTTTTTTAATTTGATTTACTGTCCTACCACTTTGCTAATTTTTCCATCAGTTCTAAGAGATTTTTGGTGGACTCTTTAGGATATTCTAGTTGTAGAATCATATCATCTTCAAATAGGGATAATAACTTGACTCCCTTACTCCCTTCATTCATATCATTCATATTAATAAGAAATATATATATATATATATATATATATATATAGTCTTTCCCTTGCCTGATTGCTCTGGCTAAAATGTTCAGAACAATATTGAAGAAGAGTGTTGAGAGCGGACATCCTTGTCTCTTTTCTGATTTTAAAAGAAATGTTCCTAGTTTTATTCATTCACTCTGGTATTGGCTGTGGTTTGCTATGAATAGGATTTAGTATGCTGAGATACATCCTTCCCTACCTCATTATTCAAGGTTATTACCATAAAAGGGTGTGGAATTTTTAAAAATATTGTTTTAGTTGTAGTTGGACATAATACCTTTATTTTATTTATTTATTTTTATGTGGTGCTGAGGATTGAACCCAGTGTCTTGCATGTGCTAGGCGAGTGTTCTACCGCTGAGCTACAACCCCAACCTGGGTGTGAAATTTTATCACAGGTTTTTCTGCATCAATTGGAGTGGTCATAATATTTTTATCCTTGATACTATTTATATGATGAATTAGACTTATTGATTACTTGTGGAGCCACCTTTACATCTATGGAATGAAATCAACTTGATCATGGCATATAATCTTTATGATGTGATGTTGAATTTGATTTGCAAGTATTTCATTGAAGATTTTTGCATTTATGTTCAAAGGGAATACTAATCTATTGTTTTTATTTCTCTTGTGTTCTTATCAGTTTTTCTAGCCAGGTAATACTGACTTTGTACAATGAGTTTGAAAGAGTTTCTTCCCCTTCTATTTTACTTTTTTAATTTTATTTTTTATAACTTTATTTATTTATTTATTTTTATCTGGTGCTGAGGATCCAACCCAGGACCTTGCATGTGCAAGGAGAGCACTCTACCACTGAGCCATAACACCAATCTTGTCTTCCCCTTCTATTTTGTTAAATATTTTGAAGAGCACCGATACTAGTTTTGTTTAAGTCTGGTAAAATTTAGCAATGAATCCATCTGGAGCTGGGGTTTTATTTCTTGAAAGACTTTTTATTGCTACCTTAATATCATTGCTGTTTACTGATCTGCTTCTTATATCCTCTTGATTCAATTTTGGTATGTCAGATATGTCTAGAAATTTGTCTGCTTTTTCTAGGTGTTCCAGTGTAATTTTTAAAATATTTGCAAATGATTCTCTGATTTTGACTATTATTTATGGTACTATTTCCTTTCTAAACTCTAAATTCAATTATTGGAACTTTTCTCCTAGTCTTTTGGTTAGTTTGACTAAGCATTAATTTTGTTTGTCTTTTAAAAGACCATGTTGGTTTTTGAATTATTCTTTTAGTTTTGGTTTCATTTTTTCTGCAATTATATTATTTCTTTTCTTATACTGATTTGTTGTTTTGATTGTTTTCATTTGTAAAAGGCCTTGAGATGCATCATTAGGTTGTCCATTTGATATTTCTCTATTTTCTTTTCCTGGGCACTTACAGGTATAAACTTTCCTCTTTTAAATAATTTCCATATTCTGGCAAGTTTTGCTTTCATTTTCATTTCACTCTAGGACTATTAAAATTTCTCTCTGATTTCTTCAATGACCCACGGCTCATTCAAAAATGTATTGTTCAAGCTCCATGTATTTTTATAATTTCTTAATGCTGATTTCTAGTTCCATATCAATAGGGTCTTTAATATTAATAAAGTTATTTTAATTTTATTGCATGTGTTAAGACTTGCTTTGTGGCCTAAAATGTGATATATTTTGGAGAAAGTCCTATGTGCTCATGAAGGAATGTGTGTTTCACACCTATTGAATATATTATTTTGTTGACAGCTATTAAATTCGCTTTATCTATAGTATAATTCATCTTGTATTCTTTTGTTGATTTTTTTCTAAATATATCTTTTTGTTGTTGAGAATGGGTTACTAAAATCAACCAGGATGGCTCTTGGTATAGCACCAGCAGTTTCTAGAACAAAGCAATGGATTTTGTCTCTACAGGTAGCTTGCCATGCAGGAGAAGTCACTGGAGATCTAATCCCTGTGAATTTCTCCTGCAGCCAGAACCGCCAGTCCATACTTTCTTCTGCCCTCTGTTTTAGGTGCTGGGTTCCCCTGCCCCCCGCCCCCCGTACTTTGAAGGCTGAGTTTGCAAATAGTTTACACTTTACTCTGTGTTACCTTTTATTTCCTGTCACCTCCATCTTGCTTCCTAGATCTCTTATTCTCTTTCTGTCTTTAAAATATAGTTTCTCCTTCACTGCCTCAACTCTTCTCACTTACAGGGTGGCTAGGATGAGTACCTCTATCCTGTCATCTTGTTTCCTTCCAGTAACCATTCCTATGTGGTTTTAAAAAAATTACCCAATGCATTGTAAAATCTCCTTTCAAAAGCATAAAATTTAATTTTTACATATGATATTAATATATTATTATTTAATTGAAATTTTATTGTGGTAAGTAAAATAACAGTTGTAAAATCTTAAATGGGACAGAACAGAGAATGTGCTTCTGTAGTGGCCGGGGTTTGCATAATAAACATGCAGCAAGCTATGCACACACACAACACATGAGAATAAGGAGGCAGTTACATAGGTTTACTTTCTTTGATTTGAACACATTCCTTAGTTCCAAGATCTTAATATACATATAATATTGGTTGTTGTATATGTTCATGAAAGTGATAGCAAGTGAGTTATTTTAGGCTGTTGGACTTCGCTGGGATTGACTGGGGAAAGCATTAGGCATTGGTGAAATAAACTAATCCTGTGAATACTCATCGGGGTGACTGCTTACAGCTAGATATGTGACTCTCCACATGACCTTCTTTGAGGAATTTTTTCAGGTGCAGTTGAAGCCTTCAAAGTAAATGCTCAATACATCATATAGTATGAATTTCAAACAAGGCTATTCATGCTTATGTTCTACTGTTTGTTGAAAATGTATCCATTTTCCCATGATGCCACAACCAATAAAGAAGCAATCAGACAAAGATGTCATTTTGTTTATAGATTGGTTTCCTCTTGACTGTAACTGCTAAAACATTTGGAAGTGTAGCTATGTTACCATAGCTACCCGAATCCAATGTATCAGGATGAGGGTAAGTCGACCTTTTTGTGATTTGAGATATATTCTGAGTTTGTTGCTATGAAAATAGTAGAAGCCTTAGTTATGAACCTCCTAACTGACTTCAGATCAGAATGCCTAGATACCATTCCAAATTCCCTTATTTCAGTCATGATGAGAATAGATGAAGTCCAGGATGAGGTTCCAAAGGGCTTGAAATCACAGAAATAACTGACCAAACATTGGCTCCCGTAAAATCATTTGCAAGGAAGTAATGTTATATTTAAAAAATAACTATTCACATAAATGTCTAGGCGACATTGAATAATACAAAATGCAAACAAATTTTCATCTTATTCCTTTGAAGGATGGCAATCAGAACAGTCTGTTACTGTACTTGTTTTAAAATTTCTATACTCCTTAAAAGTTTCTCTAGTCCTGTGTTATTTGTCTTCTAAATACGTTTGCTACCTTTTTTTTTTTCCTTTTCTGTACCAGAAATTAAACACAGAGGTGCTCAACCACTGAGCTACATTCCCAACCCTTTTTATTTTATTATTATTTTAAACAGCCAAGTTATTTCGTGACTTTCTAAGTTGCTGAGGCTGACCTTGAATTTGCCAATCCTCCTGTCTCAGCTTTCTGAGTCACTGGGATTACAAGCGTGCACCACGATGGCCAGGAACACCATTTCTTGAGATTGTAGATAATACTAAGTATTTTAATATTTTTTTAATATTTAGCATTATTTTAATATCAATAATATTGAAAAGTATGTAGAATTTATTTTTTTCCACAGTTATAAACACAAACATGCTTGCTTAACATTTCTTAAAATAAAAGGGTTATGAAACTGTAACTGTAACTGCTTTTTCATACAATAATAATACCAGTCTTTCTCGAGTCACTTAATTAAACCACCCAACATATAACACTTAGAATGATTATACTTTGAAAATATAGAAAATTGCAATTTTGGAGATCCATTCATTCATCTAACTTTACTATAAGTTGTTTATTTAATAATATACTCATTGCCAGCAAAACTTTTTAATAGAAGTTTATAAAGAAAATTATTCAGCTGTGAAATTGGAAGTAAAACTATTGCAGCTCAACTGAATTTTATTTTTTACTATTTTCCCAACAGTAATCTGCACTTGCTTTTATAGTGCCCCCAACTAAAAAGGATTATCTAGTCAGAATATATCAGTACATAATAAATGTGCTTCATTTCTTCCAAGTTCTTATAGCTGACAGCCAGAATGAATGTTTGTCTCCATGCTGGCACCAGGGGTACTTCTGCAGAGACTATTTCATGGTCCATTGAACCCTAAAGGACATTGTTTTTAAAGGCATATTATCAGAAATGAAGAAGCAAATCATCAGAGAAGCTATTACAGGTACTACTGAAACTTGAGCATGTACTTCTAGCTTGGTTGGTATTTTTAAGACACCAACTATCCTAAATATATCAGCAATAAAGTATGCATTTCTCAAAATCTCTATAAATTTATCCATCTAATAAATAAAATATGTATGCATTTGGGAGGTTTGGCAAGGTAAGCGTGCTAGTTGTACTGTCTCAGATCTTAAGTACTCACAGATATGAGACCTTTATGTCTCATCCTTCAGAATTTGATCAGATATCCCTGTTTCCTTGCATCCTCATCTGACCTTCCTATCACCAAGAAGAGTTACATGCTTGATAACCTTGCGTTTCTCCTCTTGTTTTGCTCTAATATGCTTAAGACATTTATTGATGCCCTTATCACCAAGTACTGTGCTTGTTTGCTTTTTTACACCCTCCCTACAAGATTGAATTACGTGAGGACAGAGTCCAAGGGTTTTCAACTGTACATCCTAATGCCAACCACAATGACTGACTACATTGAAGGACTTTAATTTTTTGAATATAGAGCAATGTTCAAAACAAGTGATACTAGATACATTGCACAGGCTGCGGCAGGTCATACAACCATTATGTTTCTGTGCCTGGTGATTGGCATAACTCCCTAATGCATTTTTGTTTATACTTTTTTCATGCCTGTTGGACATTTTCACATCAAAAAATGCATAATCCTTTTTGTATTCTTACAAAAAAAATCCAGGTCAATTCAACAAATACTAAATACTTTGATAGGCAAAAGCTATATTTTTATTTTGTTTGAAAGCAATAAGTACATTTTGCTTTTATTTTATCTAAGACTTTTTGGTGAGAAATTTATTTAGTTTAATAATTTATAAAAATCACTAAATTTCTTAATTAGAAAACATCATGAAGAATAATCTAACTCTTCCATTTACTAGTGTCTATTCAATAGAAATTTTATAAGAAATATCTAAGTACCATTTGTATATGTCTAAGTATTGCAAATGCATGTATTGTATGTTATCTATTTATTTAATCAATTATATATTTATAAATAATTTTAAAACAAATTAAATATATTTTATTTGTTAAGTAAATAAAGCATCAGGATTTGGAATGTTATGAACCAGAATAGAACAAATGGTCAAGGTGAAAAGCTAGATAGGCAGGAACTGAATTAAAATTTTGATATTTTTTTTAGAGACAAAAAAGAGAAAATTAAAAAAAAACAGTAAAATGTATTTAGTTACATAGCCTCTACATTTTAAAATAAGAAGACATGAAATTTCTGTACCAACACAAGTGTTCCAAACTCTTAAGCTTCATGCAGGCTTTCAATTAGAGATATGGAGAAATGTTATGTGATCAAGGACATTGACAGGACCATGTGAGAGTAATTTATAAGCACTTTTTTGTTGTGTATACCAATAAAAGCTGAAGATATATCACTGAAAGATAATTCAGTTAAAACAGTGCCCCTATGCCTCATTTTGGTAATCCAATGTGAATAAAGTAAATAAAACTTAAAAATAGAAGAGTTTGGGGAAAATATGCATCATATAATCCAAACACATACATTTAATAGACAGTAGTGTATCATGCAGGAGCATGATGCAGGGAGTACAATTCCTTACAGTGCAATACTGAATTTTCTTTGTGTTATGGTCAACTTTGAGAAGCTTGATGAAATTTATGGCCACTCTCCAGAAAGTGGCTTTCATGCACTTGAGCATGAATGTGGCCAGACACTTTCAGGAATTCATATCCACCATAAGGTTAAGAGATACTAATCCAGGTGAATGTGACCTTTGACCTTCCCTGGCAAAAAATAGCAACACAAAACTTCATATGTCATGTAATTGAACATAAAACCATTGTTAAAGGCTGAAATGGATTTACATTGCAATTTGAAATGCATATTTCTTTGGTCTGGAGGAGGAATAACAGATCAGTATAACTGAAAGAACCTTTTAGAGATTGACATATCCAAATATTTTCAACATGATTAATGCTCAGCTCTTTTAGTATAAATACTTAATTCCAGCTTCTACAACAAACCAACCTCTAAAAGTCAGTGCATTATGACAGTCATAGATCATTTCCTAATTAAAAAAAAAAAAAGACCCGTTGTCCACAAACTCTTACACATGGGTATCGTTAGGGTTTGGATATGACCTTTCTCCTGAAAGTTCCTGTGTTAGTACAAAATATACAGAGGTGAAATAATTAGAATATGAGAGCTGTAACCTAATCAGTCCATCCTAGTTAGAATGGACTAAGTAGGTGCTAACTGCATGCAGATGTGCCATAGCTGAGGGGTCAGGATACTAGCCATGTGTTCTGGAAGGGTTCATCACCCTGCTGCTCCTTTCCTCATTCTTTCTGCTTCCCACTACCAGGAATGGAGTGGCTCTCTTCCTCCACACCCTTCTATCATGATGTTCTGCCTCACCTTGGGCCAGAGCAATAGGGTCAATACACCATGGACTAAACCTTTGAAACTCTGAGTCAAAATAAACTTTTCCTGCTTTAGGTTGTCACTTTTGTGTGTTTTGGTTACAGCAACAAATGTTGACTAACACAGATGTTTACAACAGCTTTATTCATAACTAAAAACACTTGAGAAGAAACCACGGTGTCCTTCACTAGGTGAATGGGTAAATGACTTTTCAACAGTGAGATTTTATTCCGCATTAAAAAATACATAAACTATCAAAGCCTTGATGAGACATGAAGAAACTTAAACACACTTTAGTAAATAAAATAAGCCAAACTGAAAACACTGCATAATAATATGATTACAAATATTTGACATGCTGGATGCCAGTGAATTCCAAGAGTTCCGGTATAGGAAAGGATGAAGAATCATTACACAGAAGACTTTTAAAACGGAGAGAGACCAAGTTGAACTGCTCTACTCCCCTCACCATAAAACCCCCACCCCCAAAACTGTCAAAGACACACACGCGCACACACACACACACACACACACACACACTTCATACTTTCAAAAATAATTAACAATCAACATAAACCAAGAATGTCACCGAACATTTGAACTTCTGGGCTCTTGACAATGTTGGAAGACTACTCAGAACACATCCTTTTCAGTGTTCAGGTGTACAATGAGCCACCTCAACTCCAAATACATTCTACATTCTCTCTTCCCTCTTTGTCTTTGTACCTACTACTCTCACTGCCGGGGATACATACTTTCCTTCTTGCACCTCAATGAACTATTTGTAAGTTGTTATGCAAGGCTAAGCTTAAGCAGAAGGCAAGTCTTAGACACTCCTCTTTTCTGGGACACATTGATTTTATGCTATGACAATGTCAGGGAAGTTTGATGCTCAAATTAGCTTTTTTTTTTATTTGGAAATCTCAAGGATCTCCATATGCCATCCTCCATGCATGTCTGTAAAGATGCCTTAAACATGCAGAAATATATCAGCAGCATCCTTAAAAAAAAAAGAAAGAAAGAAAGAAAGAAAGAAAGAAAGAGAGACAGAAAAGAAAACACATCAAGAGGAAGAAGCCCATACCATATACAAAGACAGTGGTCTTAAAAACACTTAAACCAGACAATCCTGACATCGAGTATTTGAAGAAATCAAATGGCATTAAAATGATAACCAATTCTGAATTCAAACAAGTAAACAAGTGAAATAGAAAAGAATTTGGTTAAAAAAGTTTTCTTGTGTCAATTCATATCAAAAGACAGTGATTTAAGAGAAACATAGGAAACATATGGAGATAGAACCAGGAGAGACAGCATTTCTACAAAAAACCAGGAGAGACGACATTTCGACAAAAGGATTTCAAAAGGAAGAAACATCTGTGGAGAAGAACTAATGAGTAAATATCACCAATTGGGAATACCAACTACTGAGCAAGGTTTTAAACATGAACAATATCTAGAAGTGCCTTGTTAAATTTCCATAGCTATGGGTATAAGAAGTCAAAATAAAAAAAAAAATAGAAATAAAGAAATGCAAATCAACTGTCAACACATTTTTTGATAACCAGTCTATAAACCAGATGACATTTAAATAATGTGAATATGTAGAATTAACTTCATTCTTAGAACAACTGTCAATCAAAATTTAAGGCAAAACAAGTATTCAACTAACTAACAAAAATCTTGATACAAAATAAAGGAAAAAAGAATCATAGAATAAAAAAAATCAATGAACATTTTAAGGATCTAAAAGACATGATATATTTAAAAATTTAACAGACCACACTTGAATACATGTAGAAAATCATTCATTGATAGATATAAAATATAATAAGATTACATTTTTCTTTCTATTGTTAACAACAACATTTTATTTCAAGGTATAAGACTATTTTAGAATACCAGATTTTTGTGTAATCTTAATATTTCAAATGTATCTGTTATGGTTTTGATATGAGGTTTCCTCCAAAGTTTATGTATGAAACAATGCAAGAATTTTCAAAGATGAAATGATGTTATGCTTCATAGGCAGATGAAGCTACTTATATGGATTAGTTAGGTGAAAACTGTAGGCAGGTAGGGTATGGCTGAAGGATGTGGGTCACTAGGTGTGTGCCTTTGGAGTTTATATTTTGTCCTTGGAAAGAGGAGCTCTCTCTGCTTCCTGGTTTCCACCTCCTGATCTGCTTTCCTCCATCAAGCCCTTCCACCATGATATTCTGCCTCATCTTGAGCCAGGACCTAAGGAGTCAGCCAGTCATGGACTAAACCTCTGAAACTGTGAGCCCCAAATAAACTTCCCACCTCATTGTTCTTTAAAGGTCTTTTGGTCACAGTGACGAAAAAGCTCACTAAAATTATATCTATGTCTTTAAATTTTTAAAATTAACATATCAAAATAACATAGAAATCTATCATATTTAAAGAAAACTTTGTATATGTTATAAACCTGAACTGTGGAAATAAATCATAATATGTGGAAGTTGGAAGATAGAGATTGACAGAAGAGGTTAGGGAAGAAACAAATAATACATAATCTCTGAGTCATTAGCCAAAAGTAAGCTGTGTGTCTAATTAATGTATGAGGAAATTTGCTTTAATTATATAATGTACATTAACTTTGGATTTAAAATATATGATGTAAGTATAAGTGAGTTATATTGAGTATACAGATATATAAATAATTTTATTTAGTATACTATAAACAAAGAATTAGTAGAAAAACTATAATAGTATTTTAAAATTAAGATGCTATGTTAAAAAGAGAGAGTGAAATTTGAATAGCAAGGAGCCAAGATATCCTCTTCAAAACTAATATGTTGACCAAGAAAATATGAATTGGAATAAATGTGAATTTCTAAATTTCTAATTTAATTATTGGGAGAACTTAAAAAATTTTCTAAGTATGTTTCCTTTAAAAGAGTTAGGGTATCGTAAAGAAAATAAAGTCTTCACCTTTACATTGTCTACCCTCATTTGCTTTTGCTGTTATTTTAAATGTTATATGCAGATTTCCTCAATATAGCATTAATAATAATAAGTAATTAATTATTAATTTAAGTTCAGTTTCAAACTTTTAATTGAAATACATTTAATAATGTCTGCATCTTATTTTAATTATTTATGTGTTGAAGAGAGATCTCACATGCTAACAACAGACAAAATGAGGTAATTTATGTATTTTAGAAAATGGTTATATCCACTTAAGTGTAACTTTCAATTTCATTATATGAGATTTGAAAGATAATTTTTACAAGAACTGAAATCAATCCTGAATCCAGTTCCTCTCCATCATTAGAAATATTTTCATGAACAAAAATGAATCATAAAGTTATTTTCTCTAACATATCTGCATGGAAGTAAGAAATCAATATAACATTTCTATTTTATTTACCATGAGTAGAAATTCTATACATTGCATCTAAGTTTCAAATATTCTAAATCTTTTGAGCACCATTTGGGAAAAATGTGTCACTAAACATTTTTTTTTCTTTATTAAATAAAAATGTTTCAGTCCTTGGATTTGAAAAATATACATAAGACTGTGATTCTTACAGCAACACATTTCTTTAATTCCATTAGCAATATTCTAATTTATAATTACAATTAAGAAATGACATTTAAAGATTGCTTTTTTTTCTTTTTTTTAAATTTGTTTTAATTAGTTACACATGACAGTACAATGATCTTGACATATCATACATTTGAATCAGATGGGGTATAATTTCTCATTTTTCTGAGTGTACAGGTTGCAGATCACATTGGTTATACAGTCACATATATATACAGAGCAAGAATAATGTCTATTTTATTCTGCTGCTCTTCCCTTCCACCCTCCCCTTCCCTCCCCTCCCATCACTTTTCTCTACCCAATCTAATGTGACACACTTCTTTTTCTTTTTCCCCTCAAATCGTCATACATGTATTCTGTATAACAATGAAGGTCTCCTTCCATCTTCCGTGCAATTCCCCTTCTCCTTTCCTTTCCCTCCTCCTCTCTTCCCTATTTAGTGGTAATCTTCTTCTCATGCTTAGAGCAGATTATGTAAGTGAAGTTAGCCAATCCCTAAAAAACAAATGCTGAATGTCTTCTCTGATATAAGTAGGGAGGAAGAGCATGAGGTAAAGATTACTTTTTAAAATTAAGAGTCTCAAAAGGACCTAGCCTTTTCTTTTCTTTTCTTTTTGTGCATTATTTGAGAAAATGAAGTAGGAAATATTTTGCAATCATATTATTTTAAAACTCTACACTATGAGCTTTCCAAAATTATCTTATAGTATGTTCTAAGTGTCCATAATCTCCTAGCTTTGTTTTTCTAAGATTTGTAGGGATACAGACGTTCTTCATTATGCTTAATTCATAAGGCATTACATAAAACATAACCTCTATTATTTTTCCTATTTTTCACAGATTTCCAAGGTAAAATTTGTCTTGTGTATTTGCTGACAAATAATAGCCACCAGCAAGCTTCTCATGTGCATTAGGAAGGGTGGTAAAAGACAGGCTAGTCAATCGTGAAGACCAAGACCAATGAAGTGTGGAAAGAAAGCCAGGAAGTCCAGGGGGAAATAGGAAAACAACTGCGGCCACTCTACAGCAATCACATTCCTTTCCTCCTCATTGGTCCCTGCATTTTATTTTTGAAAAATATGTCTCCTACATATTGTTTGTTTGTTTTTAGGTTTTGAGTTTTTAGAGCCACAGTCCTAGGGAAGCAATGATCTTGTTTTATCCAAGTTCATGGCAGAGCAGAGTCTGGCCAATCAATCAGTATTTGAAATATGATTAGGATGAACATTTTTTCTGAGTTTTCCAGGGACTGTGTAATTCACACTGCTCATCTCTGTGTAATTATGAATAGTTCCCCCTTCTAAAGGTCATCTAAATGTCATCTCGGTTTTGATGATATATGACCACTGTAAGTATTGGGAGTTTTATTAAGAAAAGCCTAAAACATAGCTCAGAAAGAACAGTAACACCATATATTTTTCTTCTCCTTTTTTTTTTCTTTTTTCCTTTTTAGTAAATAGACACAAATAATTTAAAGTGGAAAAACTAACTAAATAACTAATGAGCCTTAAAAAATGTCATGTTACCTGCATCTTTCTTCCCCTCTCCTTCTCTTTTTCACACTTTTCCTTCCATCCATGCTCAGCTCTACTTTGTCTTCATCAGTTGGCATCTTAGGCAGGTCCTTGAGCTCAGCTGGCAAAGTGTCCACCTGAGGTGCACAATCCTACCTTCAGGTTTCCCTGTCAGTGAAGAGGAAAAACCTTCTTTCCTTTCTGGCCTTAACCCTCCTCAGCTCCAGATGCCCACAGGCATCTTCAATTGAGTCATGTGGATAGGGGCTAAGAATGAGTTACCAACATAAGCCTGAATGAAGTGCCTGTCACAGAGTTGGTAGGAATGACGGATCCACACAAACAGAACAGAGACGGGACTGGGCACCAGATTGCAGAATAGATGTTAATCTTCAAACACTGCAAATAGCAGATGCTCACTTAAGCAGATACCAAACCATCTTGCTGAAACTTAAACTTCAATATTTATTCACTGTTCAAGGAAAATGTTTATTTTTTTCCCCCAGAGCCTTGAATTCTTAATCTTCTTTCACTCCTCCACAACGGATCCAATTCAGTTCCCCTTTGTCCTCTTCTTTCAGATTTTTCTTCAAACATCTTACTATCAGTTAATATACCCAGTTACCCCATAATTCCCAGAACATAGTTCTGTTCAATTCAATAAGCATTGGCAATGAGGTCTTACTAGGCAGGAATCAAACACTTCTTCTGACAACATCCTTCAACTGGGACTATGAGAGGAGTGATCTTCCATCAACTGAGGAATAGGTATAAGGAAAAATATTTCAATATAGATATAGAGATATATTTGATGGATGCAGAAATCATTACTTATCCTTCTTTGTATATTTACATGATGCATCAAAATGTCTGAGAAAATACATGTCCATGCAAAACTTAGATCCTGGAGAGAATCCTGGTCATCATTTATTTATTTTTGGACATGGTAGAAAAGACAGAGGTAATTTATGGGTTCTGCAACATGGTTCACTTTAGTTGATTTGGCTACAATCAGAACAAAGTTCTTAATCTTCCAACAGCAGAGATCAACACTGTGTCTACAACATGGCACAGTTCCATTTGGTCAACTGCCAGCTATCTAGTGGCAGATCTGAAATAAATACTTATTCTGTGTGGATTTCTTTTGCTTAAATGCAGTGCTTCTGCCAGAACTTCTATCCATAGACTTGAAGAATGACCACATCACCATTTTGTCATTCTTCATTACATTCCTTCTCATCAAATAATCTGTTTCATAGTAAATTAAATAGACTAACAGGCCCACTCTCATGGAATTCACTGATAACACTATGTTTGGATTGTAACATTTTTTTTGTCATTTGGCTTGATAGAAGAGTGAAACGGCTTTTTCAAGACTCAGTTACAAAATGAGCTAGGTGACAGCACCATACAGGACTGAAGCAACATCTTCCAGGATGCCGCTTATGCTCTGAATCATCATTCAGCAAATAGTGACTCACCCCCCACCCCGCCACCCCCCACAACCATAACCAGGATTTATGCTCCAGGAAGCAAGAGGTGGAAATGGGAGTGGGTCATCATTACCCAGTAGTGATGCATTTGGTGCTAATTATTCACTAGCATAAGTTTTGCTTCCTGTCTTATCAATCTTGCATTCTGTTGGTAGTCTAGAGGTCATAATTCCAGATGAATGACTGCTTCTCCAACTCATTGGAGAATCTCTTGATAGGACAATGGTTTAATTGAGTTGGAGATGAAAATAGCTGCCAGCTATCTTGAGTTCCTCATGCATGTGAATTCCACAGGTTAAAAAAGAGGTTTCTGTATTTACTGGCTGGAGAGGTTGATCCTGATTACCAGAGAGAAATCAGATACTCTACAAAGAAGGTAAGGAGGGGTATGGGATTCAGGTCGTTTCTTGGTAGTATTATGCCCTATATTTAGTTAATTGAAAAACAACAACTCAATTTGGGAAGGACCACTAAAGTCTCAGACCTTGCAGAAATGAAGGTTTGTGTCAACCAGCAAAGAACCAGAACCAGCTAACTGGCATGCTGAGGACAAAGAGAATACAGAATGGGAAGGGAAAGAAGGTGACTCTTTCACTTACAGGAGCAGCTATGATCATGTAACCATCTGCAGAAGGGAGGACTCTAATACTTACATATTTTTATATTTTATGAATATGTTTTTTATGTATGTGTTTCTATAACTACTCTATGTTTATTTGACCCTCACCTCTTTAGCATCAAACATAAGATATTGAAAATAGAAGATTTTGTATCTCACTACTCGAGTTGTAGGATATCAAAGGAGAAGAGAGAAAGCCATCCAAGAACTTCACAGGCTTTTCAAAGGAAAGAATTAGCATTTGGGGTTTTATGCAAAATACCTGTATTAACTAGAAGTATGCTTTTATCATTGTCTTCATTACTCAAAGATTAAATAAAGTTCAAAGAGATATTTATTGGTGCCAAGATGAAATCATAGATGGTAATGGTCAGTTTTGTGTATAAACTTGGTTGGTCTGTAGAACTGAGTTATTCAACTAAACACTAATCTAGGAACGGCCATGAAGATATTTATAGGTGAGATTCAAATCCACACTAAATTTACTTTAAATAAAGGATATGTTCCCAAATAACCTATGTGGGTCTAAAAAAAATCAGATAAAATATCATAACAGCAGAACTAAATCTTCCCGGAAGAGAAAGAAATTTCACTGCAAACTGAAGCTTTAGCCCCTTCCTGAAAATCCCAGTCTGCCTTCCTGACAGGCTGCTCACAGATTTCAGACTTTTCTGTCAGCCTCACAATCACCTAAACCTGTTCATTGGAAAGTTCCTTACAAAGTAACCCCTTATGTTTCTAATTCCCTATTAACGGATAAACTATGTTTCTTAAATCTAGACAAAATACTAAAATACAAAATCACATATATCAAAATCACATCACTTTTATACCAAAAGTTAACAAAGTTGTGCACAATCAGAGAAATGAAAAGTTGTGCTACAGTTGTGTACAATTAATCAAAATGCCTTCTGCTGTCATAGATACCTAATTAAAATTAATTAACTAATTAATTTTTAAAAGGTTTAACAGGGATGAAAAGGGAACTGAGAGAGAAATGGAGAGGAAGCTCTTGCAGGCAGAAGAGAACTCCATGAGTGGTCTGTAATGCCTGGAGAGCCACCTCCTGAATGCTCTGTCAGGTGAAGCAGTTGTGAAAGCCCTGAGAGGCACTTAACCGAAGAGGACACAGACTGCACCTCTTGACGAAACAGTAACACATTTCTGGAAGAGTCTATGGGGTGGGAAATATGATTTTAGACATTTTTTTTCCAAAACTTAAGCAATCTAACATCCCTTTATAATTATTTTTATCTAAAATAAAATAAATGGGGGGCTGGGGATGTGGCTCAAGCGGTAGTGCGCTCGCCTGGCATGCGTGCGGCCCGGGTTCGATCCTCAGCACCACATACGAACAAAGATGTTTGTGTCCGCCGAAAACTAAAAAATAAATATTAAAAAAAATTCTCTCTCTCTCTCTCTCTCTCTCTCTCTCTCTCTCTCTCTCTCTCTCTCTCTCCCTCCCTCCTCTCTCACTCTTTCTTAAAAAAAATAAAAAATAAAAAATAAAATAAAATAAAATAAAATAAATGATTCATCTTACTAACATTAAATATATGACTTAATGTGTCACACTGAGTTAATCCTTATGTTCAAGAATGACATAATTTGATCAGTGAATTATCACGAAGTATGGAGAGATGTCTACCATGGTGTTCTCACTTTATCCTTCATTTCAAGTCCACTGTGATGCGCAAGAGATGTTGCCTGGTTCAGTAGGCTTCTATAGAAAATCTGATTTTAGCAAAATTACGTCTTTCCAAATGGACAGTGCCTTTAAGAACCTTTTTTTCAGAGAGAAACTACAGATGAAGAGTAATACTACTAAGCCAAACATACATGAAGAGTGAGGACATAGAAGGTTGCACTTCCCTTTTCTCTAAAGAAGTTCTTTCTAAGCTTTCACCATAGAAAGAAAACAAGAAAGACCTCATCTTAGCAGAAGAGAAGTTGCCCACATTGTTTTTTACAAATTATCAAGAGCAGCATTTAAAATATTGAGGAAGATACTACTCTAAGTTTTTATTGTACATTGAGAGGTGGCAAATTTATGAACCCATTGAGATTAAGAAATTTGAAAAGTAAACAAACTAGCCTTGAAGAGAAGGCTTTGAGGGCATGCAATATTTACCCTAGTGATTTCTTTAATACCTGTAAATGCAAAGGCAAATATTTAGAAGAGAATTCCAAGGCTTTTAATACATCAGGAGAATATGTACAGAAGGATTGATAGAGGTATATATAAATTTATATATAAAAAATATTCATGTAATATATATTGTTAACTTGCATATTGCATACATAATATTTTATTCAATGCATACAAATATTTAAACTGTAAAATGTACATAAACAAATATATGTAAGAATCGTGTTTCTTCCACTATTTTTTTTAAAGATTCTGCCTGCTTGGATCACCTTTGTGTATAAGTTTGATAATTACAAAAGAGCTTCACTATACCAAGTGAGAGATATATCACAGGTCCATCAACCAGACACCAGTCACCTGCATGACTCCTCTTGGAGCTTCCAGCACCACCTCTACCAGGTGAATGTCAGAGTGAATGGCTACTGCAGAAGCCACGCAAAGCAGAGGCATTGCCTGAGAGAGGACAACCTGGGTCTGATATCCATGAATTTTGAACAAATGAAATGGAACAATTTTTTCTTACCCTTATTTTGTTAAGCAGCAAAAGAACATTGAAACCAATGTGTGTGTTTGAATAATGTTGTTCTGTTATTTGTCCCTTCATGAAAATGTTTCTAGCCCATTCCTTAGAATCCATTGGATTAAGTGAATTGCTCTTGTCCTTCAGAAACTCAAAAGTCATCTGGTGTTGAGACATCAAATATTTTTTAAAAAATCATAGTTTATCAAATGGTATATATAACTTGCAAACCTTTTTTAAGAAATAATCTTTTTGAAGGGAAAGAGTAAGTAGAAGACTGGCCAAAATACCATCCAGCATTGTAAATCTAGAAAATAATGGTGAACATAACCTGAATGTTTTAAGTGTATGTAGAAATGGAATCATTTTCAGTTTTCTTGGAAACCATATGCTCTGTACTACAATCTTAACTTCTTGTCCTTGACTCTATCACATGACCTTTCTGGGCTTCTGTTCCCTTACCTTCAAAATGGGTAAAATGTTAGTACCTACATTATAGGATTATTTTAGGATTTAATAAATAAAAATGTGCATAGCATCTAGAACATTCTAACTTTCTTACAAGTATCAGCTGTAATTACTTATCATGAGTATTGATACATATCAATTCTCCAGTAGAATAATCTTTTCCATTTCCTATGGTGGCTTTTCTGACCATCACTGAACAAGATTTTCCATCTTGTGAGCTTTGCTTACTGGACATATTTCTTACTGCATAAAATTTGTAACTTTTCAGAAACATCAATACTAATGTTTAAATACAATTTATATGTTGTATATATAGCAGCAATAAATGTAATACTAGTGAATATTCCATTCAGCTTCAATGTTTCAATTAACTTTTAAAAGTTTTGGATTGTCAAATCTTATATTCTATTTTAAAAGTTTTGGATTATCAAATCTTATATTCTAATGGTGTTCTATAAAATGCAGTAATAAGTCAACAGTGGAAGTAAGTCTTTATGTAACATATTTAGTATAAAAGCTTTATTTTAAAGTAATGATGCTAATATTACTTTATGGTGCTATAAAGGAAACTAATTTAAGCCCATTAAGGTATTTCAAGATTAAATTGCTGAACAATTTCTTTTACATCAAAAACGTTCCAAAATGTTAGGGTAAAGTTAAACTAAAATTTTATGTGGGGTATAGATTTTTTTAATTACTACAGAGACAAAATTGTTACATAAGAAAAGTTGTTATTTTTGGACGGACATTATTACCCTATATACATGTATTATCACACTATCAGTGTGACTCTGCACTCTATTCAGCCATTTGTGTACAATGTGTCCAATGCATTCTACTGTTATGTATAATTGATCAGAACAGATTAAAAAATTACATAATTTTTTTAAAAAGGAAAGCTGTTATTCTTGTTATAACTTGCATATAAAGATTAAAATGAAACTTGGAAAGAGCCAGGATATAGTTTACTTAATTCTTGTGTTCTTGTTTATACAATGACAAAATTAAAGGTTTTGGAAAATAATTAGTTTTCCTACATCTGAAGAGAATATAGGAGTGCCAAAAAGTAGCGAAGTAATTTAAAACACATAAATATAATAAGAATAAACCCAAACAATAGAGGGCATTCAAAAAAATCAAGCAAGACAAATTTTTGTATCCTAAGTTGTATGTTTGTGTGTGTGTGACTCACTTCTAAATGTTTAAAATTTTTGATATTATTTCTTATTCCAGTTGATAAAAGTGAGCTATAAAATGTACAGTAGAAAACACGAGGCATGTTATTTTAACCTTTTGAACAGAGATACATTTGGTGTTATAAAATTTAAGTGACTATGTCGAAGTTTGACCTAAAAGAATACTTCTTAGTAGCCCTGGGAGGTACACTATCAATAACATTTGAGAAGGTGCTTATAATTTCTCTCCTTTATTCTCCATCCTCATGGAAGTCGTAAAGACTCTAAAGGAACTTCCCCTTCACCTTCAAAGAAGTTAAAATATTTTTAAGAAGAGGTACTCTGTTAAGATTGCTGCCTAATAAATATTATGTCATAACAGAGGAAGAAATGTATAAACACTATGAAAATGCCTAAGAAGACCTGAAAGATATCAGTGTAAATTTAGATTATAAGAAGCAAATTTAACTGAAACAAAGATAAGGGAATTCCTGGAGATGTCATGAAAAGCAAGCGGTGGCTACACTGCACCCCATGCCAGGAGGGCTGAGCTGCTGATGGAGCTGTAGTGATGTTGAGGCAGGCCTCAGGAGCAGGAGTGTTCAAATTTTGTCATGGGGAATATGACACCCTCAGTCCACTCTCAGCATCAGCACTGTCAATAATCATTACTGCACTCTGCAGGAGTCTAGAGGATTAATTACAGAGAAAAGGAAGCATGAAAACCTCAGAGCAGGGTAACCTTACTCTATAAAGTGAGCAGAGAAACAAACCTTCTGGAAGTGGAACAGACCCTCATGATACTCACACCCATGATGGTAGAGTTGGATATGCACTTTCCAAGCACCAACCCAAACATGCACCTTCAAGACTTCACAGGAAGCTTTGCATGTGAAACCAACTGTCCCCAAAGAAAAAGAAACATAGGTCCTCATACTGAGGTTCCACTAATAAAATAACCAGTTTCCTGCTTGGTCACTTGGAAGTCAAGACTTCCATATATAAAATATTTGTATGAAATTTTTATTGCCTATATTTTATTTCTGAACAAAAAAACCCAAAAGGATTTGACAAGAAAGATATAGCAAAAAAAGAAGAAGAAGGAGGAGGAGGAGGAGGAGGAGGAGGAGAAGGAGAAGAAGAAGAAAAGAAAAGAAAAACAATGCAGGAGCAGAAAATTTCAAAGAGCTTTTACAAAACCTAAGTTAATACATTCAGAACAGATCAGTCAAGGCATTGGCAAAAACACATAGTACACCCAAATCATGAGTCAGAGAACTCCAGTTAAATCACTGGATGCAAGTTGTGAGATTTAAAAAAAAATAAATAAATAAGAGATGCCCAAATAATCCCTGGCCTAGCAATAACATAAAGTCTTGATCAACCTCAGTTCTGAAGGATTTAGGAAAGGGAATATTTATCTAGGAGAGCTGTCAATAGATAAGAAGGCCACTGGATATAAGCTGCATCCTTTGAAGAAGGAAGAAGTTCATGCAAATCAACACGGTGCCAGGAAGGCATGAGGAGAGTGGATGTGCCCCTTTCTGTCTCTGCCCATCCTCCAATCTTCTGGCTTTGCTTCTCACTGGTAAATCCAACCAGAAGCCAGAGTCTAATAGGATATCAGTGATGTAATCCACACAAGTCAGTCCACAGCAGCCAGAGAGAATCCAAGACAGGGATAAGGCTGGAGAGTGAATCTGATGGGGTACACAGAGATCTGTCTTGGCAGAGGCTAATAGAAGATGAAAATATGCCCATAAAGTGAAAGCACAATGCTACCAAAAAAATAAATAAATAAAATAAGAATAAGCTTTGGAAAAATAATAGGTTGTTTAGAAATTAAAATAGATATTGTGTGTGTGTGAGTGTGTGTGTGTGTGTGTGTGTGTGTGTGTATGTGTGTATCTGTGTATTTTCATCCATCCATCCATTAGAATGGTCTGGACAGTTGGAAGAAATCATTTGTAAAATTTCATTGACAGTGTGAAAAAGACAAGTGATTCAAAGCAGGAGAGAACAGAGTAAAATTCTAAGTGTTATCTCAAGAGGTTGCTGTTCAATATTGATGTTTACAGAACAGAATATGGTACCATTCAGAGGGGAGGACATTTTTTTAACATTTGTCAGAATTGATATAAAATATCCAATACATGGTACAAAAAATGATTAATATTAAAGATCCTTAAAAGATAAAAATGGCAAAGTTACTGGATTCCAATGATAATGAGTAAATCCTAGAAGTTTCCAGTCACTAAACTTCAGATAGGTAGAGTGGAATGTGAATCAGACTTAATGTTCACTTCTCTGTGGCCACCCAGGACTCTAGAAGACCATGGAAAAGTCTTCAATGTGTGATGGGGGAAAAAATAACTTAAATCTCTAAAATCAGTATAGCCAACCATTCGAGTTTTAAGGTGAAAAATAAATATTTTAATCTACACAAGTTCTCACAAGATCCCAATGCACAAAATATCCCCAGAGGAAGACTTCAGAATTGACAAACATTAGACCAAACTCCAGTTTTTCTCCAGTTTATCATTATTCCTTCTCCTTCTTTGCAGGTTAATTAGTCTTTAAACATTAATATGCACTATGGTGTGCTTGTGTGTTGATCACTTTTTTTTCTTTTATCTTGTCAAATAGTCATTTGACAAGTGACTATTCACTCTTCCTATTTGTCTGCTAATGTATGCATGCATATATGTGTAAACAGATACTAATAAACACATATAAGGAAAAAATTCATAAATTCAGGTTTTTTATAAATTTGAAATTTTTATTTAAAATATATAATAGCATTGTTTTTAAAAGTTTACCCTGTTGTATTAATTTGTTATGTGAAAAAGTCTATCCAAAATTATCCTTTTTCCAATTCTTATGTGAAGAATGAGAAAGAGCAGAAGTTGATGAGTTTCAATTCCAAATTTCCCTTTTTTAAGCTATTAAATATCAGCGTGGCCATCAGTCTTCTTTCTGAACTGTGTTCCTCATTTTTAATATTTGAACGATGGCAGTGCCTACATTGTGGGGCGACTATGGGCTGAGAAGACAGTAGGCCAGGTAAAGTGACTAGATGTAGAAGGTCACTGTGATTCCAACAGTCATTTCACTTCGGTGTACCCTCTTTCTAAACAGGAAAGGCAAGAATGTGTCCTATTTGAAACAGAATGTGATCTACTTGGGGAGAATGGAAAAGTGACAAGAGGTCAAGATCATGTAGGGTTTGTAGCAATACAGGAGTGACTGTGTGGCCTGCTGTGTCTATAGAATTTGGGAGATAGAGAGCAACTCATGAAAAGTAAATTTCAGAAGTTTCACTCTGTTTTGTAAGATGTGATTTTCCCTTACTGAATTTTCAAGATGACTTCAAGCTTTCTTCTTAGCTTTATTGAGTTGAATTTGTCTGCCCTCTGAATGTAGCATAGAACTGATGTTTCTATAGAAGCAAGGGAAAGAAAAATTGACTCTTACTTGGATGACAGAAGGTACCACAGCAAATAAGCTTATACTTACTTAGGTATTGCCTTCAATGGCAGTACAGTCTAGGTAGACTGTCCTAATCACCCTTTGGTCAGAAATGACCCCATTTACCATTTTGCAATGTTTTTATAACATATAATGGTTTGTCTTTAGCAATCTTCATCCAATTTTGCTTTGGTGGCATTAAGAAAACTCTTTAGTGTTCAGTAAAATTTTGGAGCGACGTTTCATAGAAGGCACTCTAAAGCAAATTATATGCAAAATCTTGATTTTTTGGATGAATAAATCTTTATCCAAGCAAGTGAATTGAATTTTCCAAGGTCACATAAGCAGCAACTGCCAAAGTGACCTCAGAACCTACATCTCCTGGACCTGGCTCAATTTGTAATAGAATAAACTCTCCTCGTATTTTTCTGAAAAAATCAGAGATCCATTAAATAAGTATGGACATCTCTAGAATTAAGCTAATATAGCACCTTATTTTTCTTCGATAATATTTTTTTCAATGTAGACCTCTGCTTAATAAGCGTTAAGTCCTTGAGGAAATCTACAAATACTTGCTTGCCTTGAAGTCCAAGCTCATTGCTGAGTAAAACCACAGCAGCGTGCAGCAAGGTTTTTGACAAGCATTTCCAAACAAAATAGCCATTGTAGGAAGATTCTTCTTACTGAAATTTATCCCCAATATTTTTAATAGCTTCTATTATGATTCCTATTATCTTTATGCATCTACATTTTTTAAAAAGAAAAATCATACAATGATGCCATGAGGAAGAAACCTGTGAAAACCTTTAATTTTCCTATTTGCAAACGTCTGTGAGCTTCACCTCAGGATTGAATTGGAAAAGTACTTTGAGCTTCTGGCTGTTACAGCACATTGTCATGTTTCCTAGTCACTGAAGCAAAGCTGTCCTAAATGAAGACAAAGTAGAAACATTATGCCTGTCAAATGAAGTTACCGGGATCTGACAGAAGCTGTTATTGCCTTAGCACCAAATTTCAAAGTCTTCTATGCATGATCTGTTTCATTATAGGAACCTACTGTCATGGGGTTTTTTATTTTTTATTTATTTATTTTTATTTTTTTGCACAATAGCTAAAAAGTATTTTGTTTTATTCACCTATGTACAACGATGAGATTAACAATCTGAATCCGAAAGATCTCACCAACAATGACATTGTCATGGGTGTCAATGTGTCCAGGACAATAACTAACAGTTTAGTTATAGAAGAAACATAAGAAAAAAAATAGGCACATAAAGACAAATCTCTGGCTTAGAAGATTTGGAAACTTGTATTATTGTTGGATTCTCAGAACAATGGACGTCACTTGAAAGAAATTATTTGAAACATTCATGATTATCTGCCAAAAACTTAATCTCAGAAGAATTTAATTAAAATGTTTTATTATGTAATATAGAAAGATATAAGCATTTCCAAGATACTCTATTTTCCTCTATAAAAATTTATTGCTTAGCTTTTGTATCCACCATCTGCCATGGAACCACCTTTAAGATACAGATTTTCATAAAAATCCTTACAGAGAAGGCCATCATTTTTGAGGTTGAACCCTTGAATATGAGAGAAAATGTAAAGGCCAAGATCCAGAATAAAGAAGAAAACTCTGCTGCTTCATAAAGAATGATCAAAACTGGCAAGTCACTGGAAGATGGACATACTTGGACTACAGGATTCAAAAGGAGTTCACTCTTCATCTCTTATTGAGACTGTAGTGAGGCTAAGTAAAGGAAGAAGTTTCATGCTACTCCCAAGAAGAGTGAGAATAAGAGAAAGAAGATAAAGTTGGCTGACTTGAAATATTATAATGCAAGTGAGAATAAAAAATTAGTCATGTTGCTCGGGAGTGCTCTTCAGATGAGTGTGGTGCTAGAATTTTTATAGCTGATCTCTTTGGTGGACATAATTGGGGAAAGGGTTGTCTAATTTACTGCTGCAACAAACCATAGGACAAGCAGTTATGTATGAGTCCATAAAAAGCGTGAATCAGAAATAAATAAATAAATGCATGGCTCAGAATATGGTGATGGTTAAAGGCTATTTTCACAGCTGGAAGCCTGAAATTTTCCCAAGCTTCCCTCATGCTGAAATCCCATTTTCACAGTTCCATCTATGACAACGTGATGGGTGGTATCTCCCTAGAACAATAGAACTCCTTTCTCTGAGCACTGTCCCCAGATGTCAAATCTGTACTCTCTGACCCTTGTCAACCAGCCTTTGTCAGTCAGAACAAAAAATGGACACCTGATCAAAGCCAAACAATAGAGATGCTACCTATGAATTGAAAAGTGAGGCTGAGAGCCAGGCTCCTGAATAAAAAAAATGTAAACTTGAAAGCAACAGGAGGGTTATTTTCTACTTGACTTGCCTTACATTTTAGGAAGAAGGAAATTTGTTGGAAATAGAATGACTCAAAGAGTGAAAAGAGACATAGAAACTCACAATTTTGCTTGTTCTAATTTTTAGTATCTCATCATTGGACATCCTGATAGCTTCAGTTTTCTGGGGTTTTTTTTGGGGGGGGTGGGTTTTGTTTTGTAAAACACCTTATTGTTTTCATATATATATATATATTTTAGTTTTATTAGATTTTGTTTGTTTCTGGGACTTCCTTCTTATGACATGATCAGTGTATATACCCCCTCTTTTAGTAAGTGTAACAGTCTATCAAAAGACTCTTATAAATCTTGGTATTTATCAGTTGAGCTATTGTGAGAAGGCAGAACATCTGAAGCCATCCCACTTCGGCTTGAATCTTTTCTATACCACTTACCAGACTTCAGTCTTCCATCAAATAATCTAACTTTTCCATGTCTCTCTTTCTCCATCTATAAAATAGTAGCACCCACTTCATGGAGAATGAGAATCAAAGCAGATCATATTTGTAAAGCACTTAGAATACTGCCTCACATACAGTTTGGCATGACTTAAGTGTCTGCTAAATAAGAAATGTAGTTTCAGAGACCGTGGTCATTGAATGGTGACCAGTGGATGCACTTATTCATTACATTGTCTTTTTTTTTTTTTAAAGAGAGAGTGAGAGAGGAGAGAGAGAGAAAGAGAGAGAGAGAGAGAGAGAGAGAGAGAGAGAGAGAGAGAATTTTTAATATTTATTTTTTAGTTCTCAGCGGACACAACATCTTTGTTTGTATGTGGTGCTGAGGATTGAACCCGGGCCGCACGCATGCCAGGTGAGCGCGCTACTGCTTGAGCCACATACCCAGCCCTACATTGGCTTCTTGATAGAAGATTTCTCTCAGCACATGTGATCATCTCAATCCTGGTTCTGTCGCTGCTGTTTTTAAAGAAGATGATATTCTATAAGAAAGAAAAGCGGATATTTGAAAGAAGCAATACCTGAGGCACAGGCAAAATATGATTCTTAGCCATCAAGTTTCTTTAACCAAATCCCAAAGAAGTAGCAGCCTAAAAGTCAAGTGGATTTGAAAATATTTACTCTAAAAGCCATTCCAGCTCAGCAGTGGAGTCTATAAATGTACCGATATCCTAAATTAATTTAGGTTCTCAGACACTTCCCTGGCTCTCACCTTCCTGTTCTCAATCCAACCAACCAAATGAGTTGGTAATTGCATGCAAAAATCACCCATTGCCATTCAATATCTCCCTGTGACTGCAAATATTCTCTTCTTTCTAAGTTCTTACTCTCTCCTTTTGTTCTTCTGTCTTCTTCCGTTTCCTTTTGGTTTTCTTTCATGTCAAATATTTGCTGTATTCTTTTATCAGCCAGGGTCCTAACAGAAAATAGCTGCCAGGCACACTCAGACAAGGCCTGGCACTGCTTATAGAGATTTGGATAGACTTAGAAAGTACTAAGAAATGGTAGTGATGACAGGAATATGGAAGTCAGTCCTCCCCAGAGGGACACACAAGTGGAGCCCAGAGGGTAGGTGACTGTGCTATGGGAAAACAGGTGCCCCTGCCAACACAAGAGAGAGGGATTGGGAGGATTGTTTCTACCCGCTCCCTCATCTGTTCCTAGAGACATGCTCCCCATTGGCCAATCTCAAGAGGAGGGCAGAGTATATGCTGGGTGCCATAGTGCTCCAAAACCTTTTCCCTACACATACACACACACACACACACACACACACACATTTATATATATATATATATATATATATATATATATATATATATATATATATATATATATATACATTTACTGCCTTAGGATGTAATTTCTCAATTTTATGCATTTAAATGTTTCTCATTGCTTCTAACTTTTAACTGTTTAAAATAATTTTATTTTTTGAGATATTAAATTTAATCTGAAAATGTTATTGACATTTAAATTCATTTTTTATTTATTTGGTACTTTATTCTTAAAATTAATTTGAGTATTCTCTTAAGCATTTCACTTCATGCTATAAATTATTTTAATTTCTTCTTCTTCCTACTCTCTTCTTTCTTTTACTTTAACTATTTAGTAATGTCTTTGTATAGAGTGGCAAAAGGCAAAACCACAAATGGGAAATTTGAGTTGCCTGACTTTCTATCTCTATGATTGCAGCATAGACTATGTATCACTATTTCTGTGATTTTCTAAAATGCTAAATTCTAGATCTACCCCACACAAATTAAATCAGAATGTCCTGGGTTGATGCTTAGGAGGTTAAATTGGAGAACCTCTATTTTAACTGATATACCTTAAACCATCTCTAGCTTGCCCACAATACCTAATATAATGGAAATGCTAAGTAAATAGTTGTTATGTTGTATCCTTTAGGAAATAATGACCAAAATAAATTGAGTACTGGCATATTTATCTTTTTCAAATATTATTGATCTGCAGTAGGTTGAATCCATGAACAAGGAATCCACAGATGTACGGGGCCAGCAATATTTGTCATCCAATTAATCTTTTGTATTAATGTGTCTGATAGGAGAGATCATAATTTCCAAAGACTTGACTGTAACAATGGGAGATACCTGAAATGGTGTGAAAACATAGAATTATTGTCAGATGAACAGGGATTAACTTAAATGGAAAAACTTTCATCAGACTGACTTATGCAAAATTTCACACATAATGACTCCATTCTCAAAACAATATGTGAGGCAGTTTCTATGGCTAAGATTATTTTACAGACAGGGAAACTGAAGCATGGAGAGGTTATACCCCTTGATTGGGAGGTACATCTAACATGCCTCCAAAGCTTTATCTGCAATTTCCAGCCTCACAATTTTCCTTAGTGTATGGCTTCTAATAACTGAACATAGAATATTTGAACATGTGTGCCAATCTTATGGAATTTTAATTTTCAGTTTTATTGACCTAATTGTTTTGTAAAAGCTGAGAGACAATAAATGGATTTGCTTTCCTGGAAGTAGGCCCATTTTTGCTTGACAGGAGGCTCAAACAAGTCCCTTGATTCCAACCACTCATGAACAAAGGAACTCATCAGGCCTATTATCCCAGAAAGAAGGCAGAGTCTAGAGTCTGTCTTTCTGTTTGGAGTCAAACTAGCTAGGTAGTTTGTGGGGAATTCCTGGGAGGTAACCGCACATCCAGGTAGATCAACAGATACGAAGACAGGTGAACAAGCAGTTGCCTTGTGCTTCAAATACTGAAATGAAAGGCACCCAACATGGATATCCTGGAATTAGAGACTGGTTGTAGTTGGAATGAAGAGCACAAGAGACAGCCAAGCCAACTTAGCATTGTCCCTGCAAAGTGACTGAATCCTAATTCCACAGATACCTGATATCTGGAAAATATAGTTAGATTTAGAATATTGAGTTTTCAGATGATTTTATGCATTTTTGTTTGTGTGCATATTTTTTGTTGTGTGCAAATGACACACACAAATGAATATATAAAATGTCAAATGCATATATAGAATCACAAGTCATATGTACATACATATGCATATATATCATATGTCTATATATAGACATATAGATATTTTACATATTATGGGTTTTGTGGAGCAATTCAGCCTAGTTTTGTATGACCAGAAAGTGAATGCAGTTCTAACACAACCTGTTTTCTTTCTTCACCTTTAGCTCTTTCCATATCTAACATATTTCAGAGAGCTGAGAATCCATCCTTTGTTTAATTTCCAACAAAGAAAAATTTTGTTGTGCATTGTATAGTATTAATATACTTTGTTATTTTTTTAAAACAAAAGATCAATTTTTATGTAGCTTTACTATCTAAGAAGTGAGAAATATTGTTTTTTTTTCCTCTCATTTGTTGGAGTGACTCAAACTAATTCTAAAAAATATTAGAATAACTGCTCTGTTGGTGTTGGCTTAAAAATTACATTTAAGATGGATAAAAGTTCATAAAGACAGCATGCTTAAAAGGTCATCTTTTCCCTTTTAGTCTTTAAACCATTGACATTTTAGTAAGTTCACAAACCTGTCCAAAGTTGACCAGGTTTTACCTCTACAATGCCTGTAAGAAATTAAATCAGTCATGGCTTACTACCCAATTTTATAGACTGCCCTACTTTTAAATCATTTAAAATCTCTTGTCAGGTTTAAGAAAACAAGCTAACTAATCATTTAAAAATAATACCATTGGCAAAGAAATCACTATATAAGCATTTTATAGTATGTATGTTTTTCTGCTGACATTTAAAGACTGACTTAAACCTATCATTTCCTGAGCTATGTCAATGAACCTAATAATGATGAATTAATACAATATTTCCCAGGATGAGTTTGTTAAAACTAAGGTTTTTCTATGCCACCCTATTTCTAACATTCTCTGAGAAAACCAAAGTCCTTTCTCAAATAAATTTTGGAGATATGCTGGAAGAAATATAATAAAATAATAATTCCAATTTTTATATCTGTCTAGTGAAGAATCATCAGACTTATTGTTTTTGGAAATCCCTCTGCATAATAAATCAATTAATGGGCTTCAAAGCCTTTGGCCTATGGAACTTATTTTAGAAAATTCTGAGGACCATGCATCTCCCAATGTGACTAATTTATAGGTGAAAAACAACCACCCAGAAGAATCTCATTTGTGATGTTACAATTTTTTTTTCATGCAAATTGCCATAAAGCTTAAGAATGAGACTACACTCAGCAATTTAAAAGCAATCACTATATTTTATCTAACACGAGTCTTCTAGCTTGACCTAAGTTAGCCTTCCTTTTCAATCACAATTCATTTGGCAAGGAAAATAGCTTCATATTTAATTTCACTTGCAACTTGATAATTATAACCATTGCCCTCAAAACAAGATGCAAGTAATTAAATAGCCTCCCAATAAGCCACCTGGTGGCTTAATTAGCTGTGTATGCAATTTTGAAGGTGAGATTAATTGCAAAAGTAAAAGGTACAATTTACAAAATGAAATCTGAAGCTGAAAAGTTCACTCCATATTCTTTGAATTTTTGTTGGTTGATTCAATCTCCAAATACCTGGATCCCAAATTCTTCTGAAAGAAAAATACTAGAGTTACTAAGCATAGTTACATTTACTTCCATTGGGGGAAAAGAAAAGTGGAGTTTAAATAAACATGTGAGTAAGCAGTAATAACCTTTGAATAATTGTGTTTAGTCATCAGTATTTGCCAATAATGGTCTCATACCAGAGATGTTGCCCTAAATAAGTTCAAATTGACTATGATGTGATAAGTAAATCTCCTTTAACATATTCATTATTTTGTTGTGGTTACTTCTTTAAAAATGCTATAGATTTAGGCATATAATATAAAAATATAGTGGACATAATAGCAAAATATTTATATTTGTAATTATTTTTTTCTCTTCCTGACTCATCTGAAGTTATTTACTTATTTACTCATTTTACTAAGCATTTAATAAAGGGATAATTTTTAACTAGAATACTGTTCCAGTTCTTTATACTTTTATTTTGAGGTGAGCTTTTGCTAAATTTCTCAGGGTTTCTCTAAAATGTAGAGGCTAGCCTTCAACCTGTAATCCTCCTACTTTAGCCTCCCTAATCACTGGGATTATATAGGCATTTGCCACCAAGCCTAGCTTCCACCAGAAGTTTTCATGTGCTTTGTGGATATTTTGAGTGAAATGAAATATTCTCAGAAATATAAATGAAATATTGTACTATAAATATAAAAGAGATGATTGTACTTTATTACATTTTGAGCTATAAGGGTATAGCCAATGAAATATTTTAATTTAAAAAAAATGAATTTCAAAACCACTTTTCTTGGGAAGATATACAATGTTATAAATTCATTTAGCTTTTATTTAATTTATCAAAAGTCATCGTCTGATGACTTATAGAATAAAATTTATCTTAGAGAATTTATCCCCTGTGCATAAGATGAAGATGGATAGGTCATAAAACCACCTGCTCCAGGGTACAACAAGAGTATGATGTAAAGAAAAAGGAAAAGCCTACATACTCCTTCTTTACTAGGAAATTTTGGGAAGAAGACAGGACCAGGAGAAGCAGAATCAGGTACCTAAATTCAGTACTACTACCTGGAATTCTGGAGAGACAAAACCCTCAATGGAAGAGGCATTTCAGAGAAGTTCAAGGGAATTATGGAGGTGAAATGTGTGTGGTCCCAGAGGCAGGAAGAAAAGTAAAGGAGTGTACCAACTGGGATTGTGGGCATGTGTACATAAAACAAGATGCTTCTGTTTTGGTGATCAGATTAAGGTCCTGGGTGGGACATTCCCAGGGAGGGTGGGAACACTGCCCAACCTCTTCACCTAGACCTTGCACTGTGCATCTGTTCCATTGGGCTGTTCTTACAGTTTATCCTTTAGATAGACCAGAAGTGGTAATTAAGTATTTTAGTTTTGTGAGCTATTCTAGAAAATTATTGAACTTGAGTAGGGGCTTGTGGCAACTGCCTGAATTAATAGCAGGTCAGAAAAGTCCCAGTGGTCTGGGATGTATGACTGGCATCTGAAGCAGATGATGGGGGCAGGGGGTGGCATGAGTAGCAGTCTTATGTGACTACTGAGCTCTTAACCGATGGGATCTGACTTTAACCTCAGGTAGCTACTGTCAGAACTGAATCAAGGACATCCAGGCAGTGTCAGAAAATTGTTTAGTATGGAAAACAAAAACACCGCACATAGTCTCAGAAATTCTGTGATTAAACATGAATCCTAATAGGGACAAAGGTAGAGACTCAGAAGAGTCTCCTGAGCCAGCAAGATTCAAGGCACTGTAAAGAAAGGAAGGACTATGATATTTTAGGTTGTTTTTATGGACTGGATTTGTCTCTGCCAAATTTATATGTTGAAGTCTTAACCTTCTTTACCTTGGGAGGTGACTGCATTTAGAGACGGAGGTTTTGATGAAGTAAGTACACTAAGCTGAGTCCATTATGGTGGGTCCTAATCCAATATGAATGGTGTATTTAAAAGGAGAGATTGGGACCCATATACCTACCATGGGAGGACCAAAAATGGACTGTGTGAGGATTCAGCCATGGGCAAACGAAAAAGGGAAATCTTAGAAGAAACAAACCTTGCCAAAACCTCCAACTTCACTTTTATACTCCAGAACTGTAAGAAAATATATTCCTGCTGTTTAAGACAGGCAGCCTATAGTAGTTTGTTTTAACCACCTTAGTAAGCAGATCCACCAATTCCAAATGTCCTAGTTAGCAGTTGACTTGAAGAGGAAAAATAAAAATCATATAAAGCAAATATTTCTCAGTGGTTCTCGACCAATAGGTGCCTCCAAAATAGCAAAATACCAGAGGTTGTGCATTCTTCAAATGTCCAAGCTCTCTACCCCATTCATCAATGAGACATATTTGCAATGATAAACATTTAACCCCAAACACTCAACAACATCACAATAAAGTCCATGCCTGTGAATCTTAAAATGTAGTGCTTTAGGTAGCTTCCACTCATTTCGTGAGTGGAAGCTCATGATGGAGTTAAATAAAACATAGCAAATTCATTGCATATTCTTTGCACTTCTAAGTATAGTATAATTAAAACTGAAAACCTGATTTGAAATACAAAACCAGTAATCTATAAGTAGAAGAGTCTGTAAATGTAGGAGAAAGGAGGGTAGAGCAATGAGCTAATTTAAAAAAAAAAACTTTGAAAAGAACAGGGAGTGCAGAGAAAGAATGGAGATAGGTCTCATCTGATCATGAGAAGGCAGGGTGGGGAAATTTCTCTATCACTGCTGCTCTCTGGGAACACAAGCCTCTGGTAAATTTCTAGGTACAATCACTTTCCAGAAAGACAACTTCATTTTTTTTTTTTGATGTTTCACTGCTCTTGGGATCTTAGGGAAGAAGAATCCAGTAGTGTTCATATTCTAGGAAAGCAGGAGGATAGAGAGTTTGTAGGTGAGGTAATCTGAGACTTAAAAGGGACAATAGGAGTACTCATATGAAAATCAGGAGAGAAAGGCTGGGGTATTGCTCAGTGGTAGAACACTTGCCCAGGCTGCAAAAGGCCCTGACAGAATCCCCAGCACTATGAAAAAGCAAAGAAGCGAACAAACAAAAACAACAACAAATAAAACATAGGAAAGGAATATTCCAGGAAGATTAAATGAAAAAGATGATGAAAGTTTGGCAGTGTTAGGTAATTTGTAAGGATAGGATTACAATATCTGAATTAAGGCATGATTGAAACTGAGGGCTGGAATATACAAAAGAGCAGAATTAAGAAAATGAATTTAAGGAGTTTGGATTTTAAGCTAAAGGCACTGCCAAATTATTGAGCTCTTTCAAAGAGGGACATAAATGATCCAATTAGTGTTTAGAATGATTACTTTAAAAAAATATAGTACAATAGCTCACCCTTATTCTCAGAGTATTCATTCCAAAATACCAATGGATGCCTGAAAGCATAGATTGCATCTAACCCTCTATATACTATGCTTTCCTATTAAGAAAATTAAAAATAAAAGAATAAACTACAATAAAGTTTAATTTCCAAAATAGGCAGAGTAAAGGATTAATAATAATAACTAATAGCAAAAGAAAGTAATTGTAATATGAGAACATGATCTCTCTTCTCTCTCAAAATGTTTACTTGAACACAAGCACTGCAATAGCACACAGTTAATTTGTTACCACAGATAGATGCTAAGTGCCTGGTGGGCAGGTACTGTATACAGTGTGTACACGCTGAACACAGGGACAATTCACATACTACTTGGGATAGCGCAAGATGGTGCAGGAATTCATCATGCTGCTTGGAATGGCACGTAAGGTAATATGTGTGAATCGTTTGATTCGTAAATATTCTGTAAAGTATTCCATTGAATATTTTCAGGCCTCAGTTGGTTGCAGGTAACTGAAAATTCTGAAAATAAAAACAAGAAGAAAGAAAAATAACTGTGAGACATAAACTAGATAATGGAAATTCATACTTGAATACAGGGAAATGAGAAAGGAGACTGTCTTAATACATAGGGTGAGCACTGAAGTCTGAAAAAAAGACATTTTTCTCTTCACTCCAAAGCAATAAGTAGGCAAACACAGGTACTTTGCAACCCCTCTTTACCTCTCTACCTAGAAGAACTCACTACTTGACCATTCCTCTAAGACCAGATCTTTAACATCATCACTCCAGGACACCTGAGGCAATTGGATGCAATGTTAGTGTAGATTTATGTTCTCCCTTCTGCCCTTAGTATTTACACTCTCTTATTTTATTTCTATACTTATCTATATTATTCTCCACCCTCATGAACTCCAACTGCCAGTTCCTTTAAGGAGAAAATCATTCTGAAAATTACTGTGTGCACCTGGGTCAACATTTTCACCTTTTGGTACTCAGTAAATAGTTAATTAAGAAGCATATTCATACATCATTCTGATTGGTAGCTTTGGGGTCAGAAAATAGTGTACTTTAATGATTGACATTCAGAAAGCTACATGCAAATTATCTCAAGTTATATTTAAATGTAAATATGTGCATTGCATATTTAAATATATTTACATAATGTATATTTAATATATTTACATTGAAATTCAGCTGGGAATGAATTCTAAATGTGTTAATTTGCTGACATTTTAATTCTACTGGCTTCCCTGTCTTTTGAGAAAGCTTCATGTTAGTGAGTGTCACGGATAATACAAAACCAGCCATCTCTACACAGGCTGTATTATACTTACCTGGAAAGTGTTCTTACTAGGATCATAACTCTAACTTCCTATTACTACAAATTCACAAACACTTTAGTAAAGAATAAAAAAAAAATGTTATAATAAAAATCATTTTGTAATTCAGCCTTGAGGCAAGAGACTCAGGAAATGGTAAATGTAACCCCTGGGGACATGTTCCATCATGAGATTAACAATTGCTAAGACAACCATACATCATTACAACAGACAAGGGTAGCATCCGACATGCAGGAATCATAAGCAGAACAACTGTGGGTGACACTTCATGCAGGGAAAACTGTGGACATCTTGTGGACATGAGCACCTTGTCTGTTTTGGATGAAAATATAATCACCACCTCTAGAGATAAGGCAAAATGAAATATAAACACGTGCTCTATCCAAGGGATGTAGCTTTGCTGATCCTGGTTAGTCTGTACTGAAGGCACTGAATGGAAACTGAATACCCTGAAGTTAGTGATTAGATGCCGCACAGGCAGTGGTGCAGAACGGAATTTTCACTCATTTGATCTAAACGTTGTGCTGTTATCGGCCTCAAAGACAGTTTGTTTATGAACCTGATTTCCCTGGCAGCAAGAAGTAGTATGGACTAAGCAATTTGGATTATGTTTAATACCTATTTTTCCTTCCCTTTTACACATGCTTCCATTTCTAAATGAGGATTGCAAAACAGATAATGGCATGCCACCCCATAGAAATTTAACACATGATAATTCTCTCCAAATTGTTTTGCAAACAACACACATATTGAGAGGTGTGGCCACCCACTGGATCTGCACTGTAGACAATTATGGTGCACATAATCATTTTATCCGAAGCTGAGCATTTCTGAAATAGTCAGAATCGCTTGTCTCTTAGGACTTTAAACAACTACTGGACTCACCTAATCATTCAGAAAGTGGCTACATTTTATGTGTATTGAGAATATAAAACAGGCTATATGATATTAAGGAAAAAAAACTTCTCATCTTCATTGGTGTGGTGCATAGCGATGCGGCATACTAGTTAGTAAACAGTGAAAGTCAGAAAAGTCCAAATTTTAAAACAAAATCCTCATATTTTGCCCTGTTTTATAGACTGACAATGGTTTTCTTGTTCTTTGCCTCAATGTCCTCATATTTAAAATAGAAATAAGAATATTAATACACAAGATTCAATTTGTAAAAGTTAATGTTGAACATTATTATATCAATTTGTAAATATTACCATACTATAAAGGTGAAATGTGTGTAGGTAATTTAGCAAAATAGGACTTCTCAACTTAATTGCTAACCTTATTAAAGTTGTATTTGCTTTTAGGACAGTAGTAAATACGTTAAAGTATAATAATTATGTTGCTAAACAAAAATTAAAGAGATGACAGTATAAGAAGCTAAAATTCAAAATATGTTCACTTGTTATTAGTTCTTTTTCAAGGTTTACATAAAGCATCTTGATTTTTTTTTCAAATTCTGTCATTTAGATTGGTAGCTATTAAACCAAAAAAAAAAAAATCAGCTAAAATAGAAATCATACCTAGAGCCAATACTGATTCCAAACCTTTCCCAATTCCTGTAACTTTATTCACATCCTTCCAAACTGAAAATAAATACAAGTTTTTAATAATAATCAAGTTAATCCAGATTTTTTGTTCAAGTGATGTACTAAAGACCAGAGAAATTTATATGAAGCAAAGTATTCTTATTTTTATCTGAAATTTGTATGAAACAATTTAGATGAAGCAAAGTATTCTTATTTTTGATCTGTATTCACATTTTCAACACTTTAATTAAAAATTTGGCTATTCATTTTAGTAACTACAATCAAAGTTTGCCAAATAATGACCATAATTGTATTTTACATTTTGATGGAGATTCTGTGCACTAATTTTCCATATTAATGGACTCATTAAATGTATTATAGTTATAAACACATTTAGATGCTGTCAAATTTAATTTCGTAAAAAGAAGAAATATGAGTCATAACATATTAAAATTCAAATTAACTCTAATTTGGCAAGTTAAAGAAAACTGAAACTACACATACAGAGAACATGAAAGGGGTATACTTTAGAAAAGCATATTCATATTTCAAAAATTTTCTTAAAATCCAAGTACTTAAATTATCATGCCATTTTCCTAAGTAAAATTTATACACTAAAATATCTACTTGTATTCACTTTAGCCTTGCTTAAAAATAATAGCAATTCATACTTCCTATTAATTTTGACATAATTCAGTATGGTTTCAATTTTCAACCAAGTATTTCAAAGATCAGAACACTTAAAAACTAGAGAGTGAAATAATTGCTCTCATTAAATATTCCATTTCAATTTATTGGTAAAATACATAGAAAATTCTGTGACAGTCTGAAGTTAATAGAATATCCATTTGCCATGTTATCTCATTTAAGCTATTATTGTTCTTATACCAAAAAGAACTTTTAATAAAATTTTGCTTAAAAAACATGCCACCTGTGTGAGGAACTCTCTTTAGAGTGTAAACAGTATATGGAACAATTAGGATTTTCAATAAATTTTTGAATAAACAAAAATCCATACTTTTAATAATAAATTTATAAAACTCTGTAGTCTATATTCCCCTACTTATAGTGAATAATTAATTTTCTTTCATGACCAATATCTTTTTCAACCCTCAAAGATATAACAGGTTCTAGCCAGGCACAGTGGTATCTATAATCTCATCAACTTAGGAGGCTGATGCAGGAAGTTCACAAGTTCAAGAAGAGTATTAGCAACTTAGTAAGACCCTGTCTCAAAGTGAAAAAAAAAAAGA